>NW_028247109.1:0-615583 GCF_964263255.1 Lissotriton vulgaris | reverse complement strand
ATTTTTTCATGTATTTATATAATTTTTTCATGTATTAATTTTGGGAAACGAATTTATCAACTATCATGCTGGAAGAAGAGTGTGGGGAAAAAAAACCAAAGAGGAGGACTAAGTAGGAAAGAACAATCAGTTCAAAAATACAATTGCTTAAAGCATGAAGTGCTTTTCCACACATTTACATTTAAATAACCCATATTAGAACATACAAAATATCTACAGAGGAGACGGTGTACATTGAATTTTAGACTCTTCATTGGTACCTACATGTTGTTACTACATCACCCACACAACACACAGGCTCTATTCCAGAGCTACCCTACCTCAAAGCACTCTAAAATATTATTTTACTATTTCCCTTGGTTTTCCCCTTGTTACGCTTTCCGGAACGCTACCCGGTGCGCGGACCGGGCGCTAACCGTGCGAAAATATATGGGCCTTCTCAGCCACCCTCAGAAACCTAGGGGGTCAGGAATGTCTCCCTGGCCCCCTTTACACATTCCCCAACATTGTTTATCCTCCACCTTGTGACTAATCGTCCGAACACAAGATGGCGACTCCCGTTACGCTGCCGGTGAGCTACCCGGTTCGCGTACCGGGTAGCGCTTCCACCGCAAAAAATAAAAAAAAATGTATTTTCTTTTTTTTGCCCCGCGGGGCCCTTTAATAGCCCCTACATCAATCCTAGGCGGTCAGGAGGGGTCTACCTTGCCCCTTTCATCATTTCCCCCTTCGTTTATTTCCACCTCTTGTCTCTCGATCCTACCGAGAGACAAGGATGGCGGCCGCTCCGGACTGTTTAGAATGTTGAGAGTCACCGGAGATGCCCAATCCGCTTCTCCTCGCGAAGTTCCGTTACGTGTCTGGTACGCGAACCGCCGGGCTAACCGGGACGCTGTCACAGATATATATTTTATTTGAAAGTTAATTTCTCAAAATCCACTGGAGCACATATCCTTGAGACCTAGCAAAGACACATCGGGCAAACAGTCTCTACATTTTTGCCAAGTTTCATAGAAATCCATTCAGCCATTCGAGCTAAAAGTGAGTCCAACCGACCTATGGAAAACTCAATGTTAAAAACACGTTTGGGACCCCCTTTTTTCTCGGCCCCCGCCTTGACGAAACCCCCAAACTTTCAGGGGACGCTCAGAAACAAAATGTGCATTTTCCTGAAAATTTCAGCCATTCCGTCCATCAACGCCAAAGTTATTCAACATAGAATTTTCAGAAATCCCTAATCAAAAAAAAATTCTAACTATATATACCTACTGGCGCCGCCAGTAGGTATATATATATATATAAATATATATATATATATATATATATAAATATATAAAATATACATAAATATATATACATATATATATATATCTATATATATATATATATATATATATATATATATATATATATATATATATATATATATATATATATATATATATATATATATATATAAACATTTCTTTGGCAAAATGTAATCCCTACTTTTGTCATAAGTAGACTGTTAGCGCTCTAGTTGTTCTTTAGAACACTCTGGGACATTCTGTCACTGGGCTATAGTTGGGCTACATCTGGCTGATATTTGGGCTACATTTGTTTTTTTGTCTCTGTGGCCATCTTTGGGCTACATTGGGCTACATTGGGCTACATTTGGGCTCTAACATATATATAGCCCAATGTAGCCCAATATATATTTTTCAAAGTTAATTTTTGTAAAAACCACTGGAGCATATATCTTGAGACATAGCAAAGGCACATCGGGCTACCAGTCCCTACAATTTTGCCAAGTTTTGTGGAAATCCATTCAGCCGTTCGAGCTAAAAGTGAGTTCAACCGCCCTATGGAAACTCAATGTTAAAACACGTTTTGGGACCCCTTTTTTCTCGGCCCCCGCTTGACAAAACCCCCCCAAACTTTCAGGGGACGCTCAGAATCAAAATGTGCCATTTTCCTGAAAATGTTAGCCAATTCCGTCCATCAACGCCAAAGTTATTCAACATAGAATTTTCAGAAATCCCTATTCAAAAAAATCCTACTATATATACCTACTGGCGACCGCCAGTAGGTAATATATATATATATACACACACACACATTTTTTTTATATACCGATGGTGCCCGCCGGAGTCGAAGTTTGACAAAACTACTGCTTGTAAGAGAGACACTCGTATAATCGGACCCAAAAATGTTCTGTGAAGGGGCGCACCACAAGGCGCCTTGGATATTTTTAAAGTGCAACAGGGGAATCACACTACAGAGGAGAGTGGTCCTCAACCAGCCTCAACAAGACTTGAAATACAAGCATCAGCAACTGGAAAGGCTGTATGAAAGGGAAACGAGGAAGTGCTGGGAGGCCACTTCACTGCACCACTACATTGACATGAATAGACTGCCCAGGGGATTAAGAATTTACAATGTCCCGGTGTATGAGAACCCTGACCCGAAGCTGTTGGAGGATTGGGCACAATATACAGCGGATTCCTCCAAGGGAATGCTAGCAATACTGGTGAAATTCACTTTGGAGTGATAAAGAGCGAACACTAAAGGAAATTAAAGAAATGGAAAAAAGCATAACAAAAGCGGGAGACAGGGGAAAACACGAAGAATTGAAATAAGCAATGAAAGACACCTGGAGGCTTATGAAAAAAAGATCAAACAGTGAAGCAACAGAAATACGACGCTAGAGAGTATGACCAAGGAAAGAATCCTGACCTTTACCAGGAAATACAGATGCTCCGTGACGAGATTTGAGGAGCAAACAGAAATTGCACGGCGATGGAACAAAGAGACACTTTGGAGTCTGAGGTGACAGACGCTGAACAATCGGAGGAAGCAAGGAGGTAATGCTGGCAAGCAGAGGGGTATCACACCGTCTTCACAAGGAATTCAGCCAGATACAGCAAAAGTGACTAAGGGAGGAAAAGAGAGACCACCAGAACCCCGAGCTGTAGCACAACAAGGAGGGACGGGTGGAACGAAGGAAACAAGAACACAACCAGGAAACACTTGCAACAAACGGAATATGAAGTCAGACAATTGAGGAGAAGTGATGAAAGAAAAAGAGAATTTTACTATTATTAATTTGACACCGAAGAAGATGACAGCATCAGAAGAATCGGTCCTCAAATTGTGATTAACATTCTGCCCGACTAAGAATTTTGATTATACACAAACGAGGATTGATATGTTCAAATATATAAGGGAAAAAAACCTGTACAAATATTTTAAAATGAAGGGTGAATGACACAGGAGAGAGCTGCAAAGGATGGAGCAGGCGAGGTTGGATATCCTGACAGCGGATGACCTAGATACTTTGGCCATCTTGGAAGAACTTGGAAATGAGGAGCTCCCACGAAGAAGTGCACAGCTGGACTATATGGACAGAACTATGAATCTGGGAATCACGCAAATAGGAGCACCAAGCCCCTTCAAACCAACCTCCAAGATCTATCCACAAACACCAACGGATGCAATAGACATTTTCCCAGAGAGAGTCAACCAAGATCTTCTAGCTGTACGTGAGGAATGAGACCAAACAAAGAGTGCAATGAATATAACAAATGCACAGACAGGTACTAAAAAGCCTTGAAAGGGATGAATCAATTGTGGTGAAATCCTCAAACAAAGGGGGAAATGTAGTGGTAAAGACTGAGGAAAACTACTATAAGGAAGATCACAGGCAATTGAATAACCAAGAGAACTATGCCCTTACTATCAAAATGGAATATATGCTAAGTGTCATGGCATTCGAGGATTTAGTCTTGAAATGGCACAAGAGGGGGATGCTTTCATCAGAGGAATATAATTTCCTGGCAATACTGCATCCACGAGTGTCTACTTTTTATCACTGACCAAGGTACATAAAGACAGAATGAACCCACCTGGACGGCCAATCATTTCATCAATAGGAAGCTTGATGGAGAATATGTCCAAACACATGGACTACTTCCTGTTTCCATTTGTGTCAGAGTTGACATCAAACACCAGAGACCCAAAGGACTTCTTAAAACACATTGAGGGGATAGTATTTGAGCAGGACTTCCTCATGACAGCACTTGATGTGGCAAATTTATATGCCATCATAGCACATGAGGATGGATAGGAATCCATAAGATACTTCCTGAGAAGTTGTCCATTGAAATGTATAGAACACAGTGAAATGTTATTGGAATTTGTGGACTTTTGTTTACATAATAATATTTTCATTTTTCAGGCCCAAATGTACACATAAATTAAGGGGATGGTCATGGGAACCTGCTTCACCCCCAGTTACGCAAACGTGTTCTTGGGCTGGTGGGAGAAGCGGATGGCGTGGCCAGATACCTATGACAAATGGGTTGAGCAGATCATCAGTTGGAGATGTTACATTGACGATCTGTTTATCATTTGTAGAGGAAGGGAAGAATCAGCAAGGCAGTATATTTCACTCCTTAATTGCAACAACTTAAACTTGAGATTTACAAGTGAGATAAGTTTCTCCTAGGTCAATTTTCTGGACCTAAAAGTATTCGTGGGGAATAACAAAATAATTACAGCACTATACAGGAAACCTACAGCAGGAAATTCTGTCCCGCATGCCAAAAGCAGTCACCCCTGTAATCTGATAAACAGAATCCCATATGGGGAATTATTGAGGATGAGAAGGAACAGCACAATAGAGGAGGACTTTCAGAAAGAAGCACAGGAAAGCATACAAAGGTTTCAAGTGAGGGGGTACCAAGAGAGAGTGTTGAAAAAAGCCATGGAAAGGATACAGAGTAAGAACAGAGCAGACCTTTTGAAAGAGGAGCCCAAGGTCAAGGAGAGAGATTTGCGGAACAAATTTAGGCTAATAACAGGCTTCTCTAATGTGGCAAGCCATGCGAGGAAAATCATACAGAGAAGTTGGTGAATACTTAAATTCGACCAAGTGGTAGGACAGGATTTACTCCCAGACTCCTCACTGACCTTTAGAAAAACAAGAACCATAAGGGATCAATTAGTGGAGAATTATTTACCTCTGGTTACACCACAGACAGGTCTACAACAACTAGTGAGTTTTTACCAGTGTGGTAAATGCAAGGCCTAAGCCCATAGTAAAAAATTCAGCTCCTATGGGATGCAAGGTCTATGGGACTCTGTTAAAATAACGAAGTTCATGAACTGCAATACACCCTATACAGTGTACTATTTAGTGTTCCTATGTGACCTGAGCTATGAGGGAAGTACAATCCACCCTGTGAAGGTACGAATCCTTGAACACCAGAGAGCAATAAGTAGACAAGATTCCAGCGACCCAGTTGCAAGAGACTCTGAGATTCACCACCAGAGCAATAGGAATTTGCTCAGATATTTTTGTATAGATCACGTACCACGAAACATAAGGGGTG
This sequence comes from Lissotriton vulgaris, assembly GCF_964263255.1. Lineage (NCBI taxonomy): Eukaryota > Metazoa > Chordata > Amphibia > Caudata > Salamandridae > Lissotriton > Lissotriton vulgaris. The sequence continues at coordinate 610,211 of NW_028247109.1, read as the reverse complement.
GTGACAGGGAGAAGAGATTATGAAGATTAGAGTCCAGGTATATAATAGGCATGATGACGAAGTCGCCTTTAGGGCTGAACAGCGGGGAGGAGTTGGGGGTGCACTTATGAGTTAGAACACAGTTGGTAGGGCAGAAGGTAATTGACTGATATATTGTGAAATGGTCAATAGAATAAGGCGGGTGACAAATGAGAAAAATGAACCACCCAGGGCGAAAAAAAGGATCAGTAGAAGGGGACAGTGGTGACGAGCGTGTAAATTGGTGAGTTAACGCCCATCCAGAGCAGAAATATGAATAGAACATCCCCATACATAATTTGTATATTTGGAACAAGGTTAGAAAATACGGAACTATTTATAAATAGAACATTACAATTATGATTATGCTACATGTCCCACACATTAGTTTGAAAGGAGACAAACTAATAAAGTTTATGAAATCATGCACTTTTGAAATATTAAATGAAGACTTAGATTATGGGTGTATCAACCGCCGAATTACGTCAATTTAGAGTTTTGGCACGTGCCACCAAGACGATTAACGTGCATAATGATGAATTGTACAAAACTAGGTGACTATTCACTGTTTTAAAATGGCGCGGCATTAGAATTTACCTTTTACTGGTTTCAATGGGTTAAATTGAAATAAAAGAGGCACAAATGCAGCTGCCACCGACATTGAAGAAGGAAAACTGCCAAAACGAGTTCTTTGTGAGAAGTAGGAATAAATCCTAAGGCGGATTAAACTCCCCTGTGAGTGCTGGTCTTTGTTTACGTAGCACACATATATCTATCTATATATATATATATATATATATATATATATATATATATACACATACACACTCATATTACAACGTATGCAAGCATTTCTAATGTGGACCAGACATTTCCAGTGGGGAGACACTGTGCACAATCTCACAAAAGTGATGTGAGAAACATGAACTATTTTGTCATCAACTCTGTGCCGCCAAACAGATGGGGAGGGGTGCGGTATCGAGTCACAGCTCTAAGGAGGTTAGAGACCCAATACATCCTTTACCTAGGTTTAAAGTTTCCCAATGGACTTAATGCAGATGAGGAGCTACACATTTGGCGGCAATTGAGATAATGAATGATATGCACATAGTGTGTGATGGCTCTGTTACGTTTGTCTCATTGACAATTTCAAAATTGTATTTAATCCAATGGATGTTGTATATATAAGTATCTTGGTTAACACAAAGCTTTCTCCTGCATGGCATGAGTTATTCAATATAAAATCATGCCACTAGTTAGTTATAGTTAGGATCGTGGTCACCATAGGAAGTTCATTTTTTGGTTTGCTTATCTCTTTGGTGCAGTTTCTTTTCCCTCAAAATAGGACCTAATTGTCTGAATTAATTACAGTTAAACAACAAGACGGGAGTGGGGCATCAGAGAGCCGCGCACAAGATGACCACACTTCGGTGGGTCTCCTGCAGTTAGCGGACATAATCCTCCATTAGCCTAACCTTCCTGCTGGCTGGTGGGCTGAAGCGCTAGGAACATGGGCAGCTGAGGTGTCCTGTGCCTGGGAAGTCCTTGGGAGCTGATACGGATGACTTCCAATCGCTGTGCTCCACATGTTATCAGAGGATTGCGCCCTGCTCCAGTTTGAGAGCCGACCGTGCTGCTTTCATTTTGACTTGGGCTACCTGGGTGGTGCGCCACTGCAGTGGAACCAAAGGACGACTACGGGCCGCCGGTGATTGCGGACAAGTAGCTGTACAGAAGGGACATGCTGCTCGGGCCCAGCAGGGTTTGGCTGTACTCAACTATGTGCCAATACATTTATGGCCTGTGCCTCTGATGTTAAGGCCCTTGCGCCCCTCGGAAAAGGACAGGGGCATGGCCTTGCATCATGTGGTACAATTACCTGGCAGCAGGAGGTCCTTTAGACCAAGTGGACAGGGTTGCGGGCCTTTTCGGACTGTTGTGACACCCTGCTGCCTGGCCCGAATGAAATTGTGCTGCAGTGGTGGTTAAACCCCACATGGTGGTCCAAGGTATGAGGCACTATTCTGAACCCAGCGCTTAGGAGGAGAGTTTGCAGACAGACCCAGGCATATTATCACAGGTCCTTTGGTGAACAGCGGGCCACACTGACTGTGGAGAGATCCTAGGGAAGGGAGAGAACGTGACAGCAGCCGTTCCTGAACCACACTGGGGTATTTGCGTCAGGCAGCCCCCACCGTGCATAGGGGATGAGACTCTACCTGACTGCATATCGTACAATAATACAAATCCTCATAGATTATTCCCTGGTTGCCTGTTCCACACTCTCGCCCCGCAGGGGAAAGTGGTCTGCTTGTGCCCTCCACCTTCAGCTGCATTATTGTGTAGAAAAGGTGGGACCAAAGAACAAGTTACTTACCTTCGGTAACGCTTTTTCTGGAAGATACAATATCTGCCTGTGGATTCCTCACCTTGTGAATATCCCCCTTGCGCCAGCAAGGTTCGGAAAATTCTTCGTAGCACGCCGGCGTGGACGACGTCATAGGAGCACGGCATCGCTCGCGACTCCGTCTGACGTCACCGACTCCATATAAGGACCACGTCGGCGTGATGACGTCAGTTCCGCCCTTTTTTCCGTGCCTTCGAGGCACCCGGACGGACCAACAAGTACATATATATGTATATACACAATGTACACAGCACATGCAAATCAAAAGCAATTAAAGTGCAAAACTATACAAAATCAGATAAAACCATAAATACATTTGCATACAAAACCAGGTATAGCAGAGTGGACAACGGGGAGGCGGGTGGGTCAGTGAGGAATCCACAGGCAGATATTGTATCTACCAGAAAAAGCGTTACCGAAGGTAAGTAACTTGTTCTTCTGATAGATACATCTGCCGTGTGGATTCCTCACCTTGTGAATAGAGTCCCACAGCAGTCCCCACTCCCGGAGGAGGGTGTCCACTCTGCTACACCAGGAAATCTTGGAGAACAGAGCGCGCGAAGTGGCCGTCCCTCCTCACCTCAGCATCCAAGCAGTAGTGCTTCGCAAAAGTGTGGAGGGAGGCCCAAGTCGCGGCCCTGCAAATGTCCTCAACAGGAACACCTCTAGACAATGCAGAAGTAGCAGACTTCGCTCTAGTTGAATGAGCTCTAATACCCTCAGGAGGGTCCTTACCCGCCAGAGAGTAGCAAATCTTGATGCAGAGAATAATCCATCTGGAAAGAGTGCGCTTGTGCACCGCTCTGCCCTTCTTGCAGCCAGCAAAACCCACGAAGAGCTGATCATCTATTCGATAGTCTTTAGTCCGATCAAGATAGAAGCTAACCGCTCTCTTCGGGTCCAGGCGATGAAGCCTCTCCTCCTCCTTGGAAGGGTGTGGGGGAGGATAAAAGGTAGGAAGGGTAATGGATTGACCTAGGTGGAAGGGAGTAACCACCTTAGGCAGAAAAGCAGCCCTGGTCCTGAGAACCATTCTTTCAGCATGGATGGACAAAAACGGGGGCTTGGAACTAAGAGCCTGAAGCTCACTTACCCTCCTTGCCGAGGTAATTGCAACTAAGAAGACCGTCTTAAAAGAAAGAAGCCTCATTGGACACTTGTGTAAGGTTCAAACGGCGAACCCATCAGATAGGTTAACACAAGATTCAAGTCCCAATGAGGAACAATAAAGGGAGAAGGAGGGAACTTATTAGTGAGTCCCTTCAAAAATCTTAATACCACAGGTGATTTAAAAAGAGAGGGCTGATCCGGCAAACAGAGGAATGCCGATAAGGCCGAAAGATAACCTTTGACAGTGGCAACAGCAAACCCTTGCCGTGCCAGAGAAAGAGCAAACAACAAGATATCAGATAAATGAGCCTTTAACGGGTCAACATCCCTCTCCCTACACCAAGAAACAAACTTAGACCACCTATACGAATAAATGGACTTGGTGGAGTCACGCCTGGCAGAAAGTATGACATCCACCACATCGTGAGGGAGAGAGAAAGAATTCAGATTGCCCCGTTCAATCTCCAGGCATGAAGGTGTAATGTCTGGAGGTGGGGGTGTAGAACCTGCCCCTCCATCTGAGAGAGGAGGTCTGCCCTGAGAGGGAGACGGAGCGGCGGGTGAGAGGAGAGGTGGAGAAGATCTGTATACCACACCCTTCTTGGCCAATCCAGGCGACCAATATGACTTAGGCCCGGTCTTGGCGAATCTTCCTCAGAACCCGAGGAATCAAGGGTATGGGAGGAAACGCGTAAAGGAGCTGACCTCTCCAGCTCAACTGAAACGCATCCCCCAATGCTCCTTGCATCGGATACTGGAGACTGCAGAATGACGGGCAGTGAGCATTCTCGCAAGTGGCGAACAGATCCACCCGAGGAGTCCCCCACATCTGAAAGATGTCGTGAACAACCTCCGGGTGAAGCCTCCACTCGTGGTCGGCAGAGAACTGCCGACTGAGAATGTCCGCACGTACGTTCTGGACTCCGGCCAGATGATTTGCCATCAGACAAATCTGGTGGTCCTGAACCCAGGACCAGAGACGCAGTGCCTCTTTGCAAAGACACCACGACCCTACTCCTCCCTGCTTGTTGATGTACCACATCGCGGTCGTGTTGTCCGTCAGGACCTGGACCGACCGACCGCAAAGGGAAGGGAGGAATGCCTTGAGCGCCAGACGTATGGCCCGCAATTCTAGAAGGTTGATGTGAAGCAACCTTTCCTCTGGAGACCAAAGACCCTTGACCTCCAGATCCCCCAGATGAGCACCCCACCCTAGAGTGGATGCATCCGTTATCACCGTGGCCACCGATGGTGGAAGCTGAAAAGGCTTTCCTTGAGACAGATTGCCTTCCACGCCCCACCAAGACAGATCCGCTGCAGTTTCTCTGGAGATCTTCACTGACTCCCCGAGATCTCCGTTGTGCTGATACCACTGCTTGCGGAGGCACCACTGGAGTGCCCTCATGTGCCAGCATGCATGGTTGACCAGGAGAATGCAAGAAGCCATCAGACCGAGCAGGCGAAGGACCTTCAGGACCGGAACAACCGCTCCACTGTGAAACAAAGGAATCATCTCCTGAATGTCGCGAATCCTTTGCGGAGGAGGGAATGCACGACATACAGTAGTGTCCAGTACCGCACCTATGAACAGGTTGCGCTGGGAGGGCACCAGGTGAGATTTGGGCACGTTTATCGAAAAACCCAACCTGAACAACAGCTGCGATGTCTCTTGCAGGTGATGAAGCACCTTCTCTGGCGACTCCGCCTTGATTAGCCAGTCGTCCAGATACGGGAATACGGGTATCCCCGACCTCCTGAGATGTGCAGCCACCACTGCCATCACCTTGGTGAAAACTCGAGGCGCAGTAGTAAGACCAAACGGAAGGACCGCAAACTGGTAGTGTTGCGATCCCACCGTAAATCGGAGATACTTCCTGTGCCACTTCAGGATTGGGATGTGAAAATACGCATCCTGCAAGTCGATCGACACCATCCAGTCTTCTTCCAACAGCGCTTGAAGAACCTGCGCAAGAGTGAGCATTTTGAATTTCTCCTGCTTGAGATAGAGATTCAAAATCCTGAGGTCCAGGATTGGACGTAACCTGCCATCCTTCTTGGGGATCAGGAAATACCGGGAGTAGCACCCCTGACCCTTTTCCTGCTCTGGAACCACCTCTATCGCACCTTTCTTGAACAAAGCCAGGACTTGTTCCTGCAGGCGAACAAGGTGGTCCTCCGAACAAAAACCCTGGCAAGGAGGGTAATTGGGAGGGAACTCCTGGAAAGGAAGAGCATACCCATTTTCTACGAGATTGAGAACCCAAAGATCTGATGTAACCGATTCCCAATCCCGTAGAAAATGAGTAAGCCGACCCCCCACCGGAGCCACATGATCCAGAATGGCGGATCTAGGGCTGCTTTGCTGCAGGGGGAGGGGGTTGGTTATTAGAGGAAGAGGAGGAGGAGGAGGAGACCTGGCGTCCACGACCACGGCCCCTTTGCTTTCCTCTGTAGGTTTTATACAGAGGATTGTGACGCTGCTGCTGCTGCTGCTGTCCCTGGTTGTAGGGACGAAAATTGGGTCTGCCAAAACCCTTGTACTTCCTAGCCGCAGAGCCCCTCATCTGAAGGCCCAAAGACTTCGCCGTAGCCCGGCTGTCCTTGAACCTCTCCAAAGCTACGTCAGCCTTCTTGCCAAAGAGGCCTGTCCCATCAAATGGCAAGTCCAACAATGTAGACTGAACATCAGAAGAAAAATCAGATGACTTAAGCCATGCGGCCCTTCTTGTAGCAACAGTAGAGCCCATAATTCTGGCAACAGAGTCCACCGTGTCCATACCACTCTGTATAACCATATGAGCTGCAGCCTGAGTATCAGCAACCACCTCGTTAAAGTTCTTCCTATCGTCCTCCGGAAGCTTAGGAGAAAGTTGCTTAACAGAGTCCATTAAAGCATGAACGTACCTCCCCAAAAGGCAAGTAGCATTGGTGGACTTCAAGGCCATGCTACCTGAGGAGAAAATCTTTTTTGCAGACTGGTCCAGTTTCTTAGAGTCCTTGTCTGCCGGCACCTGAGGGAAAGAGCCCGCAGCCCTGCTGGAACAGGCGGCCTGCACTACCAGACTCTCCGGTACAGGATGCGAGGAAAGAAATTCAGGGTCATCAGGAGCCACCCTGTAACGCCTTGCCACAGACCTGGAAACCGCAGGAGCAGACAAAGGTCTCTTCCAGACCTCCTTAATTGGTTCAGTCAATGCATCTGTAAAAGGAAGAGTAGGCTCCACAATTGAAGAAGGCGAATGCAAAACCTCTGTAAGGATGTTGGGCTTGTATTCAACTGTGGGCAAAGTCAAGCCTAGCAACTCTGCAGCCTTCTTAATAACAACATGATAGGGTGCCAAGTCCTTAGAAGGAGCGTCTGAAACGGTTGGCAAACCCCACTCAGGAGAAAGTTCCAGGCCACTTGCATCTTGAAGGTCCTCAAAACAATCCCCCTGATCTTGCAACTCCCCTTCCTCAACCTCGGAGTCCATACACTCCTTCTCCTCCAAGAGGCGTTGAGCCCTGCGCCTCGACCACTCCATACGGACCGAAGTCGATGGATCCGGCAACGACTCCGATGGTGCCGGAGCCGACGTCGAGCGAGGAGCCGGAGGACGGGAAACACCACGATCCGAATCACCACGAGGCCGATCCGGAGTCGGCGAAGCCGCATGCGAAGTCGACGACCTCGGCGGCGCCGTACCGAGCCAAGGAGTACAAGGCGTCGGCATAAACGGCATAAAGGGGGCCGGGGCATAAGCCTGGGGCACACCCAAATTGAAAGACAAAGGACCCATGGGACCAACATGCGCACCAGAGGGGTACATTGCCCTCGAGTAAACACCAAACATGGCGTTTAAAAACTGCGAGGGATCCTGACCTGGACCTGGAAAGGGTGGGTACGAACCCAAAGGCCGCTCCGAAGGAGGCTGATCCGGCAAAGGCGCACCCTGGCCCTCTTGCTCTTCAGGCTCCACAGCCGGAGTCGGTGCTCGAGGAACCTCTTCTTCATGCACCGATGAATGGTGCGACTCGAGATCCTGTTCCGGCTCTTGTACTGGAGAACCAATGTGAGAAAGAGCCGGTGAAGGAGACACGAAGTCCTTGTGGTGTTTACGTGACTTCTTCCTCGAATCCGAAGACTCCTTGCCAGAGTGGTGTCTGGAGTGATGTTTACTCCTCTTATGCTTCTTTCTCGAGGAGCCCGAAGCATGGCCCGAGGCCGACTTGGATCCGGACCTCGACCTCCCTCTGGACTTCGATCTCTCTCTCGACCTCGACTTGCCCCTCGAATCCGACCTCGACCGCGACAGCTGTCTCGACTTCGAGCGCCTGGACACTGACCTCGAAAACCTTCCGGCTTCCCTTTCCTTCACCTTTGCAAGCAGAAGCTTCGCCTCCCGCTCACGCAAGGCTTTGGGGTTCATCTTGTCACAGGAACGACAGTTCTTAACATCGTGACCCGAACCAAGACACCACAGACAGTCGGAATGCGGATCGGTGATCGACATCATCCGGGAACAGGAACCACATTGTTTGAAACCTGTCTTCCTCGACGACATCTTCGGCGTTGAAGTGAACTCCAACAGAGAAACAGAATCAGCTAAACAGCGAAAAGATACAAAAGTATCGCAGAAGATCCCAGAAACCGTTAGCGTCGACGACGCGGAAAAAAGGGAACTGACGTCATCACGCCGACGTGGTCCTTATATGGAGTCGGTGACGTCAGACGGAGTCGCGAGCGATGCCGTGCTCCTATGACGTCGTCCACGCCGGCGTGCTACGAAGAATTTTCCGAACGTTGCTGGCGCAAGGGGGATATTCACAAGGTGAGGAATGCACACAGCAGATGTATCTATCAGAAATAAAAGTATATACAATCACAAACTCCACACTGAATATCAGTGGCAAGACTATATCTTCTCGGCTTGACCCCTGGAGAGCTCAGGTGCTGTCCCAATACTTTAATATAGTTATCAGTGTCTCCCTCTCAACAGCCTTGCTGGCTCTGTTCCAGACACCTTGGACAAAAGTGATCTATCTACAAATTATAAAGTGATGAGGAAATCGGATGGCAATCAATCTAAGCTACAATTGAAATCCAGGAGGTGTTCACATGTGGCGCCCCGGGAAGCAGTTGCGCCTGCACCGGAGGGGTTGAGAGGCGACTGAATATGACGGGGATATGAAAACCCTCCTCTGCGCTATGTAGGGTAGCCAGGTCTCTATAGAGTACAAAATGAACTTCCTGGGGGCCAGAATGGACTTGATCTCCCGCAAACTGGAGAGACAGCACGGTAGGCTTCAGGAAGCTACGCAGCGCATCTCCAATGTGGAACACAACCTAGCAGCAATCCCTCCTCACTATGGATAAGTACCTAAGGTCATTGCTGCAAAAAACAAAAACTTAGAGTTGCGCTTCATGGCACAACAAAATACGCATCTTAGATATTCCTGAATCTATAAACTCTAGCAGTCTAGAGGATTATGTGGAAAGGATGCTGGTGACACTCTTAGGATTCTTTTAGATGCTAGATGTGGAAAATTAAAAAAAAACAATTGGTTCTGTCGGATGTGAATCTAGATGTGGAAAGGGCGCAAAGAACCCAGCTGCGGCCCGTGGAGGGAGTACCGGTGAGGCAGAAAGGTGGGGCAGGGGAAGGGCAGGGTGGGGGGAGCTAAAAACCGGAATAATTGGAGGTAAGTAAACAATTGAACTAATAAAACGAATTTCATAGTATTTTGAGATGCAGGGCGTGCTACGAAATTCGTTTTACACAGCGGCTGGTCCGCGGGTGACGGGAAGTTCCACCTCCCCTTCCTCTGACACTCTCGACATAAGTTGTGGGGATCCCAGCCACCTCAATGGCTGTTTCCTGTGCATGAAATTCTTAAAATAACGATTGGGATGGTTTCTCTTCTGATTCCTATCCTTGTTATTGGAGTTCTGGTGGAAGAGATATTTGTCCTGGTGGGATTGGTCCACCATTTAAAGTGGGATGAATGGTGTTGGGGTAATGTCAAACTATACTCTGGTTTTGGCAAGGCAATACAAACCATACATGATATGACAAGTCTTAATGTACTTAAAAATAACATAAAAATCATTGGGTCTGTGATAGCAAGGCAAACCGACCGAGACACTCAAAAGATCACACAGAGAAACCTGTGGGATAATCCCTTTCAGGACGTAATCCCTCACCCACCGAAGGTGGCATGCATCATCATCTGGGATTCTCCTCCTGACAGGAATCCCTAGTCCCTCACCTGCTGGATTTAGAATATCCTACTTATCCTTACTTAGAGTAGGTATACAAAACATCCCTGGGCTCCTCCCTCTCAGAGACGGAGTTGTAGCCCTTGGCGGGACTAGTGATTCCCACCAGGAGGAAAATCCCAGATGATGAAGCATGCCACCTTCGGTGGGTGAGGAATTACGTCCTGAAAGGGAGTATTCCACACGTTTCCCTGTGTCATCTTTTGAGTGTCTCTGTCGGTTTGCCTTGCTATCACAGACCCAAGGATTTCTATGTTTTTTTGAGTAAATAATTGCGGATGCAATTCTTGCTGGTCTCAAAACTTTCTATCGGACCACCCTCTAATCTTTTTCATGAAGCAAGTCCTAATGTACCTCAGTTCACAGAAATTACCTATGCGACTTAACTCTTAAAATACGAAAGGAGCCAACGGAGTAGTGATGCTCTAATAGCAGGTCTGGATCACATGGAATGTGTGCAGACTCAACTATTCCTTCAAGACCAGACAGGTCGTTTAGTATCTTGACAGTCACTGGGTTAGCACCACAATACTGCAGGAAACACACTTTGCCCCATGCACAAATGTTCTCTTTGCCTCTATATGGGTGTGTTGACAGGGTTTTTGGCCCTAGTGGGCAGTAGTATAGACTTTAATCTTGCTCACATCTAGGATATGTATTCCTAGCTTATGTTGGCCCTTTTAAGCCCTTTTTCCAGACCTAGAAGAGGATAGCTGCTTAAGATGATGACAGATCCCTTATTCTGGACGTATTGGCTTTGACATACTTGCTTATAGTAGAGGTTGGATCCTGTGGTCCTGACTTTATATTACACATTGGTATGGTTTATGTAGGTACTCTGACAGAGCTAAGGGTTATTTCATCCTTCTCAGGCGTATAGGCCCAGAACTAGACAGACTCCATGTTGATGAAGCTGAGAGGCTTGCAAGGGTAAAGGTAAAGTTTATAGTTAAAGCTGTTGTTCGCCCTAAGCGGACCGGAGAGAACCGGCCAGAGCTGAATCTAATCAGGAAGTGTCCCTGGGCTCAGGTCTCTAGACGAAACAAGCAGCTGGTCACTGTGGGAGCGTCTAGCGCAAGGAGCCTGGTGCATGGGATTGGTGGGAGGAAGCTGCTGGCTGGAACTTTCCATGAGGAAACAGCATTCTATATCAGTGAAGTGCAGAGACGGAGTCAGTGAGTCGAGCTGGAGTGGTAGAAGAGTGAGGAGCTGTTGGAGTAGGAGAGAGAGAGAGAGTTCAAGCTAGAGAGAGAGCTGAGTTGAATTGGAGAAGCAGAGAGTGTTGGTAGAGTTGGAGGAGTGGAACTGCAGGAGGAGAAGAGACAGAAAATGCTTGGAACAGAGAGAAGACAAACAGACAGTCAGTGAGCTGGAACTGAAGGAAGCAGTCAGAAGCAGTTACTTATCAGGAGGAGTTGTGAATAGCTGGAGTCTGAAGTAATGCCTTTTAGAAGAGACTGAAGTAGAGGTTGGATTAACCTGTGGGAGCAGCTGGAGTTAATTGGACATTGGCACAGAAACCTTGAAACAGAGTGAAGAAGCTAGTGGAATGAACAGTATCAGAACGGCCGAAACTATTAGATTGAAGTTGGAAGGTGGAGAGAGTCCGTGGGGGAGAGAAATCCAGTGCAAAGTGATCAGCGCAGAGGTGTATCCAAGAGTGCAGGAGAGAGAGAGAGTCTGAGATGAGCCAAGGCACAGACGAGAGCGGAACCCAGATGACAGCTAGAACAAGACTTCACACTAATCAGGTGATATCAGCTCTGTCATATTAGTTTACTTTATACTTATATCTTAATTTTGTCTTTATTCCCTAGGCCATTCTATTGCTAATCCTTTTCCTTGCAGCGGTGTGTTCTATTTATAGTCTTTGTCAGTTACATGTGGATGTGTCTATTATAATACAGATCTGTGTATGTGTTTATATTGTTGTGATTAAATGATAACCCCAGTTCTTAGTGAACTGACATGTGCCTTGTATTCTTGTTCAATCTGGGTAACTAATCTTTCTCGCTGAAGCATTGTTTGCATGAACGGATGTGAAATCCCGATCAGGTAAGGAGTGATCAAGCAAATAGGAAGCGAGGGGACCTTTGATGCCAGGAGCAGAAGGCACATATTAGTAATTGGCTAATTCCTAACATTGTAGTAGCAAGCCCTTAGTGAATAGTAAGAGAGACTTCCCAACATATAGAGAGAAAACCATAGGTGTCCATAGGAAAGTGGTCATCATTGGTAAGTGGCGTTAATGAGAGCGTTGGGGGGGATTACCAACGTGGAGGTCTGCCAGATTGCGGACCGTGTGTAAATGAGAGCGCTGGGGGGGATTACCAGCGTGGAGGTCTGCCAGATTGTGGACCGTTTGGAAAATGAGAGCACTGGGGCTGCAGACCCATGTGTGTAGACACGCCAGATTGTGTGTCATATCTGCCCCAGGGTAGATTAGTCTGGGTCTGAGTGGCCGCGAGACTATAAGGTATGAGTGTGGTGTAGGGCATGGATATCCTTAGTAATCAGTGAGTATTCTTAGTATCCCTATAGATTTAGTGGTGTTTCTGATAATATGAGCTTGTATAATTCGAGTTCCCCATCCTCAGGTAGGTACCCAGGTGCCTGGATAGATGGTCCTGAGGAGGGATGTGGTTACGTTTTGGCTGGGTTAGAGGGGCCCCTAGGGGCGGATTCCATCTAAGCAGAAAATCCGGTCATTACAATGGGCTGACTACAGATTGCTTTAATCATACTCACAAGGGGTGTAGCCATATTACAATAAAAAAGCCCCACAGCCATTCTGACCCCTGGGATTCAAGTTCACCACGCCATAATTTGGACAGGTAAATGCCAGCATTTGTAAAGCGCACAGCTACCTCCAACAGAGGTGTCCAGGCGCTGGGGGGCATCCGGAAGATTAAGCAAGCTATTGCCCAGAGTCACATGGTGCTGGGGTAACCTGACGCCGTTGCCGGGGATCGAACCGTGAACCGTGTGGTCCGGAGTCAGGCACCCTGGCCGCTGAGCCACACCTCTTCCACTGTGCATTGGTGTATTGAAAATAAATATACCTAACAATTAAAAGGGCAATAATAGATGATCCTGGCTCTTTCGATCACCTATGGTGAAAAATTATCTGACTTGACCCACAATCTTTAACTTGGGGAGGAGACTTTTACTGCGCCCTTTAAGAAAGCATAGACAGATCCCACATCTCTCCCAGTTACCAAGGCATTGGACCGAGACACTTGCAGGCCATGATACCGGATCACAACTTGATATTTAGCTGGAGGGTTTTCCACCCCCGTACTAGGCAAGGCACATAATACTACAGGGTGCATGGCGGCTGGTCATGACTAGATACTGATTTTTATCTTGAGATGTAAGCACATGGATGCAACAGGTTGATCATCCAGCATTGCACCCTTTCAGACGACTTTCCTGTACCATTGTGCCTCGTGCTCCCTGGCAGGCCCTCGGCTGGGTCCCCTTGGCACCTCTCCCTTGGCAGTTTACTCAATTAATTATTCCACGACCAGTTACCGCTCAAAATTATTGGAGTTCTCTGAATGAAATGAAAGTTCAGTTAGCTCAGTGGGCGAAATATGAGAGTTGTTCAAAGCTACAAATAACCAACAGGAGAGACAGGGTACCAAGGACACTCCTCTACCCCAGTCCAAATATATCCAACAACAAAGGATTGACTAATTAATAAACAAAAGTCAAAAAGAAGAGAGGAAAAAGTGGAGTGAAACGTGAAAATAAACAGAGTTTTTTTTATATACCCTCACTCACCCATCTATTGGGTGACATGCTTCATCATAGGGTTGTTCAATGCTACCATCAGTGGTCACTGGATCACGGAAGTAGACATCCTCAGCAGAGACTTGAAACTATTAGACCAGCAACAGGCACAAGGGAATGGTTGAACATTGCTGGTACAAATAAGATCAAAGCCAACAGAGTATAACTAAATTGCCACAAGAGAGTGCAACTTCATGGGTAAATACCCTAGTTAGGGCCTATGGTAAAGGAGAGTGGCCTGCAAATTTATTAGGGCTATGATTAAGAGAGCACACAAGGGGAGCGATGTAAAGACACCACACATATCCTCACAGTATTCACAACCGTTTTCAACTCACTATACACCACTACACACATTGGTCACACAAAACCTATGTCATACCTAGAAGACATATGCAAAAAGAACAATTGATGGACACAATGCTACACAAAGTCAAACATTCACCTCAGTACAGAGATCTGGACCTAAATCCATAGTTTGTTTGCTCCCCATGCCATTTCAGTTCAGACCCAGCCTTATGCAAATCAGTCTTGACCCTGTTCCCCATGGAAACTGTCCAGCCCGAACTGCCAGGCCAATTCCTACCAGGACTGGAAACATGCATCCTGGGACCGGTTTCGGAGAGTCACCCCATATCAGCCAGGCTAGCTCGACTCCAGTGGCATGGAGAGCACAGGACCCACGTCTGGGGATACCCGTCCCATTCGGGGTGACAAATGCAAAAAGAACAATTGATGGACAGAATGCTGCACAATGTCAAACATTCACCCCAGTACAGAGATCTGGGCCTAAACCCATTGTTCCTTATGGAGGGGTAATGCCCTGCAACTCTTCCCAAAAATGTGTTTTCTGTACCTAGAATACATGGCACTTAGTTGGCTGAGGAATGACCATAGACTGTTCTCACAACAGAAGTTAACCCTAGAGGAAATACTCAGAGTCTTTGGTAAACTCCCAACCTGCAAAGCTTTAGCCTTTGATGGCCTTGCAGCATAATTTTATAAAAGATACAATATACAGCTAAGACCACGCTTGCTCATAACCTTCGAAGAGGTTTGACAACTATGGCTGCTGCCGAAATCTACGTGTGAAGCTGTGCTCCTTGTACTGCTAAAAACCTGGGAAGACTTCTCAGGAAAAATGTGTACAACAACAATTGAGCCAACACATCTCTGAATTCAAACTGCTGAATGACTTCCAATCAGGATTTAGACCAAACCATAGAAGTGAAACAGCAATTCTGCACATCGTGGACGACGCTCTATTTGCCCTCGACCGCAACAAAACGTGTCTCCTATCCTGCTTGACCTCTCATAGGCATTCGACACTGTAAACCATGCTAAAATACTAGATTGTCTGAAAAATAGGATGGGCTAGGAGGGTACAGTCCTAAAGTGGTTTTGTTCGTTCTTAGAGAACAGATCGTAAAAATTAATAGTCAACCAAACATTATCTGCATCATCCAGAAATTCTATTGGAGTACCTCAGGGCTCAACACTATCCCCTGCTCTATTCAATCTGTATGTAGAGCCACTCACAGATACCTTACAACAGGCAAACATCTCCTTCTACATGTACGCAGATGACACACAGCTGTACATCAAGATCACATCAATAGAAGAGATAGGTATCATGAACCAGGCACTAAAGAGAACCGTCCATTGGCTAACCAGTAATCACCTCAAGCTTAACCCGCATAAAACTGAATTCCCGCTGATTTCCCCCCAGAAAGGTGCTACGAACATCCTAGATTGGACTAAACTGATCACGGCACTAAACTGTACTCAGAGGATTGTAGATTCAACCAAATCCCTGGAAATTATGCTAGACAAAAACCTGAACATGCCAACACATTAACACAATGGCAAAAAATGCCTGCTTCCATTTAAGCTACCGACGAAAACTGAAACCTTTCATAAAAAACTCAGACCGTTAAACTGCAGTCCAGGCAGTAGTCATATCGAGGATTGAGTACGGTTGCACAACTCTAGCTGGTGTTCCCAAAATTTCAACAGCACCACTAAAAGCCTGTCTCAATGCGCCCACAAGATTTATAACTGGCTCCAGAAAATTCGACCACATCACCCCTCATCTGAAAGCGCTCAACTGGCAGCCTTACGAAGCAAGAATACAACTAAAAATGGCATTTAGCACTCAATAAGCTATACACTACAAAACACCAGTGTACCTAGCCCAGAAAATCACACTATCAGGAGGATGCTGTGTTTCCCAGAGTCATGGAGATATTTTACTAAAACCAGCCCTCCTCTGAAAGAAAATAACTTATGGCCAATCTTTCTCTGGTGCAGCAACAAGAATTTGGAACGCTCTCCCCCCTAACATTAGAAGAATTTCGTCCATCTCTGCTTTCAAAAATGAAGCCAAATCTTTTTTTATGAGCAAATTCCTTTTATATTCTCGGCAGACTTGACATTATCAGAGGTCCATCTTGTTCATACAGATGTTACCTCTCATCGAACACTAACCTCATTTTTGTCTTGTATTTATCAATGTTAAAGCTCAAATGTTTCTTTCATGAATCAATGTACAATTACTTATGACCTTGTAGCATAACTGTTTCTAGAAACTGCATGTACACGGATTATTTGTACTAAATCTGCATGGCGTTCATGCTGTTCTAAGTTTAAATATATGTAAATGTAAAGCGCCCTGATACCCTATTCAATGTCATGTTCACACTAAATAAAACACCAAATAAATAAATAAATAAATGTGACTTGTAAACAGCTCTCCCTAATCAACTGCGATGCAAACATTTTTGGCTAAACTGATGGCAAGCCGAATAATGATCCAATTAACCCATTTGGTATGACCAGACCAGTCCGGCTTTATCCCCAGGTGGTCTACAGCTCACAACCTGTGGACTCTATTTGGCATTTTGCTAGATTTAGATCCCGCCTTAATGCAGCAATTTTAGATGCCACCAAGGCATGCATCTGCTTTGAATGGGACTACTTAACCAATTTTGTCCATCATGTAGAGCATATTGAATACCTTTATTATATACCCATCCCCTAGCCAGGGTAAAGATTAATGGGGCATTCTCTGAACCATTTGAAATATTGAGAGGCACTAAGCAAGTCAGCCCACTATCGCCCATCCTTTTTGCCCTTTGGAGCTGCTGGCAGCTATGCTCAGGAAGCATAACAAGGAATATGTATCTTCTGATTTAAGTCGGCATATTATACAATCCCTGTATGCTGATAACATAATTCTCTACATATGTAAACAAATGCCAGCTTTAACGTTATGATGAGGGAATTCCTCAGATTCGGTGCTTTCACATCCTGAGATAGAGGAGAGCTATGTGGCCCAATACTCCCTCCCACCTTTGTAGGTATCTCCTCGAGTCGGTTGGGGCCCATCTACTGCTGATTGCATACATAGGGCCTGGGAGCAGCTGTGGAAAGAGGCAAAATAAGTCATTAATTCCCCTCAACTAACACTGATGATTACCAGCCACACTAGTAAGATCTCATCTTCATGCACAAGGGCCGTCCCATCGGGGCGGCCTATACCATCAAGTTTAAACAATGGCTAAACAAGTTGATATACTGCAATGTAAAGATGAATCTATAGCAAATTGCTGCCTCCCTCTTCCAGACCCGAGGCATTGGCAACCCTTGCATTTGATCCTCATGACCTATGACCCCACTGATTAGACAGCATCCATACTGGCATTGTCTTGGGCAAAGAAAGTACTTACTATGTGATGCAACTGTATAATTTTGGAAAATAGTACAGAATGATCTGCACGTGGGTAGGGCTGAGAACATTATATTTTCCAGCATCCATGCACTACCCTACATACTGCCTTCCGATATACCTGGGGATCCTGTATGAATGTCTCTTCCCTCCCAGTCCCAGAACTCTAACCTGATATTGCATCTTGGTGATTGTAACTATTGCTAAAGATATAGATGACTTGCTGTATACCCTGGTCCATAGCTGTATTGTGATTGCTACACGATTGTACTCATGCTCTTCATTATCTAGTAAAAATGAAAATAACGTTTACAAAACAAAAGACAGACAAGAAGCCAGTGCCCTATAATAACAAGAAAGCAAAGATGCCCGCCAGATCCATTACCCTCAGAACGTAAAAAACACTGATGCTTAGGCCTTCCAACCTCCAATAAGAGTCTCTAAGTTCTACGCACAGTCATACCCGCAAGTAATACCAGCAATCTCTTTAGCAATATCTTCCGAAGAGATTTACTAGAGATCCAAGGAAATGTGTGTCATTTCTCATCATTGACAACTGAACATTCTATGTAAATGTATGACCTTTTCAAAAGGTCAAACTAAAGGGCCTTTTGACCTGTCCTATTTCAATGGGAATGCTGCTAACTGAGTATTCAACTGGTGGGAAGAAATGATTCCTCATTATATACATTTTCTGCTTCTCTGAATAAATGTGGAAGTTGTTTGATCGGAAGATACATTCTCCTTCTCCACATATTGAACTGCTGAATTTGAAACAGGTGCATCAAGAGCTGTTAAGTTATATAACCACATTTAATTGTTTAGAGGCTAAGATTGGTGAGACTGATGAGAAAAGATCAACATTATTTTATCAAGGGCTACAAGGTGAATTGAAAGATATACTAGTACCAGGTATTAAAACCTCCTTCTAAATGTGATGAGCTCATAGATCTGGTGGTATAGTTAGATCACTGCTTAGCTGAAGGGTACTCAAAGAAAACTAAAACAAGCCAAGGTATTAGCAGTATGCCCAAAAATACAAGTGTGTAAATCTCAGACAATTTGGAACCTATGCAGTTCGGTAGTTGAAAACGTCCTGTTTTAAAAGAAGATAGACAAAGGAGATGAGTACAGAACATATATACAAGCTGTGGTAGATCTAGACATTTTGGTAAAGACTGTCAATGTAACCCTACGATTCCCAGTCTCAAGAGTAATTGCACATTTAGGAAAGATATAGCTTGAAGAAGACTGGATTGATCAACAATGAAAGGAGCTGCCTTGTCATTTCCAAATTGGGCAGCCATTGTTCACTGTTATTATTGTTCCAAGAAAAATGGTTTTGATGGATGGGCAGAAAAAAGATTGTTTCAGGACTTTGAGTTTCAGGAGCCCAGGGAATTTAGGACATTAGGTTTGTTCAATCCTTATAGATACCAGTGATTAATTAAAAAGAAGATTCTGAAGAGGTTAAGCCCTTTGATGGCTCTACCCTCTCTTAAAGACCTAAAAATGTTCATACACATATGATTTTTTGTTTTGTTTTGGAAACCTTCATGAAAATACTTGTTTTGATTTCATTAATGCACCTCAGTTTAAAATTATTGTAGGTATTCCATGGTCGACACATCATAATCCCAGTATTGATTAGGCAGAAACGGCACTGCAGATGAACTCCTATTATTTTATGAACAGTTGTATGATACCTGGTGAATTATCCAATAGTCGCCCCACCACGGCACTACCAGGCATAGGTACACCATGTTATTTCTTGTGCAGTTACTTTGCCTACTTTTTCTGAAAGTTTCCATGATGTATTTGATAAAAAAAATCAAGTACTTTACTTCCACACTGAGTTATGATTTTAAGATTGAACCTGGTGCACCCATACCTTACAGTAAAGTATATGCACTCAGAATCAGGGACTAAACACCACAGACATCACACAGATAAAAATAAAGCAAACTAATTTATTACATCTCAATCATCCGCCCCTTCTCCAGTATTTTCTGTTCCAAAGTAGGGAGTTGAGCTAAGAATGCATGCTGCTTATAGAGCAATCAGCTGGATTCAGCTAAAACTAGATATCTGTTATCTTTGATACCTCTTCTATAAGAACAAATCACAAATAATATTAATTAACTAGATCTAAGAGGAGTGCATCATTTAGTCACAGTCTCGGGTGATTACTCAAAAATTGCATTTTGTAGACAATGTTGGTTATTGGAATATCAGGTCATGCCTTATGGACTCTGTAATGCTCCAAATGACTTTCAATTTTATTGATGACGACTTGAAAGGGTTTTTAACATGTTCGGTTAACTAGAAAACATCCTGATCTATTCAGATCTCATGGGTTATATATGCAACATGTCAAGGCAGTATTGCAAAGGTTGACAGATTACAATGCCTTTGCTAAATAGAATAAGTGTGTATTTCATGCTAGGACAATAATTGTTTGATTACATAATCACCCTTATTCTCTGAAAATGAACTGCTTTTCCATGGTAAAAAAAAAACTGACCAGGCATTTTGTTTTGTGAAGAAATGTATTTAATTCAACCCTATTTTGCAACATATTTGATCAAAGTCCACTACATCCCGTTTGACTCTTGTCTGCACTGTGGAGTTTGTGATTCTGGTGCCTCGTGGTATCAATTTTTAGGTGGATGTTTTTAATGTTTTTTTGTGCATTTTGTCTTGGTGCTTCTGATTTTGTAGAGTCTGAGTTTGAGGTGGTGGTAGGAGCAGGCATGGGGAAGTTGTATTGGCACTGTCCCTCTACGGTCTTTGGAGTGCCTAATGTGTCAGAGGTCAGTGTTGCACCTGGTTTGCTTTTGTGATAGTGTATTACATTGCTATTGGAAGTGCAGTGCTTCCTTTGTCACCAATTGGGGCTGATACTGCTGCCTCAGCTATTTCTGGCCAGTGCATGAAAGTGGCGTGTGTTAATGCAGCTTTTTGTGCACTATGCCCCTATGTTGGCTTTAGAGGGATGTGCAGTGCATACCTGGTGTATGAAAGAAATGACACAAGCTTTGGTACCGAGTTTGCTGGTTGACTGTAAGGGACTTTTTTTTGCTCAAGATTTGGAACCCCCTTTAATATTTTTCTTTACTCTTTGTTTACCAGGTTGTAGTGCAATTCCAAATGTAACTTAGTGAAATTATAAACCTTCACACTTCTCAAGTAGTACATGCTGATTTATTCCTAAAAAAATAAAACTGCTCTGTTAAACGCTAAGGCACAATACCCCGTACAAAAGATTTATAATGTATTAATAAAGCATACATATATTATTGTTTAATAATAATGAGCTCTGTGCAGGTCTGGCACATTCAATAAGGTATCCATCATTAGTAAAGTTAAATTTGCTCTGATGTTTTATTTTCATTTTAAAAAAACGTAATTATATATACGAATATGTGATGTTTGGTCATTTTGAGATGATACCTGCACATGGACTATTGTGAAGGGAGGCATGGGTAAAAGAAAATGTTTTAAATAGTGTGCACTGCCCATTCCAAATAAAGGTTTTTGGTGAGTCCTTACACATTTTTAGTGCACTTCCACAAGTTTTTACCTCGAAGTTGTACACTCTATCTGGGGTGAGAGTATGTGTAACTGAATGAGGAAATATTACTAGATAAACAGATGAAGCTATTAATGACCTAATAAGATTATAATTATTGCATATAAAACATACCCCCTTTTAGGTGTGGCTACAAGCAGATTTAGTTGTCTGCCACAGCTCATGCATTCAACACCAAAACCATAGAAGGGCTTTGGGATAGCCTCCTTAAGCAATTATTTAATATTTGATCACCCTGCTCAGCCACTGCTGAAGAAAATATTTTGCATTAGGCCAGATGAATATTTCAGTATCACCATTAGCATTAAGGTGTTTTAGTCTGCTCAAAGAGTACCTCCCTTTTAAGTGCACTGATGAAGAGTTTAAGCATCCTGAGACTGCAAAAGAGTCATATTTTGTATTCTAACATTGTTTCACACTCCTGTTGATGCTGCACTCAAGGCTATTTGCACCTAAATGCATGTTTACCTATAAACACTTTCCCACTGATGTTGCACAAAGGTTGGTTTTCTACCTAACTAAGATTTCCCACCAAAATGTTTTCCACCTAAAAGGGGAACTGTCAATCCGATTGACCAATGGACATCTGGCTAAAACATGGACGTCAGACACTGCTCCAGAACGTGCGCAATGATGAAGGAAATAACTAAGTGGGGAAAAGCAGAAGGTTCGGTGATAATACAGCAACAAAAATATAATGGCGGCTCTGTCCATAGATCTATCTGAGTAAAAAATTAATAGAAACCCTACTGAAGTCAAACAGTACCTAATATGGATCTACAAAGACCTATAGAAAGTTTAATCTGACATGGCATTCCAACCCCCCCCCCCCCACTCCCCCCCCCCCAAGGAAGCATCTACTCTATCTACCTCACGTCTCGTACAGTACACCTGTCTTACAATGCATTAACATTTGATGGGACAACCTGCACCCTGTGAGCGTGCTGACTAGCAATACATGGCAGTGTTCCTTCTAATGATAACATGTCGTTGAATTAACTGACCTCTCCTCAGTTATTGTTAGCATTTTCTTCTCAATCAAAAGGCTATACTTTTATATAGTAGTCGTGTCAAAATAATCCAGAGTGTATACTTTGTTACCATACTATAAAAAAACAACATTAAAATACATTTAAAAAATGTAATTTGCATCTCTCAAAGTTTATCCATAGTTCTGCTGATGTTACTCCTAAATATCATATCACAATGTTGCTTACTCAGCACCAAGGGTAATTTTACACAAAAATGTGATCTTACACTTAAATGTGATTTATACTCCCAAATGATTTCACACTTCTGCTGGTATTGCATCAATGTTGATGTCATATTCATATGCATGTTTTCACCAAAAGTGACATATTGCTAATGCATTTTATTTCTGGACTGAGAGATTCTCATGGCTGCCTATTGCGGCTGTCTCTACTCATCACGCACAATAGCTTACACATGTTTAATGAGATCCTAAAATGGCCTACATATCAGATCAGACCTCAGGATGCATGTAACAAAACATCAGAAATTATATACCCATTCGGCTGTCCAAAACTACTCTCAACTATCGCAAACACGAAGCCTTGGTGACCACTTTGGAAACATGTACCATAGTCAACATCTGGGATCCATTTTTAAATTATTAATGACATTAATTTTCGACCAGAGCACAAAAATCTCTTGAGGGAAAAACATATCATCTGAGGTTATCACAGTGGTTGATTTTCAAAAAATTCACCATTGCTAGGGACGTTAAAGCCAACACCATAATTACCATCTGTATTGACTACAAGTCCCCCCGACCCAAGCTCCCATTATCATCTGCATGTCCTTACAGATTAAAACTTGACAGTATCAGGCCAGCATGAACCAAGAGGGAATGGACCATAAACAGGAACAGAAAAACTGGACTGGCACAAACCAAAATATTGTCAGAGGCCAAACACACAGCCCTTTCCAGAAGCCAACTCTACTTGATACAGACTCCCTCTGTCAACCAACCTTCCAATCCAGTCCAACTACACCAAAACAGTACACAAACTGACTATCCAGAGAAGTACTTGATCACCCAAAATCATACTTCAGGTGACAGATGTGATTACTTGCTTCATACTTCCTTACATCCATTTACAGACCAGAGCATTTCTTACCCCCAAACAAAATTAACCTCCAATAAACCAAAACTGGATCATCTCCATGACATGATACACGGTTTACAAACCATTTTGTCTCTCTCACTCTCTCCCTAGAGACACTGCTCTCCTAGATCTCACTATATTTATTTCCGACCAACACACCAACCAAAATGCTTTGGTGCCTTCATCCATGTACATTATTTATAATGCAGTCCACGCACCCTAAATAATATGTGATCATTCATACCACAACACATACTTAACCACACTTTCAAGGGACAGACATCCTATACATACTCAAAGATCAGGCTGTCCCCGCAACCTTTGAAGAATCACAATCCGATCAACCGACTGACGCATCGCCTACATAACAATGTTGCTTTCCTGAACTGTTATATTCCATATAGGTACCCTGATATAGGCTGAGGTAGTTCATAACCCTTCACATATATCCTTCCCTACATTACACTTGTAACGGTGTACAGGGACGGACCTTTTACCTAGATACAACACTGCATTCAGAGCGCAGGTTTACCCTAGTTGAAAATCTCATAAATTATACATGAGGATTCTTGGAAAAACAGCAGGACTACCATCTCCTGTATATTATCTATGTATAAAGTTAATGCCAAACGTCATCCTTAGACCGACACAGTAATACAGCCAGGTAGAACTCCAAGGGAGGCCTATGGGTATATATACATCACATCTTGTTAGGTAGACGGAGGAGACTGAGACTTCTTGGCTGACACACTGACCAGAGACACTGAGGTTCCTGCATGTAGACACTCTAGCTCGCAGAGGTCTACAACATCCCTTGCAGTGTTTCCAACTCGAGCCCAGGATGGGGTCCCACAGTCTCTCATTTCAGGTAAAGGGGTTGACTTAATCCTAGAGGGATTCTTGGCTTAACACCTACACACATGCTAGGTACATCTAGTTAGGGAGGCATCGTAGGACTATGCATCTTTCTATTATAATTAAGGCTCCCTGTTTTCTGTTTTTACTGATTTTTATAGATAAATACAGACAGAAAACTATTTATTTTCCGGTCTGTATTTATTTTTAAATGTGGATAAAAATGGAAATAGGGTTATTTTTGAGTCATTCTAAATGTTGTCAATCATGACTTCCAGGCGGATAGCTGTGCAGATTGACAGGCAAGGGGGCACAAACAAATAGGGATTTTAGTAAAGAGCCTTAAACAGCTGTAGATTTGCACAACCTTGATACTAAAATTTACATATTTTCTTACAAGTATATATTTTATAATCTCAGGGTGTATATACCATTAAAACCTGTCAGGCGTTCAGGGACGAGTGCACATTAACTGGTTAAATAAATGCAGAAATATGAATGAATGAATGAATGAAAACTTAATGGGGAAAAGACGGAGGTCTTGGTCTTCGGAGGCAAACATGAGATCTGGTCGGCTGAATGGTGGCCATCGGCCCTTGGAGTATGCCCCACACCCACCCTTGCAGCTCGTAATCTAGGAGTTATTCTTGACACCACACTTTCCCTCGATAGACAAGTGAATAGAACCGTCTCTACCTGCTGCGGGGTTCTAAGGATCCTACGCAAACTCTCCAACTATCTTTCCTTGGATTCCAGAAAACAACTTGCTGTGGCCCTTATCTCGCCACACCTAGACTATTGCAACGCACTTTATCTGGGCATAAACAAGAGTCTAGTTCAACGCCTGCAGGTTGTGCAGAACGCTGCAGCCAGGTTTGTTGTCAACGCCCCTAGACGGTCCTCTGGCTCGGCCATAAGAAATCATCTCCACTGGCTTCCGATGCTGTCCAGGATAGATTTTAAGGTCTTATGTCTAACCCACGGTGCCCTTCATGAATCTGGCGCAGAGGACATCAGGTCCCTGGTATCCTTCTATACCCCTGGCAGAGTCTTGCGCTCTGCCAACAAGAACCTTCTGTCCACCCCCCGGACGAAGAAGACCAGATGGGGAGGGAAGGCTTTCTCTGCTCTTGCCCCAAAGCTCTGGAACCTTCTCCCTGAGAAGCTCAAGGGCCTTGCACCGCCTGATCAATTTCGCAAAGCCTTAAAGACCTGGCTTTTTACTAAATCTTACCAGTAGTCCCCCCCCCTTCTAATCTATGCACTGCCCCCAGCTTTTCCATCCTATGCGCCTTGATGCCTCTGGGCAAAGTTCTGAACCATATAAAACTACTTTCATTCATTCAGAAATATACACATTTTAGCTTCATTTTTTTGCAAAACCTAAAATAGATATGGATAAATACAGGTAAAAGTAGCAAAAAATAAATATGGATAAGTACAGACGGAAATGCCAAAAATATAAATACCATAAAACCGGGAGCCCTAATTATAATGTCTTTTATGTACTCTTATGTATTCATGATTATTGCAAGATGGTAGAGTTGTACCATCTATTTACCTTTATGATATGGCTAATCATTATATCATATACTGTCTAACAGTTGTTGCAGCTCATCCATTCTACACCAGAATAATAACTGTTCAATAAATACTTATTGAAAACGCCCAGCCTGTTTATTCTGTGTATCTGAGACCGACTAAAATAGCACCAGTGACTGAGTGAAAGGTAGTATATTGTTTCCACGGTCCTGAGGGATCAGGGTTGACATGTTCTTTTTTTTAAATTCTTTTTATTGAGATTAAGGTTGCTCAACCAAAAGACCTTTCTTTACATGAATCACATATAGGTTCACATAGTACAGTTCTAACATTTCCGCTATTACATGAGGGGTATGCAGGGAATCATATTCTTTCAAAGGCTTCAAGGACACAAATTAACCATCAGCAATAGCAATAGACCAAAGGCGAAATGGCCCATCCTCTAGTTCAAAGTGATTAGTCTGTCTTCGCACACCCTTACGTAATAAAAAACAGGAATCAAAATCTGCTATTAAACAAAGATGCGTGCGACCCAGCTGTGAGGCAGCCAGCCTGATAATGAGATTGGTATCTGGTGGGAAACCACCAGTTTTCTGGGTGCACAGCAATAACTAATGTATTAACAATTTAAATTATTTTTATCAAAGAATCGTGTGCTCAATCAATCAAATTTGACATGAGTTTCAATTGCTTTACTCATTGAAATTGCAATAATATTTTCTGTATGTTCGAAATCCAATAACTTACATGATAATCAAAGCTTGACATGAAATAATAATTGTAAGAAAATACAAAATTCTTCAACATTAATAACTCCGTAAACAAAATTCAAATATTCACGACCTTGCCCAATGCATTTCGGGATTATATGGAATCCCTTCTTCAGGGGCCACTGTGAAGAACAGAAAAAAATGATAACTGTAATGAATAATCATTCTTGTGAAAAACAATGCAAGAGCACCGTCATGCTGCAAACAATGCATGTTTTAGGTGAAAAACTATATATAGATCCTTATATGCATCTTGCTAGAGGCAATACGAAGAAGAATCACCCAGTGAAAATAGTGAACACTCCATGTCTATTAGTCGCTAATTGTGCAAAGAACAGGATGAAGAGGTGATAAGAAAAGAAAAATAGAGGTAAGCGAAAATTTGTCTTATCATTCACTAGAGTCTAGAGTTAATAGATTAGTTCTTGCTGTGCACCCGGCCATCCTCTAGTTCCCCACCATTCTTATATCGAACATGGCCTACGCATCCTACTCATACCCCAGAATTCCTCTTGATTGGTGCCATGGATGCAATATCTTCCCACTTTTTCACACAACCCCAACTTTTGTACACAGTTTCCTCTGAAAGTTGGCACCAGTTCAGCTCACTTTCACACTCTCTCAAAGATGGTGGTGAAGGTGCTCCTGATACCTTTGACATCACTTCTGTGATATGAAGGAAAGACCCTTTTCGTTGACAGCCCCTAACACAGAGTGCTGTGTGCATTTTGTCCCATTTACATAAGTGTGTATGTGAGTAGTAAGTATGGTGCACCAATCTAAATCTCGTCCAGATTGCAATTTCCCTTTGGCTTTGTAATGCCTCTAGCCAATCTTTGTCCTCTATACTCCCACGGTCAGGAGTCCAGGACTCACGCAGGATTAGCAGGGGGTCTGGCACATTATTTATTAATTTACGAAATATTGTAGATGTCGCTTTTTCGGGGACAGGGTCTAATAGTGATCCATCTTCCAGGGGGGAGTGGTCAGGAATGGGGGTACCTTGTTGAAAAAGTCACCGCAGGGCATGCATTAATCTCAGGTGATATTTCTGTGATTGGTTTAGATTGTATTCTTGCCTTAGATCCTCAAAGGCTATAGAGGCCTCTCCCTTCCACACGTCACCAAGGCACTCAATTCCCATCAGTTTCCACCCTCTAAAGCCTGTAAGGGCGGCTACTTCTTTCAATGTGTCCCCAAACCACATTGCATTCCGACTGGTCAATTTCTCCATCCAACCCAGGAATTTATTTGCCTCTCTCCAGCACCTCACCACCGTACCAGTGTGTGTCGGCCATTCCAAACGAGCCTTCTGGGAGTACAAGAGTGGTTCGCGGTTTCCACTTGGCATATTGGCTATATCCACTCTATAAGCTGGCTCATGCACATCAGAGTACACCCAGTCATTTATGACAAGCAACTGAGAGGCCCAGTAGTAGAGTCGAACGTCCGGAACTGCCAGTCCTCCATCGTACACTCCCATTTGTAGTTTATGGAGCGCTATTCTGAGAGAACCACCCTGCCACAGAAATGTTCTGTGCTATTTTTTTTAAACTGCTGGGGGAACTAGACTGGGAGTATTTTGGAGGACGTACAGGAGGCGCGGCAGGGCCACCATTTTAAACAGGGCCGCTCTGCCCATCAGAGACAATGGGAGGGCATGCCAGTGACGGACATCAGCGCTCAGCCAAACCAACTGGGGCTCCAGGTTCCTCCTCAGGAACGTCTGATGATCCCATACTATGTATATGCCTAGGTATTCAAATCCCCCTCCCCCACTGGGGCCGAACATCGCATTCGTATTCTCGGCTGGGTACCCGATAGTGGAAAGATCACCGATTTAGTCCAATTAATCGTGCATCCTGAATAGCTCTCGAACAATTAAAAAATGTGAAGGACTCTAGCCATCGATTGGTATGGCCTTGCTAGGTACAGGAGGATGTCGTCCGCATTTAGCAAGATTCGCTCCTCCCAACACCCCCCCCCCCACTCCCCCAGGTGCCTCTATGCTCCAGATCATTGGTTCCCTCTGAATCCAGTGCGCCAACGGCTCCAGTGCAAGTGCAAACAACAGTGGGGACAGAGGGCATCCTTGTCTGGTGCCTCTACATACCTGAAAGGGCATGGACAGCGTCCATTAATCCGCACACGGGCCAGTGGTTCCCTGTAGAGCAGCCTCACCCAGTTACAAAAGTGAGGGCCGAAGCCCAACTTACGCAATACCATGAACAAGTAGGGCCACTCTATGCTATCAAACGCCATTGAGGCATCTAGCGGCATCAATGCCATCTGCAGTAAAGCTGAAGCGCTTCCTATACATTTGCATATTTTGAACTCTGATACATAGCGCTGAAGCACTCCCTTGGGCGTTTGGACGCCTTTCCTTCCTGGGTTCGTCACGACAATAAACGTTTTATCAAACAACAAGGGGCATACTTACGTTTGAAGTACCCGGTGAACTTGTTGATACCGGAGCGGCGGGTATGACTAGCTTGGCTGGCTCCTGCGCGTTACAGAACTAGTGTCCAAAAAGTGAAGTGGCAGCATTCGAGTGCAGCCCTGATGAAACTGCTTAACGCAATATAGCAGTGAAACATGTCGGCACTGGCAATAGGTAATGGTATGCATGATTAGCTACCAGCCTTTACAGCACACTATCACCGCCCTATGAATAAAATTGGTTAAGGGACTGGTGTGCTGTGTGTGTTTTTAGGCACTCAGTTATATTTGTGAGTGTTTGTCACCAGCAGAGTTTTCTGCGCTTCACTATTTGTCAAATTGTATGTTGTTTGTTTTGGACACTTCTTTTCTTTCTTCTTATTTTCTTTGAGAAGCAAGTGACTACCGATGATGAGACAGGGGCCTGTCTGGAAATTGCATACCAGTTACCCCGATGGTGGTGTTTCCGTGAGGGGTCACTTGCTTCTCGCACATTTTTTCCTCTACTAAGAGTATAGTCCAATATCTGGTTTGGACTTGTGTGACCAACTCCGTTTTGGTTCACTATTTGTTGGTGTTCTGTTGTGTTGTCCGGGAGAACAGGTTTTTTAACGTGGGCGGAGTACAGTGCATTACCTCCTTATAATGTGTATAAGAGAGTAGTGGGAAGCAGGACATTTGTACCCCTTTCCCTTTGAGCCACTGATATATTTGTAGGCCATTGGATTGGGTCTCTATTTGTATTGTAGATTTTGAGTGGAGGGCGACCCTCTCCGTATTCCCTCTGAGCTCCGAGTTATTGTTTGAACCACACAGTGATCAACAGTTCCGCGGAGGGCCCTCCACTCGCCGTGCATGTCAGAACACCCCAGTACCTCCGCAGAACTCTATGGTGTTTTGTGTCCATTGCCGGCACGTACCTACTCCGGCGTTATGCGGGCGACGCCATCCTGCTCCCGCCAGCCGCCACTTCTTTCCTCCACTTTCCGCTACCTTAGACCTATTTCAGTGGCATTTGAGCAGCACAGGATACTCCCTACGCACTCCGGCAGCTTTCTGTCTCTGGTTGCTGTCTGGAGGATGGATATAGATGGATTTCTTGGTCTCGCACGCTGGTGACTAACTCAGCTCTCTAGCTAAGCGGCCATCTTCAGCTGCTGGCCACACCCCAGGGTTGTCATGTTTGATGGCTGCAAATAACTATTCTCTACTTGATAAGAGGAGATTCTAGTGGCACTGTGAGCTAGCTGGCACAAAAGGCCAACATACCCTGTGGGGGTGTTCAGAACCAGTCTGAGACCAATCCTACAGTGTATGCTGGCCAATTGCGCAGATCCTGTATAGTTTATTAGGAACTGCACAACACTGTAGATGTGCAGTTTTTAATGCGACATCCATATCTGCCTTTACTCAAGATTGTGACTTTGTGCACTCAGGAAAACTGGGTTCTGCTCATCTACCTTATCATTTGGATGCAACACCCTCCACCTCGTAGACAAAAATAACCTAAAACAGGTGAAGGGTGAAAATGTTGCAGTTCTCCGCAGAAGTCCCTTAAATGCAAACTGATTGTCTTAATAAACACCTCCTCTTTCAATGGCCCACTGTTGAATTACAAACAAGAGATCTACACTAAGCATGAGCGAATTTTGCGAATTCGCGATCCGCAAATTTGCGAATTTGCGATCCGCAAAATTCGCGAATTTGTGGATTTTAGTTCTTTTGCGTGTTCGCAGGGTTTTTTGCGTGTTCGCGGGGTTTTTTGCGTGTTCGCGAGGCTTTTTGCGTCTTTGCGAGCTGCTTGCATAGCGAAGTTACCCATGCAGTCATTTATGGGAGAGGGAGGGAGAGAGAGATAGATAGATAGATAGATAGATAGATAGATAGATAGATAGATAGATAGAAAGAGAGAGAAAGAGAGGGAAAGAGAGAGGGAGAGAGAGAACGAGAGAAAGAAAGAGAGGCCGGATCTCTGAAGGGCCAGATTCCTGAGTTGCCCCTACAGAACATACAGGTTTTTATTTTTAGCAAAATGCATATGAAAATTGTGCTGTAAAGGTCTCTTTTAGTTTAACCCCTCCTGACAACTCAAAATGGGTGTATTTGCCATCCTCTCCCTTCTTCCTGTTTTTTATATCTGTAAGTGCTTCCTGATGAGGTTTCATTCCTTGGACAGGTGCCTCGTTGCCTACTTGTAACTATTCTCTGACCCTGCTTCAAGGGTCAGAGCAGGGTCAGAGAATAGTTGCAAGTAGGCAATGAGGCGCCAGGAAGCAATTAGCAGCAGGTGTCCAAGTTGAAGTTAATGTGTTTGTAACCCTTTTGTAAAAGGTTACAAAGAAATTAGGTTCAACTTTTGCACCTGCTGCTGTAACCCTTGCTTGGCTGAAAATTCGTCCCCGTTGATTCGCGGATTTTACCGCGATTCCGCGAGATTCGCGGATCGCGAAATCGCGGAAAATTCGCAAATTCGCCCGTGAAACGGATTTTACGCCCACCCTTAATCTACACCACTGAGGATGAACATCTTAAAAAGAGATTCACTGATAGTTTTCTTGACTGTAGCACTGATAAACCAACCTCCTTTCATCAGATTTCTTGTGAGATTTCAACCTCAACTGGTATACAGATGAAGACATCTGTGTATCCTATCACAAATCATTCCTATTGAACAATCTACTCTAACATTGCACCTTTCTTACCCACAACAAGGACGTTTTCATAGAGAAACACTAAATAGAAATCTTTAACCATCTCGAATTGGATTGGCCAGGAAATGTCCTCATTCATTTCAAAATCACGACCTTAACATACCCTCTCTGTCCTAAATCAGAGAAGCAACTGTAAAATCTTGAGACCTCAAAAGCACTGACACCAAGCAATGGCACAGTCAACAGGTCTGGCTTTAATGTGCTATCAAGGCAAACAGATGAGCACTTATGTCCACAAACTACTTGTGACATGTGTCTCTTTAAGTGCCTCCAATACAACGTTTTTTTATTTCTTCCAGCAGAGAGTTTGCTTCACATGAATTTGTCATCCAGGTCTCAATATCTGCATCCAACTTAGTAACTCTTTTGGTTTTCAGATTTCTCCGACGGGCCTACCAGGAGGCTGTAGCTGCCGAGGCCTCCATGGGGCTGTATACCTATTTTTAGCAGTCCTGTTATTGCCTAGAACTCTGGTGGATAAAAACTCTCGAGTTTGACAAACTGTCATTCCAAAGTCAGCTCGGTCACACCTTATTCCAGGGTCTTTGAGGCCTTGGCTCTGTCCTCCTGAAGTAAAAAAGATCCCTTTTGGTCTCTACTTTAGCTCCCAGTCTCCAGGATAGGTTTCTACGGATCAGCCCTATCTTTATGCGGAGCTCCCACAGGGGGTAATGTAGTTCACCCTCGACTGAGCAGCTGATTCGACTGAGCAGCTGATTCTTCCGCTCACTCCTGAGGCGGAAGCCGGGAGCTTTTAGAATTGTTAGAAATGACTTTTGTGTCACGAAAATAACTTGTTTTTTAAAAATCACCACGCGCTAGCAAAGCGCCAGGGCACTCACCTTGTGTATTTCAGGGCGAGCAGCGGAACTAGCGCTGTCTCGTAACCGATCCCATCTAGGACCAAAACGCCAATCTCGGCGAGGACTGAGGCCACGCCCCCTGAAGGCCACGCCCCCCTGTCGCAGTACTTAACGCGCTGATCACTAGCGCCGAAGTCAGACAATCGCTCACTCCTGAGGCGGAAGCCGGGAGCTTTTAGAATTGTTAGAAATTACTTTTGTGTCACGAAAATAACTTGTTTTTTAAAAATCACCACGCGCTAGCAAAGCGCCAGGGCACTCACCTTGTGTATTTCACGGCGAGCAGCGGAACTAGCGCTGTCTCGTAACCGATCCCATCTAGGACCATAACGCCAATCTCGGCGAGGACTGAGGCCACGCCCCCTGAAGGCCACGCCCCCCTGTCGCAGTACTTAACGCGCTGATCACTAGCGCCGAAGTCAGACAATCGCTCACTCCTGAGGCGGAAGCCGGGAGCTTTTAGAATTGTTAGAAATTACTTTTGTGTCACGAAAATAACTTGTTTTTTAAAAATCACCACGCGCTAGCAAAGCGCCAGGGCACTCACCTTGTGTATTTCACGGCGAGCAGCGGAACTAGCGCTGTCTCGTAACCGATCCCATCTAGGACCAAAACGCCAATCTCGGCGAGGACTGAGGCCACGCCCCCTGAAGGCCACGCCCCCCTATCCCCTACATCATGTGCTGTCACCGGAAGCGCAGCGGACGAGCGCAGTGGGAGCGCCGTTTGCGCGCCGAAGGCGCGCCTAAGGCAAGCCCGTCTGTGCCCGTCCGTGCCACGGCCGGGCCCAGGGCCAGTCACGCTGCCCAATCCACGGTACGTACAAATCAATCACTTACCTATACCCGAGCTGATCTACTTGCTCTAAATCACAACAAAAACCACTGTCTTAACATTATCAATGCCGAGACATGGTTGGGACCCGCATGCTGCCACCATTGCAGAACTCTCCTCACTCCGGAAAAACAGCTACCTAACATGAACAATACAACCTCGCTTCGAGGAGCCTTGATCAATGCGAGGTCCATTTGCAAAAATGGGGAGCACATTCTTGACCTCATTACGGAGAACGACATTGACATGCTCTTCATAACCGAAACATGGCTGAAACCATGGTGCAACCCGATTATTGCCCAAACTGTCCCCCAAGGATACCTCATTCAGAGGATCGACAGACAAGAACTCAGAGGAGGTGGCCGAGCCATCATCCATCGAGATTCTCTGAAATGCACCACCATTGAACTCACAGACGTAAAAGGGGCAGAAAGTATGGGTTTCTGCATCCAACTTAATGAGGAAAATACCTTCGCGGGAGCCCTCATCTACCGCCCCCCAGGACCCCAAAACGGCTTCTTCGAAAGCTTCGAAGATGCTCTCAGCACGTTAACCTTAAAATACGCTAATTTCACAGTTTTGGGTGACCTAAATTTCCACCTAGACAAACCCAACGACCCCAATACCATATGGCTCAACGACTTAACCAAAATCCTAGGACTGGAAATATTGACCAAATTGCCCACGCATAAAGCAGGTCATATACTGGACTGCATTTGCACCAATACCAAAACCCTAACTGTCGAAAACCCGCTGATCCAAACCTGGACCGACCACTGGCTAATTCCTTTCAATCTAACCACCAACAAGAAAATGTCTAATACTGCCAACCTAAAAATCGAAGTCCCGATACAAAAAGACTGGAAAAAGCTGGCCAGCTCACCCAACCTCCTGCTCACTGCAGAGAAATCCAAACCGCTGCTATCTGGAGACACAGAATCCGACTACAAAATATTTTGCAATTGGATCTCAGAGTGCAGTGGTCCGGCCAACTCAGAGAAAGTAAGAAAAAAACAGAATAGAAAATCTGCACCCTGGTTCTCCCCCAAGCTTAAAGTCAAACGTACAGAGATCAGAGCTCTCGAAAAGAAATGGCGCCAAAACTATGATCCAATGGAAGCCCTCGCCTATAAAATCGCTAGGAAAATATATCACTCTATGATAAAAAACGCCAAAAAAGACCATTTTCTTCTAAAAATCAATCGGTCCAACAATAACCAGAAACAGATCTTTAAAATTGTTGACGAGTTTATGAACCCCAGAATCCTCAGGCAAGAAATACCACCTTCACTGGCTCTCTGTAACGACATAGCTGACTATTTCGAACAGAAAATACTTAAACTTACCACAGACTTCCCTGACCCTCCTGAACCCCCACGTTACGACGCAACGCGACCAATTGACAACAAACCCCAGTTGAAAAATTTTACTTACATCAGTCTCGAAGAATCCCGACAAGCAATTCTCTCCAGTAAATCAGGCTCCCCGTTTGACCCATGCCCCCCATTACTGCTCCACACTCTAGTGGACACGGTAAATCCAGCCATAAACTCCATCATAAACTCCTCTTTGGCCACTGCATCTATTCCGGCTGAATGGAAGCTCGCTGCAGTCAAACCTCTGCAGAAAAAACCCCTTCCTGACCCCACCACGCTCTCCAACCTTCGCCCCATCTCGTTGCTTCCACTACTGTTTAAACTGACCGAAGCTGCAGTAAATAAACAGTTGACCAAACATCTAGAGGAAAACCACTTATTTCATCCTTATCAGGCTGGTTTCAGGGCCAAACACTCCACGGAGTCAGCCCTCCTACATACTGTAGAGACCCTCAAGATGGCAATGGACCAAGGGAAAAAGGCCGTCCTGATCCTGCTCGACCTGTCGGCGGCCTTCGACACGGTCTCACACGCCGTGTTGATAGGCCGCCTGACAGAGTCAGGGCTAGCAGGAACCGCCCTCGAATGGCTGAAAAACTTCCTAAGCCATAGGAGGCAAGTCACCATGCTAGGAAACTATTGCTCGGATGAAAAAACCTTAAAAACCGGGGTACCCCAGGGCTCCAGCCTGAGCCCGGTTTTGTTCAACCTTTATATGACCCCCCTGATTGAACTCATCACATCCTTTAACATCAGTACGATATCCTACGCTGACGACACCCAGCTCATCCTAGTACTGGATAACAACTCCTCTAAAGCGGAGGAAAATCTAAGAAACTGTTTGACGGCAACCTTTGAATGGATGCGAACGCACCATCTAAAATGTAATTCAGGTAAAACTGAAATCCTCCCTTTTGGCCAAAACAACCTTTTTTCCCCCTCCAACTGGTGGCCCCAAGACGCCGAGATCCCACCAAACACCATCACATCGGCCCGCAACCTTGGGATAAGGTTTGATGAAGCCTTATCCTTTAAGCAACAAGCAGGTACAGTGGCAGGGTCCTGCTTCAATATCATCAAAGGTCTTAGAAGGTTTTTCGACCTCCTTCCCCTAACAGCCTGAAAGACTGTGGCAGTAGCCCTCATCACATCCCGCTTAGACTACTGCAACAGCATCTATGCAGGCTCAAACAGAGCTGTTCTGCACAAGTTGCAGATGGTTCAAAACGCTGCCGCCCGCCTGGTGCTAAGACTACCCAGGAAATCATCTGCCTCAAAAGCACTCAAAGCCCTGCACTGGTTACCCATCCACAAAAGAGTACTATTTAAAATCCTGCTCATCACGTTTAGAGCCTACCACCAGTCGGGACCGACCTACCTGTCCCAAAGGTTTGGAAGATACACTCCCTCAAGGTCACTCAGATCATCCAACCTAAACCTACTTGCAGTTCCCAAGTTTAGACTAACCACAAAAGGTGGAAAATCCATCGGAGTACTTGGAGCCAAAGCCTGGAACAAGCTCCCACCACAAATGCGCTTGATCCATTCCGAAAAACTGTTTCGTAAAACGCTTAAAACATGGATCTTTAAAGCCGAAGACTCACTCTGCTTAGCGTTAATCTAACCCACACTTTATTCATAGACAAGGATCTATGAATATGATCAACCCTAAGCAGCACCCCCCCTCCTTTTCAGGACAGTGATGTCTAGCGCCAAGATGCTCCCTGGAGTGTAAGTGCGCTCTATAAAAGCCTATTCACATTCACATTCACAACTGTACTTCTGTAGATGCGCGGCCATCTACGAGAGGTCACCATGGACATGGTGCAATATGTATGAATCTCTGATATGGCCAAGGAGGAGACAACAGAAGCTTCTAGCTTTTGACTAACGAGGATGAGATGGTCTGAATGCTGCCCCTAGAAAAATGCTTTAAGCAAAAGCTCCTCGATATTCCACACAGTTTGTTATGCAGAACCCTAAAGTGATATAAACCCACCACATTCAACCAGAGTGGTCTATGCACAGCTTCTTTTTAGTTATTCTGTGAACCATGGAGTTCTATATATCACTGTTTATGTTTTTGTTTTTTATACATGTTATGTAGAGGTCGAAAAATAGTTTCCATACAGTGAGGTATGACAGGTACGGAAGTATCTATCGAGGTGTCTGGCATTGTGAACTGTACTGATATTTGCCCTCCAAAACAGTGCTGGGTGTTAGTGCAGGGTCGAAATGTCACTCCATATGGGCAACTGTCAAGCCCTGTTTCTGGCTGGTTGTATTATACAGACGAATGCTGAAATTACAGCAGTTCTCGTTCGTTCTGCTCACTTGCCAACATTGCGCCTCCCTACCGTCCCGACCCCCCCCAGCTTAGGAAGTCCAATATTGTATTGTGCTACAGACCTTGTGCTATGGTTGGATTTGGGTATGTGAAACTGTGTGAGCATGAAAGGTTGCCCACTAAGAGCAAAGTGAACATGGCTTTCCTTCATCAGAGGAAGGGTCCACAGTGCAGACAGAAAGAGTGGAATGGGTCCTAAAAAGGGGCTATTTCTAATCCTCATGTTAGAATTAATGTGGGTCTTAGAGCTCTGTGGTGTATCAAAGATCAAGGCACTTGGAAACTCATGTGTCCAATACCAAGGTGTGGCATGTGGAAGTTGAGGCTTGTAAACTGTATTACACATTTTGCAGTCATAAATGTGCTATAACCTTCAAGAGTGGATGGTGATATTTTTGGATTTTTAAGGCACATTCATTGAAGGGATCGCCTTTATTTCATATTCGTCTACAAATAATTATGCGTGGGCGGAACTTGCAGAGTTTCACTCTGCAGAATTTCACGGAGTTACAAAATAACTCTGTGAGATTCCACGGAGTTCCATGAGCATGCAGAACTCAGCATGTCGCACTGCTTCTGCTAATTTTTAGTGCCAGGAGCTTGTTCCGCACTGTAAAATAAGTGTGAATTGGAACCACCCGGTGCACCAGAGGGCGCTACTTCTGTGTGCCGCTCGAGTATATTTTCTCGAATGGTCACGAGCTGCCACGACAACCCACGTTAACAAATCCTGCTGGGAGGTGTTCTAGCGCCAGAAAATCACGCTAGGGGATGACATTTTCGCAAACACTCCACAACCTAACGTTGGCAAGCTGAATGTGAGAAAAAACTGTGCCATGCAGCAGTTTGCGGTGCACAATTTTGCCAGATCTTCATGTTCCAAGCGGAATGCAGAGTGGTCAAAATTCCACTAACTCTACTGGCAAAGCAGAATTTTTCACCCACCCCTACCAATAATGCTTGTGTGGATGAGTATCTACGCCCTAAATATGTCTCCGGCCATTACTTTCACTTCCAATCCCTGAACTGATTCAGCTGACCTGGCGTGAGTAGTTGCCCAGCAGTAGCTTAGCAGCAGACTGTTTGCCTGATTCTAGCACCTATCAAAAATATTTAACATAGCCAATATTCCTAAAATCAGGAATGAAACATGTACCTTTACTTAAAAGTTCTGTCACCACTCTTTTTTGCTTTCTAATTGCCCTCGCATTCATCTTTCAACCTCCACATGCCTTGCCTCTTTGTGAGCCCAACACACTTCAAGTTACATGCATGTTTGGCTTAATCGGTATTAGTATATTTCTGCAAACTGCTCACAACTCATTTACAGGATTACAACCTTTCCTTCTCTGAAAATTATACCTCTGCAACCTATAAATACCTAATCTTCGATAGCTCATTAATCCCACAAACCATCTGCATGAGCTCATAACCCCCCACTAATGATCACACCTAACTCCAATTAATGTAATCTACCACAAAGAAACTGGAGTGAATGCATGGACTGGTTTGCTTGTGCACACAATACAGAAGACAAAGCACTTCTTCAGGCTTTTATTCAGACAGCAGGAAGGAAGCTGGGTGACCCTTGGAGAGCAGCGCCAGTCCTTGCGTGCAGGTGGCATAAGAGTCCTTCGGCTTCTTCCTCAGCAGGTTAGTCAGAGTTATACTCCCTTTTGACATTTTCTAATGGTCAAGGAACGTTCTGAGGATTTGATTATGGGTTGTCATTCTTATCCATCACACTAGCTAGTACCTACAAACTTCCTTAGGCCCAATTCCCGCAGAATTCCTACCACAGCGCAGCTCTCGTTTAGCAATCCCTATTTCATGACTGCAAACTTTCCCAAATACCTCTATCCAAAACAGCAGAAGTTAGGCTCTTGGTGTATGGCTCACTGATAGCAAAACATTTCACACATAGGAATGCTACATACTGCAACATAGACACATACTGCCACTGGAGGAAAGGAAAGCTGCCAAAATTAGTTGACCTCTGCATGGATTTCACACAGCATAAAGCAAGATATTTTTTAAGTTACTGTTCCACTAAGTATAACAAAAATGTACTTTCATTTCTAAACCAGATTTTTGAGAAATGATCCCAAAACAATTCTGGTAAGATTATTTTATTTCTCTAATTAACATTGTAAAAATAGACTTTTATTCAGAATCAGGCCCTCTCACAGGGAAATACAAGTTTACTTACACACAGCATTTGGTATCAGTTCACTGTGAGAAAATGTATGTAGAATGTCACAGAGGGCCTACATAGCACAATTATAAGTGACTCAGATAATGCATACAAGTGCATTTTTCTACATGGAAGGGTACTTTTCACTGTCATGTGTTAGAGCTGAATTTAAGCCAAGCAGGAACAATGCTGTCCCTGAAGAACATGTTACTTACAGTCGGTAATGCATTATCTGGTAAAGACTATCTAGCAGCAGATTTCTTACCTTAGAATTATCCCCAGTCGAGACTGGATCTAGAAAGTTTTCGTGAGCAATACCCCTGCACGCCAGTTGGTGGCATCGATCAGCTCCGCGTGGCATCATCGGCATCATCCGCGCAGGATGTGATGTGCACAGTGCCTTTATAGGTGCTACCCCAGCGTGCTGACGTGAGTTACTTTTCGCTACTTTACACGCCAGGAGCACAGAGCTGCAAAGAACATGGACTACTGGTGGGGAAAACAAGGCCCTGAAAAGGGAACAGCCATTGTCCCTAAAAATCACTTACCAGAGCAAGGAGGATTAGTGGGTCGGTAAGGAGTCTGCAGCTAGATAGAGTCTCTACCAGAAAAGGCGTGATTGAAGGTAAGTAATTTGTCCATCTAGCCGTAGGTTCCTTACCTTAGAATACATACCTAAGCAATAACTCCCTTGAGGTGGGTCTGCAGTGTCACACTAAAAAGTCCTGCAGGAACAAACAAGCACAGTGCCCATCCCGATAGACCTGAGAGTCCTGGCAGCAGTGGCGTAGGAAGAGGGGTGCGGGTCACCCGGGTGTCATCACTGAGGGGGGTGACAAAATGTCACTGAGAGGGGTGATAAAACCGGGTATCACCTGACCTTGCTACAACACTGTCAAGAAGCAGAGACTTTTTGTTGAGTGAGACAATCGCGGCCTCTTGGGTACAGTATCAAGATACATGCCAACACAACCGCATCATGTACTCATGCGAGAAGTACCTAGAGGCGTCTGCGAATAACGGTGGAAAATATATAATCCTGAATGGGCCGTGTAGAGTCCTTTCTGTGGCAAAATGGATTACTGTGTCTGCAGGTATATCATTAACAATGATTTGCTGAGCACCCCCACCTAAAGCCATCTTTAATTATAGTGACTTGCAGAAACTCTGGCAGACCCATAACAAAGGGATTCTTAAGGCGTGATAAAATAATCCAGGGGCTTCACTTCTTGTAAATAATTTACAGTAAGACCAGGGGAGGTTGCTAAAACAGAGACAGCAAAGAACCAACAAAGTGGAGCGTATCGGGAACACATGGTTTAGAATTAACCCTGGGCGGTGAACTCCGATCCGCTCGCGGAGTTTTCCGCACTCCGCATTACGTGGAGCTCGTGGAGTTCCGAAAAACTCTGCTTCTACCTCCCGGCGAGATTTTTCCTCGTTCGGGATCGCCAACATCGAGTTGGTGAGCGCAAGCTTGGAAAATAACCCTCCCGGCGAGATTTCTCAACGTTTCTCATTGCGAGTGGTCGCTTATGCTCGTGACCGCTCGTGTTGAGAAGCTGCCCGTTCACGTTGAGAAAGCTGCTGCTCGAGTAAAAATCTACTCGAGCGGCATAAAAGGTAAGCTTGCGTTGTTCACAATGATTGCACAGAGTAGACAAGTATCCGGCACTGTGCAATCACTGCAAACAGCATTTTTTGACTGTACTCCGCCATTTGCGGAGCTCCGCGTAGTGCGACAGAGGTTTGTTTGCACTTCGCATAGTGCGACTCCGCGAACCCCTCCCAGGGTTATTTAGAATGCATTTTGCCACATTAATAATCAGATACAAAGGGGGCCTCTGCCTCCCCCCAGCTCTTACCTGTCGTCTGCAACAATCTGAATCCCCCCCCATTGCAGCTGCCGCGGGACACACAATTCAGGGACCGCCCAGGGCCGTCTAAGGGCTAGCTACACCACTGCCAGACAGTAGTATTTTGTGACCGTGCCTCTTGGTCAATGCATAGCAAATTTTAATGCAGAGCATGATCCATCTGGAAATGGTACATTTCTACACAGCCTTTCCCTTCTTCACTCCGACATACCCCATGAAGAGTTGGTCATCCACCTAGGACTCTTTTGTGTGGTCAAGGTAAAGCGACAACGCTCTTTCTGGGTCCAGACGGTGGAGTCGATTCTCTTCTTTAGACAGAGCATAAAAAATAGGCAGGGTGATGGACCGGCCTACATGAAAGGGAGTGATGACTTTCAGCAGGAAGTAAGCACTAGTTTGTAGAATCAGATTGTCTGTGTAAATGCTCAGGTATGAAGCTCATTGACCCTCCAGGAAGATGTTATTGCCACCAGGAAGGCCAGCTTGATGGTAAGGAGCATGAGGGGACATATGTGCAAGGGTTCAAAGGGAGCACACATCAGTAATGTAAGGACAAGACCTCTTTTAAAGTTCTTTGAGCCCGCAACACGTCAGTTGATTATCCAGTCAATGATTTTATCTCGACTGGACTATGCTAGCACCCTGTTCTTAGGCGCCAATCAAGCCGAGATTGTTCGACTTCAACGCACTCAAAACATGGCGGCCAGAGTTTTGTTAGGGCTTCCTCGGTGTTGCTCTATCTCCAAGACTATTCGGAAACTTCATTGGTTGCCCATGGCAGAGCGCATTAAGTTTAAAACGTTGTGTCTTTCATTTAAGATACTTAAATCTGCTTCACCCAGCCTGCTTTGTAACATTCTGACTCCCTATGTACCATCTCGTGCGTTGCGCTCCTTTGGGCAGCATTTAGTTACTGTCCCTCGAGTAAAGCGCTCTAGAGCTGGGGGTCGCTCTTTCCGCTATTTAGCGAGAAAATTAGGGAATTCTCTGCCATTTGAGATCCGATGTTGGACTTCAGGAGAGCGATTAAAACGTATCTTTTTCCACCGCAATAGTTCTGTTATCGGCTTGTATTTGAGTCCCCTGTTCTTTTGGGTACCGGGATTGGTCTGTGTGAGTGAAAGCGCCGGGACGCCCCTGCGCTGGGGCAGCTGAGCGCTATAGAAGCACATATAACATAACATAACATTAAGGTCCCGCTGAAGCATGATAAAGGGAGAAGGAGGAAACATGTTGCAAACCTTTCAAGAACCTATGTTCAATAGGGGATTTGACGAGGGACGACAGGTCAGGCAACTGCAGAAAGGCTGAAATGATAGAAAGATGAATTTTTAAGATGCCCAGAGCAGAAGCCTGCAGGAAAAGGGAAAAAGTTAAGAGAAAACCTGAGAAAGGGGTGCAGAGAGGGGACCAACCTGCTTCTCTCCACACCATACCACAACCATGCCCAACGGCAGGCATATACTGCCAGAATAACATCGCAGACTTCAGGCGGAAGGTCGAAGGCTATCAACCGTTGCGACTCAATCTCCAGGAAAGAAGTCGGAGCTTTGACAGGTCCGGGTAGCGGACCCTTACCTGCTGCTGCGACAGCAGATCCTCCCGAAGGAGCAGCCTAATCGGAGGACAGATGGCCATGCTCAACAGTTTGGGGCACCAAACTCTCTGAGCCCAGTCCGGAGCCATAAGAATACCTTGGGCCAGATCGTTCCTGATCTTCTTGTGAACTACAGATGGGTCGCCATTCGCGATCCACTAGTGATTTTTGGCTGAGTTAATCTGCCCAGGCGTTCAGAAAATCCACCAGGAGTTGTACCAACCAGGGATATGCTGTGATATTTCACCAATGTCCAGAGGCGCACGCCCTCTTGACGAAGGGTCCCCGACCCCACCCCATCCCATCCCGTTTGTTGCAGTATCACATGCCGATGGTGTTGTCTGTGAACACCTGCACTAGCTTTCCTTTGATGGAGGGTAAAAAGGCTTTTAATACTAGCCGGAGCTCCAACAGGTTGATGTGGAGTACGAACTCTACTGGAGACCAGAGCCCTTTGATCTCCGCTTCTCACACATGGCCGCCCCATCCCAGGGTTGACCCATCTGTCACTACTGACAGATCTGGTTGAGTAAGGGAGCGGAGTCTGCTGCTGACCCAACCCAGGTTCATTAATCACCACTGCAGATCTTGTGCCGGTTCCTTCAAGATCTAGACCATGTCAGAGAGATTCCCCTGATGCTGCGCCAACTTGAACTTCCGGACCCACTGCAGAGGTCCCATGTGCCATTGTGCATGTGTCATAAGCAGGATTCAGGAGGCCATGAGGCCGAGCAGCCCCAGATTCAATCTCACCGAAATCCAAGATAGAGGCTGAAACATCGGTATCATAGCCTGAATATCCCGGGCTTGCCATTCGGGAAGATAGGCCAGAAACTGCAACACGTTCAGAA
Source organism: Lissotriton vulgaris (assembly GCF_964263255.1). NCBI lineage: Eukaryota > Metazoa > Chordata > Amphibia > Caudata > Salamandridae > Lissotriton > Lissotriton vulgaris. The sequence goes on along the minus strand of NW_028247109.1, from coordinate 566,918 downwards.
TCGCTCCAATAAAAGGAAGGGTCTGAGAGGCATCCAAATGTGACTTCGGCACTTTGATAGTGAAACCCAGCGAATGCTAGAGGTCCGCCATATTCTGAAGGTGGGAGACGACAGCCAAGGGCAAACACACCTTCAAAAGCCAGTCATTAACATATGTGGAAGACTAGAACCTCAGCAGATGAGCTGCAACCACTGCCATCACCTTGGGGAACACCCGAGGGGCGATGGTAAGGCCAAAGGGGAGCACAGCAAACAAAGGGCTTGTGGCCCATTGTGAAGCACAGGTAATGCCTGTGGGATGGCAGAGTGGGAATGTGAAAATATGTGTCCTGCAAGTCCAAAACTACCTTCCAGTCTCCTGGGTCCAGGGAGCTCAGGATTTGAGCAAGCATGAGCATTTTTAACTACTCCTTCCTGAAGAAGAAATTGAGAGAGCTCAGGTCTAGGATAGGACAAAGGCCTCCATCTTTCTTGTGCACCAGTAAGTACCCGGAATAGCAACCATGACCCACTTCTGGGATCTGCACCCTATCCATGGCTCCCATGGCCCACAGAGTAAGATGGTCCTCCGTCAGCCTATTGCAATCCGTGGCATGGGAGGAGAGGAAGTCACTAAGAGGAGGGAGAAGACCCTCTAGATAATCTGCAGAAGTCATTGGTCTGATGTGATAGACCGCCAGAGGTGCAGGTGATGTCGGATCCTGCAACCCACTGGGTGCCCATGATGCCAAGAGGGCAGACTCTAAGGGTTAGGAGGCTGTGGCTGCCAGAGGGTGGTAGACTAGTCCTACCCACTAGGTCTGCGTGTACTGTGTCCTCGGCGACACAGAGGCTGTGAAGCTTGCGCGACATGGTGGCTGGACAGGTACAGACACGGATGGAAGCCTGTTATATGGCCACGAAAGGAGAGAAAAGTGGTTTGGTGGTGGCAATGAGTCATGGAAAGGCCCCAGGACCTGGCTGTAGCCCTACTGTCCTTCAACCGCTCCAGCTCCGAATCTGCAGGGTTTCCAAAGAGACAGGAGCCATCAAAGGGCATGTCCATAAGCAGCGCTTGGACAGCCCCTGAAAAGACAGTTGTAATCAACCACGAGTGGCCCCATGTGGCCACTGTCAATGAAACTGCTCTGCTCAGTGACTTGGTAGTGTTAAGTCCACATCGGACTGTGAGCATATCTCCTGTAACCAACAGCCTGGGAGAGTATTGCCCAAGCCTCCTCAGGGACCATTGGCAGCACCTGCGCAACCATGTCCCAAAGAGCGTGGGAATAGCAGCCCAAAAGGTAAGCAGTACTCATGGACCGCAGCACCAGGCTGGTAAATGAAAACATCTCCTTGCCTAAGTTGCCCAGCTTCTTGGATCCCCGATCCGGTGGTTCATTTGGGAATGTGCCAGTATTTATGTGGGAAGTGGAGGTTTGGACCAAGCTCTCAGGGGTAAGGTGTTATGAGAGGAAGTTGGAGTCCTCTGGGGTGAGGCGGTGGAGGCAGGCAATAGTCCTGCTCACAGGAGCCCATGTTAAGGGTGAACAAAGTCACAAGCAGGGCATCAGTTAGAGCCTCATTTAACAGAGAAGCGGTCAGAAGTGGACACTCCCGGCTGAAGAACTTCTGTCAAGACATTTGTCTTGACTGCCACCAGGGACAAGCTAAGGTCTAAGACTTCTGCCACCCTCCTCACCACCATTGCAAACTATATGATCCTATGTAGCCACGGTGAGGGGGGAAAGCATACCAGTAGATGGAGAAGTATCCAGTTCACTGGCGTCTGCCAAATCCTAACACCAGCCAATGTTAGGGTCATAATACTGGTTTTGTTCAGGGTCCAGTGACCCCTTCTACCGCCTCCAGAGGTCTAGCCCATAAGAATAGGGCTCAGGCTCTGACCTGGAAGGCATGGCTCCAGTCGGTGTCAGTGTCGGGTGACACCCATCCGGCTCTGTATCAGAGCCGGGATCAGAATGGGGATGGTGCCAGAAGCATTGGCATTGTGGAAGGTCGACATGGCGTGACCAGCAACGGTCCGGATCCATCCGTGGATCCGAGAGGCCTGACTGGCGCCGGAGCTGCCAGTGTGGATCCAGTAGGGGCCCCATCTGAACCTGCGGGCCCGAAGGCGTACCAGAGGGAACATGCCAGACAAAAATGAAGTGCAGAGCCTCATATAATTCTCTAGATCTACAGTGACTGGTGTGGAAAGAAAAGAACTGATGTTAGCTCGCTAGGGTGGCGCTTATATAGGCACCGCACGTCACATCTGGCTCGGACAACATTAATGACATAATGCGGAGCAGATAATGCCACCTACCAGTGCGCAGGGATACTGCTCACAAAGATTTTCTGGATCTAGTCTGACATCTAGGGATAATTCTAAGGTAAGGAATCTGCAGCAAGAAGTCACTATCAGATGCTACACACTACAGCTTACATATCACACTTAACTTCCAAACCACTGGTGCATTTCCTGCACCAATTTACCTTGATTTTACTAGAAAGTTATATAAGCCAATTGGGTGCAACCAAATTTTATACTGTGCTTATAGGAAAAGAACAAAACTGTATCAGACTTATTAGCAGTGTTCCAATGCAGAGTTATAATGCCATCCAAAACCAATCCAAAAAAGTGAAACAGGAACTCAAAAAGAGTCCTTTTTCCCAGAAACTTTATAGCTATTCCTGCAACATCTCCACATAAAATAAATTAGCATACTTTATGTAGAACACATAGAATTCTCTTAAAGTACAACCTATAACCACGGGGAAAACTACATTGTTTATCACGTTCCTTTTGGAGCTCGACACAACCCACTTTGAAACTGATCGCTTTGTGAATTACCTGGACATGAGACGCTCATCTCAAATAAAAACAAATAGTTTCTTGCAGAGGTAGCATATCTAGACATTACTCTCACACGCGGTGACCAAAAGGCCACTTAGTGTGGTTTGCCGAGCTTCATAAGGAACTCGATCAACAGTGCAGGTTTCCACTTGGTTAGAGGTTGTCCTTTAGAGAATTCCGCTGTGTGGAGCTTCCGCTATTAGCTGGCAGATTGTATCTCAATACATGTATGATATTTGCTTACTAGTGACTGCTGTATGCTCTGCCTTCGTGCTAGCAGGCCGCAGTGGCCTTGGCGGTTCTGTATTAGGAGGCATAATTGTGAAAACTACAACCGATAGGATCCATAGATATATCATTTTAATTGTCCTGAAGGGGGTCTTTATAAATTATATCCACGGAAACACGTTGAGCAGTATAATTTGCACATTTCTTGCCACAATTGCCGAAATCCAAAAATGTATATGGATTCAATAATTCAATATGACCGCCGAAGTAAGAGCTGCTTCTCGCAAGCTCAGGGGCTGGGGATCCCATTTTTGAGAATATCCCTGCATCAGCCCGGCTTCCTGTGCCTTCAACTGACCTATGCTTGAAGGAGGCGGCAGGGTTTTTGTGGCGACCTACCTCTACCTCTGATGATCCTCGGCTGCTACCCTGGTGAGGTGTTTCTGATTTCGCCTGTGAACTCAGAGTTGTGTCCCGAGCGAACTCCAGGTAGGAGCTTCTGGGGCTCCGATGTAGATCGGTTGGCTCTCCAGGCCCGAGGTTCCGGCTGGACCCTTTGGGAGCTGGCTTTCTCCAACCGCAGGCTTCCTCTGTTCATCAGGAGCTGCTGGAGGATGCTCGCTGCGCTATGGTACACCAGGGCATGCCTTGATGCCTGGGCTCTGCGTGAGCTGCACCGGGCCCCAGTGAGGCTCAAGGGGGGTAAGGTTGTTCTTTGTGTTGCTGAAGAGTGCCTCCTCCTCTCTGCTGAATGTGTTCCATCACGGTTAGGAGGTGCAGCATGCGGTCTCTACGACCTGGGGCCTGTTGATCCATTGCATTCTTCCAGTTGAGGCTCTGTGGTGATTGTCCTCCATCTTGTGGGTGCCTTCTCCCCTTGCCTCGTTAGGAAACTTCTTCAAAATGGTCTAACCCTGTCCAACCATGAAAATAAAGGAGGGACTTCCACGAGGCTCCTCACTGGATGAGCCAGTACGGTGGCCATCTTGAAATGGTTTTGAATTTCCACTGGTCTTTCACGCTTGTCCGCAGGCTCACTTCTGGTGGCCAATGGAACCTCCTATTTAGTCCTGATCTAATTGGACCTCTACTCTCCTTGGTCTATGTTAGATTTGCAAAGGCCTCCCTGAGTTAAAAGAGGCTCGGTTCTGGCATGTGGGGTGTGCTGTCCCCTAGAGTGGCGGCCTTTGTGACCCCTATTTCGGCAATATAATCCTGTGTCTGACTAGTCTAGCTAAGCCTCTTTATTTTGTGGCCACACGCCTACCTACTCCCTCCTCTTCTCCACCCTTCACGTCTCTATTCTGGCCTTCTACCACTCAACATCAAGGATCCTACCTTACAAGTTAAGCTAATTCCACTTGGCATCAATGCATTTACTATTGAATACCCACCAAGCCTATCTAAAAAGGCATTGAAATGACTCAAAGAATTCTCAAAGCTCACCCTGAAACTCTAATTTCTGACCCTTTTTGTTCCTCAATTATAGGATCTAAGACCTGTGATCTCATCTTCTACTTGAAACGAAGAGCTAAATGGAGGAATGCGATCCGTTCTCTTTGCCTGATCACCTCTTCCCAAAAATTTGCTCATAGAACTAGGTAAGTTCTATCCCCTTCATCCACCTTCAAAGCTGATGCTACTATCTCCATCTATAATAATGGGATGGGATAATCCTCATCTAAGCTGCAGACAGCCTTCTATGGTCTTTTGAGGACATTTTTCACATTATCAAAAACTCCATCTCTAACCAGGTTCCTGACACTCCAACGTATGGGCTTAGCACCCCATCCTCATCTTTGTCCCTCCAAATGACCCGCTCTGGTAACCTCACCCCCCTGTCACTCTTCCCCTATCCCCCTCCAACTCTTACAGCCCCTCTCTTTGGCCATCTCTCCTTCCCAGTGGTGGGATATGGGTTATAGACGGGTGAGTGGTATCACCCGGAATGCGGTCATACAGAACATTGCTCCCCTCTCCACCATACTGTACCTCCACTCACCCTGCATTAGCCCTGACCTAACTGATACTTTGGTCTACCCTTCTCGGCCCTTGGCTAGAGAGATGTCTTTCTTGAAGTCCGATTCCCCACTTATGATCTACTCCAACACCATGTCATCTCCAGAGAACCTAGATGATCAGCTTAACAGCGCTCCTGTGTTCCCCTGCCATCTGAATAACCTTTCCTTCTCAACCAAACCTTACCAGGAGCTCTCTGACAATTAACTCATGAGCGGTCCCATCAGTACTCTGTCTCAGCCTACGGCTTCCTTGACACACTCCTCGTCTCATCTACACTCTGTACCCTCTTCTGCATTGTACATTATCTCGCTTGATATTCAACAACTCAAGGCTAACTTACAAAAGCTCTTATTCATCACCACTAAACTGGCTAACGATAGATGGACAGACAGGTCGTCAGAGAATTACAGACACAATCTTACCCCGCATACTTCCCTCCACTCCAAGCTGCCATTACCCCTCTATCAATGGTCGTTCTCCATCGTATATGTTCCCTCGTTGGAGAACCATACCCTTCCCGAACGCTCCCTCTAGATCGAGGAATTCCAACACAGGGAATGATAGTGAAACTCGCCTGCGCTCTTATAATCCCTCTCTCCTGGACAAGCCAGATAATCAGGAACACATTCTAGCCATTCCTCCGAACCCTCTCAGAAAACCCAGTCACAACACTAATGCTAAACATTTCCTATTTATTTATTTATTTTGAAAGTTTTATATAGCGCGAACAAGATCTTTGCAGATATCAGAGCGCTTTACAAGACAACGGGGGTGATAGAGTCAAACCTCAAGCTAGTTCCATGTCACAGCAAGCTTCCTCTTTCACCACTACACATCAGAATGGCATGCTCATCAATTATAGATCAGCCGTGAAACATGCCACAGACATTGCTGATCTCATCCTGGCTCAGGATGTTGACATCCTCATACTTACGATAACCTATCTAATGGACTCCCCTGGTCCGATCCTTGACATACTATCCCACCCGAACCATAACATCATTAGGCTGGACACAGAGGACAGACCTGGTTGTGGGATTGCATGTATATACCAGAATAGTCTCATTGTTAAACAATCTCACCTAGATGCTGTATCCTCCTGCGAATACCTCTGCATTGACATCACCAGCAACAGCAGGCCATTATGCAAATTGCACGTTTTACCATCCGCCGGGTGACAACCTCCCCTTCGTTGAAGATATCATGGAAATCATTTCTTCCAATGCAGGGCATCATTGTCCGCAAATATTCCTCTGAGACTTTAACCTATATTGGAATGACTTGGAAGATCTGGTAGTGCCCACTCTCAAAACCTGCCGACCTCAGCCTAGTTCAAATATGTGATAGTCCCACACACATTCTAGGCTCGATCCTGGACCTTATTATAGCTTAACCCAATGCTATTCAATTGGTCTTGATTTCCCCAGGTGACTGGGTTGATCATAATTATATCTCCTTCCACATCATCGAACCCTGATCCAAGAAAATATCGCAAGACAAGAATCCCAGCCTCTGGAAACGATCTCTCCGAAACTCAAACATGAATGAACTTATTGACTCCTACTGACATTTCCGAGGTACAGGACCTCACGGAACAGTACAAAAGCTCTATAGTGAGTATGTTAGACTCCGTTGTCCCCTTAGAACTTAAAAGAAAGTCCCCCAAAGACTCCAAGCCTTGGTTCAACAATAGTTTAAATTCAGAGAGACGCAATCTTAGACTTGCCGAACGATCTTGGAGAATATCCCCGTCCACGGAACACCTCCTGTTCCTGAGATCTAGAAGAAGCTGAAACAACAAACATATCAGGAGGGCAAAATCGAAATTCTTCAGAAGCCAACTAGATAATGCCAGAAACAGAGCAAAAAGACTTTTTGAATTGATAAAACTCCAATCCAACTATCTTCCCATCCTTCCTCCATCTCCTCTCTTGGGGAAAGGAGTTGGCCTAACGGCTGGGCTGTTGACCTTGAATCTGGGGAACCGGGTTTGAGTCTTGGCAATGACGCTGAACATCCTGTGATTCTGGGCAAATTACTTAATCTCCCCGTGCCAAAGAAATTGAATGTGGCCATCTATAAAGCAACTGGTGCTATGTAAAGTGCTCTGATACCCAATTTGGGTCAAATTTGCGGTATATAAAACTCTGTAAAATAATATTAACAAAATAAATCCCAGGCGTCTACGCAGTCACCCTGTGAAGTGTTTGCCTCTTTCTTCCTTGAAAAGACTATTGAGATTGAAAATCCTCCACCTCATCCTCTGCCAGTTATAGGTCTCTCACTCAAAAATAACTCCTGCTGGAGCCAACTCCCTCCACCTCAGCCTCTGCCTGACATAGGTCTCTCATCCAAAAATAACGCCTGCTGGAGCCAATTCACTCCCTATGATGAATTCTCTATTCTCAACTTGCTTACTACTATGAAACCCTCTAATCACTTCAGTGACCCTTTACCCTCAAGTTTCTTCAATGAGATGAAAGGGTCCTTGGTCCCCCTCTGGACCAAAATAGTAAATGCCTCCCTACATCAAGGTGTGATTCCTGAAAGTCTGAAGGCAGGCAGGTTTCGGTCATTTTCAAAAAACCCACAGCGGACCAAGTGAACCTTAATAACTTTGGTCCTATCACTAGCATTCCAACTCTAGCGAAGCGCTTTGAGAAATGTGTTCTAGTGCAACTATGTAACCACATTGATCAATTCCAATCGGGTTTTTGCCAGGGCCATAGCACTGAAACGACTATTACTCATATAGTGGATAATGCACCAAAAATGCTCGATCAGAATGAAGCTTGCCTTCTAATCCTCCTTGACTTATCTTCAGCATTTGATACAGTCAAACATGATAACCTCCGGGATTTACTGGAATGAAGGATGGGTCTCTCTGGCCCTGTATTAAACTGGTTTGCGTCCTTTATCAACAACAGAACACAAAGATTTAAAGACAATCATTCCCTTCCTAACTCCTTGCCATCCACTCTGGTGGTCCCTCAGGGATCTGCACTCCCTCCCACGCTCTTCAACTTGTTCATGTAGCCTCTAACGGAAATACTCAATTCATCCAACATTCACTATCACTAGTATGCCGATGACACCCACCTTTACCTGAAAATCTCCTCCCCAGACGGCATCAAATCACTCAACTCAACCCTACTCAAAACTCAACTCTGGCTGACTTCCCAACATCTTAAGCTCCACTCCTCCAAAACGGGATTCCTCCTGATAGCGCCAACCAAACAGACTGCCATGATCGCGGAGTACTTGAACCACCTAACAGCTCTCAACTGTACCCCACATATCACTGATTCTGGAAGGTATCTTGGAATTATACTTGACAAGTCATTGAGCATGCAGGAACACATTTGCTCAGCCACCAAAGGTGCCAACTTCCACATAAGTATTCTAAGAAAGATAAAACCCTTCCTCCTCCAAGTTTGCTGTTCAAGCTCTAGTAATCTCCAGGCTAGACAATGGCTGTGCTACACTCTCTCCAGGATAGACAATGGCTGCGCTACACTCTGTGGGCTACCCAGCTACAAGTTGGCTCCGCTCAAGACTTCCCTGAATTAAGCGGCAAGGCTCATCAAAGGTACCAGAGGAAATAGCCACATCACGCCGGTGCTGAAATCCTTCAACTGGCTGCCTTTGGAGGATAGGATTAATCTCAAGATTGCGTCATTGACTCACAAGGCCCTTCACTTTAACATCCCTCTGTACCTAGCCCAAAAACTGGAGCTCTCTGGTGGGAGCCGATCATCTAGAAGTTCCAGCACTCTGCTGCTGAAACCTAAAAAATTCCAGAAAAATAAAACTTATAATCGGGCATTCTCGGGTATTCCTGAGAATCTGGAAGTCCTTGCCTCAGCATATCAGACCAACTCCCTCTAAGTCTTCTTTCAAAAAAGAAATGAAAGCTCTATGGATGAATACCCTTGTTTGACAGCACCTACATCCATTAATGCTACTTCATATTTTTTTCCCCCCATAGGGGGTCCTATGCTTTTGACTATGTCTATGATGTTGATTTGTGCTCAACCCCTTGATTTGTCTATTGCACTTTATGCTACGCTAATTCCTCTTGCCTTGGCATATTTTATTGCTCCTCTATCTTCTCAATTACCTTGCTTATCATTGTTGTTTTTTACCTGCAACTCTGTTTGTACATCGATCTTCTGTAAAGCGCTCTGATACTCGCTTGGGTTACGTCCTCGCTATATAAAACTTTATATAAATAAATCATAACTGACAGTGACTGACGGTAAGTGCTGAAGTATGTGTTTACAATTTTTTGTTTCATGTACGTTTTGTTTTTTTAGTATTCATTATGTCTGTTGTCTTGAATTTATTATGAATTATATGTAATCAGACTTAATACATTCTATTTTTTGTATATTTAACTTTAGTTTTTTACTTTATTCAGTTTTTATTCTTATCCTAGAAAATTCTATTGTTGTTCACATCCCTACCCAAGCAGGTATCCATCAATACAGAAATTATAACCAGAGGAACACAACATCAAATTATGGTGGAGATTTATTGATAGAGTATATCATATATAAGGAGATGTTGCACTGATTCTCTATCTTAGGGATCCGAGATTGTATGTTTGACTGTCTGCTGCTGTTAAACATGATCTTCTGACAGAAGGTAGTTTTTTTTTCCTGCAGTATTGCTCAGTGATACCAAATTGAAAACTTGCAGGTAGTTTTTTACAGACTTTAAAACACACAAAATTGGCAGTTTTACCAAGCCCAAGTTATTTCCTGCACTTATACACAACAATGCATAATACAAGTAAGTTAGAGACTTTAGATTCCGGAATTAATGTAAAGCTCACTCGACTGCAGCAAGGTGCTATACTTGTCAATAACTGTCAAGGGCTAAACATTGGATTATTGAATCCTCGTTCTTCCACTGGGAGTGTCTGTGATATGGATGACCTTTTCCAGCAGCCACAGTGCTATCCAGTGTGAGTACTTCACCAGGCAACTAGTGTCTTTTGGAATGAACACCCAAGGAAGGTAATGTAGAAGGGCAGAAAAATACGTCCGGATGGAATTGGAGATGCTGAAAGAAGTCAAATGGAAATGGCAGGGAATCTCCAGAAAGATGGTCCAAACAAGAATACCAGAAATAAAACTCCAAAGGGGGAGGGAAAAGAATGACTGAATGTGATGAAAAATACTCTATATGCATTGGGGCGCAGCTCCCACCTTGAAACTGACGCTTAAATACTCTGTTAGACCTGTGAACCTTAGGATCCTCTGCCCCCAAACGTTTTGCCTTACTCCTCCATTTTTGTTTCTGCTGATCCTATTTTTGTTGGCCATAGGACTCTATGCACTTTTCCATTGCTAACCAGTGCTAAAGTGTGTATGTGCTCACTCCCTAAACATGGTAAATTGGCTTACATCCAAGTGGTCCATTTAATTTCCTTTCAAGTCCCTTGTACAGTGGTACTACATGTACTAGTGAGCCTGCCACCCCCTAAGGTAGCCTTTTAAACATATTTCAGGCCTGCCATCACAGCCTCTGTCTGCAGTTTTAAACTGCCATTTCGACTTGCCAAAATAAAATGTTTGCCAGACCGACAAACCCCCTCATTCTCCCCTCCCCCCCCCCCATTTTTAATACATATAATTCACCCCTAAGGTAGGCCTTACACAGCCAATAGGTCAGGGCTCAGTGCATTCAAAAACGTGGACATACACTTTTAAGCTTTACATGTCCTGGTAGTGAAAAACTCTCAAATTCATTTCCACTATTGCAGGGCCTGCCTCTCCCATAGGATAACATTGGTTTTCCTTATTACATTTAATAAGTGATAACTGCCAATGAGGAGCAGATCGAAATATCGAGTTTGGTTTTTAAGGATTTGTATTTTACCCTCTTTAATAAGAAAGTCAATTTTTTCCCACAATTCTGAAAATACCACTTTTAAAAAGCTTGCAATTTCTTGTCTCAACCATTTGGTGCCTGCAGCCAGAATCCTGGGTGACCTGCCTAGGAGTAGCTGGCAGATCGCCTTTGTGTATTGCTTCCAGACAGTGAGACAAAAGGGGAATAGGTGCTGGCAGGCTGGACCTTCTCTGAATTGATAGGGGGTGGAGTTGTCACCTACCACACTTGCACAAAGGGACTGACACTAGTCTTTTGCGTCTCCACACAAGCTCAGTCAAGGGCAGAGAGGAGGGAAATTCCTAACACCTCTGGGAGTGGAAGCCTTTAGAACCTCTTACTTCAAAGCTCGTACAAAGTATAAATATTTAACCTTCAGCCCTAATTCTTCAGTACACCTATGAACCATTAGAAGACTTAGAAGGACTGCTGTGCTGCTCTGCTGCAAGAAGAGCTACTGCTCAGCTTACCTACTATCCTGCTGCCTGAATGAGAAGGACTGGACCTCCACCTTGAACCAAGGTCCTCCAAGGAGACTCCAAAAGATCAGAGCCTCAGAGTCAGAAAAAGCTACAATCATCTTGAAAACATAACTTTGACTCTGTCTGCTATGAGTCTTGCCCCCTAAATTGTGTCACCCGATCCTATACCTTTGGAATGGGGCTAAAATGTGCTCAGCCAGCCCAGCTGTGGTCCTTTCAACAGAAAAATGCAGCACATTGTATCTCCTCACAGCTCCGCAACGGAACTGCTGATGCCCGACACAGGACTTCGCATCACAGTCCACAGCTCCTCTGGACCACCGCTGTGCGATGCATCCTCAACGCAGGACTTTGCATCACAGGCCCCCCCGTTGACAGCATCTTTGACAAGGATGCAGGACTTCGCATCTCAGCCCACAGTTTCTTCGGAACAGCTGCTGCAAAAAGCATCCTCAACACAGGATCGCACAACACTGTGCAACCATGAATTAAGGTACTTTGTTCAGCGGGCCTAACTCTGTCACTGTAAACAGCGCACACTCCATTGAAGTTGGACTGAACGTGTGACTTTGTCCATGTCCGGCACAACCAGATAAGCACAGTTGGCGCTTTGTGCTTTTAGGCACTATTTTCACTTAAATCTTTAAAACTGCATATCGCTGGTTCTACTAATTGGATTTGAGGTGTTTTGGTGTTAAATAATTTATTACGTTTTACTCTACTTTCCTAAATTGGTGTGGTTTCACTTTATTACTGTTTGAAGTGCTGCATAAATACTTTACACATTGCCACTAAGTTAAGCCTGGTGTCGCAGGGATTCTGCTCTCACACAGAACTGTGCATAGAGACTTAGAACCTCAGTGAATTAGGATGAACCAAAACTCACCTTAGTATCCAAAATCCCCTCCAAGACTAGCAATCAGTGTCTCATTGGTTCTTACCGACCCCCAATGATTAGACAACCCAGAACATGGACTTAGAACACCTCAGGTAACTTGGAACTCATGAACACTCTTTCGTTATACTAACATATCAATCCAGAACGAGGAGTCAATGAGGACACGTGCAAGTTTGAAATGTTTATTTCTAATGCAGTGTTCTCAAACGCAGTATCTTAGCTAATACAAGCAAACATATTATACGGAACGAGGTTAACAGCATGGTTACTATTCCATAAAATACAAAGGGTGAAAGCATGTTAAAATGCCAAAGAAAAAAGGTTTAAATAGAACCTCAGTTTACCCTCCCTAGCTAGTATATTATATTATATCTACAGAAGGTCTCTTAGAAGGGCGGGCCCATACCTTTGGGTTCAGCAGAAATGGATCACATCATCTCCTGCACCAACTCTCTGCATACGGATATTCATCAAGTGTATGTCTCCTACTTCACGCAGTGCATTATTAAACGCGCCTAAACCCAAAGTTGGCCACAGCGGCATCCATGTTAGGTCTACTCTGTGCGCTGATCAATCCAAACAATAAGCGCTGTGTTGAAATAACCTTGAAGGCCTCGGCATTCACTGCACAGCCATAGCTTACCAAGCAAGGCTGATATTATAAGCAAACATGTTATTCTCGTGTAAAGCAAAATACCCAACTAGGCAAAAAGCTTTAATAACAAAATGTGTTGTGTGCAGAGGCAGCAGAAAATGAAAAATGGCGTTTAAACTTCTAACAAGCTCATGCTAACTTAACACAGTGCAAAGGTGAAACCAAAACACAAGACACTGGCTGTTTGTGTCAAGCTACCTGAGAGTTAAGCCCAGGTTAATTTGAAGTTGCTTGTGACTTCACCAGGACAGAAATTGTAGTAACTGCTTGAGAAGGATTTTGCCCCCCTAAACCAGTAGCCCAATTTCCTATACAATCCAAACAGGAAACTATTCTACAAATTCTTTCCTTCGCTATCTTGGCTTGGAAAAAACAAAAAGGAAAAAATAATACAAAGACCCTCTTGGATAGGTTTATAGAAAAGAGAGGCTTTGAAATCACTTTCAGGCAAAGTATGCTGGGAAGAAGACAACAGACACCACAAAGAAATCCAGAAGAGATGGTAGGTAGTTTCAGGCTTATTATATTTAGGTGCAACAGAGGTAAATAACACACATTCTAATGGGGACAAACAGATTGTAATACACACAAACAGTGCTGCAGGAAGCACTCAGATATATGGGGCATGCACAGTGCGACCCAAGGATCACAAGCATGGTCACTGACCATTTTTGAATGGTTCTTGGGAACGGGAATGACAACAATAGATTTCTATGCGTACACTCTGATCCTACATGGTACCAATTTTAATTTAAACTATCCCAAAATAGACATTTTGCCACTATTACCATAAAGTAACATTAAAATCTACTAAATTGTTGTTGGGTCATAATAATTTTGTTTGCAATTTCCAGTAACTTCAAGACTGAGGACAGCTCAAACTTTGGGTTGCAATCCATCCAAATCTTTGTTCTAGCATTCACAGTGCTTCAAAGTGACAGGAAGAGCAGAGCGAGTTGCCCCTTTTCAGTGCATTATTAAATGTAAAGTATTAAAAACCCCATTGAGCATCCAAACACTGACGAAAAACAAAAATGGACACTATCTCAAAATGGGTAACAGAAAGGCTTTCTTTTGCCGATGACAAGACTGAGACCCTTCCTTCTTGCGCGAGGCAACCATAATTATGTTACAACGATAAGCAGCATGGTAAGTGAAAGGCTTGCTGCCTGGTCTGACCATCTCTTGTGACAAGAGGGAGCAAATCAGTTTGTTAAGCTATGTAACTCACAAGTCATTTTGGTATGGGGGGTCTGTAAAAATCTTTGCTGCCTCAACTTTCAAAGTTTGTAGTGGCTGCAGATATTTCTGCACAACATGGGGAGTAGCAGTCAATCATGCTCATTGCTTGAATTCCTGGTATAACTATAGGCAATGGAAATGCTTGATTTGGTAGGATGAAATACTTGACAATGGAGTGGGCCTGCTGATCTCTGGACATGTGTGCGTCAAATAAGAGTCCCAGAGGTGTTATCTTTGCAATTATTATTATTCTACGTTTTGTAAAGCGCCTGGTTACTCCATTGGAGTGTCCCCACGCTAGGCTTCATAGACCACAAAGGTTCTGCTCTTGACCATGAGCATTTACAGTGGTCTAAAAACCTAGTCTTAAGTTTCTTCCGGAACATGGCTTCCGAGCGTTCAAGTCTCAGCTCAGAGGGAAGGGTGTTCCATAGCTACGCTGTCAAATACCTGAAGGAACGACCAGCCAGTCGTGCTCGTTTTATCTTAAAAATCACAGTCAGTGCTGCCCCTGTGGAACTGAGGCATCTATTTGGATGGCAACATTTAATCAAAGAAAAGAGGTAGTGAGGCCCTCTCTGATGCAGAATTTTTTGACCGATAGAAAGAGCTTTTAAAGAGACTCTTTCCCTGATAGGAAGCCAATGGAGCTTAGAAGGGCATCACCCAAAGGAGAGTATTTAGGAATATTTAGAAGCATCCGTGCGGAAGCGTTCTGGGCCCTGTGAAATTTCTTCAGTCTTTCCTGAGTTACCCCAAGGTAAAGGACATTATAATAATCCAATCTGGATACTAGAAGGGCCTGAACTGCAGTCACCCTTGCCGGTCCAGGAAGAAGCCCTAGAATTCCTGTAGTATTTTAAGAATGCCAAAGCAAGTTCCAGCCAGGACTTTAGCCTAGCTGTCACAAGACAGAGTACAATCAAATACAAAGCCCAGCGGGGGTGTCCCCAAAAGCACCTGGAAATATAGAAGAGATGGGCCAATTATCGAGGTCTATATCTTGAACCTATCCCCCTGGCAATAGGTACTGATAATTTGGCCTGACGATCCAAAGCTGGGTATTCGCACTGGGACCAATTGTATTTATACTAACTTATCCCGTTTGGAGTCATTATCTGACAATGTTTACATGATGTCTTCGCTCTGCCACCGCTTGCTTGGTGAAAGTCCCGAAAATTCTAAGAGCTAAGTCAGGAGGCAGGGCGTTTAGCTCTGCCACTGCCAAACTCTGGAACAGCCTCCCTTTGGAATTTAGACAGCTCCATGATCTTCTACAGTTTAGGAAGAAGATCAAAATATGGCTGTTTCCCAGAGCTTGATAGCTCTGGAATTGCCTGTTTAGTCCACGCCCGTTTCCTCTCCACTGCCTGTTGAGGATTCATGTACTATAGCGCCAAGATAGAACTATTGGATGATAGTTGCGGTCTACAAATACTGTATACAATACAATACAATACAATAAGAGTGCGGATTCTGTGCTGAAATTTGGTCTAAATCCAGGCTGGGTTTCGTGTAGCAAGCCATTCATTTCGATATACCTTATCAGCTGTTGGGTGACATGTTTTTCTGCTATTTTAGCGATGAAAGGTACTAAGGAGTAGGTCTAAAATTCTCTGGTTTTGATGCTAGATGCTATGTTTGGAACGTCTGCACTTTGAACACTAGTCGATGGAAGCATTTTTAATGCTGTTCATTTAATTAACATTGTTCAAACCAGGTGCATAGTTTTGATGCATTTTAGTTAAGCAATTATCTTGAACACACTCTTGAACAACATGATACACTTTTTGAAATTTGCTAATGCCCTCCACAAACTATTAAGAGAGACCTGGAGACTAAGTGTGTGTCATCAGTGCATGTATGAAGAAATCAAGAAGAATCAAGTAACTGCTTTGCGCCCTGGTAAGTGTTTCCATAATATTTAAAAAGCACTCAGTTGTCTTATAGCTATGGTTAAGCTTTAGAAGTCCCATATATACTTACATGCATGCAATTCACATCAATTTTGGTCCTTTCACTTCCTCTATGTTTCTCATATCCAGACTGGAAACTATCTACCTTCAACTATTGCTCCATATAGACCTGAATCTGGATAGAATCAAATGAAAATATATCTATACTGGGGTGATGGTAGCTGGCACACAAGTGAGGATCCAGGGAGGCATGTACCTCCAGGACTCTTCCACAGGCTTTAAAACCTTACCGCTTTTATAGGTAACATGCAATAAGGTCAGAATGGAAGCAAGGTCTTTAGGTATCAAAGTATGTTTCCAAACAGCTAAGATCAAAATGATAATTCTTCCAGGAATGCCTGTGAAATGGCAACAAAAAGAATTAATGTTAGCTGCTAAACAGACATTCGCCTAGAACAGAAGACAGAGTAGGATAATCACCCTTTAGATCTGAGAGGGATTCTTGGGAGGGCTTTTCCCTGCTAAGACTTGCATAAACCAGAAATCTGGCACGAGAATATAGAATAACTTTGACCATTTTTAGTTTGAGCATTCAAGACCTCTAGTATATACTTTAATATATATTTAATATATACCTTTATGTTATGTACTTTGTGGGCTCCGGAGATCAGCCATTGGAGTTGTCTGCTTCTGCTTAGGGACATTTTTTTCTGTTCAACTGCCTCTACGACTGCCTCTATTTAACTGTTTTGATAGAAAACGACTGGCAGAGGTCAGTAACATACCAGAATTGCTTCTGCTGAGGCACTTTCATTTTTTATTTTTCTGGCAACTGCCTCTATTTAACTTTCCTGATAGAAAACGACCATCAGAGGTCAGTAAAATACCAGAATTAGCTTTTCTAGATTCCATTCCATAGAAATTGTCTTCCACGAGCGCCAGTAGACAATAATATTTTTTTCAAATGTTGTTTTTTCGGTGATATGACAACCGAAGGCCCTTGTTTTATATTAAAAACAGAGCTTTGTACTATACCATTTCCCGCTGAAAGGCTGTATTTCTCTCCATGTGTTCCCATACCTGGCGTGTCACGCAGTTTGGTACTTACTTTCCCTCGACATTAAGGAACAGTAGATGTTTCAGCACCCAGGCTAATGTGCTGCACAGCTAAATACATACAAGGTCCCAAAGGCGAGACCGCTTGCATTGCAAATGCTTGTTGAACTTGTTTTGTATTCCACCATTCGCCATTATTTTATTGCGAGTAATTACAAACCCATATGCACACCAGTAAATTCATTCAAGTAGTTATGAATATGTGGATACGTTTACTTTCTATTGTTTTATTTTGTAGCTCCTTCCATTGTTTTGTTTCTAATGAATGGCCTCCTCCATTTTAGAAAGAAGTTTTGAACTTTGAATACCACAACAAAGGTGGAAATGTGTCCTTCTACCTGTGTTAGCTGTTGACTACGGTAGGAGTTCTTGTTATAAGAGAGCTCCGTTCCTCCAATTCCGAAAAACATAATCACAAGCTGTACTTAGTTTGTGCCGGTGCTTGCAGGTGGGGGGGGGGGGGGGGGCAGCAGTACTCCTTTTTGGGGATGGAGACTTCATCGGATTTTGACAAAGGCAGATAAACAGGAATGAAAGAGAAAGTGAAGTATCGGAAAAGAGTGATCCAAGGACAAAGCAGGGCTGAATAACCTGCAAGAACGAGATAAAGACAGAAATGCAGAGTGTGGAAGAAAGAAGCAGGAGCTGAGCTCAAGACATTAAGGCAACCCCAGCGTTTGACAGAGCTGGCGGTGGGCACCTAGGAAAAACATGGGGCACATGCATTTTTTAAAAATAACAAATTAGGCGAAGGAACAAAAAGAATATACTCATGTTATAAAAATATTCTGCACCAACATGATAACTTCCCTGAAAAATTGGGAGAGCTGAAACTGGATAAAAAAAACTCAGTTAGAATGAACTGCGAGATGTTTTTGAGGACAGGTAAATGGAAACGGGCAGTGCTGATTATTGCTACAATGATAAAGTACTAGCCCAAAGAGACAGAGCATTATAGGAAAAGCAATTCATTGCCGTCCCAAGCATGTTATGGCGGCAGTTATCTATGACGCGCCAATTCTTTATTCGGCCTAAATTCATTTTGTTCTTTCACTAGCCACCACTTCTATTTTTCACAGAGGGCTGTAAAAAAATGATACATAATAATAATTGTGCGTTGAACAAATGCATCTTGGAAGTCTGTGGCATTTAAAGAGCTGCTTTGTCAGAATCACTTCCTGCAATTTCAATGTATTACAGCACAGTGGCTGCACAACATCATTTGTTTACCTGTGTGATCGGTGCCTTCACTCACAGTGATATAGAAGGGCAAAGTGTTGGAGCAAAAGTCATGTTTTCCAATAACGTTTAACCGGTCACGTGTAACTCTTTTAGGTAAAGCAAATGAGAATATCGACGTAAACACACTATCGATTAAGAACGACAGTAGCTGAAACTATAGAGCTGGCTTTAGAGCACCCTGGGAGATGTGAAACTTACACGTGTATAGGTGACACATGCTACACAAATAGTTGACAGCAGGCACAAGTGTGTGAAAATGGTGTGCTACTTAACTTAAGTGTCTCTTCCATACATACAGGGTCACACATCTACTTATATAATTTGAAATTACACACGAACAAATTACTTCGGTTATGAATGAAAATTCAGCTTATACATTCAGAAAATGTATATATGCACTTGTAGAGGTATGTATGCATTAAGGTAATGTTATGCATGAACTCATTTTCTGAAACAGTGAGTGTTTCAAGGGAGGCGATGACATGGAATTTTGAGAACACAACACACTATCCAGAAACATTTCCATTACCCGTTCCAATCCTGCAAATAGTATGCGATTTATTTCAGTTCAGTAAATCTCTTTCAAAGGTGGGATAGGAAGGGTAAGTGTAAAAATCAGCGAGGGTGTAATGGAAAGGTTTTTATATGGGGAAAAACTGGTGGAGAAAAAAAAATCAATAAAAAAAGCAATGGAATTTACACAACGGCATTTTTGCACACACAATGGTACTATGTGCATTAAGAAAACTCCCCAAAAATAATATTGCAATTAAAGTCCCACCTAACCTAATCTGCGTGCCATAAAGGGGGCCGGCATTTCCAGCACCCTGCGCCTTTTTCCTGGACTCTGACCATGATATGGACTTCAGGAAAGTATGTGGACAGAGGACACCCTGCAGGGCTTCCACCTCCCTGGATCTAACCCTACAAGGCTGGCCGGCACTTCATTGGATTTTCATTCTCGAAGTGAGTGACTTGATACTTGTAATCCTACGATGGTAAAACTGGAGGTTCGGAATGTTTATCATGCCACACTGCTCCATCTTGCAGAATGTGTCATGACTGCAACCCAGGAGAGAACTGACATAGGTGACTGTGTCAGAGTAGATTTATAGATGGGCTTTTATCACGAGAACCGAGTGTGAGGCTGTGGCTTTTACAGTCTTTTCTACTGGAAATGACCATGGTTCCAGCTTGGCTGTGGTTGAAAGTTCAAAATGTACGGCATCCTACATTTTCACTGTTTAATGGCCGGGTCTGCATCTTCACCAATTGATATTTCATCTTCATGCTCAATGTAAACCTGCATAGAGGGATTTCAGCGCCATGATTCCGAGGTACAGAAGGTGTAGATTTCACAGCAGTGGTGCATAAATCCTTTCTCCCTGTCCAAAGGTCTTCCTTTTCAACCTGAGCCACCGGTGACTGTGATAACAAGTGTCAGATCACAGGATTGGGAAACCACCCTTGGAGATCTCGCAACACAGGCCCATTCATCTTTAAAAGCTGACAGTCTTCAAAGTGGAGGAAACAGTCAGCAGTATTCCTGGCTCTTCATCATTTCTTCCCACAGATCCAAGGTTATCATGTTCTGGTTAAGTGACAGAACATGGTAACAGTAACACACATCAATCACCGGGGGAACTCAATGTAGATTGTAGAGTCTGGTTGCAGCTCAGGTGTGAAGGACTGGGTTTATTTAAGACCCAGCGGTGCCAGGGGACAACACCTGAAACCTTCGTGGGCTACCTGTTCCGGCGTACAAATGAGAGAGACACGGGACACTTCCTTCGGCGTCAAAGATTCAAGGTTTATTTACTGCAGGGAACACAGAAGTCACAAGAAGTACATAGCATGTAGGTTCAAGGAGACTGCTTCGAATTGTATCTGTGGATCGCTCCTTTTATACAGTTTTTCGTCATAAGATAACATGGCAAACAAAAGGTTACAACCCGGTTCCCACAGTAAATTTCATAGGGGGTCGCTTTCATGTATTCAGGGCCCGAAACATAATTACAGTAGCATTTGCCGGTTCCCAACTGTAAAAGTACATCTTCCCAACATTAGTGCATTCCATTCCGGCAATAAACGAATCAAGGAAGAGTCAGAAACAGGTGCAGAGGAAGACGAGGATAGCGAACAGATCGAAAAGAGTGTAAAAGGGGGTGGTATCAGGAAACACGATTGCAGGGATCAAAGGAGACGTGCCTAATGAATGCACAACTGAGACAATAGACTAGCACGGCAAGATGAGCCTCGAGCGGGGACATCTGCCTTGCAGTGTCATCCCCCTCGTCATAAAGACACCCTCAAAGGAACACGTGTCTTCCGCAAGAGTTTGGGAATCCCAGGGTCACGAAGCGGACAGTGTCCGTTCGCTGGCTACTTGAGGGCAAGAAACAAAATGGATGCCGTATCTAAAATGGAACCCGTGGGTTCAGATGAAGAAACCCATGAAACAGATGAACGGTTTAGGTCAGCGTAGCGAAAACGCGTGCACCCACTAAACTCGTCATTTGCGGTTCATAGATACCAGACTCGACCATATTCGAGCGAGTCGAAAACACAACTTACAATTGTCACGGAACCTCAGACGCTCCTTTTGCTCTCATGTAGGCAAGCACTAGTCAAAATCAGAATCGATCTCGATATTCATCAGATCATCCAGATGTTGCTGCAACATTATTCTATCCATTAGTGTTTCCTTGGTAACAGGCGGCCGTCTTATACACGTCGTAGCACAGAGGCCACATAAGGCAGGACCACACTGCACACAAAGACAACACGTGAACAGAAATGCTACAACAACTACAATGATCATCAGAATTTTCCAACCCCACGTCGACATCAGGCCCCAAAACCACCCTAGTAGCGTCCAATCCCCTACGTCCACGTGTATGGACTCGGAGATCTTATGCAACTTCGAGATGGCTTGATAGACAGTTGGAGCGTTGTCAGGAATGAAAATGCAGCAACTCGAATGGATCACCTTACATACTCCACCTCTATCTGCAAGGACAACGTCTAAAACCATACGATTTTGTAACGTCATAAGCCTGTCAGCCTGAATTTCTGCTGTGATGTTACCAAGGGCGCTCGCAGTGATATTAGCGGTCGATTCCACCACTCGAGTCAACTGTCTCAGGTTCCTACTATTGATCATAGGTCCCCAAAACGGCAAGAAACCCTTAAAGAAGTCTCATGCTTCTTGACCGGCAGTGTCCTCTTCGCTAATCACGCCTCTCACAACTCTGGTCTTGTGATAATCCGACCCAACAGTAAAGGTCGGCGGCAACAAATTCGCAATATAACATGTGCCTGAGAAATCACGAGGCAACCACGTATATGCGCGGTCGTAGCAAACAAAGTAAGTACCCTTGGCAGTCAGAAGAACCGGGGAAGAGGCCGTCGGCAAAACATACGTTTCGGTACAGGCACTCCTCCCAAGCTGAACTCGCGGGCTTCGGCCAAGACCTTTCAGACAGAAATTACCGAGATGGGGTACGATCCAGATCGGAGACGAGCTTTTAAGCTGCCGATCACCCACTGACATGCTATACTCAGCCTCACTCAGATCTCTGTATGCTCGCACCTCTTCCTCTGGGATAAGCGATGCGTCGAAGATATCCCTATCTAAATCGGCAATCGCTCTTGCCAAAGGCTTGTGGTACGGGCCAGGACCATGATCTGCAGTGCGTGGCTCTCGATGGGGGTAGGAATCTAGTGCGCTACGAAACATTGTTTGGAATGCTCGAGCTGAACCCTGGGAACTGTAAGGAAGAACCAAGTACGGAATTCCCCTATCCGTGGTATGTGGCATTAACCCACACACCCAACAGTTGGTAGTGTTCATCACCAACTGATGCTGATGAAGGAGCTGAACGAAGGAATTGTTCATAAATTCCGCAAATCTAACCTGCTCGTGTTGGGGTAAGATGTGAAAAGAATGAGGAGAAATAGTGGAAGTAGGTTTTGGTTCAGGGGAAGGGGTAGGTGAAGCAGAAGGCAATAATGATTGTATCGCATAGTATACTCCACCCACCAATAACGAGGAAACAGTTAGGAACAATAGGAACACCTGAAACATAAAGCATTTAGTTCGTACAACCCTATGCAGTTCGAATCTTTGGGCTTGAGTCTTCTCCATTTCCGACAACTTTGAGAATGCCATCCTCTAAAACCGTCCGCAACGTTCTTGACGCACTTCGTTCTGTGTAGCAATGGTCAATCCCCAGGAGTTCCCAGGAATCAACGGTCTCCGACCTAGTGTCGGGACCTACTAAACAGAAGGAAGTACCCGCACGGCCCTACGGTCAACCCGGATGTAAAGTTCTTTTAATTAAACAATATATACAAAATCTCCTAGCTGTGGAAAAACACACATATGTGGAAAAGAACTCAAAATTCAAACAGAAACCACAATTATTCAAAAATGTTCATGGTGATAATGGGGGTAACGTGGATTTCAAATAGGAAAAAAAACAAAAATAATTTTATTTGTCTCTAGTATTGGAACGAAGAAAATATCTGCTTCTTCCAGGACGAGTCTGCTCTTCAAACAATTGGTCGGATGATGAAACAGAGTCCTGTCGGTCAGACGATAGTTCAGATCTTGGATTCTCCAATGACAAAGGTTCAACAGTGTTATCTGGCTGCACTGAAGTATCTCCCACAGGCTGAGCGTCACTGAACGGCACAAAGTTCGGCAAAACTTCTGTTTCAGATGCGGCGATGCCAGTCCTCACCCACGAGTCCGCTGGTAAAGGTATTGGTACCTTTTTGGTATGGGTGGCGTGCACCCAATGCTTGCGGCCCTCCAAACGAACAGCAGTTCTCGTGGCGAGGAGCACTTGGAAGGGTCCAATAAACCTCGGCTCGAGGTTTCGCTTCCGGCCAAAATTCCTGGTAACCACCCAGTCTCCGGGTTGGAGCTGGTGGCCTGGACCCTCCGTCTGCGCCGGCAGTGCTTCAAAGACCTGTTGATGAATTAACCTCAGTTTAGCAGTCAGATCATGAAGGTAATCAATTAGCATTGGATATTCAAGATTTGTAAATGAACTGGGTCTGGGAACCCCCCAAATATTTGCAGGACGGCCGAACACAATCTCATATGGGCTGAGCCCTACCCGAGAGTGTACAGTCGCCCTAGTTGACAGAAGAGCCAGAGGCAAAGCGTCGGGCCACGACAGACCAGTCGTAGCCTGAATCTTTGCGAGTTTTAGTTTTAGAGTACCATTGTACCCCTCAACCAAACCTGCTGACTGGGGATGGTTGGCGCTGTGGAATTTTTGTGTAATTCCAAGGCCCTTACACACACTCTTCATCACACTCCCCACAAACTCACTTCCGTTATCAGACCATACAATTCGTGGCATTCCATACCGAGGAAAGTATTCCTTCAGTAGGACTTTCGCTGTGGACAAGGCAGTATTGTCTTTGAGAGGGTATGCTTCGATCCATCGGGAGAATGCGCAAACCACAACTAAAACGTATTTTAGGTTATTACATCGCTCCATATGGATGAAGTCCAATTGGATTACTTCAAAGGGACATGTAGGAGGAGCAAAGTGGCCGGGGGGTGTAGGAGTGCCCTTGCCAGGATTGTACATCATACATATATTCTTGACCAATCTCTCAGCGCATTTAGCGATACCATCATTCTTCCATACAGGGGACAACAACTTGCAGATACCTTTCACACTAATATGTGACAACCCGTGTGCCATGGTCACAACAGCTAGCACATATGCATCCGGCAACATCCACCTTTGATTCTCCGACAAATCAATCCAACATCCATTCGCATCCAACTTTCCTGTACTCTCCTTCCACTTGGTCTTTTCAGTTTCGGTGGCCTCATTCTGAATCGCTTTCACACTTTCGATAGTATCCTTACACATACCAGTTTCTGCAGACCACCTTACCGAACTCGTCACATACATTCTAGTTGTAAGATTTCTCGCAGTCTCCTTAGCGATCTCATCAGCAAACGCATTGCCACGACCAACATCATCCGTCACCTTACGGTGTGCACTACATTTAATAATCGCCACCTGCTTGGGCAATGTAAGTGCGTCTAAAAGATCATTCACAAGCTGTCCGTGCTGGATCTTCGTACCATGCGATGTCATAAACCCTCTCTCTCGCCACAATCGTCCAAAGCTATGAGCAACACCAAAAGCATACTGGCTGTCGGTAAACACATTCACCCGCTTTCCTTTCGACAAAACACACGCTCTCGTCAACGCAATTAACTCTGCCGCCTGTGCAGAGTTCTGATTCAGTCTCGCAGTTTCCACAACCGTACTCAACGTTACCACAGCATACGCAGTCGTCACATCAAAATTCGGCAACTTAAAACACGAACCATCCACATACAAAGTACCATCGGGTTCTTCCAATGGAGTGTTTTTTAGGTCAACACGACCCTTCGTTTCTTCCTCAGTTCGCAGATAACAATCGTGTGGTGGCACCTCGTCTGATTCCATATTAGTTGGCAACAAAGTCGCCGGGTTTAGAACATTGCAGCGCTTTATTTGAATGTGACTTGCCAAAAGCGTCAACTCATAACCAGACAACCTTGCGCTCGTCAAGTGTTGGGTTTTCGTACGATTTAAGAGAGTGTCAACTGCATGGGGAACCATCACCGTAAGCATATTATCCATGACCAATCCTGCAGATTGTCGGATGGACACCACAGCTGCCGCTGTTGCTCTTAAACAACTCGGCAATGCTCTAGCTACTGGGTCCAAGGTCGAGGAAAAATATGCACATGGACGTTGCTTACCGCCAAATTGTTGCGTCAAAACACTCAACGCACAACCTTCCCTCTCGTGAACGTATAGTGTAAACGGCTTACTGTAGTCAGGAGTACCTAACACAGGGGCCGAACACAACGCATCACGCAATTCAGAAAAACTTTTCTGACACTCTTCTGTCCATAGCAAAGGAGTTGGAACATCCTTGCACGTGAGGGCTACCAATGGTTTCGCTAGCAATGAAAAATTTGGAATCCATTGCCTGCAGTATGACGTAATACCTAGAAAGGCACGCACATCTCTCTGAGTTGTTGGCACAGTCAATCGAGCGATCGCTGCAATTCTCTCTGGGGTCAACCTTCTTCCCTCCTTTGACAATAAGTGACCGAGATAGGTTACTTCTTGACAACAATATTGCAGTTTAGAAGGTGACACCTTGTGATGTAAGTCACAGAGATGTTGCAACAAAGACACCGTAGCAGTTTTGCAAATGTCTCGTGTATCCGCAGCCACCAATAAGTCATCGACATATTGGATCAAGGCTGCACCAGCCGGTAACACAAACGCGTCAAGTTGACTCTTCAGGGCCTGGCTATATATCGATGGACTCTCACAATAGCCCTGAGGAGCGCGTTTAAACCTAAAGCTGCGACCACCTAAAGAGAAACTGAATAGGTCCCTGCTTTCCTCAGCAATCGGAATGCTAAAGAAAGCATTCTTAAGATCAATTACTGAGAACCAAGAGGCAGAGGCTGGAATCAGAGTCAGTAAAGCCGTAATGTCAGGCACCACAGGGAACTGAGGAACCACAATTTTATTCACCTCCCGTAAATCAATGATAAAAACGATAAACAGGAGGCTTGGATGGATCAGTGCGTTTCAGAATAGGTAGCACAGGACTATTGCACACGTTTCCCCGAGTCTCCTCGATAACATCTTTCTCGATCAGATCATAGATGATTGCTAACAACGCTCGCTCACCATCAAGGGAGATACGATACTGGGGAATACGTGGTAATCGTACATTTGATTTCAATTGGACAACATAAGGGGAGATGTCAAGCAGGCCCACATCATTGGGACCTGTTGCCCACAAAGATGCAGGAAGAGAACTCAATTCCGGTGGGAGCTTATCAATTGACAAGTACATGGGAGAGATTACTCTCTCACCCAATGTAAGCTTTACTCCCGCAGGAGAACAATACAAAGTCGCATACAAACGTTTCAGCAAATCCAAGCCCAAAGATTTTCACCACAACCAGTAGTCAAAATCAAAGGAGCTTTCAGCTCACGAGGCCCAAATGTAAGGGGCAAAGGGCGTGAAACCGGATTGCTAACGGGGGCGCCAGAGAATCCAACGGAAACATTTGTTAAGCCAGACAAAGGTGCGCCAGGGAGTTTCGAATGCATGATAGAACTTTTCGCTGCACCAGTGTCCAACAGAAAAGGCTCAACTACGCCCGATGTGGCAACTGCGACGTAAGGCCCTCTCTGATCAACCGGAACTGATACTACTCCCTCTCCTTGTCTGTGGCTGTCCTAGTAATTACCGTCATCAGTACCCTGGTCGACGTAAAAATCGTCCACATTGTACTGTGTGGATCTACCTGACGATGACCCACGCTGATCAAAACAATTATTGGAATCAGAGGAATCATTACGACGCACATTTTGATTCTGAGTAACACCACGACCTCTACCTCGTGAAGCCTGTTGAGGACCACTACAACCTCCTCTAGATGAATTGCCATTATTTCGATCGCGCAAAACTGCACAATCAAATTTCAAATGACCCTCACCTCTACAATAGGCACACTGATTGTACCCAAGCATAGATCTCTGCGAAGAGGAGTCATTTCCCGACTGTGACCTAGCAGGCTGCAATTGCGATCTATTCCGTTGTTGAGAATCATTTTGATTCGAGCGCGGAGGATACGCTTGCTGTAACGAAACTTTCATTTTAAGCTCTTTCGTCTTTTTATCTGCACGATAATTTTCCTCCTTCTCTCTATTTTCATAATATTGAGCCGTAGCCAATATCTGAGCAGAAGTAGAAACAGCCCACGCACTTTCTGAATTTTTTAGTTTGTTGCTAAGTTCAGGCAACAAATTCGATACAAATTTATCCACAAACAATCTCTGGCCTCCCTCAGTGCCCAGATCTTGACCACTATGATCGATGAATGCCTCCTCAAATCTCGTAAAGAAATCGGAGACACTCTCGTCCTTCTTCTGCTTACAGGCGGACAGTTTATCCCAGTTAACTTTCATAGCTGGCATAAGTGTCTTCATAAGGGTAATTATTCTTTGAGGAAGATCAGTGATGAGCTGTTCAGGCTTAGCCCCACCAACTTGTCGTACATCGGCCGCTGTAAGCGCAGCCCAATCACCACCTAATTCAGCTGCATGATCTTCACGACGTATTTTCGCCCATACCGGTTGCGGTACGACATTGCCGAACAACATGTCAATGTCGGCAAGATTCATTATCGTAGCATCCACTAGCTGGGACAATTCTTTATAGTACCCTGCAGGATTTTTGCGAGGGTCGGGCAAAGTTTGCTTAACCTGCAAAACTTCCGATCGTTTCCATGGAAGGTGTATCCATACTCTCTGGAAGTGTGGCAAGATAGCAGGATTAACAGTCGCATCACCTGGCATCCACACTGGTGGAACTTCACGCATGGGATACTGACCAGGCATCAACATCCATTCCTCATGTTCGTCTTTAAACAGTGCACGAGGCATCACAGTGGGACGAAAAGATAGTAGATGCTCGACAGCACGTCAAACATTGATACCCACGATCATACCACTCGAGAACTGAAGCTGCAGTTCAGTTAAAGCGGCCAGTACATCATCTGCCGCGTCAACTGATATCTCGTCGCGTAAGAGTTTGCACATTTCTTCAAACACGAATCTCTGTGTTGGCTCATTAAATTGAGAGAAAGTGTCAACAACTATGCGTGGAGGATTCTTAAGAGGATACCTAATCCAATTTTTCGCCATTTTAAATAGCGTATCACGTTCCCTACCACCAGGAAGCTGACTTCGTCTTTGGGGAGCATCAGAATCAGCAGACCCAAGAATTGGTCCAAGAGGAGAGTAAAAGTTAGCAACAATATTAGGAATACGTCGCCGAACAGACGGGGAAGAAGAGAGAAGTAAAGGGGTAACAACAGGAGGACCAAAAACAGGAGGAGCAGAAACAGTAGGAGTAGCCACAAGAGTGGAAGTAGCGGGAAGTGTAGTTTGAGAAGGTATAGACAGTGGAGCAGTAGGGACAGGAGCAGGTAGAGGAATAGGAACAAGAGGATTCGCAATGGCAGGACCAGCGACAGTCTGATTAACAGCCGCCGGAATAGCAGGTTGAGGAACAGGGGGAACCACGGGAGCTGTGGTATCCTGTGCATATGGAGGTGGCGACTTCAATAGATAGGACAACAAAGGGTCCACTACTGCTTCCTCTCCCTTCTTATCCGTACCCGTCGGTAAAACGGGATAACATTTGTCCACTGTCATACGTTGTAATCTATCAAAAATTTCCTTTTCCTTCTCTTCTTTGTCTCGCTGAAACTGCTCTGCATTTCTCATCGCTGTAACGATACCTTTTCTCTTATTACGTTTAAGCTGCTTGATTTCTTTCTGCTTGGCTTCTTTACGCCATAACCGAAAGGAATCAAACATGGCCGGCCTTGCTTTTCTTTGGAACAATTTAGCTTCAAGATTATCTAAAATTGGGGTCTCAAAACTACCATGAGGTGGCCAACTAAGGACACCGTCATCTTTAGTATAACAAACCCAGCAATCATTGAATGTGATAGGACCCATACCATGTCGACTATATAATTCATAAATTGGAGTTCCAACCGGAGGTATCGGACACGAGTCCTCCAATCGGGAATCCGCACCACAACCTCTAAAGCAACTAAACAAAGTACTACGGCCAGGCATCGTGCACACTAGCCGAGTTTCACAAACGTCAAGGGTTATTGGATTACAATGTCCCCGCAAAAGTGCAAAAACCCTCGGTTTTTGGCGACTGCAGTCGTCAAATAGAACAAGTAAGAGCAAAATACGAAGGACCACAAATGCAATGGAACCATGCAACAACTAAGCACCCACTACAACTAAGGATTCTGGGGAGCGACCCACAAATACTTAACTCAAAAAACAATTGCGTCACCAGGAAGGCCCGTCAATCGTCTCGCTGTACCAAGGTCTACGCCAGGCGCCAAAACAGGTCTACAGTCAGGGCAGCAGTCCGTTGCAGCCGTCAGGAGGCGGGGATCTTCGCGGGAAAAGTCTTCGGGCCACTTGTTTCAACAACAGGATCGATGAAGCGGGGTGCACCTTCCCTCGGAGATTTCACACGAAGTTCCTCACGATCGTCGGGCTTTGGACCGGTACCGCTGATGCAGCCCCACGTTGGGCGCCAACTGAAGGACTGGGTTTATTTAAGACCCAGCGGTGCCAGGGGACAACACCTTAAACCTTCGTGGGTTACCTGTTCCGGCGTACAAATGACAGAGACACGGGACACTTCCTTCGGCGTCAAAGATTTGAGGTTTATTTACTGCAGGGAACACAGAAGTCACAAGAAGTGCATAGCATGTAGGTTCAAGGAGACTGCTTCGAATTGTATCTGTGGATCGCTCCTTTTATACCGTTTTTCGTCATAAGATAACATGGCAAACAAAAGGTTACAACCCGGTTCCCACAGTAAATTTCATAGGGGGTCGCTTTCATGTATTCAGGGCCCGAAACATAATTACAGTAGCATTTGCCGGTTCCCAACTGTAAAAGTACATCTTCCCAACATTAGTGCATTCCATTCCGGCAATAAACGAATCAAGGAAGAGTCAGAAACAGGTGCAGAGGAAGACGAGGATAGCGAACAGATCGAAAAGAGTGTAAAAGGGGGTGGTATCAGGAAACACGATTGCAGGGATCAAAGGAGACGTGCCTAATGAATGCACAACTGAGACAATAGACTAGCACGGCAAGATGAGCCTCGAGCGGGGACATCTGCCTTGCAGTGTCATCCCCCTCGTCATAAAGACACCCTCAAAGGAACACGTGTCTTCCGCAAGAGTTTGGGAATCCCAGGGTCACGAAGCGGACAGTGTCCGTTCGCTGGCTACTTGAGGGCAAGAAACAAAATGGATGCCGTATCTAAAATGGAACCCGTGGGTTCAGATGAAGAAACCCATGAAACAGACGAACGGTTTAGGTCAGCGTAGCGAAAACGCGTGCACCCACTAAACTCGTCATTTGCGGTTCATAGATACCAGACTCGACCATATTCGAGCGAGTCGAAAACACCACTTATAATTGTCACGGAACCTCAGGTGGGTCCCTTGCAGAGCAAAATGTTTTCTTAATGAAACCCTCTCATGCCAAGGAACTGGACAATGGCACAGCAGGCGTCCTAAGCCTAAGTAGGATCTTCCTTTCCTCTTACAATCTTTCCCTGACCGTGCTCCTTTTCCAGATGTGCTCATGATACAGGACTCTGTCCCTGGACGTGTTTGCATCACATCCAACAATCAACTTCCCTAGTTTGGTTTCCATTATCCAGTAATAGGGGCATGGAGCTGGATGCTATAATAATAATATGCCCCCCAATGCTTCTGTATGCCTTCACACCGTGTCCGTTGATCCCCCAATTCTCAGCACATTTAAGGGAAGCATAAAGGCAGATTATTTTGGTGGTTCCATTCTGGAAAAATAAATGTTAATTTCCCTAGGCAATGTCATTATGCCCCTATTAGATAATGCCTTTTAGCCAGGAAGTTGAAAGCAGGAGAACAAAGGCTTGCATAACCAATCCAAAATCATAAAAGGCTTCTATATTAAAATCCTACTTAGGCCGTTGGGGATCTTTTCAGCAAGGATGCGTTCCTTGTATCGTTTACATGGTGAATTTGCTTTTTGGGATGGCTTTGAGAAAGTCTTTTCTATTTCTGTACTTACTGTTCAATGGGCAGCAATTCAAACCTTCATTGAACCTTTGGTCAGTGGAGGGAAAGGTGCAGTCTTAGCAGCTCGCCCTCCAAAGTATTCTCTTCATCACATCTTGGGGTCCTTCCTCTTTCTGCTCCATGGGATCTTCCTTTGCTCCTATAAGCCTTACTGTTGCATCCTTTTGAATATTTAGATTCAGTGGATGTTCAACCTCTTTCAAATAATGAAGATAAATGGGACACATAGAACTAATAAAGATTACCGGTAAGTAATTCATGCATTACCTTCTTCTGCACCTGTGCAATCATTGGTAAAAAAGAATTGTAAAACACTTAAAATAAACACTAAATCATGTGCTTGACTTACACCACTAACACTCTACTTACATCACTGGTTCATTTGCTTTTACTTATCCAACTAGTCATTAGGCAGTGATCTATAATTGTTTCTAAAGGTAAACATGACATCACAGTATTCTGAAATTTGGGTTTGGAAAATTGATTCTTCACACACAGGATCTACCGAAATGACCTGCTTCATCTGGGCCAAATAATGCAACACGTTGTTCAAGAAAAAGGATTTCCAGGTTTTATTTCTTTTAATCAAATCAACAACTCTGCTCTACAGTGGTATGAGATTCCTCTGTAATAAGCTAATGAGCAGACACTTAAAAAACACAATTCCTTACCTGTGTGCTGGAGCTGGAGTCACTCTGAAGACGAGCATGGCTCTGGGTCCCAGAACTACAGCTTTGGGAAGACTGCAAGAAGATCAAGGGAACCCTTAAGAAAGGAATACTATAGAAGCAAAGAATTTAAAAGAAATGTTCAATATAGTGTATATCTGACTTAATATGTCAATGCAAGATAGATCATGTTCATCATGATGCTCCACTCTCTGGCAATTCAGCAGGGATCTACAGACACACTTTCCTAAATGGTAAGAATAACCCTACAGGAATATTGTACTTCTTCTAGATGATCCTGTATCATATCTTCAAGAATACACTCATGTAGAACTCTCTGACGCTTCCTAGCAAGGCACACGCTATGCAAATATCCATTGAAGTACACATACATTAGTATCATACATTCGTATCCAGGGTTGAAATCTAATCTAACAAGAAATATTTTCACACCAAGGTTATACCTTCATTGCAGGCCAATATTGCATTATTTAGTGGAACCTGGGAGTTTACATGGACATCAATATATCTCTCTCTCCAAAGATGTAAACACATTATCCTCTACCTTCATTGGTTTATCAAAGGTATTTCACACCTCTGGTGCCTGTCCACTGTTGTTCGCTGGTGGTGAAGAGCACTATCTTAAGCAGACTTGATTACGGCAAGGCTTTGCTTCAAGGAGGTCCGACCTATCCTGCCCCGTGCTTACATCCCATCTATACAGCAGCAGTGAAACCGCTGTTTTCCCTGCCTCGATTCTCTTCTACTTCAGAAGCCTTGAACTCTCTCCACTGGCTTCCGGTAGCTAAGCGCATCACGTTTAAATACCTGTGCGTATATAATAGAGCCTTTAATCATACTGGACGTTACCCTCTTCAACACAAATGACAGTGCTATTTTACGTCCGGATTACTGCGCTCAGAGATGCTACTTTGTTGAAGGTCCCTAAATGTATGAAGGCTCACACAGGGGGTAGAGGTTTCCATGTACAGGCAGCCAGACTGTGGAATAGCCTGCCGGCTTCCCTCCTCTCTATCAACAATCTCTACACCTTTAGGAAAGCCTTAAAGATCCGGCTCTTTAAGCTCAAGCACTTGTATACTTTTGGATCAAGAACTTGATAGCATCACAATTCCCTTTTTTTTAACTATCAGATCATTTACACTAATGAATTTAGACTTCTTTCAGAGATCATCAATCACATGGACCAGCTAACACTCAGTCTTAGTGGACAGCTTACAAACCATCACAGGAAACAGATGCCTCAACATATTTTCTCAGTTGTACTTCAATCGAACTCTCTGGAAGTTTAGCTCCAATTTGAAGAGAGATGCCACCCTGCCAGGCACAGAGGTTTTAATATTGGATCTTTTAAAGGTGGGGTGATATCTCCTTTCCAGCTGCTGCACAATGCCATTTGTGAAAGAACGGTTACATTAAAACATCAGTTATACACTGAATAGGACAAAGATCCAGATGGTGCAGCTGCTTCTGAAGAAGATGGAATGGTGGCAGATTTTCAAAAGCACCACCTTCCTGACTAAAGGCATTGTGGAGCCACAAACTTTAAAGACAACCAAAGAGGTCAACTCAACCATTCTTGTGTAACAAGTCACTAAAAGGATAGACAATTGACTAGGAAAAATAGACCTTGTGGAATAGGTTTGCACATTTCTCTTTTAATCAACCAAAGATAATATCTTTGTGTAAACAACCTAATTATACATTTTGGACTATGCTATGCCTTAATGGAAACTTATTTTTCGGCTTAAGTTAGCCACACACTGCTTACTTGGTCTTATTTAGGATAGGAACTATGCTAGGGAGAGAAAAGTTAAACTGAATCAAGTGTGAGTCTAGCGTGCAATGTATGTTGATGTAACTTGTTCTGAGGGAATAAAGATACCCCTAGCCCAGTACTTCAAACAAAGTAGGGGAAGCTTAGCACTCCCAAATGTGACAATAGCACTAGACTGAAAGGAAGGCATTTGACATGTGAGGCTCCGGTTCAATATTTTTAATGAACAAGTTATTTATCTTCGGTAACGCATTATCTGGTAGGGACAATATCTAGCTGCATATTCCTTACATTTGAATTTCCCAGGTGGCAGGCTGGATCCAGAAACCTTTGCTCAAGCAATACCCCTTGCGCATGCCGTCGGGTGGCTCCATTCGGCTCCGCATGATGTCAGCATCGTTAGCGTCAGTTATGTCGTCGCAGTCACCTATATAGGTGGCACTCTGGCGAGCGGACATCAGTACTTTTCACTTTTTTCCCGCCAGAAGAGTAGAGCCATGAAATAACTGACGTAAACGTGTGCAAACTAGGGCCCCTAAAAAGTAAGTAACCCTAGCCCTAACAAAATCAGTCAGGAAAGCGGGGAGGCATGGGTGGTCCTGTAAGGATTCTGAAGCAAGATTTTGTTTCTGGACCAGATAATGCGTTACCGAAAGTAAGTACCTTGTTCATAATATAGAGACTTCTAGCTGCAGATTTCTTACCTTTGAATACCCATGCCATACTCTCCCAGCGTTGGGTTGCGGACCAATTTCCCACACTAGGAAGTCCAGCAGGACCGAAAGAGCAAATTGCCTGTCCCCGCAAACCAGACTGTCCAGGCAGTAGTGCTTGGCAAACGTGTGCAAAGATGCCACCGTTGCTGCCTGACAGATGTCCAGGACTGGGGCACCCAGAGCTAAGGCCGTATCGCAGGCTTTCCCCTGTTGGAATGGGCCCTTATTTCCTCAGGGGGCTGCTTCTTAGCTATGACACAGCAGATCCAAATGCAGAGAACAGCTCTGCGAGAGATGGTCATTTTCGGCACTGACCGACCCTTCATAGCTCCCACATACCCCAGAAAGAGTTAGTCGTCCACTCAGAACTGTTTTGTGCGGTCAAGGTAGAACGACAACGCTCTTTTAGGGTTGACGGCGGAGACCTCATCCTTAGAGGGATGTGGGGGAGCAAAGAAGATGGGCAGTGAGATAGACTGACCCAGATGGAATGGGGTTACCTCCTTCGGCAAAAATGAAGCACAGGTGTGAAGAACCACTTTGTCTGGGAAAAACATCATGTAGGGAGGTATCCAAGATAGTGCCCGTAACTCACTCATCCTCTGGGCAGATGTTATTGCCACAAGAAAGGCTGTCTTGATCGTAAGCAGCCTAAGGGGACAACTGTGCAGAGGCTCGAAAGGAGCACACATAAGAAAAGTGAGAACCAAATTAAGGTCCTACTGCGGCATAACAAAGGGCTTGGGTGGAAACAAGTGAGCCAGCCCCTTCAAAAATATTCTTACAATTGGAGACCTAAAGAGAGAAGGTTGGTCTGGAAGCCGCAAAAAAGCAGATAGAGCAGAAAGATAACCCTTAAGAGTACCAAAAGCAGACCCCTGCTGAGCAAGGGTTAGAATGAATAGAAGAACAGTGGATAGAGAAGCACAAAGAGGACTAGACCTTTCTGTACAGTATAATACCAACTTCTGCCAACAGCAGGTGAATAGCATTTCAGTGGAGAGCCACTTATCCGGCCGCCAAAATAATGTTGTATATTTAAGGAGGAAGGTCAAAAGCCATCAACTGCCGCCAGTCAATCTCCATGCATGGAGGCAGAGTTGACAGGTTTGGGGGGAGAACCCTCCCCTGTTGCTGTAACAGAAGATCCTCCCAAAGTGGCAGCCTGTTTGGAGGATCAATGCTCATTTTCAGAAGCTCTGGGTACCAGACTCTCCTCGCCCAGTCCGGAGCCACAAGAATGGCTTGGGCCCGGTCATTCCTGAACTTTTTCCTGGGCAAGAGTGGTCTGAGCGGAATGGCGTACAGAAGGCCTGAGCTCCACTCGCAACGAAAGGCGTTGCAACTCCAAAACGCAGTATTGCTCACACTGCGCGTTCTCTGTGGAGGTGAACAGATCTAACCAAAGATCTCCCTAGTGCTGAAGAGGCCTTGAGCCACCTCCAACTGGAGACGCCATTAGTGACCTAAGAATCGATTGTCCGCCCTGGCGTTCGGAGAACCAGCCAGATATTGAACCACCGGAGTAATGCCCTGCTGTTCCAGCCATGTAAGGAGACACAGGGCCTCCCAATAAAAGGTCCACAACCCCCCGCCCTACTGGTTGCAGTACCACAATGGCGGTGATGTCCGTGAACATCTGCACTAACTTCCCAACTTGATGTGGAGCCCCGACTCCGACAGAGACCAGTCTACCCTGATCTCCACTTCTCCCAGATGGCCGCCCCATCCCATAAATGACACATCTGTAACGACTGTGAGATCTGGTTGGGGAAGGGAAAGAGGTCTGCCATTGACCCAATCGTAGTTCATCAACCACCACTGCAGATCTCTAGCAGTTCCTTCCGAGATATGGACCCTGCTGATGAGATTTTCCTGGTGCTGCACCCACTGAAACTTCAGGTCCCACTGCAGAGCCTGCATACACCACCTGGCATGCTTTAACAAAAGGATGCAGGAGGCTATGATGCTCAACAGCCTTACAGTCAGTCTCACCGAAGTCCAGGATAGAGGCTGAAACATTGGAATCGTAACCTTAATATATCCAGGACTCAATGCAAGGGTGGATAGGCCTAAATCTGAGCTGTGTCCAGAATTGCCCGAAGAAAGGGAGCATCTGAGAAGGAGTCAGGTGTGACTTTGGCACTGTATTAGGAGAACCCCAGCAAATGCAGGAGGTTTGCAGTAGTGTGAAGGTGAGCGAAGACAGCCTGGGGCTAGGACGCCTTCATCCAGTCATCGAGGTAGGGGAAGACTGAAACCCCTAACCTACGTATATGATCTGCAACCACCGCGATCACCTTGGTGAATACCAGAGGGGAACTGGGAAAGCCGAAGGGGAGCATGGTAAAATGAAAGTGCTTGTGGCCTACGCCTGTGGTCCGGCAGGATGGGGATGTGAGAATATGCATCCTGCAAGTCCAATGCTACCATCCAGACATGTTGGTCTAGGGCAGACAAGACCTGAGCTACAGTAAGCATCTTGAACTTCTCCTTCTTGAGGAAGAGATTGACGGTCCCAAGATCTAAAAAGGGCTGCACCTTTTGTTTTTTTGGAATCAGAAAGATGCAGGAATAACAGCTACTGCCTACTTCTGAATCCAGGACCCTCTCTATTGATCCCTTGGCCAGGAGAGCGGTAACTTCCTCTTGGAACAATTTTAAATGATCCTCCACCAGCCATCTTGATTTGGCAGATTGGGAGGAAGAAAATGAAAGAAAGAAAGAGAATAGCCCTCCTGAGTGATCTCCAAGACCCACTTGTCTGATGTTATGAACCTCCAGTGGAGGAGATGATGATGGATTCTACCACCAACTGGAGTGGTAGGGTCCTGAAGAG
This sequence comes from Lissotriton vulgaris, assembly GCF_964263255.1. Classification (NCBI taxonomy): domain Eukaryota; kingdom Metazoa; phylum Chordata; class Amphibia; order Caudata; family Salamandridae; genus Lissotriton; species Lissotriton vulgaris. The sequence goes on along the minus strand of NW_028247109.1, from coordinate 529,617 downwards.
TCAGACTATGAGTGCTTGAAGGCTGCGCCAGCCGAGGGCACAGTGGCCGACAACTTCTGGCTTCCATTTTTTCTACGGAATGAACCAAGTCCACGTCCCCGCACAACTTGGGAAGTCTGTGCAGGACAGAGGCTGGGATAGGGCTGATGCAGCAGGAACCCTCTTCCATTGCCACAAACGGGGCAAAAGCTAGACTGGCCATGAGGTGTAGAAGAGAGGCCCAAAGATCTGGCCGTAGCTATAGAATTCTTGAACCTCACTACGGCCGAGTCTGCTTTGTCCCCAAAAAGACAGGATCCATAAAACAGCATGTCCACCATGTTTGCCTGGACATCGCCGGAGAAGCCAGTTGTTCTAAGCCAGGCGTGGCACCAGAAGGCCACTGTTGATGAAATCACTCTGCCCAGTGAATCAGTCGTGTCAAGGCCACACCATATGGTGAATTTTGATGCATCTCCCCAGTCCTTAACCGCCAGAGAGCACAGCTGGGCCCCCTTAGGGACTTGTGGCAGCACTTGAGCAATCACCTGCCAAAAGGAGTGGAAAACATTGCCCACTAAGCATGCCGTATTCACCAACAGCAATGCCAGGCTGGAGGAAGAAAACATCTTCTTCCTAAGTGATTCCAGCCTTGGATTCTCTATCCAGAGGGGCGGAAGGAAATGTGCCCTGGGAGGTGGAAGCCTGCACAACCGAGCTTTCAGGGGCTGAGGAACTTTGAGTTGTCCAGGAGCTGGGCGATGGCGACGTGCAATTGTCCTATTCACAGGAACCCCTGTGCTAGGCTTGGACCCCATGCCTAGAAGGACATAACTAAGTTCCTCATTAAAGGGCAAAAGGGGTTCAGAGGTGGAAACCCAAGGCTGAAGCACTTCAAGGAGATTATTCCTGGCCTGTAAGGACGGCAACTCCAGTTCGAGGACCTCAGCTGTTCTCTTGACTCAACCAAGTTGCAGCCACGATTTTTTACGGCATTCTGCAGGCTTAAAAATAACCATTGAACCCAGGCTAGCGTTACTTTGGCGTTTTGCACAGGAGCACGCACTTTGATTTAAACACACATCAGAGTTTTTATAAATCTTTCATTCATTGGTTTTAGGCATTGGATCTATACCAGATCAACTCAGAGATTTAACACGCCTGAGTACTTCGAGGTAGGAACATTCATTCCTCTGTTTTAACACACCAATTTATGGTGACAAATTTCTTTTTGATTATACTCTAATAAAATGTCCCGATTGTTTAATCTCTGTACCCTCACAACCAGAAGAGTATAAGTATTGTCTTCGGCTTACAGCTTTCCCAGATTCATTCGACGCTGCTAGTTAAGGTACATAAACATACTGATAGTCCCTGAATTACTATAGATACACAGTGGGGCAGGTTTTAAAGCAATGTTTCTTTTTTTTTCATAGAGCCCATGACTGAGTCCGAGTCCTGAGGAGAATCCCAAAACTACTAGGGATTCGAAACGTGTTGACTCTAGAGTATGGGGTACTTTTGATGGAGTGTGCCACAAGGGATTTAGTTAAACCGTGTTTCCCTGTCATAGCGTTACAAAACCTGGTATAATTTTTGTACTCCCATTCTCTGATCACAGGCAGGACAGCAGACATGTATTTAGCAAGGAGTTAATGTCTGCCTAGTGTTTGTATTCGAACTTAGGACTGGTCACATGTTGTTGGCTTGTACATATGGTTATTGCTGTGTTGGTGCTTTTTCTGTGTCTTTTTTTTTATTACAAAAAATTATTTTTGTCATGCGCATTTATGTTGGATTATGTGCTTTAATGTTGGATGACAATGTGTAACCTAACAATGTTTTACTCTTTCTAAAGACATGTATAATTGACTTTGAATGTCTTTTTGTAAAAGCTAAATTAAGCTGAATAAAGCTTGTAAACTTTAGAATTAATGGTCTACGGTTCACTCAGATTTAGATCGAACAGTGTTCCTGAACACTTCATTTTGTTGTTTCTCTTTACCACCATGGCATAAGATGCCCCCTCCTCCGTAGCCACAGTTGGCACAGAGAGCATGCCAGTATCTGGGGAAGTGTCCCGTTCACTGGCCTCCCCAAGATCCCCAAACCAGTCCATCTGCTCTGCAGAAAGATCCTGGTGCTCTAAAGGGCCAACAGACCCCCCCCATCCTCTCCCGTGTAAAGAAAATCATTAAAATGTTCAAGCAACTACATAGACCCCCCGGCTTTTGTCTGCGTCGAGCGACACCATTCCAACTCTGTGTCCTGGGGATAAGGATGCAGCTGGAATCACCGATGGGACCTGACAGCCCCTTAGGCACAGACTTTGGGTTATCGAAGGGGAAGGTCGTGATGGCACAACCTGTGCTGTCCCGGATCCGGGATCGGATTCCAAAGGCTCCACCAGTGCTGTACCTGGAGCAGACTGTGTTGAATGAACAAGTTACTTACCTTCGGTAACGATATATCTGTAAGAAACATTAGTTAGTGTTAGATTCCTTACCTTAGAATATCCCCAGGCGTCAGTCTGGATCCGGAAACTTTTGCGTAGCAGTACCCCTGCGCGTCGGTAGGCGTCGTCTGCAGGCGTCCCCTGCGGCTCCGCGTCCGTCGTCGGCGTCGTGCGCCGTGATGACGTCGCTGGAGTACATAGACGCCGCCTCCGCGCGCTGACGTCAGTTCTTTGCACACAGCATTTCCGCGCCAGGAGACGCAGAGCCATGAGAGAACCAACACTGGTGCCATGTAAAAACTAGGGCCCTGAAAGGGATGACCTTAACCCTAGGTATCAGTTCGCAGAACGGGGAGGATGGGTGGGTTCGGTAAGGAATCTAACACTAACTAATGTTTCTTACAGATATATCGTTACCGAAGGTAAGTAACTTGTTCATCTGAAAGAAACACGTTAGTGTTAGATTCCTTACCTTAGAATACATACCCCAGCAATACCAACCCCGGTGGTGGGTCTGCGAACCAATACAACTACACCAGAAAGTCCTGGAGGACAGAACGGCCAAAGAAGCCATCCCTCCGGACTTGGCTGTCCAGGCAGTAGTGCCTCGCAAAGGTGTGCAGCGAGGCCCACGTAGCCGCTTGGCAAATGTCCTGCAAGGGGACTCCCCGGCCCAGGGCAGTGGTAGCCGCCGTGGCCCGAGTGGAATGGGCCCTCAGCCCAACAGGAGGCTCCTTCCGAGCCAAAGAGTAGCACGCTTTGATGCAGAGGACGACCCATCGAGAGATGGTTCGTTTACAGACCGCCCGTCCCTTCTTCGCACCCACGTAGCCAACAAACAGTTGGTCATCCACCCGGAACTGGCGTGTGCGATCCATGTAAAATGAAAGCGCACGTTTTGGGTCCAGACGATGGAGCCGCTCTTCATCCTTTGAAGGATGCGGAGGCGGGAAGAAGGAAGGGAGGGTAATGGACTGCCCGATGTGAAAGGCCGAAACAACCTTGGGCAGGAAAGAAGGCCTAGTCCTCAGAACCACCTTATCAGGATGAATGGACAGGAAAGGAGGTTGGACAGAAAGAGCCTGGAGCTCACTCACTCTCCTGGCAGAGGTGATGGCAACCAGGCAAGCCGTCTTTAAAGTCAGGAGACGGAGAGGACAAGAATGAAGGGGCTCAAAGGGAGCACACATTAGAAAGGTCAGAACCAGGTTCAAATCCCACTGAGGCATCACAAACGGAACAGGTGGAAACATGTGAGTGATGCCTTTCAAGAATCGAGTTACAATCGGGGATTTGAACAAAGAAGGCTGATCAGGAAGCCTTAAAAAGGCTGAAAGGGCAGAAAGGTAGCCCTTGATAGTGCCCAGAGCAGAGCCCTGCTGGGCAAGAGAAAGAAGAAACAGAAGAACCTCCGAAAGAGGGGCAGAAAGAGGATCCACAGCCTTTGCTGTGCACCATGCCACAAATCTGTTCCACCGACAGGCGTATACCGACTTAGTGGAGGGACGCCTGGCTGCCAGAATAACATCACAGACTTCAGGAGGCAAGTCAAATGGCCTCAACTGTCGCCGCTCAATCTCCAAGCATGGAGGTGGAGACTGGACAGGTTCGGGTGGAAGACCGTCCCCTGCTGCTGCGACAGAAGGTCCTCCTGAAGGGGCAGGCGGATCGGGGGACCGACTGACATGTTGAGTAGCTCGGGATACCAGTATCTTCGAGCCCAGTCCGGAGCCACAAGGATAACTTGGGCCCGGTCGCGCCTGATCTTCTTCAGCACTCTGGGCAGAAGTGGTATAGGCGGAAAGGCGTATAACAGACCGCAACTCCACTCGCGCCGAAAGGCGTCGCCGTGCGAGTGCCGTCTTGGAAACTCCAACGCGCAGAACTGATGACATTGCGCGTTCTCTTCGGTGGCGAATAGATCTAACCAAGGCTCTCCCCATTGCAGAAAGATGCCTTGCGCCACGTCCGAGTTCAGACGCCATTCGTGATCCATCGAGCACCGACGGCTGAGTTCGTCCGCCCTGGCGTTCAGAGAACCTGCCAGGTGTTGAACCGTCAGAGTCACGCCCTGACGTTCCAGCCATTGCCAGAGGCGCAGAGCCTCCTGGCAAAGGGTCCACGACCCCACACCGCCCTGTTTGTTGCAGTACCACATGGCGGTGGTGTTGTCGGTGAACACCTGCACCACACTCCCGTTGACAAAGGGGAGGAATGCCTTCAGTGCCAGACGAATCGCCCGCAGCTCCAACAGGTTGATATGGAGCCGGGACTCCGCCGGAGACCAGATGCCTCTGATCTCTGCCTCTCCCAAGTGGCCACCCCAGCCCTGGAGGGACGCGTCCGTCACGACAACGTGCTCCGGTTGGGGAAGGGAGAGGGACTTGCCCCTGACCCAATCGCGGTCCGCAAGCCACCACTGCAGTTGTCTCGCAGTGCCCTCCGAGATCAAGACGTGGTCGGACAAGTTGCCCTGATGCTGGGCCCACTGAAACTTCAGGTCCCACTGCAGAGCCCGCATCCGCCACCGAGCGTGATGCACCAGAAGGATGCAGGAAGCCATCAGTCCCAGCAGCCGCAGCGTCAACCTGACCGAAACCCGGGATAGCGGCTGAAAGATGGGAATCAAAGCCTGAATATCCCGAACCCGCCGTTCCGGAGGATAAACCCGAAACTGCGCCGAGTCCAGAACCGCTCCGATGAAAAGGAGCTTTTGAGAGGGACACAGGTGTGATTTCGGCACATTGATGGAGAACCCCAGGTCGTGCAAGAGGTCTGCCGTCATCTGAAGGTGGTGGACGACTGTCTGGGGCGAGCCCGCCTTCAACAACCAGTCGTCTAGGTAGGGGAAGACTGAAACCCCCAACCTGCGCAGATGGGCTGCGACCACCGCCATCACCTTTGTGAACACCCGTGGGGCGCTGGTAAGGCCGAAGGGAAGCACGATAAACTGAAAATGCTCCTGGCCTACCGTGAACCGCAGGTAACGCCGGTGGGCCGGCAGGACGGGGATGTGAAAATAGGCGTCCTGCAAGTCCAACGCTACCATCCAGTCTTGTGGGTCTAGAGCAGCCAAGACCTGAGCTAACGTCAACATCTTGAACTTCTCCTTCCGGAGGAAGCCGTTGACGTTCCTTAGATCCAAGATAGGACGTAGGCCCCCCTTGTCCTTCTTGGGCACCAGAAAGTAGTGGGAATAACAACCACGCCCTACTTCTGGCCCAGGAACGCGCTCGATGGCCCCCTTGGCCAAGAGGGCCGTAACTTCCTCCTGCAGAAGCGTCAAGTGGTCCCCCGACACACGGTGGTTCTGCGGTGGCATGGCTGGAGGAGAGGTCTCGAAGGGGAGGGAGTAGCCCCTTCGGACGATTTGCAGCACCCACCTGTCCGAAGTGATCGTGCGCCAGTGAGCGTGGTGATGGCGAACCCTGCCACCCACTGGCGTCACATGGGGCCGAAAGCACGGACTAGGAGGATTTTGGGGTAGATGCTGCGGGGGAAGGTGTGGTCTGACCCCGCCGTTGTCCCCGACCGCCACCACGGCGGTTTCCACGGCCGCCACCGCGTTGGAAGGATTGTTGCGGCGCGTGGCTGGCAGCACGTGTGGGGGCGCCCCTTCCTTGGCCACGAAAGGGACGAAACGAACCCGGTTGCTGACGCTGGGTCGAGAGACCCAAGGACTTGGCCGTGACCCTGGAGTCCTTGAAGCGTTCCAGCGCGTGGTCCGCTTTGTCACCGAACAGGTGACAGCCATCAAACGGCATGTCCATCAGGGCATTCTGGACATCAGCCGAAAAATTGGCGGATCTCAGCCAGGCGTGGCGACGAATCGCCACCGTCGTAGACATAGCCCTGCCCAGCGAGTCGGTCGTATCAAGACCACACCGAATTGAATATTTCGCTGCATCTCGGCCCTCAGCCACAGCCTGACCGAGCTTTGCCCGCACCTCCATGGGGCATTCTGGCAGCAGCTCCGCGACCGTATCCCACACAGAGTGGGTGTAGCGGCCCAAGAGGCAGGCGGTGTTGCAAGACCGCAGGCCCAAACTAATGGACGAGAAGACCTTTTTGCCAAACTGGTCATACCTCTTGGATTCCCGGTCGGGCGGGGCCGACGGGAATGCGGACTGGGAGGTCGAGGCCTGGATCACCAGACTCTCAGGAGTGGGGTGGGTAGACAGGTACTTGGGGTCGTCCGGACAAGGACGGTGGCGCCTGGCCACGTTCCGATCAACAGGCGCACCTGAAGCGGGCCTGGACCACGTGCCCAACAGAACGTCAGACAAGGCTTCATTAAACGGCAGCAGTGGCTCCACTGGGCATGACTGCGGTTTGAAGACCTCGGTGAGGATGTTAGGCCTCACGGCCGCGACGGGGAGCTCAAGGTGTAAGGCCTTGGCAGCCCTCATCAGCACCACAGAATAGGCAGCTCCCTCCACCGATGCCACGGTTGGAGGAGAGATCAAACCAGGGTTAGGGGAGTCGTCCAAACCACTGGCATCCCCCAAGTCACCTGTCCAGTCCGGGTCATACTGGCACTCGCGAGCCAGAGGGTCCTCGGACCCCTCCCAACCTTCACCGTACTCCTCATCCTCTCCGTATTCGGAGTCAATGATGAAGACCGGCTCCTCGGGGTTCATGGGCCCCATCGGCGCCGGGACCGGCGTCGTGCGACGCCCGTCCGGCGCCGCGTCCGGCGTCGGAGAAGGTAAGGGGACGGCGCCGCCCGGAGCCGGCGTCGGAACCCCACCGCCGGCCGGAACCGGCAGTGGAGAACCGGCGCCGCGCGGGGGCGGCGTCGGGGGTAACCCCGATGGCAACGGCGCCGGGGAGGCCGGAAGACCAGCCGGCGCCGATCCCGAAGGCCCCTGCGGCGCCGGGGTCGGAGCCGTCGGCGGCGCCGGGGCCGGAGCACCCGACGGCGCCGAGGCAGGGACACCCGAACCGCTAGGGCCCCCAGACGGTAGCACTGGGCCCGAAGGCGCCGTAGGCCCCGTCGGAGAAGCGAGCGCCCTCATGGCCATGAGGAACGCCTCGATCTCCTCAGGCGTCGCGCCATGCCCAGGGACCGGAGGGTATGAGGCAGGCCGCGCCGGCGACTCTCGCGGAGCCGCGGGGTTGGGGTCACCCGAGCCCCCGGCCGCATCGCGCGAGCGTCGGGGGGGAGTCGGGGGTACGATGACGACGCCCCGACTTCTTGTGCTTCTTACCTGACGAGCCTGACGAGTGGTGTCGACTTCCGGAGCGCCCGGCGCGGCTCCGCGACCGTTCCCTCGAACGCTCTCTCGACCTCCGGCCGGACCGGGACCGCTCCCGGTCCCGACGTGGGGCCGACACCCGGAGCTCCAGCAGCTTGCGGGACCGCTCCCGCCTAGCCTTGTTGGTAAGGGCCCGGCAGTCGACGCAGGAGTCCACGTCGTGGTCAGGGCCCAGACACCGGAGGCAGAGGCGGTGATGGTCTGTGACCGACATCGTGCGCTCACAGTCATCGCAATTCTTAAACCCAGGCCTCCTATCAGGCACCGTAGAGGAAAAAACAATTGAAAAACTTGGTCAAAGACCGGAGTACTGCTCTTCAGATCTGCGTCCACTGGCGCGGAAAAAAGAAGAACTGACGTCAGCGCGCGGAGGCGGCGTCTATGTACTCCAGCGACGTCATCACGGCGCACGACGCCGACGACGGACGCGGAGCCGCAGGGGACGCCTGCAGACGACGCCTACCGACGCGCAGGGGTACTGCTACGCAAAAGTTTCCGGATCCAGACTGACGCCTGGGGATATTCTAAGGTAAGGAATCTAACACTAACGTGTTTCTTTCAGATCTGATGGGGCACCATGAGACCCCATGAGTTCCGAGGGCTCAGCAGAGGGGGAGGCACATGGCCTCGTAAAATTCTTTAGTTTGAGCGGGTGTTGCTCTGACTGCCAGAAAGGGAGGGAGGCGAAGTGGACCCTGGCTCCGGCTCCTCAGACCGTGCCTGGAATGTCAGTGATCCTTACCTCTTTTGTCGACAGATGACAGTCAGGGCGAAGTTCAAGTGTTGAACTTCTTTTTCTTCTTGTGTCACTTCCCAAAGTGTCCTGATACCCTTGAGTGAGACAAAGAGGTCTTGGACCTCCGAGAGCGGTCTCGCGTCCTCCTTTTCTTCGGATGACACCAGAACCTCCTCGGAGTCTTGCTGGATTGTGTTGACTGCTGGGTCGCAAGGAGCTTCATACCTCACTCCCGGAAGGCCTTCGGAGCCATGGCCCGACAGTGTGAGCAGAACTTTGAGTCGTGGTCACGCTTGAGATACCAAAGACAGACGGGGTGGGGGGGTTGGTTACCAACATCATGCGGTGACAGGCACCGCATGGTTTAAACCCTGTCTTCCTCTAAAACATCCTCGCACAAGAAGAAAAAAATTACAAAGTCAACAATAGTCGAAAAAGGCCTATCAAAAAGCGACAGAGGGGTAGCTCTTCTCCGGATCGGCGCTTAACTGGTGCCGAAAGAAAAGAACGGACATCCGCGAGCCTGGGTGGCACCTATATAGGTCACCGCAACAACATAACTGACGCTAACGACACCGATTACGTCATGCGGAGACAAATGGAGCCACCCGATGGAGCGTGCAATGGGCATTGCTCAAGCAAAAGTTTCTGGATCTAGCCTGACACCTGGGAAATTCAAAGGTAAGGAATCTGCAAGCTAGAAGTCTATCAGATCATTTATATTCTGTATTTTTAAATCAAAGACTAGTTACAGGGAACAAAACACATCACAATCCAACAAGATGTAACTTGATGAAGGCAAGAAATAGGGGAGAAGGCAGAAACAGAATTAGACATTAAGATACATTCTGATCGAATGCATCTCTAACTTTTTCTGCACGGACAAGAAGATAGTGTAGAACCTTTGAAAATCTGGAAATGTGAAGCTATTTGGTGCTTGGAAAGGAAAGCATTGGCATATAATTTCTTGGAATTCTTTTGCTTTGTAATTTTCTGGATTCTTCATATTATTATTATGAAGGTGACTGCTGGTCGTTGGATAGGGTGTGAAAGTTAAGCTTGCCAAACGTTTTTGAGACTTGTAATATAACAACTCATTTTCTTTAATCATTTCACCTGAATGAGACTGAATACTAATATAGGGATCTATGTGGAACCAGCTCCATGTGTGACTTCTGCCTATTATTCATTATCTCATATCTCCCTTTGAAAATTGTGCTGAAAATGAAGTATCGTAGGTTTTTTGTTACTTGAGAAACAACCAAGAGCCCCAATTTTAAGAAGTAGAATTTGTCTGTTTGAACAGAGGAGAATGGAGAGGGAGTTGGCAGGCAGTTTCCTACAGTACTGATCAAACACTGCTGAGTCAGTTCCAGAATCAGGCTGACGAGAAGGGATCTGGTCAAACTTTGTGCAGCATCTGAAGGGTGTGGAACTGAGTCCAGTGAAGACAGGACTCGTAGGTTTTTAGATACATCAGGGTATTTCAACAATATAGGAGATATGTAGACAGTGTCTGGTAAGATGTACTCACCTAACATTGCAGGAAACAATTTGAAGCAAAAAATATGCTTGAGCCCAAAGTATAGGGTCTAACAAAGGTCTATTTACTCATATTTAATCTAAACAATTCTTATGGGGAAAGGCTCTCTTTTAGAGAGGGGCTGGCAAAAGGTGAATTAATCTTTTTACCTATTCAGAGAGTGGAGACCATATGTGGGTCAGCAAAGGAGAAAGGACTGAAGCAAATTGAGCAATAAGTATAGCTGGACTTTAAAGGCATAAACCAAAACCCAATGCAAACCATACCAGAAGGATTGACACAGTGTACCTGGAGCAAAACCAAAATTTCTTTCTAAGTGCTGCATCCCAGACGGCCCAGAAATCTGTTGGACCTTATAAGGAAGCAGGCTCGATGGGAATCGGGACGAAGAATGCAATGCACCTGAAAAATGTGTGGATCGAGGACAAAAGACTACTGAGACCAGACATATGATGCTGTATATGTAGAAACTACCACTTAAAGTAGATGGCTACTTAAAAAACGAATGTGAAGTCCTTTTACGTTTTAGCTTCATAAAAGGACAGAACAGGGAGGTGAAGTACCAGTTTGCACTTTTCTTAACTGTAAGAATTCTTTACATTCAGAAGCATCTTGAGTAGTGACCATATAAGAAAGGGAGAATCCAAGGCCATCACCTCGGCATTCTGGCAAACAGTCTGCATCTGACAAAGGAAACCGTAGACTTGATTCTAACAAACAATAACTTAAGATAAATCTTCAGTGGCCATCTAGTTCCTGCTCATGGTGTATGTCCATCAGGTGGAGTTCATTATGTTTCAGGTGTGCTATCCTCAACGTCCGAGTGGGTGCAGGTTTTACCTGGTGGTTTAGTATAGACATTCTCCTTTGCACTTTGGTTCCTGGTGTGGACTGGGAGTAAAGATAGAGCATGGAGCAGGCATTAGAGGCAGGTGGTTAAGAACAGAGGAAGCAGCCATCAGTGTGAAAGTAGCAGGCACATTGCGTCGATTTGGGGGGCAGGCTGCAGGGCGCAGGCAGGGACAAAGGGATTTGAGAAGACCAGGGAAGTGATTGTGGTTCCCTCATCTGTGCTGGTTCACTCTATGGTAATCCCATGGAGAAAAAAATAAGCCAAATTCAATTAAGAGAAAATGGACTCGATCAGATCCGATTCGAACAGGGGAAAAACTGTGTAGAAGAGCATGAAAAAACTGAGAGCTAATCAACATTCCTTTTAGAAAAAAAACCAACACAAGTGGACATTAGTCAGATATAAGAAGACTTTGAAGATGAGCAGAATAAAAGGGAGGACGGAGGAGGCACCTTCGATAGTAGACCAGAAGGAAACCAATGCAGACTTATAGGATTCAGGAGTGACTAACAAGCAGGAACACTTGTGATGCAAGATGAAACTAGGAAGGCTCTACTTTTAAAGCCAGCCTGCCAGTCACACTAATGAAACTCTGCTGGGCTTGAGCCAGGACATTTAGTTAACCAGATTCTAGCCGAAATGTATTGAACAGAAAGACTAAAGATGACATATTGAAAAGTGCAAGTTAAAAAGCGACAACAAAGATGAACCAGAATCTCTATGCAATGTTGTATTTTAGAAGTCACACACGACCTCCTAGGTGCAGGAAGAGCTGTAGCACTGAATGGCAGTAGTGGTGCTAGAGTGCACAACGTACAGATCACAGGTCACTGGTGTGCACAGCAGAAGTGGCGCAAGAGCAGCGCACAGAACCCAGGAGTGATGTCCCAGGCAGGAGCTGTGGAAGAGTTGCAGGGTAACCATGCAGGGCCCATGAGAAAAGGCAAGGTGGCACCGGGGTGACAGGAGCAGCAGCAAAGGCAGGGTCATTTCCATGGGGTGGAGCGAGTATGTGTTATTCACTTAAAGATTGTAAGTGGTGAGTCTGGGAACGTCTCAGAATTTTAACTGAACTCTACAACGTTCTTTGTGGAGGAAGCAGAATTCAAAGAAAACCATTCAACCTGTTAATATTCGTCATATTTAAAGTCCAATGTGTCCTAGCCTCATAACTACACATTAGAGCTGGGCCGCGGATACAAGACAACAGGACAGAATTTTAACTCCCCCGCAGTGGCTGGCGGGAGTTATTTTCTCAGGTGAATCGCATAAGTCTGCTGCGCATGGTGTTCTTAACTCACCTCATTGCTGACAGTAGAGTCTCGGTGCATCATCCTCTGGATGTGGCTGTCCAAACTTGCCCCGGAAGAACATTTCAACAAGGCTGCCGCGTGAGACTCCTTCTCCCTCTGACGGACGATGGCCTCGCAGCCCAGCCACTCCGCCATGGTTTGTTCATAACAGGCACGAATTTGATCGTCCACCTAATATAGGACACAAGAGGAGCTTTACAATGTATTTTACCACCCTTGGATATTTACTTTTTTAAATGTCATTTATAAAACTATAAACTTAGGTCACAACAAACACATTTATGTAAATCTTTTCGTGGTGGTGTCTAATGCTGCATAAGCAAATTTTTAAATCGATTTTTACTAAAAATATATTCATTATAATTTTGCAGTGACATTATAGATTACAATCTGAATGTAACAAATTAGCACCAATATAGCTGAAGTTTCCATTTTAGAAGTCTGTCAGTGTCTATTTATTTAATCTCTACTCTGGGTACACATTTAACAAAAAACCTGGAAAACTAAATCAAGCACAGTTACTCCCTTTTTACACTCAGCTGTTTAAACAATCCCAGAATGCGTAGTTTATTTATGGCGCACAGTGCCTCATTACGAGTTTAACTGCATTTCACACCTAATCCGTCTCATCTCAGCCAGGGAATTGGAAGAGTGACCCTGAGTTGGGACATTCATTCATGCCCCACAGGGGACGGCAAAGCAGTTGCCAATTTACTTCCATGTGTGAAATTTGGTTGTTTTCCAAGAATATGTTTCGTTGGTTTCTACATAAGTGGCTACAGCTGCAGGAAGCAAGCGCGCGGGGACGCTGCGATATGCAGCACAAGTCGCCCAGTCGCCTCAGCCCCCACACAGGTGGTCGAAAAACACCGTGCAGAGGCTAAACACGCATCATTGCTCTGCATTTAGTATAGAGGCTAGTAACCGCTATAAAATGCACAGAAATGTTACGTGTTTAAAAATATTTTACTTGATGGTCCTCCAAATCAAATATCTCAGCATTTCCTGTATTTTTAAACACTGCGTCATTTACAGCTGTTATCACAGCTCTCCCAAGACGGGTGACCAACCGTCCGTAAATTTCACGGACCGTCCGTAATTGGGACCCGACGTCTGATGTCCGTGAGGATCCCTTTTACGGACGCCTTTTGTCCGTAATTTTGGCCTTCACAGGGAGCAGCACTGCTCCCTGTGAGAGGCCTAACCCCCCCCCCCCCCTCCACCCTTGATGGAGTGCCTAACGCTCCTCCTGGAGCACAAGAGCAGCCCCACCCGCCCATTGTCATTCTGTATGCCGGCTGGCTGATTGCCACATACAGAATGACAATGTGGCAGTCTGGGGTGCTAAGCATGTGGCGGGCTCCTCCTACCTTAGTGTACAGCAGGGCAATCTGTTAGAAATAAGGTAAAAAGCCCATGCTGCAACGTGAGAAACCTGTTAATTTAAAGAAGCCTAAAACAAGAAGGGGATATCGTTCTTTAACTGTCCCATCATTTTAGAGTGAGGTATTTTCAATATTATATTCAACAAAGCCCTGGTTATTGCTTTTTTATTTTAAGCACCTAACACCCATTGACTAAGCCAATAGTCCTGGCTTCTTGTTGGTGTAATGAGAGGCAACCCCCGCGTCTAGGGGAGGGGTGCCTTTAGTGGGATTTAGGGCTGAGGGAACAGTTTCGTTTCCCTGAAAGTGGGCAGGGGGAGGGATGCCTGAAATGCGGGTAAGAAGGAGGTGCATTGGCGGCCCCTCCCCTGTAGCTGATAAAATAGCCGGACTCTAGGGAGTAGCCCTCTTTGTCCTCTCACCGCTCGGAGTGGCCGGAAAGGCGCAGCGGGAACAGTTGCGTTTTTTCCCGGCGACTCTCAAAGGTGAGGGGGCCTCACGCATAGCGGAGGGATGGGGTGCAAGTTGGCCTACGGGCTATAAGAGAGCAGAGTGGGAGCCTCGAGTTCGGGCCCCAGGGGAAGCGATTTAATTGTAGAAATATATTTTCGCATATTTTGAGCAAGAATCATAAATATGCGGGGCGGGCTATAAGAGAGCGCTTCTTTCCGACCCGCGTGACGGGATGGGGTGCGAGTTGAGGTGAGGGGGCCTCACGCGTAGCGGAGGGATGGGATGCGAGTTGGCCTACGGGCTATAAGAGAGCAGAGTGGGAGCCTCGAGTTCGGGCCCCGGGGGAAGCGATTTAATTGTAGAGATATATTTTCACATATTTTGAGCAAGAATCATAAATATGTGGGGCGGGCTATAAGAGAGCGCTTCTTTCCGACCCGCGTGACGGGATGGGGTGCGAGTTGGTCTACGGGCGATAAGAGAGCGGAGTTCGAGTATTAGCGATGCAAAAAAAAAAAAAAGAGGAAGCGCGGTCGCGAGAAGCCCGGGGTATGATACCGCCAGACTTGGGCAACAGGATCGGTCCTCGGCAACATCTCGGATTCTGGGCGAATACCTTAATCTCCCTACCGAAATTATTGGGTTCGGATGTAAAGTAACTGGTACTCGGTAAAGCGCTCCGAGACACCGGGTCGAGTTTGCAGTATATGAATCAGAGGCAATTGAATGGGGACCGAAGAAATCAAACACTGGCGCCATTGAGTCACGTGGTAACAGTACCACCGTTCCTACTGGAAAGCAGAGTGGCGTAGTTTGTAGAGCAGTTGACTGTGGTATGGGAGACCTGGGTTCGCGCCTAAGGGCAGCGCAACAAGCAGTGACAGGCTGTCTGTGTGCATTCTCCTATTTCATCATGATAGGTTAATTTTATAAAACTGAAGAACGTTGTGAGGAAGAGGGAATGTAAATAGGAAACAACATAGACTTCAAGTATTAATTCGGAGGGGAGTGATAATGCTCACGAGCCGGGGAGGCACTGTTAGCGAGCAAAAATAAGTGCAAGCCTAGGGTGCGGGCCTTCCCAAAAATAAACAGGTAGGAAATGTATTCAATCAAGTAAATGTCTATATTTAAATGAACATTTTAAAAAGTATCATTCACAATTAGGTTCCCTTACAAGAACCTAAGTAAATCAATAACAAATTGTAGGATGTTCATAGAAAGTAGCGTAGTTTTAGAACTGGCTCTATTTGAAGGTATTAAGCAGTGTTTCCTACAAAAGTCCACTATAGGATGCGGGCCTTCGGGAGGTGGCCAATTATTTTCACGAGATTGGGATAGCGGGACTTTACCCGAAGGTGTCAGAGAGCTCCACAATAGAAACGGTAACAATGCAGGCCCTCGGCAAGGGGTCAATTATTTAGGCACGCGATGGTCTATAGCGCGGACATTACCCGAAGGTGTCAGAGCACTTCACAATAGAAACATGTACGGCATTTAGTAGACTGCGGCCACAAACGCCCTTAAGGAACTAAAACCCTTTCCAATCTTTAAGCGAGTTTCATGAGTTTGATGTAGTCAAATTGCACAATATGAACTGGGTAATGCAAATCTGAGCAGGGTCTTAAAGATGGTGTCTGGGGCATCGTCTTCTCCGGGGTTCGTGCCTCGGGTGGAAAGATATGTTTGGGTGGCGCGGGGGTGATCACGGTGCTCAGGAGACAGCATCTGCTTAAGCAGAGAAGATGTGGGCCGTTGGCTAAGCCGTCGAGTTTGCGGTTGGAAAGAGCATGGTTCGACGTCCACACCCTGCGATTCTGGCCAAATCTATTAAACTCCCGTAATTGAATGCGTAATGTAAATGCGGTGCTCATGTAAAGCGCACCTTTACTTGTAAGTCGAGTTCGGGCTATATAAATATGCGAAAGTAAAAGCAGTTGTGGGAAACAGAAAGTTTAAGCACGGTGCTCAGGAGATGCTCCCATTTATGGCTGCACAGTAAATGAGGCGGCGGTGGGGGGCCGCGGGGTCGGAGCCTCACGTCCACATCCTGTGATTGATTATGGGCAAATCACTTAAACTCCTGGATCGGAATGTGTAATGTAAATACGGTGCTCATGTAAAGCGCACCAATACTCGTAGGTCGAGTTTGTGCTATATAAATAGGCAAACATAAAATAAAGACACTTGTGGGGAACAGAAAGCGATATATCTGCTTTAGCAGGAGTGGTCAATGGATTACAGATGTACACGTTACTGTGGGCAATATGTGTAATGTAAATAGGGTGCTCATGTAAAGCGCACCAATACTTGTAGGTCGAGTTTGTGCTATATAAATGGGCAAACATAAAATAAAGACACTTGTGGGGAACGGAAAGCGATATATCTGCTTTAGCAGGAGTGGTCAATGGATTACAGATGTACACGTTACTGTGGGCAATATGTGTAATATAAATAGGGTGCTCATGTAAAGCGCACCAATACTTGTAGGTCAAGTTCGTGCTATATAAATAGGCAAACATACAATAAAGGAAAGCGATATATGTGCTTTTAGCAGGGGTGGTCAATGTATTACAGGTGTACACGATACTGTAGGTAATATTTGATACTCATGGCAGTCTGGTCAATGATACATTGGAAGCAATGCCCATAGCGTAGTGGTTCAAGCCAGGATTGCAGGAGTCTACAGTCCTCCGTTCAATTCCTACCATTGCCTAGGAGGGTGTTTTAAAAAAAAAAAAAAAACACACAAGGGCATGTTAAACACTGGCGGTGGTTAGGCAAAATTGTTTCATTTTCATTTTAGGTTCATTACTCAATGATTCTCGGTGGCAACAGATAGGAACTGGATCACCGTCTCTTTCTCACGGTTTCAGATTGATAGCCTGCAGGCAAATAAAATATTTTCATTCAAATAGCAAGGACAATAGGACATTTTTCGTTTCGGTCTCGAGGGTGGGGCTCCAAATGCTGGTGTCTACTATACCGCTCTGATTAGAACGTGCCCTAAGCTTCGTGGGCCTGCAGGGGGGGTACACCATAGGGGCCTGCAATAAATTACACACTGGACTTTCTGATAGAAGGTATGCACCAGACATGTCTGGGCCCACAAGGTATCTTGTCCTGGTCCTTTCGCGCTAGGTGCCAGCAACTGTAGAAGTTGGGGAGATGTGTTGGTGATTTATGTTTTTTCTGGGGTATTCCCAAGTGCGTGTGTTACATTTGACAGGATATGATGCCGATTGTGCAGTGGTTAAGACGGGTGGCTCTGGAAGCTGTGCTGATTGGTTCAATTCTGGACATATTCAAATGATGAGGGAGGGTATACCCATAAATAAAATAAATGCACATTTTGGCACAATGAATAAACATTACGATTTTCTTTAATCTTACTTTATTTATTTATTCGTACCGCTTTGGTTTCATGTGTCTGAACTGAGGGTATAACGCGTCATAGTTTAAAAGAACAAGTTATTTATTTATCTTTGCACAAATGAGCCTCGCTTTCAAAACACATTAAATAAAGCGACCGCTGATAGTTCACCTTGGCGGGGCTCAAAACACATTAAATAAAGCGACCGCTGATAGTTCACCTTGGCGGGGCTTCAGTGCGGGTACACTGGCGAAATTCTTTTGCAAATTGGTGCGGCTTTCAGTTGAGAGGCATTCAAGGTTATCAGCAAGCGTTGCCCAGGAAGCAGTGTCAATAGTGCAGCAGGCACAGGGGCAATAGGCCCTAAGGGGTGAGGTACCACGGCACTCCCACAGGGGATTCGCATGGGCGGAAAATCCGTTACGCTAGCGGATTATGCGGATTTTCGTTAAATTCTTAATCCGC
The DNA here is from genome assembly GCF_964263255.1 of Lissotriton vulgaris. NCBI lineage: Eukaryota > Metazoa > Chordata > Amphibia > Caudata > Salamandridae > Lissotriton > Lissotriton vulgaris. Next base: position 511,804 of record NW_028247109.1, on the reverse strand, counting down.
GAGATCCGCGAATTTCCCGCAAAATCCGCAAATTCGCACGCAGCGGATTTTTTTTTCTTGGTGATACAATTTTGCTGCGTGCGGTGTAAGTTCGCAATTGCGAACTGGTACAAAACCCTCGCGAACTGGCAGAAATCTTGCTAAACTGGCAGAAATGCTTGTGAACACAAAAAAAGCATTCAGCAGGTTCAAAAGTTCAAACTCATCATTAGTAACCATTCCCTGTAGTGCTTCCTGACAAGGGCCCCTCCAGAGTTCAGTTGCTAGTTGCAACAATTATATGACCCTGCTCTGACCCTCACAGCAGGCTCATAGAATAGCTACAAGTAGGCCACAAAGGTCCTGGAAAAAAAATTGCACTGCAACAGAAAGCAAATTACAGATAAGGAAGCAGGTGCCAGACTGGAATTTTAAAACAGTGACACATTAATAAATCAACCCCAAATTAATTCATGTCAGTTGAAGCAGGCAGGTGTGCTTGCTTTTCCCCCCCATAATCTACAGTGATGATGAACCAGAGGGTGGCATTGATGCACCAGAGGATGGCATGGGTGAAACAGAGGGTGGCAGGGGTGAAACAGAGGGTTCTGGGAACCTGTGATGATGAACCAGACGTAGAAACAACATAATCGTGACCGTTGCGAGCCGACATGTAAGTTCGCAATTGCGAACTGGTACAAAACCCTCGTGAACTGGCAGAAATCCTTGCGAACACAAAAAAAATCCGCAAATTCGCGAGAATTCGCGTATTTTGTGGATTGCGAGTTCGCAAATTCGCAAAATTCGCGAACGCCAGATTCGCAAAATTCGCCCATGCTTAGACATACTCTAAGGAAGGGAAGGGTGGGGGACAGGTTACAGGTTTGCTCCATAGCACCCTCTCCTAGCCCATAGCTTAAATGGCACCATAAATAGCAATCCATCATCTGTATGAGAATACCTCAGTCTTATTAATTACTATATTATCCCTTGGCTCATTAATTAATTCCTTTCAAAATCAAGAATGGGTGGAGACACAGCTAGACTTGCTGACCTAGTACAGGCCTAATGCATGCAGAGAGATGCATAACTTCTCGGTGGGCATAAGAGCCTGGAATTCAGTCAGGAACTATTGCAATAAGTAACTTTCAGGGTTACGCGGAATTTAGAATAGGTGACATTATAGCCACTCTTGTCGAGTGAGTATAGGGGAGTACAAGGTTCAAGTCTCGGCTCTGGATACGCACATCATGTCTGAGGCTTAATGTATATATTGTATTCAGTCAAGCTTAAGGGCAAACCTCATAAGTCGCAGCGAAATAAATGCTTCTGTTTGTGTATTGCATATGTAAGCGTTCCACTTATTGATGAAGCGTTCCACTTATTGATGACTTGTTTCTCTCTTCCCTTATATGATCGTGGGAGGCGCATAACGCGGACTTGGCAGTAACATGTTTTCGAGACAGCGACTAGCAGTCCGTGTCACGTGTGGTCATTGGTTTATATGGGATATGCAAATGGGCTCAAGGTACATATAGCCAGTGTTGCCGTGGAGTGGCTTAGCCTAGATGCGATGCAAAGCCTCCCTCTTAACTGTTTACAAAGTCTATCAGGTGTCAGTTGGGTGGATGGTCCGGTTTGGTCATTATGTAGAGGGGGGTGGTTGAGTACCATTGCAGCTACACATTACTTAGTCAGGCAATGCTGGGGGAGCAGAGCCAGCGAAGTTTGGCTGTCCGATTTAGTATAAATTACGGGGCTGAGTTCTGTACCATTAACAATAGGGGACCCATGGATGTCAGTAGGTTGGTTAATATCGGGAACGTATTACCTCAGGTGTGTTGGTCAGCAAATGAAATGACGTACATTGGTTGGGATTAGCGTATTCCTTAACCTTTGCAAAGCATTCAGGTTATACGACCTGCCTTGAGAATGTTGCGTGAAGAGACCACTCATTTCATATCAGGGTCTGTCTTCTGGGGCAATCAAGAAAGTGCACAGAGGGAATTCATCTGATTTTGAGCGCTATGGCAGACCACAGCTGGTGTAGTTCGGAGTCAGGGGTTTCAGCGGTTGCCCCTCTTCTGTCTTTCGCTTTGGGCTTATAGGCAGTGGTGGTAAGTAGGGGGAGGCAGGCATGCTGGCTGGAGACTCGGTTATACACAGAGCTGGGCAAGGGTTCAACAAATCCGGAGATTTGGGAATGCAAAGGGCCATGGGAGTCAACCATAATTGTTTAGGTTGGGATGGGCAACATGTGGAGGACCTCGCAGCCCATTCGCAGAGTGCACTGGATAATGGTATGCCCATTTCAGATGTGTTGGTGATGCACTCAGGAGGTGAAAATAGGATTCCGGGGGGCAGGAGGGGAATGAAGAAGCCCCCTTTTCTCTACCTTCTCTTGGGTCAGGAGAGTATGGCTAGACACCACTATCTTGGGGTCAGAAGTGCTCACTCATAGAGTCTGGGTTGATGGTGTGTCTTTGGCTGTGGCAAACACATCGGTGAGAAAACTGAATCTAGAAGTAGTGAAATTATTGCGGGGTTCGCAAATTCATCTCAGTAGGCATCGTATGCTGCAAGCATGAAGCTTGATTCTGTATTGGGCGGAGGGATTGCAGCTGTCCAGGCAAGGATGAGAGCTGTTTTGTCCAAACTATACTGGGGGGCTATGGAATGGCATTAAAAAAGTATAGCCCAGAGCATCACAAATGGAAGGTGAAGTAGCTTGGGGGGAGGGCAAGAGCGCCAGTGGGCTACTTGCCCTGTGGCGGGGTCCCGGACAACAGGAAAAGGCCGGGGTTACTCTGTATGCGGAAACTGCCCGACCCTGCAACAGGGAGGCAGTCATTGGGGCTCTGAGCAGGCGGGAGAGGGGGCCGTCCTGCAGGTGGTCCTGGACTCTCCGGCTCTACCCCAGTAACCGGTGCTTGGATGAAGCAACATGTTATCTCATATGGATGAAGTGGTAAGGGGTTGGGTTGTGACCTGCTGGTACAACATGCCTCGAGGGGATCTACAGCTGAAGAATTGTAAATACATGATAACCTGTGGCACAGATGTATACTGCGCCTCCCTATGTTCGGTAATGGGATTTTGATGGTTAATAAAATTGGTCAAAAGTTGGAGGTTTTAACAACTAATAAAGATGGTGTTATTGACAAGTAATAAAGCTACGCAGTGAACACCAACATCGGGTAAGGTGTCTTTGTGGTGGGGGGAGTGTGGTGGACGAATGGCACTGATATCCCCACTATGAGAGGCAACCCCCGTGTCTAGGGGAGGGGTGCCTTTAGTGGGATTTAGTGCTGAGGGAACAGTTTCGTTTCCCTGAAAGTGGGCAGGGGGAGGGACGCCTGAAATGCGTGTAAGAAGGAGGTGCATTGGCGGCCCCTCCCCTGTAGCTGATAAAATAGCCGGACTCTAGGGAGTAGCCCTCTTTGTCCTCTCACCGCTCGGAGTGGCCGGAAAGGCGCAGCGGGAACAGTTGCCCACCCACCCATCCCTAAGTTTTAAAGGAGGTTTGGCGGGGTCCCGGACAACAGGAAAAGGCCGGGGGACCTCTGTATGCGGAAACTGCCCGACCCTGCAACAGGGAGGCAGTCATTGGGGCTCTGGGCAGGCGGGAGAGGGGGCTGTCCTGCAGGTGGTCCTGGACTCTCCGGCTCTACCCCAGTAGCCGGTGCTTGGATGAAGCAACATGTTATCTCATATGGATAAAGTGGTAAGGGGTTGGGTTGTGTCCTGCTGGTACAACACGCCTCGAGGGGATCTACAGCTGAAGAATTGTAAATACATGATAACCTGTGGCACAGATGTATACTTTTTTTTTTTTTTGTATTTTTTTATTAAACAAGCCGTAGGATAAACATTGGTACATTAAATACTTCATAATTAGACAAAAATTTCCAGACAATATACAAGAGACAAAAGTACACAAACTGCAATAACGTACGACTAAACGTTTTTCCTTTCATAAAGTGCTAAAACAAAGACGTAGTCAGATTGGAAATATAAAAACTATTGGTATGAAACAAACATCAAGATTGCAATACGGTTGATAAAGTGCTAGTGCAATGTGGTATGAAAGCCGCTAATTTAAAACAGCAATAATATTATTGTACATTTTTTTTTTTTAAGTGCTAGTGCAGTAACATGTAAAGTTGGCATATATAAAGAGACTAGTGCGTTAAGGTGGGTGGACCGACAATATATATCAGGAGGAGTATTATCATATTTCTTTAAAGTACAAATGCAAAATCGCACAACATTAACAAATAAATATATATATGATAAGGTACACAGACAACTGATATAAAATAGCAGATTAAATATATAGTTGAAATTCTTGAAAATGTAGAAGCAATACAATCTAAAAATTTGACTTAAATAAGACTATTAACTTCCTTTTATCGATTCAAGCATCTCAAAATATTTCCAGTTCCTTTCAAACCTTGCAATCGCTCCCACTCTACCTGCAAAGGCTCTCTCAAAGTTACATGTTCTTCTCATTTTATTAATCCATTTTAATTGGCATGGGGCTATCACAGATTTCCAATTTTGTAAGATCAAAGACCGTGCTACCGCCGTAGAGATAAAAATAAACACTTCTTCTGATTTGTTAAACCTGTTCCTTTCTTTACAGATACCGAAGAGGGCTACCTCTGCCTCTGGTAGTAGAATTTTCCCAATTGCCATCTCCAAGTCTGTAAAAATCCCCTTCCAAAAGGATTCTAACTTAGGACAGGAGAAGAAGATATGATACCAGCCACCCTGACCCCTTGTTTTACATCTGAAACATTTATTCTCGTATTCAGGGAATATTCTCTGCAAAGCCTCAGGGGTATAATATAACAACCAACGAGAAAAAAAGGACATACGTTTGTAATTAGCTGCTCGGAGTGCTTTGTTTCCTAAATGACATATAACTTCCCAGTCTTTATCTGTAAAAACACACTGGGTCATAAGGCTTATTTTTTCTAAGTGGCAAGCAGTTATAGGAGATGGTCCAGAGGGGAAAAGCTTTTTATACCAGAATCCAATACCCGTATGTTTCTCCCCATATAGAGCTGTTAACAAAACATTGGGTGTTGTATCTAGCCCTCCTATTTCTTTTTTTATAAAATTGACCAGTTGTATATATTCGAAAAACCTAATACGTCTAGGATGTGCTCTATCTATTACCGTTTGCCAGCCAATTACAGAATTTTGGATGAGTAGGTGCCTTATTTCCCCAAGTCCAGCAGATTCCCATTCGAGCAGGTGATTCAAAGATATCTGAAGACCCATCTTAGCACATTCTATCAGTTTCAAATAAATAGATCCATATGAACCATATTTTTTAAATAAAAGCCGTAATCTTGATGCATATCCTATCAGTGTCTTATATCTGGTTTTCTTAGGAAGCTTTGCAGTTTTTAAAAAGAAAAAAATTTGAGAGCCTGATTCCTCAAGCATTTTATCCCCAAAAAATTGTCTCTTGTCTGTCTATTCCTTAATAATCCCGCCACTATGTCAAAAAAAGCTGCTTCATAATATGTTTTAAAATGGGGCAGAGCGAGTCCACCTAGGTTTACTGAAAGTTGTACCACCGAGAGCTTAGCTCTTGAGGCCTTTTTATTCCAAATAAATCTTCTCATCATGGATTCAAGTTCATTAAAAAAGGCCATGTTAACTTTAATTGGGATATTGCTAAACAAGAATAAAAGCAAAGGCAGTACGTTCATCTTTACCAAAGCCACTCTGCCAATCAAAGACAAAGGCAACAGGTCCCATTGTTCAAGTAAGCTCTTGATTTTGTTCTTCGTTTTTAAATAATTTAAACGAAAAAGTTCTTTATACTCCCTGGTCACATAGATCCCTAGGTATCTTATTGGATCCCGTTTTTCTGCTTGGGGCTGAAGTTCTAGCGGAAGAAAATCTAAATTTGAGCATAAAACAAGAACTTCTGTTTTTTTTCTCATTGATCTTATAAACCCCAATCTTTTCATACTCCTTAAGATCTTTCATAAGATGAAGAATATTTTCTTTATCGGGAGCCATATATAAGATAATATCGTCTGCGAATAATTTTAGTTTTGACATTCCAACGATTGGGGGAGATATTGCTACATTATTCCTTAATTTTATTACTAGAGGTTCAATAAAAAAAGTAAAAAGCAAGGGGGACAAGGGGCACCCCTGTCTAGTGCCTCGATTTATTTTTATCTTCCCTGCTTGCCTAGCATTAATTATAACCTGGGCTGATGCCCCTTCATAAATATTCTGTAGCATATTAATAATTAGAGTAGGGAACCCAAAATAACCCAGGGAAGTAAATAAAACTGACCAGTTAACTAAATCAAACGCTTTTTCTGCATCAATCATTAAGATGCATGCAGGGATTGAGTTAATATTAAAAAAATCTAACGCCTGTATCAAATATTCTGTGTTAGCAGCCATATAACGACCGGCTATAAACCCCGTCTGGTCTTGATGTATTACCTCCTGGGCTGCGAACACAAATCTTTGAGCCCAGATTTTCATAAAGATCTTATAGTCCGAGTTCAACAGACTAATTGGTCTAAAGGAATTCACATCCTCGGGGTTCTTATCTTTCTTAACGAAACTAATAATTGTGGACTCTTTGAACTCTGAAGGAACCGTACCGCCAATTCGTATATAATTAAATAGATTTTTCAAGGGATCTTCTAGTTCCTTCAAAAACACCTTATAAAACTCAATTGGGAACCCATCTATACCTGAGGCTTTCGCTCCCGCTGTTTCCTTTATACCATTTTGTATTTCCAGGGAACTTATTTCGCTATTTATTTGATTATGCCTGGAAACAGAAGTTTTGGGTATATCCAGATTGTCAAAATATTCCCTGATTAGTGTTTCTTCCACTTGAATAGCTGGAGAATAAATTCTCTTATAATGATTAAGGAATATTTTCGCGATCCCCTCACTCCGAGTCTCTGTACCACCGAGGGGATCCTGAATTTTCAAAATAATAGAGGACTCTTGTTTTTTTCGGATCGAGTTAGCCAAAAGCTTCCCCATCAGTTGGCTATCTTCATATAGTTTTTGCTGGAAGGCCTTTGAGCTGTTTATCTCTTCCAGAATAAAGAAGTCCCTGAGCGATGCTTTGGCTTGTTCCCATTTATTAGGCATTTGATGCAGTTTTAATGCGTACTCTTTCTCAGCGATACACTGAAGGGTAGATATTTTTCCCTTACGGACATTTGCCTTGTTGCTGGAAAATGCTATAATCTGTCCTCGGGCTGCAGCTTTAAATGCGCCCCATACTGCAAAAGGCTCTGCTGAATCCTTATTAACCACAAAAAACTCTTTTATCCATTCTCTGAAGCTCTCTACCCATAATGTATTCTGTAAGAGGGTACGATCCAGCTGCCACCTAGGACGCACCTCCTCCATACCCTCCAGAATCAATTCAATTTCAATCCTCCCGTGATCTGAAAACGGATTACAACCTATCAATGCGTTCGAGATTTGAAACGATCTGGAGGATAGAAATAAGTCTATTCTGGAGGCTGTCTGAAATCTATTAGAATAACATGTGTAGTGTAGTGTAGTTCCTAGTTTCCCACTAGGCCCTGCGCATTGGAATAACATAAACAGTAGTATCGACGTGGAACTGCGGATATTCCAGGCCTCCACTGACTATGCTAAACTTAATTGGGTTGTGTTACCAACTAGCTCAGAGGTCACTGGAAACTTTCTTCTCTGCATAGGAAGTGATCAGCTTCCTTGGCACAGACAAGAAGGGATTCAGTTTTCCAACAACCGTGCAACATGACAACTTTGCTCCTCAGATCAAGAGTCAATCTCTAGGGTCGTGTGAAACAATAGACATAGATTTCACTCAGTCAGTCTAGTGCAGTTTACTTTCACGGTATGTAGAGAATAGAGAGACGGGCGTGTATCAATAAAGGGTAACATTTATTGAACAGTCTTTCTTCTCGTACAAGAGAAATGTATTGCCACAATTGCAATAACTGTTATTATAAAAAGTACGTACAGTAAGATAAGTATTGCGAAATAGAACTGTAAAAGCATTGATATGGTTTCTTAGCCATACAATGGTTTAAAAGTAATAAAACATATATACAGTCATATATACATTAGGCTAACATACTCAACTGGTGCTTCTAACTAAGCCTACCCCAGTGTGCCTGACCTAAGCCTAACACGTGAAAAGGGGAGTAAGTAAGTAGCTTAAGTTAAGTTGGTTTTGCCAAGGTTTGTTTCAAGAATTCTCATCTAAGGGTTTAGTCAACACCATACCTCTGAATAGAATGATGGAGGATTGGTATCTCCTTCAGGGGTCTCTCTCGATATCCCAGTCACCCGCGAGGGTAAACCGGAAGCGCCGGGACTGGATTTCTCTGCACGAGAAAGGCAGCGGCTTCTCTTCAGCGCATCGAGGAAGGAGGCGGGGGACAGCGTCCGCGGGCAGCTGGGCTGGATGTCTTCGCAGAGGACGGCTGTTTCAGCTCCTTAAGCGTACTGCACCATAGTTCGCGCTGTAGCGGCGATAATGGTAATCAGCAGCTTCACCACCACAGGATAGCAGGCTGCAGCGACAGAGTGCTAGTTTTTACCAACACGGGGTCATGCAGGCAGCTGGCATCAGCAACAGGTTCTCGCTCTCATTGCTTAAGGCAACGTTGGTAATATTTATACCTGACAGGTGCCGGGTTTGACGCAAGTTTGCTGGACATAAGACGTCAATTAAAGATGTCACTAGGAAGTGATAGTTATCAGTTGCTCATTAGAGTTCCATTACTAATCAAAACATAGCAAGCGGGGATTTCCAGGTTTGCTAAGTTTTTATCTTGTTGAAGAACTCGGAGTGTTATCTAGGAATATCAGATAGTGACTGCTGCTCTGTCATTGCACTAATTGGTCGCAAAGGAAGTAGCAGGGAGTCATGCTGGAATGTGGCTCTGTTCGTGTGAGGCCAGAGATGACTTTTCAGAAAATCGCACTTGAACGGTTATGCCAATATAGGGAATAAATGGATTTATAGCCGAATAGGGGCATAAGGTCACAGTATCGATCAGGAACCTAGATTAACACGCAACAGTAGTACTCAGTGTTGGGATTCAGTGAGCGCCAAGAGTCCCGCAGTTGGTATTCTGCCATAAAGGCCTCTAGCACCCTTTTCGTTTTTGGTTTTGTTTCTTATTCTTGTTAGAGGTATCCTTCTTTAAATCCTGAATGTAATTTAAATCACCCCCTATTATAATTTGCCCCGGAGTACCCCTTAACATTTCACTAATTTCAGTCAGGGCCGTGGTGTCATCTAAGATTGGGCCGTAGTAATTTATAAGGTTGAATGTCTTTCCCAGCAGTTTTACTACCACCCAAAGCCATCTACCTTTAGAATCTCTTTGCACCAGATGTATACTGCGCCTCCCTATGTTCGGTAATGGGATTTTGATGGTTAATAAAATTGGTCAAAAGTTGGAGGTTTTAACAACTAATAAAGATGGTGTTATTGACAAGTAATAAAGCTACGTAGTGAACACCAAGATCCGGCAAGGTGTCTTTGTGGTGGGGGGAGTGTGGTGGACAAATGGCACTGATATCCCCACTATGGTACTTGCTGTATTATACATCTGGATGCAATGGCAGAAGCAACATAATACCATTCGGGCGGAACACTATGCTAAGCACAGATTTTTTGCCTAGGTGTTTTAAACCACGCCCTTAATTACACCGAACACACTCTTTGAAGAGACCCCCACGTTTTTTACACCACATAAAGCCTTGGAAACAACACCATGTCACAGTCACCTCACATCCTGGCACTGTGCATCATGCATGACTCATGACTTCTACATTTTCAGATTGCCTATGTGCAGGGGCATAGTGAACCCTCCCCCACCCCTTGCTTTAGGAGCTACAGCAAGGTGAAGTTCTTGATGGGCCTCTTCTGTTTTCGACTCTGCAGACAAAGGCTCAGCTCATAATGTGAAAATGTGGGAAAGTAAATAAGTAAAGGAATGTGCGATTGGCTGGATGGATTACTGAAAGGATGAATGGATAGATAATGAAAGAAAGGATGGATGGATGAGTGGAAGTATGGATGAGAGAAAAGGTAAATAGATGGATGTATGGGTGGAAGGGTAGATGATGGGCAGGTGAATGGGTGTATGGATGAGTAAGTGAATGGATAGCTGGATGGGTGAAAGGGTAAATGGCTGGATGGGTAAGTTAATAGATGGATGGGTGGAAGAGTGGATGGATGACTGTATTGATGGATGGGGTGAAGGGGTGGGTAGATGAATGATGGAAGAGTGAAAGGGTGGATGAAGGGATGGATGAGTGAAATTATGGATGGAAGGATATATGGTGGATAGGTTTGCAAATGGTTAAATATGTCTGGATATAGATGGGCACACAGATAAAAGGACAGAATGAATGGTGAAAGACTGAATGATGGATGAAAGAATGATTACACCTTGCAGCACCCATTATCTTAAGTAACATTTCCTATACAATGACTTTCACATTAATATGAGTCATTGTCTCTATATAATGTGTGTGTGATGTAACATACTCCGACACCCTGCCCTACATACTTGGAATGAGTAACACTATAAAATAAATTAAATACACATGAGAGGGGGTTTAAGTGAAGATGAGGGGCACCAATGGAGGGTGGTAGCAAGGCTGGACCGGGCATTGGGTGTTTCACTGGGAGGCGGAAAGGGGGGTAGAGCTGTTTTGTTACTGGGGGCTGGCAATGCAAAGCTTCTTGTATATCCAGTAGTTTCCAATCAACAATAAAAGCGGCCTCACTTATATTCAGGTGTTGTTCACCATTGTCTGGTGACTTAAGTACCTGCTGGAGCAAGATGCAAATTTTGAATCGTCTAAGGTAGCAAGCTGCAGCCATACTGAAAAACCGTGACCTGCACGGTTGTCTCAACCTAATGTAAACTTATTTTGACTTGTACTTAGGTGGTTGTCTATTTACTTACTTATTTACTATTGCGCTACCACCTCTGACGTGTCTGTAAAACGTAACATTTGTCCCGAAGTTTTGTCCTGAATTTTGACCCTTTGTCCTGAATTTTTGTCCTGAATTTTGTCCCTTTGTCCTGAATTTTTACACTCACAGTCCTGAATTTGCACCTATGCCAGTTGGTCACCCTAACAAGTCCCATAAAATCATTACTGAGGAGTCAAACATGGTCCCTGACAACACGGGCAGTTGGGAAGGAAATAAAGACGGCACCCACAAAAACTTATGATTTCCATTGAACTTTATTTACGGTGTTTTTCGTTGTATATGGACATCTATAATAAAGCATTATTGTGCAAATGTACAATACACAAAAATACTCATCAAGAGGATCAGGGAATACAAAATAAACCTGCAACTGGTTAAATTAAATATTGTGTCTTTATACGAAATTAATGTAGCCTTTTCCATTTATTTTAGGCAGGCAAAAGTAGGAAAAGCCAAAGGGAATACCGTTTTGTGCCCCACTCATGCGGTTATTTGAGGACATCTCCTCAGCAACCATGTAACTATTCCAACGTATTGGAGAGGTCAAAATGGGTTTCCAACCCTCTCCCCTCATTGTAGTGCATCTGTTTAGGTGTTGCCTACGCAGCGCGCATGCGCTGCATAAGAAAAATACCTTTAGCTATTGATTCCCCTTTTCTGCCAAAAATGTGCACGTGTTGCATGAGGTTAGTAATGTACAGATGGTTCCTGCTCGCTCCCGCAAGGGAACCAGGTGCAGGCCCCCTCCTCCTCTCCTAGTCTTTTAAATTTTTTTTACTTTTAGCGCGAGGCACGTGCTTGTTATTTTAACGCTACCCTCTTGTGGGAAAAGTAATTCTAGGCTTGGAGCGAAATCAACTTGTTTTTTTCTGGTGCTAGTGGACACAAAGTCAAGTGAAACTATAGAAATGTGAGACGCTTCATCATTTTGAAAATAAATACATACATTTTCACACCAAATTCTAAAAATAATCATGTCCGGGGTTTTGCAGAATGGTAAAACGTGAACAGATGACGGGTATTCTTCTCTGGGAAAGGTGGCGACCCTACGCATGAACCTAAAAAACTTGACAGCTACGTTGCAGCTAGACAAATGCAGTTGCATTACTTATATATCCTCTAAATTACACAAAAAGCTATGGGGCACTTTCCATAACGATAAGAGAAATACCGTGAACCAAGCTTTCTCGCTGCTTCCACATATGGCAAGCATTACTGCAGTGCTCGGTTTGTTGTTATCCTTCTTCTCTTTTCATGACAACTAGAGCCCAGGTGATCACATGGTACATAGTGATTGGCAGTCGCATGGCCCTCTGTGTGCTCTGATTCAGAGGCATGTTGTCATGGTGCTTGCAGTGCAGCTTTCCGCTTCCGCACAAAGATGGCAGGGTCTGGCTGGTGGAGACCGGCTTTACTGCTGGCCAGGAGTTTACTGCGGCTGGGTTTTAAACGGAACAGCCGGAGGAGGCAGCACAGCTCTTCAGCTGGCCCTTGGGGAGCTGGAGGCGGTGGTGCGCCACCTGTATCCGAGTTGGACAAGGCTGATGCGTGGCTGCTGAGGAATGCCCATGAGACAGGCGAGGTTAGTGTGTAGGGAGCACGGAAACTTCCTTCAAAATCAATCAGTGTTTGTGTGGGGCTGGTTACTAACTAAAGGAACCAAAGATAGGTGACCTGGGGACGGAAAGTGCTGGAAAGAAGAGATGCATGTATCTGAGTCTTATATATTTGGAGAGGATAGCGTGAACGAAATTTGATGCATGACATAACTGTCCAGTTTGCAACTTTTCTGTTTGAATTGTGTCAGATGTGGACAATTCCTAAAAGCTCCATATAGCTATAAGGAGGCTCCCCTCATATAGAAACATCTGTGCACCTTAAATTACTCCTCTTTGGTGCACTAGTTAAATGTTTATATTTAGGACAGCTAGCAGGCCTGACCTTCGTTCTAGTGTTACTATATCATAGTCATCTAGCACCATTATTTCCAAATGATTCCTCAAAATCCTAGTTTAATTAACCACTGCCTGCATTAGAAATATATAGGCCCATTCATCAAGCTTAATTGCGCTCGCAAAGGGCCAGATTCTGAGAATCTGGCCCTTTGCGAGTGCAATTTTTGCATTTGGGATTCATCATCCCAAATGCAAAATTCGCTATTAAAGAATTTGCACATTTGCGAGGAATTGCATTTAAGGAATCTCTATTTGAGATTCCTTAAATGCAATTCATGAACCATTTTAAAATTGCGAAATCGCAATTTTGGGCCGCTATTTACCGCGAGGTCAAACCTCGTGGTAAATAGCGAAAACTTAGAAAAATGCATTTTTCTAAGTTGCATGTTACACACACACATGTCCTTTGGACATGTGTGTGCGCAAAACCAATGCAGATTACATATCAGGGGTGCTACAGGGTGTCCTTTGGACACCCCTGGCACCCTTGAAATTGCTTCCTTATTTGGCCCATAGGAATGAATGGGGAGTTATTCCTTATTTGCGATTAGCAATTAGCTAATCGCAAATAAGGAATCAGTGGGAATCGCAAATTCTATTGCGATTCCTACATGAATCTCGTTTTGCAAGTCTGTAATAGCGATTCCTTAATAATCGCTATTACTGACTCGCAAAACAGGACTTTGATGAATCTAGCTGATAGTCCATTAAGAAAGTGTCAGGAAGGACTGACCAACAGCACCCTTCTCTCTCTGGCCACCACACCCCACAGGGGCGCCCACTGAAAAGCAGTGTGCTATGTGGCGGACAATAAAAGTCTTCAGCCATGGTCACCACTGGAATCCAACTTTGAAACCGGCCTCAGTTTGGTGGTATGTGAAGAAGCTTCATTTTTGTTTTGCAAAATGTGAAACGTGAGTCAACAAAGGTAAAAGAGTATGAAAATAAAATGTTGGTATTTTAATAGACCATGCAACAGTTTTAATTGATACTGACTAAACACACTTGTGTGTAAAACAGCATAACTGTACTGCGTACAGCAGAAGGACCGTCTTTTTTGATAGAAAACACACAATGATTATTTAACTCCAATGTACATGGGAGCAGCGAACGGCGGTGCTGTATCACTGATCTGTCTGTTGGAACTAATTATCTCTAAAGTAAACATTCCATGTAGTGGAATGGAAACATGCAACATTCCCCTGGACACAGAGGACCATTGAAGAGCAAGGAGCTCTCCAGTGCTTCCACCAACGTGTGTTTGAGCTCCACTTTCCTGTGGGCCCCCTCGTGCCCAGTACCAGCTGGGGCCACATGGGCTTCGTCTCAGATCCATTATGTTAGTTTTCCTCTGCATATGTAACTTGATAGACAGCATTGCATTTGTCTTTGCAACTACCAGACCACGTCTTGCTGCAATTTCACATAGCATATGAAAAGCACTTCAAGATATACGAGCTCAGACTCCAGCTATACAAAAATAACACTTTAAATACGCACTTCAAAATGCAATTTAATAATATGCCTATTAGTGTCAAAGCTTCCATATTAAAGAATAGTAGACGTTGTGGCACCCAGGTTAATGTACTGCATAGCTAAAACATAAAAGGTCCCAAAGGCAAGACCTATTGGCTATGCCAATGCTTGTTTTTCTATTGCTCTTGTTTCCTGGATACTTATTGGCCGGTGCTTCCAATAAATCACTTCCGTTAGTAAGCGAGGAGCACCAGACACTACAGTTTCATTATTACACTGTAGGTTTTTAGATTTTGGTTTAGAGACTATTTTTTTCCCACAACTCTGCATCGGCCTTCCTTAGTGTCTACTTCCACGTTGGACGTCAAGAGGACATTGTTTATCATTTTTTATGTTTTCCTTTGGATTAACCACAAAGAGTTTCTTTTTTTTGATTTCACTGATATTTCACTTTTCCAATATCTTTGAATCTCCTTCCCCATTTATCTACATTTGCCTCACATTTTCCTTATTTCAATTATCCCTACATGCTTACACTTAGGTGAAAACCAACAAGTGCTTAACTTCTATAGCTGCACTGTTTGGTTGGTTTGTTACACGTGTCGCCTTACTCACTTTCACTGAGGAGAGCTTCATATCTCTAGCCAAGAATATCCTTACTGAAACCAATTTACTTTTGTGGATCATTTTTCAGCTGTGTTGGAGCCCAGTCACAGCACTTATTAATGACCTTTCTGTCCAATAACCTGTCAGTAGGAATCCCTGCAATTCAGCTCAATCCCTTACAAATATATCATCACAAAACATTACAATCCATTTTAGGATCACAAGCATATTTCAACAGTAAATTCACATATTTACCATGGATCAATAAACAAGCTAGATAAATCTTCATTTCCTTGTTCAGCCGGATTCTCCCAACTCTACTCCTACATGCACACTGCTAAGACCAAACACAAACCTCTCATCTGGATGTTGTCCAAAAGATTCTTTGCATCGGCAACTGTGCTTATTTAATAGCTTTTAAGTATATGTTTTATCCAACTATCCTGTGGTATCATTTTAGTGTTCACATACTTTTAATACGAACAGACATACATTAGATCTTTTGGGAAAATAAGCAACTTAGGGTTCTGGCACCATCAGCAGCATGCTACATAGTATGGTAAACGTAGAAGTATAATTTTGGCAAATACTTAAATATTTTCTTCTACCATTTAAAAACAGCCTAATTGCCGGCTTCTCACTTTATCGTTTTAACAGGAAAACATAGATATTGAAAAAGACTCACCTCCTTCCTCTCTGCTTCCGTCATACCGAACTGATAGTGCCCCAGGAGGAAAGGCCAAACATCCTTGCGGATCTCAGGCTGAATTCCTCCATAATAAATAAGACGCAGCAACTCCTTCTCTTCGTAACTCTGCAAGTGTCACCAACAAAAAATATACAAACAAAAAATAGATAAAAATCAGTCGGTAGTGCATGAAAATAGACATTTGAAAGATTATCAAAGGGCAGACTCTTTGTCCTTTAGATTAATGATTACTGCATTGAAGATATTGTAGTGTATTCTCTTCTGAGCCCACGTTGGCTCTCCCTTAGTTTTGCATCTTTTTTAGGCTGCCTCTGTATAGCCACATATAATACATTTGATCTTGCTACATCATTCTGGGAATGTGCTGTACATGTTGTTTGTTATTCAGGGACTCTTCTTGGGATTTAGTTTACACGTCTTGTGCAAGGTTGCTTGGAATACATAACAACATAGTGTGCTGTTTTCCTTGTTCGTTCAGCAACAGCTCCTCATGTTTTAAACATAATACGGTCACACAGCTGCATTTCCAGGACAATAGTTTTGATCATATGAATTGTGTTCCATCCCTTTGGGGCCTAGAGAGGAGGATTATGGCAGAGAGGACTGTTCTGGATTGACAACAGTGACTGACATGCAGCCCAGCTCAAACTAAGATTACACTTATGATGCAGACCACCTAACTACAAACACCAGGTATGGGGTCTGAAGCCAAACCCAGAGACCATGAATATGTCCCTGTGCTCACACACTAATGGTAGCCCTAGCCAGATATATAATTTGCCATGGTTAGGATGTTTGTCCTATACAACCTGTTAGTAATGCTAATTACTTTGTTTAGTTGCAGCTGCCTAATGATAGTAGCACATTTGCTTCATAATAGACCAAAATAGTTACAATAAATGTATTGTAAACTTTCTTTGTGTCTTTTATATGTTTACTATGGGCATGCATGAGTGAGTAAGTGAGTAATAAAAAGGGATGATCTGTTTCCACAGTTCCCTTGGGGACTAGAGGGTCATGCCAAAAATCACATGTTACTTAGGGAGGTTAGGAGTTCATGTGAGACAACATGAGCTAGCCAGTTACTGACGCTGTAGAGAGACTCAGTCCCTACAGTCTGACATCCTGTCATCCTAACACACAGATCTGCTTTACCAGCAGAATCTGTGCAACAATATGTTCATATAACAGAAAAAGAATCAGGCTTTTGTTTCAAATTTACTTCACATTTACTACTGCTTCGAGGTAACCTCAATTTTTGGGAGTGTTTTTTCCAGAGCACCTCAGCTGCATGTAATACATCCTAATACTAAAATGTGACTGTTCACCACAAAATATACCATAACAGTATGTTTTTCACTGTCCCACTTTTCTTTCTCTCATATTTTCATTACTTTACACAAATGTTTTTTATTTTAACAATAGGAATACACTCAACATCAATAGTTTTTCAAATATTTAAGATGTTGGATTTTAGCTGGAGCTGCTGGGAGATCAGATGTGACATGCAGTATCTCAGTAGTGCTATGTGTTGATGGCAATCTACTTTTCCCTAAGATCTGGAGGAACAATACTCTTATCATGCCAGCTGTTGATTTCCAATGGATGAGTAGCTGAAAGACGCCTAATAGGTGGTTGGATTAATGGCTCTCAATGGAAAGCTAGATAAGGCCATTAATCAGTTTACTCTTGAAAAAATTAGAGGGACTTTTTTGTGCACCAAAGGACTAGGGTTCAATCTAGAAAAAGAACAATATATCCTTTGGTTGGCAAATACTGAGAAAGCTCTTACTCATTCACTCACCTAAATCACACACATTCAAATATGGGGGATACAGTACCAATTGAAAAAGCAGTGTGCAAGTACACAAGAAAAATATTAAAAATGTTATGTATCAATTTATTAAAAGCATATAAAACAATTGTAGCAAATTAAAAAACAGTTAATCATACATCGTATATTTATGTTTAAAATCAAAAAACATCCCACTATACAAAAACAAATGAACAGACTCAATAACAAAGACAATTAGACTAGGGTATTAAAAAGAAACTACACTTTGTCATAAAGGGACCATATCCATATGAAGTAACGTTGGGGCTGGACCCTGATGTACAAAAGACAATCAATATCTAGTTTTGCAGCCCACTATGCGGATTATGGTTCTGTGTAGAACACTGATTTTTATATATAATTTTTTAAACCAAAAATTTCATTCACAGGTAAAAACAGTTTTGTAATGATTTTCAAAGTTGGAAAAATAGCTCACTATTGTGCGTAATTACACACAATAAAAGTCTATGGACATAACACAAAAATGCATATAAAATCATAGTTGGTTCTAGGGTTTCACATTCGAGGTTTAAGATAGCAGCAGGCAGGGTCCAATATTCCACCAGTGGATAGTCGGAAACGTGCCCGATTCATCCGGAGCAGGGTGCTGGGGTCGTTAGCCGAAGCGCTAGAAAGAAAGGGGCCACCAAAAAAACAGGGCTTGGAGGGGGCGTGGTTTGCAGCCAACCAAGATGGCCGCACCATAGAGGAGCTCCGAGGGTGAGACCCCCTCCATAAATCCGGGAATATATCCGTTCCATACATCGTCCCAGAGCTGTCACTTACATTGCGGAGGTGAAGCGGACCCTGATGATCCTGGTCAGAGGCCGCTCTGATCCCGGACCACGGAGTGACGAAGAGCGACCCACTGCGGCCTGTATGCACGCTTCTGGCCGCGGTCTCAATTTTGGAGGTGTCCCGGCGCGTGCACGTTTCAGCCGGCTGAGCGCGAGGTCGATGCGGCGCTGCAGATCGGAGGTGAGAAGAGACGCTGAAGGCGCCTGTTGGCGGCACCGACAGGGTCCGCCTGCATAGCGGAGTGACGGCGTGAGAAGCAAACCCCCCCCCCCCGCCCCCCTCCGCCCCCCGGTACTGAAGGTACCGTCCAGCAGGCATTACCAACAATGATTTTCAGCAGCAGTGAAGACCGGCGGGGAGCGGGGCCTGGGAGCAGCGTGATTGGGGATCTCCGCAACAAGCTGATAGGATCATCATAACCCTCCATTCACTGCCACGGCCGCTGGTGGGGGCTTCAGTGATGGGGAAAATAGCACCGGTAAGCGAGGAGGAGGGGCAGGCTCCCTGGAACTGTAAGGTGCCCAAATAAATGGTGACATATATGAATCACCCATCTCGGAAGGCTCCAGGCAGGAAGGCTCGGGGAGCGAGACTGGGGTGCATTCAACAGCGCGCCAACGGTATCAGAGGGGACTAATAGAGGGAGAAGAACCCCTACCACTGGGAGCCACAACGCCACAGCAGCGGAACACCAATTTGCAACCATACAGTACGGTGCACGCTCCTAGGGGCCGGGGGTGAGCGGCCCCCAGAGATACCCCAGAGTGTGGCAGCGGAAGGGCTGTCCCCCGGCATTGCAAAGTGCCTGGAAACAACGACGGCACACATGGATTCCCCCCCTCATTTTTTGCATGGGTAATGTCAGGGAAGGTCTGTTAATCAACGCAGTGTTCCACGAAGCTGCGCAGCAGTGTCAATAGAAAGCATTCTTATTTGGGGCTCAACATAAACAGCGAAACAAAGGAAGAGTACTCAAAACACGCGATCAGGGCCACAGGAACGTGTGGAGCGGACGTGGAGGTCCCTTGGCGTCGTCCTACACATTACACACTACACAGTCCATATTAGTTTGCGACGACTCAGTGGCAGTACTATGAAGAATTCGAGAAACTGTTATTCCCACAATGAGCGGCAGAGGCAACCGCACGACCCGACAAGGCAAGCTTGATAAGTTTGCGTATGCCAAGGATTTCCCCCGTGCCGGACCAAAAGGGGGCTGGGACTAAGAGCACGGAGGGGGACAGAGGCTCTAAAGTAACCCTGGAAGATGTCATGGCGGCACTCCACAGGTGCAGACTATGGTGGGTACAATATCAACAGACGTCACATTCCTATGAGCAGATCTGCAGAAAATGTCGACTAGGGTAACTGAAGTAGAACAAGTGACGTCATCCCTCACTAAGGACACTAAGCTCCTGCTTAAGAGAGTGACGCAACTAGAGGAGGACAACAGGCGTATGGCGGTGAAAACGGACGAGCAGGAAGGGAGCTCCCGCCGTAATAACGTTCGAATAATTGGGCTGCCGGAATCAGAGGGGGGACCTGCCGTGGACCTCTACGTTGAAGATCTCATAAAGACCAAACTGCAACCCAAGGGCCTCTCGACCTTCTTCTCGGTGGAGCGGGCCCACAGGGTACCAGGAGGGCTTCCAAGACTAGGAGATCCCCCGCGGCCGGTACTAGACCGTCTATTTAATTTTCGGACAGAGACGCTATACTCCAAACGGCGCGGGTGGCGCCGCCTATACGGATACAAAACAGATCTCATTCTTCCTGGATTACACAGCGGCGGTCGCGGCGCGCCGCAGAAGCTTTCTTGAAGTGAAAAAGACATTAAGGTCTCGTGAACTGCTGTATACTATGCTCTTTCCAGCAAGACTCAGAGTAGTAGCAGAAAAAAAACTTGGTTTTTCAACACGCCAGAAGAAGCACACGACTGGCTTGAGGGGTGGCGGCCGGCGGAGAGGTCGAAATGACTTGGAAGGAGGCAAAAACAACTGGACAAGGACGGCGATCCGGAGGAAGTCGAACAGGAAGAGGGGGAGGATGCACATAAGCACAAGGACTCCGGGTAATGAGATGTGCACGCACAAGGGAAGTACCTCCCCATATCTTTATCTTTCTGGTTAGGAGAAACACACATCGTTGCCAGTCAGGGCCTACCTCCTTGTATTAACGACAATGGATTTATTGATAGCTCGGGACTAAGGGACTGGGGAGGGGGGGGGGTGACTGGTCCTCCTTGGACTTTCCCACCCCTATACATACATGCTTTCAAAGTTAAAGGGTTGGGGTACTAAGCGCTCTGCTGAGTTGGGGTGGCGGGCAGTTTCAAGTCTGCAAGGCAGGGAGGGGGGAAGGAAGGGGGGAATTTGTACATGTTGTTTGTTTAATGTTTATGCGATGAGCAGCTATGGATATTATTGCATGATGTCACTACTCACAGCAACACACATTAGTCTTACTATACGACAGGCCACTTATAGTTCTAGCACCTTTGAATATGCCAACGGGGGACGACTCACTAGCTACCTCGCAGGGAAGCTCCGGTGTAATGAACCCATCCCTGTCCATACTCACGTGGAATGTACGCGGGCTAGGTGATAAAATCAAATGAGGACTGGTTTTACAATGCATAACAAGGGGAGGCGCAGCAGTGGTACTACTTCAGGAGACACACCTCACTGGCACATCTACTAAAGCTATGGATAGAAGGGGATTTAAAATGATGGCTCAATCATAATTTACTTCAGGCTCTAGAGGGGTTGGAATATGGGTAAAGAAGCAGTTCCCCTTAATTGTCAGCAAAGTTAAAACTGATGATGCAGGTAGATTTGCCGCCATACCTGCACAGTGGGAGGGGCGGCCTCTTAATATTGTTTCTGTTTACACACCTCCAGCATTACAGACAATGGTCCTCCCAGATCTTAGTGCATTTTTACTGGGACTGCCAGAGGGTGAGATGATCCTTGGGGGAAACTTTAATTCAGTGGCTGATGACTCAATGGATAGATTCCCTCTCAGAGCAAAGATATCAGTAATGTCCCGTTTGGGAAGCTTTATGGCAGCTAAGGGATTGGTGGACATTTGGAGGAAGTATCACCCCTTTGAGCGTCAATTTACCTATCACTCCAGTGTTCACAACAGCCTCACCAGAATTGATTACTTCAAGGGGTCGCAGGGTAGCCTTTGTAATATTGGCAGTGTAGAAATCAAACCAAGGGGCATATCTGACCACTCCCCACTGATGGTTAGCTACGTACATCACCAGCAGAAAAGGCGTCTGACTTATCCAACATGAACTGGATATCTCCACAATCCCAAGATTAGAAGCAAACTTAAAAAGGTGACAAAGCATTACTTTCATGATATCGTTGGTTCTGTAACCTCCTCTGTCACTTTATGGGAGGCATATAAGACAGTTCTCAGAGGACAGGCAATAGCCTCCATTGTAACTCATAAGCGAGAAAGACAGTCGGAACTACAAGCTTTAGAATCTGAGGTGATTGTTGCAGAGGCACACCACACTACTGATCCAACCCCTGATGCATCCCGTAACTTGCAGAATGCACAGCGCCGACACAAGGAATATCTGACGGAAATGGCCAGACAGCAACTTGCAAACACACAACATAAAATGTATGATGTAGGGGATAAGGTGGGTAAAATGCTGGCATGGTTAGATAAGCGGGAGCAGAGAGACAGGTGGATAGCGCAGCTAGCAATGGAGGGAGGACAACTCACTAAGGAACCGCACACAATAGTAAGCATGTTAGCACGACACTTCTTGAAAATGTATTCCTCAGATTCGACAATCTCAGAGGAGGAAGCACTAACCTACTTTAAAGACCTTAAAATGCCCAAATTAACCCCTGAAGAGGCGCAATTATTAGAGGGTGATCTCACGGCAGACAAGGTGGTCATAGCTATTAAGGCACCACAGTCGGGCAAGGCGGTGGGACCCAATGGCATGCCAGTCGAATTATATAAAAAAATGACTCACTCGCACCACACCTATTAAATAGGTTTACTGAAAGCCTGGAGATAGGAGAACTCCAGCCGAACCAGCGCACAGCCACCATTGTAACGATCTTAAAACCTGGGAAACCGGCGGATCAATGTACATCATATCGGCCTATCTCCCTCATGAATGCTGAGGCCAAAATACTGGCTAAATTATTCGCGCTACGACTCACACCGCACCTATCTAAACTAGTGCATAGGGATCAATTGGGCTTTATGGCTGGCAGGAACACAGCACTAAATTTAAGACGGCTACACAGGGTGCTGGCACATGCGGTATATCTGCAGAAGCCGGCGGTGATGCTTCCTTTAGACGCCCATATGGCGTTCGACATGGTCCATTGGCCTTTTCTTTTTGCACTGTTGCGCCATTTGGGATTTGGAACGAGGTTTTGTGCCCGGGTCCGATTATTGTACACGAAGCGTATGGCACATGTCATAGCTAATGGCCATATCTCAGTAGATTTTCCCCTGGTCAGGGGCACACGTCAAGGCTGCCCGCTGTCGCCACTATTGTTTGCCATGGCCTTGGAGCCCCTGGCGGAATGGATAAGATGGGAGCCGACTATTAGGGGCCTCAAATGGACAAAGGACTGGGAAGATAGAATCTCCCTATACGCAGACGATATACTGCTGTACTTCACTTCCCCCGGACGTTCTATATATACACTTTTGGATGTCTGCACGGTCTATGGGGGGGGGGGGGGGGGGGGGGGGGGGGGGGGGATCCGGATATTCTATTAACTGGTCAAAATCCACCATGTACGTACTTCGCGGTCCGCCACCACGGTTGCTGGACGGATGTCCGCTACAGACTGCAGAAAACACGTTTGAATATTTAGGGGTTCACATCACAACTAACCCTGACGAATTTTACAGACGGAATTTGCTGCCACCACTCGAACGCCTCAAGCAAGAAGTACAACACTGGGAATCACTGCCACTGACCCTGCTGGGCAAGGCAGCGCTTTTTAAGATGATGGCTCTACCTCGCTTTCTATACATCTTAGAAAATACGCCCTTTCACATGCAGGCCACATACTTCAAAACGATTGCGGCGCAGATCTCTGTCCTACTATGGGGCCATAAGCCCGAACGTATAGCACAGGCCAAGCTGGTACGCAGCTGGTACGATGGTGGTATAGCGCTACCAGATGTACACCTTTATTATCGGGCAGCTCAATTGAAGGTAATTATTCAGTGGATACATCTTCCACAATCAGAACCGGCGCTAAAGGCGGACAGAGAGCAGTTGGGGGAGTCTGGTATACTAGCTCCTCTTTACGATAATAAATTATCTCTGCAAAAGTTTGGGCCATTGCAACACACACTTACACTCTGGCATACCGCGGAGGCAAAGTTGGGGTGGCAGGGGGTATTAACACAGCTTACTCCACGTTGGGACACAAAATGACTAGGGAACCTTAGGCACACCAAGAGTTTTGATCGCTGGGATGCTATAGGGATATCGACAATTGGGGATATGTGGGAGAAAGGAGAAGTACCTTCCTTTGTTACACTAAGACAACAATACGATTTAGCCCTCACTGAACAGTTCAGATATATACAGATTCGACACGCCTTACTGACAGCATTACCACCAGACTCAGAAGTCCCGGAAGCGTCTCCCCTAGAGGATAGGTTACTGACTGACTATATGCCAAAGAAGGCGACCTCCCTAATTTACCGTAAACTACTTAATAATTTACCCAGTCCAACGGGAACCCTACGGGAAAAATGGTCTCCTGACTGTGGGGAGTTTGATGAATCAGAGTGGCAGGAGGCACTGGCGTCCCTGAAAGAAGTTGGTAGTCACGTCTCCGATTATTATTATTATTATTATTGTACAGTCTTATATAGCGCTTGACTTACCCTGGAGCATCTCGGCGCTTGCCTTGGGAACCCGTCCTGGCTTTTCCCTGTGAGATAACCCGTACAGGGCATCCCCAAGGTGAAAGCCAGGCATCCCGCCGCGGGGGGGGGGCCGTTGTGGAGATTAAGCAAGCTAATGCCCAGAGTTGCAGAGTGTGAACCCATGATTCGAGTGGGCACCGAAGCGAGAATTATCGAGTCCGTGGACATTTGGGCTCAAGACCCTGCCGCGTCGGGAATTGAACCCTGGTCCCGGGTCTGACCTCTGCTTCTGGGTCTACCTCCTCTAACCAGTGAGCCACACTTCTCCACACGAGTGGTGCAATTACACATACTACATCGCTCCTATTATACTAGAAGCACTCTACATAAGATAGGAAGGATAGATCACCCCTACTGCCTGAGGGGATGTGGTGAGGAGGGGACTTTTTATCACACCATCTGGGATTGCCCCAGAATAGCTGAATATTGGTCACAGGTATTAAGGACTATGTCTCAATCAGAGGGAATTTCACTGATATCGGAACCCAGACACGGTCTTTTAAATATATGGGAACCCAATGATCTTACCCGTTCAGGACAGAGTTGGGCGACGCCGGGTATGATGACGGCTAAAAGAAATATAGCACAAAGTTGGGGAGGAGCAGAGAAACCCACCTTGGCGGCATGGAGAGGGGATATGGATGTGGCCATGTTCACAGAAAGGGCGGTGTTCAGCAGCAGGGGTTGCCCCCAAAAATGGAAGAAAATCTGGGGGGCATGGAATACCTACAGAGGCAATATCTGCGACCCACCATCAGATAATGAGGATGAAAGTTCAGATTCAGAATAAGCGCATGAATGCAAGACGAGCTGTGAAAAGTATGACCTTAACTGTTAGAATAGTGTATTTGTGACTTCATTGTATTGGAAACTGTTTCTAGTGAGAAGATATTGTGCAAAATCTATTGTGTATATTTACAAAAGGTATGCTATAACTATGCAAAAACGAATAAAAATATTCTTTAAAAAAAAATAAAAACAGGCCTTACAGGTAAGTCCATGGGATGGCAAAAGAGGGATCGGGTCGCAAGGGCCTCAGGACCACAGGAGCACACCTTTTTCATCAGTACCCAGGACGGCCAGGCTGGGTGCAGAGCAGATGGGTCAGCCAGGCTCTGTACGTCAAGATTATCTTTGCGGTCAGGAGCAGGTAGGTTGCAGGAACGATTTTTGGACAGCTAACCCACTCACGGAATGGATCTCAGGGGTCTCGATGTTCCTTGATGGGTGCCTGTTGGAGTTCGGATTGGACTCTTCAACTCGGTTTCGGTTGCAGGTTGTCCGGTACCTTGGAGGAAACTGAAAAGTGGGCTATACATCACCTGCCCCACCTTAGGGGTGGTGCTGGCTGAATGGGGACCCACCTCCTAATTTATTTAATTTTCCTACCTGTCCTCGCACCAAACGTGAAGCAGGATATGGGGGTAAGCATCCTCCACTATCTGGAGATGCCTGGGTTGCATTTCAAAGGCGGCATCAATTTTAAATCTTCCCACCTTGGAAGGCCACTCAGGCCTGGGGGGTTGTGAAGCACCTCCGCCCAGAGCAAGCATTGTTCCTGGCCTCTCAGATGGCAGGCTCTCGCCCCATGAGGTCAGAATGCTGTCTGGTGATGGCAGGCCTGCTAAGACTTCTCAGAGATCATGCCAGTGTTTAGTAGGTTTTACGGGGGCCCTCTAAAGTGTACACTGTGTGCATGTGATAATAAATCCAACATCAATATCAGTGTGGATTTATTAAGACGAGATGTTTGGTACCAAACATTCCTGAGTACAGTGAAGCCATCATGGTGCTGGAGAACTCGTAATGACGTGTGTTCAGCTCATGTATTCTCTATGGCTTCCCTATGAACTTATAATACCCAAGAATGGACTTAGATATTGTAGGGCCATTTCTGCTCATGCAGATATGTTCACACATAGGTTATAGTGCAGCCTGCCTTAGGGTTGTAAGGCCAGCACTAGGGGTGGCTTACCTATGTCTTATGCAGTGTCTGTGGGCATAGCGTACAAGGATGTGTACCATGCCGACTCTTCAGTTAACTCCGCACCAAAACACGCAGTCTGCAGTGGCAGTTTGCAGGGTCTTGGTAAGGGGTCCCTAGGGTAGCATCATTTGTGCTGCAGCCTTAGTGGACCCTCTTAAGTCCCAATGCCCTTGGTACCATGGGTACCATTTACTAGTGACTTATAGGGGTTGCTGAAGTTGGGCCAATTGTGATATCGTTTTGGGAAACACCTCTGGCAGTGGGAACCTGGTTAGTATGGACCCAGGGGACTTTCAGTCAAATTCACATAATGGTCCAGGAAAATAATGGGGCCTAACAATATCAAAAGAGGCACTTTAATACATGACCCACCCCCTCCCCCAAATGAAAGTGGATGAAACTAACCTTTCCATAGAGAGCCTTCCTCTTCTAAGTGTCAGAACCTAGAAAGGCCATCTGCACTGGTATGGTTAGTCCCAGGTCTGTGTTCCACTGTAAAGTGCATTACCTGTAGAGATATGGACCGTAACAGTTTGGGGTTTTCACCTTTCATTTGCATGAACCATCTGAGAGGCCTGTGGTCACTTGAACTACGAAGTCAGAACCAACAAGTATGGTCTCAGCTTCGTCATGGACCAAACCACAGCAATGGCTTCTCTGTCAATGGCTCTCCACTGCTGCTCTCTGGGGATCGAGAGAACGGTTGCTGAGCACATTGCCTCTTTCAGGGTGTCAAAAGCCTTTTCACAACTAACTGTCCAGTTCACTTATATTGGCCTCTTCCTGGAGGTACAACACCACTTTACAAACCTGTAATAACCAGACAAGCCAAGGAATGCCCTGACTTGGGCTTGCGTGGTTGGAGCTTCCCAGTCCAAAATTAGAAAGATCCTGCGTTGTAAAGGTTGCACTTGGCTTCCACCTACAAGGTGGCCCAAGTATGCAACAGTACCCTGCCCTATCTGGAACTTGGAGGCCTACAGATTGAAGGGTCACTAAAACCTTTCCCAGGGAACCACGTGCTCCTGACAGGAGGAGCTGAAAACAGCAATATCATCGAGATATGCTGCACTAAAGTTCTCCAATCCATCAAGGACTTTATTCACCAATGTTAGGAAGATGGCAGGGGTATTCTTTAAACCAAAGGACATAACAGTAAACTGATAATGTCCATAAGGTGTGGAGAATGCGGGTTTTTTTCCGGCTCCTGGGGCCATGCTAATCCTCCAGTACCCTGGAGTTAACTCAAAGGTGCTGAGAAATGTGGCTGTCCCCAATTTGATTAACAGCTCATCATCCGTGGCTATTGGGTGAGCATCTGTCTTAGTGACTGCACTAAGACCTCCGGAGTCCACACAGAACCTTATTTCTCCCTTTCTACCCTATGGGTGAGGTTTAGGGACTAAGACCACTGGGTTGGACCAGAGACTCTCAGAAGATTCGATAACCTCTCACTCCAGCATCTTGCTTACTTCAGCTTTGCTGCTCTCCTTCACTCGGTCAGACTGCTGATAGCTCTTTGTTTTCACAGACAATCTGTCTCCAGTGTCCACATGATGGGTACACTAGTGTGGCTGTCCAGGGGTTAAGGAGAGGAGCTCAGCATACTGTTGCAGGACTTGCATGCAATCAGCCTGCTGTTGGTCAGAAAGGGTGTAACGTATCACCATTAGACCCATGCCCTCACCACATCTTCAAAAGAGCCAGCACAACCATCGCACCCCATCTCCGGAAAGTGATCAACATCTCCTTCGAGACAACAACCTCCCCGGAAAGCTAGGGGGCGCTAGGTGGCGCACGAGCGGAATGGCCGCATCTATGTGAGGCTCCTGCAGTCCGACTGCTTAAACATTAATTATCCTGATTAAAACATTAATAATTGCTGTATTCTGCACCTCCCGTCCGAGACTAATGTTACAGGAACCTGCCGGAGGTACCGACGAAGACTGGAGCCTGGCAGCACGGAGCCGCTGGAAGCTGCCTGAGGCGAAGGGACGGGCACAGCAGTCAGGCGAGTGCCGGGGCTCCCACGTAGTTGGCAGGCCGCAAGAAGACCGAGGTAACGGCCTGCATAATAGATACTGTGGCGGCGAAAAACGGGAAGAAAAAAAGGCAGTGGTGAGTCCCCCTACACGAATCCTCCTCGGCGGGTGCTGCACACATCTCCCAATTATCTATGTGCAAGTAATCACACGGGTCGTTAAAAAAGCGCGAACCCCGTGAAGCGGCCATTGCGAGAGCGGAATTAGCCGGCCCAGGACACAGGATTGACAGAAGTGCACGTAAGTTATAATGGGCAAGGAAGAAAAGAGGTGACCACAGGCATTGGCAGTGGTTGTGGATATATGAACGGGCCCTTAGTTTACTGAGGACTTACATGTCATAGCATACAGGCGAGAGCAGCGCAACACCCGATGTTTAAGGACACTGCAAAAACCGCGAATATAGCGACAGAGTACACACACTGCATGGAGTGAGAGCATTTAGGCAGGTGCGCTAACTTACACTTGTCTGAACATTACTTGGGGCACGTCAGATATCTATTGTGCTTTGCGAGCAAAGTCACGGACTGGGTAAGGGCGGAGCCCCAATAAATATTGTGCGGCCTGCATCAATATAAGAAGGTTGTATGTATATAGCAACGGTTTGGGCCTAGCTCATTGGACTCCTCATCAGGGTACCGCGACACGCAATGAAGTGGATAGGCCACTAAAGAGCATGTTACACTAACGGAGGCGTTAAGCAGTTGATTTTGCACCTGCAACCGAGAAGTGATAAACAACAAGTGCATTGTTACTGATAGGCACAAATCATTCGAACGGCACGAGCTGTTGAATAGACGGGAAATATACACACAGGGGTGGGGCTGAGGGCCATCGTGCTACAGAACTGAGAAGCGCTTGCACGAAGAATATCGCACGGCGTACTTGCAGCTCCGGACAGCGCATAGATACTGAGGCAGGCGCAGAGAAGCACTAAGAGTCGTGTGGAGACATGAGAAGGCCAGATGCCCGACAACTTCGCCTCAACTTTGAGGCAAAAAAGAACCCCGCAAAAAACGTAACAGGAGGAGAAGAGGATGGAGCACCGGAAGCAACGGGTGGCAGAGATCCTGGCACCTCCAATGACCTACACACCATACTAACCGAAATGAGGCATGGGTTGCTACCATTGCTGACAAAGTCGACACGCTCACGACGTGTATGGACAATATAGCACGTAAACTGGATCAGCATGATACGCGGCTTAAGGAAGCGGAACAACGCATATCGGATTCGGAGGATATCACTGCACAATTAAAAACAGCAATGACTCAGATGGATAAGCTTATGAAAATCATAGATGCAAAGAACGAGGACATTGAAGCTCGCAGTCGCCGCAACAATGTTCGAATCCTAGGTGTGTCTGAGAGTACCAATACTGGACGGTTGGAACTATATGTAGAAAAAATGCTCACAGCGATGGCTAGAGACGGAGCTCTGTCTACACAATTCATAGTGGAAAGGGCACACAGGTCGCTGGGGCCGCGACCGCGGCCAGGAGCTAATGCGCGGCCCATCATTGCACGTCTGTTAAATTACAGCGACAGAGATGTAGTGTTGAAAGTAGCGAGAGAGAAAAAACAACTCAACTACGAGGGAGTGTCGTTCACCATATTCCCTGACTTCACGATGAGGGTGCAGGAAGAACGGAAAAAATACAATGGCGTGAAGCAGAAGCTGAGACAGGAACAAGTGGACTATGCGCTTTTATACCCAGCACGATTGAGAATCACCTATCAGGGCGGACAAGCCATACACACAACGCCACAATCGGTGGAGAAATTTTTGAAGACTCTGAAACGTAGGAGAACTGAGTCCACAGAACAGAACGAGCTGAAAGAAACAAGACTATCGGATGTCGAATAACTCTGGACAACAACGACGAGATATGGGTTGTGACACAATGAACGTTATACAAACATTAGGAGAGGATCCTGGAGAGTCCTGCATCGATGTCTTTCGTAATGTATAATATCACATGTTACGCTGGGCCAGTTGCTGAATGTAATTCTGGAGTTGGTTAACGATGCGGGGGGGTTATGGATGTAGCACGATCATTTCTTCTTATTATCTGTTTAATTTTTTATTCTGTGTTAGTC
The DNA here is from genome assembly GCF_964263255.1 of Lissotriton vulgaris. Classification (NCBI taxonomy): domain Eukaryota; kingdom Metazoa; phylum Chordata; class Amphibia; order Caudata; family Salamandridae; genus Lissotriton; species Lissotriton vulgaris. The sequence continues at coordinate 481,359 of NW_028247109.1, read as the reverse complement.
GGACGCCCTTGCTGACTCTGAGGTACTGCAAAGAACGGGCGGACCTCGGAATAGCAGCAAGGTTTCAGGTGTGTCACCTGGGGAGATTGCCCCGATGGGAATACCCCCTTTGCCTCATCACTTGGGAATGTTCGGGAGGGGGGTGGAGGGGGGGTGGGGAAGGGAATGTCTGACACGGTTGGGGAGTGTCAGTGGGAGGGGGAGGAGAGAGGGGAGGTTCAATTATTGCAAGACACGAGGTACGGTACAGGTTCAGATCTATAGACAGGCAAAAGGCTTAGGAAACGAGACAGGGCTTGACTCTTTTGCAAAGATTTGTTGTCAAACGATAGACAAAAATAGTTGATGATGGGAGGACATCGACTGTGACAATATTGTCTTGGAATATACGGGGTCTCAATGATGCTAGAAAAGGCAGAAATGTAGTGACGTATCTAGATCGCCAACAGGTACTTATAGCGTTGCTACAGGAAACGCATTTACATCCACGTTCGAGTCACACATTTGCAAGTAAGTGGGCATCGGTTAGGGTGTTCTCCTCTTACTCCACAAATGCCAGAGGCTATGCCATTTTGATTAAGAGGTCGATTCAATTCAGTGTGATGGGTGACTTAATAGACACAGAGGGCAGATATGTTATTGTGTGGGAAGACTTGGAACTGATACGGTCACAATCGTGAATTGCTACGCACCAAACATTGACACGCCTGCATTTTTCACAACATTTTGGGGGAAGGTTATAAACATTGGATCGATGCACATTATCGGCAGGGGGGATTTCAATGTAACCATGACCCCTAGACTAGATAGAGCAGATGGCTGTGTGCAATACAATAAGCGGTCTAGAGATGTATTACAAGGCATTATGGAAGAAGGAGGTCTAGTTGATAGCTGGCGGTTTGTGCACCCTACGCAAAGAGAAGGAGCACACTTCACCTCTTATACAGACACCTGGGCCCGTCTTGACTATTGTCTCCTATCTCAAGGGCTGAGCACAGACATAGGGAAAGTTGTACATTTAGCCAGAACATACTCAGACCACTGTCCTGTGTTCACTGTCCTGTGTTAGTACAATTGTGAATGCCTGGCTATGGCAGGGCACGACCTCCGTGGAGGCTTCAACCCACAGCACTGTTAGACGTAGTGTTTAAAACAGAATTGGGCGCAGAAATTGCAGCATTCTTCCCTCGCAACAAAGGATCAGTGGAGAGTGTAGAGGTAGTGTGGGAAGCATTTAAAGTTACGATTAGAGGGTACTGCATCTCCAAAAGCTTTGGGGTGTTACGTGATATACGAGGTACCATGCGTAAATTGGAACGAGATCTGAAAGGGTTGGAGGCACAGATGACAAGAGGGAGCACTGGGAGGATACACAAAGATTTTAGGGCTAAGCTATCGGAATACGAAGAGGAAGCTGCGAGGGAGGCAAAATTCAGAGGGAAACACTGGTCAGCACGACGATACTGTGAAGGAGAGAGACCAGGTCGAGCGCTAGCAGAAATGACTAGAAATCCCTGTTCCAGTACCAGCATATTGGAGGTTAACACGCCAGAGGGCGGGACATGTCAGGACACAGAGGGAATTTTGCAGGCGTTTAAGACACATTATGAAAAGCTACATACTACGCAAAGATCAGAGGAAGTGAGGTTCGAGAATTTTCTGGATGGCATTGCATTGTGTTGGCTAAGTGACGTGCACAGAACGTTCCTTGGCGCTCCTTTAGAGCTCAATGAGATCAGAGAGGCAATAATGTCACTAAAAAATGGGAAGGCGTCCGGGATTGATGGACTGCCTGCTGAATTCTATAAAAGTTACATAGACATCATGGCCCCCGTACTGAAAGAAGTGTTTGAGGAATCATTGGAGTTAGGGGTGTTACCTAGCTCGATGCGTGAGGTAGTCATCACTTCCCTTTTAAAACCAGGGAAAGACCCCACAGACTGTGATTCTTATCGCCCACTATCCCTCATGAATTGTGATGCTAAAATATTAGCTAAAGTTCTGGCCTCACGTCTTTCTCTCCTTATGACGAAGATAGTACTACCTGATCAAGCGGGGTTTGTTCCTGGCAGGTCCACAAATCACAATTTGGGCACCCTTTTTTCATTAATTCAAACCATAGCCCCCGAGTTCCCAGTAGCTGCAGTTTTTCTGGATGCTACGAGAGCATTCGATTTGGTTGAATGGCAGTATTTATTCTCCATCCTGCACATAATTGGTTTTCCCAAATTGTTTATTTCCTGGATCCAGTTGCTCTATACCCGACCTACTGCCAGAGTCCTTATTAATGGTCATCTCTCCACTCAGCTGTCGATTACGAGGGGTACCCACTTTCCCCCTTTCTATTCGCTATTACGATTGAGCCACTAGCATGTCGTCTACGGCAGCTTCACAAGGAGAGCGCGTTCAAATGCTTCCAACGACAAATCGGGGTGTTACTATATGCGGATGACTTGACGCTCTACGTCACGGATCCTCAAACTAATCTCAATCCCTTGTTACGCGAATTCTTGGTGTTCGGGGGGTTGTCGGGCATACAAATAAATTCTTACCACTCACTCCCGCAGTGTCAGAGTTCCAGCTGGATTACCTGTGAAAATGGTGTAGCTCGGACCTCCGCTATCTGGGTATTCAGGTCTCAACGGATAGGGAAGAGACACTCAGACTAAATAATGGCACAGCAATTACATAGCTGGCCGATAATGTTACACGGTGGATATCCTTACCACTGTCCATGGCAGGTAGAGCGTTGCTTATTAAAATGGTGATACTACCTCGTTTTTTGTATCTTTTCCTAAATATCCCTTATTACCCAGGGGCCTTTTTTTTCAGGACGCTACGTTTGGAATTGCTCCGGCTGTTCTGGGGTGGTAAGCAACCACGGCTGAAATGGTCTGTCATCACTCAGCCATATGATAAAGGGGGATTTGATATACCTGATTTCGAGGTATATTATATATGCGCGCAGGCGCATTACGTCTATCATTGGATGGTGCCAACGACATGTATGCCGCAGTTGGCAGTGGAAGACTGGGTGGCACCGCCACTTCCCCTAGCTGGCCTCCTACACGGCCCTGTTGAAGCCCTAGAAACGCCGTTCACCACAGTGTCATGCACGATCGATGCCTGGAGAAGAATTGCGAAAATGTTGCACCTCAAGCTATTGTATTCTCCACGCATGCCGCTGACATACCATCCCAAGATATGGTTATTGCAGGAAACAGGGTTCCAAGTAATGTGCAGGCGCCTTAAGATGGCTACGTGGGGAGATCTCTTCCTGGACGGGTAGCTTCGCAGTAGGGAGCAGTTGTTCCAGGGACTTTTTCTATTATGTGCGTCTGACACAAGGGCTTAAAAATATCTTACCAGATTACCCAAAGGAACCTGAGACCGTCACCCCATTACATGGGATGCTGAGTTCGTCAGATGGGAGACACGTGGTCTCTATTATTTATAGTAGCATTAGGTTTCAATACCAAGGCGCTGAGAGCACGGCTTGCAGGCGATGGAGTGAAGATATAGGAAATTAAACATCTGAAGCACAATGGAGCTATTGTTGTGGTATCACTGCTAACATATCGGCTAGTTGCAGGCTTAAGATAATCCATTATAGGTTCTTACAGAGGCTATACTACACACCAGTTAAGAAATTCCGATTTCACTTGTCAGATAATGATAGATGTGTAAGATGTAAGGCAGAAGGAGCGGGGTTCATGCACTTAGCGTGGGACTGCCCTGGGGTACGGGAATACTGGACACAGGTATACACAGCCCTACAGGCAATGGTGGAGAGTACGTTCGACAGGGACCCACTCATCATGCTACTGGGATACACCATGCAGATACCTAAACAAAACAGGAAATTTCTTGACATTGCTTTGCTGCTTGCAAAACGTAGAGTTGCATGTCATTGGGGGGAGAGGCAGAGCACCGAAGTTTAAGGTCTTGCTCACTGATATCACATACTGCCAAGAACAGCACGCAGTCTATGCTGAACCACAGCCAATGGCGAGCAGGCCTAGAGATATATGGGGCCCTCTGCAGGTGTACCTTTTCAACAGTACAGGGTCGCAAGTGGGTGAAGAGACAGATGGGCGGGAGGATAGCACAGCTTTATCAATGTGAATGTAACTTATATATACATCGACCATAAGGTGGGAAAGTATGGATGATGATGTCGTGCACAGACATATGAGGCTAGTGGCTGTAGTACTTCTGCTAATTATGTACGTTATGAAAGAAATTGCGGGGATGAAATGCTAACCCTGATTGACCCTTGGACTATACTGAGACCGCATTATAACATGGGGTTTGACGATGAGCTATGTTGTCTTTCCTCACCATGCTTCAGACCTGCAGAAAAGCAATATGTAATAAGCTATGTCTTGTCGTATAAGCTGCTGATATTGGTCATTTTCAGAACTGATCTGTTGTACTTACTTGAATGTATGAAATTGTACCTTTGTTTTAACTTGAAAAATGATATAAATAAAGTTGAAAAAAAAAAAAAACCTTCCCGGAAAGCTGGAAGCACGCCGAGATCAACGCCTTACTAAAGAAACCCAAGGCGGACCCCAAGGACCTCAAGAACTTCCGACCCATCTCCCTGCTCCCGTTCCCGGCGTAGCTCAACGAGAAAATCGTCAACAAACATCTGACCCGCTACCCGAGGACAGCATCCCGGACCAGTCGCAGTCCGGGTTCCGATGCAACCACAGCACCGAAAACGCCCTCATCGCTGCCACCGATGACATCAGGACCATGCTAGACAACGAAGAAACAGCAGCCCTTATCCTCCTGGACCTCTCAGCCGCCTTCGATAAAGTCTGCCACCGCACACTAAGTGCATTCAACAACAATGTCCTGATCGGTAACAATACGTAGGCAATTAATTATGTATGCATACAGCATTACTCATGGGGAAAGAAGGAGAGACCGCTTCAATTTAGCAAAAGATAATTAATCATCTTTATAGTGTAACATCAGTTATGGTCACGGAGTATACAGTTATAAGCAGCACTGCATAATTAAATTGAAGACAACCATAAAACACTTGGTGCATAAAAGTGATTGTGATGAAAGTGGCGGCGCAAGTGAAGAAGTGAACAGCAAAAGCGGCGCTCTGTGATGTGGTGCAAATAATTTACAGTGAGTGGCTCCAAGGTAAGTGACAACATGATATCACAATACACAGAGAATTTTTAAATTGGTTGGTGAGCCACACAGGAAGAGTACGCCTGTAAATACGCTGTTGGGTCTACGGCGTTTCGATCCAGGTGAATTTGGATCGTCATCAGTACTGGGTTGTCTGATTTAGGGTGTGCTGCAAGGAAGGGGAGACAGGAAAAATCAGGCAAGGGGTTGGGGCAGAGCAAAGGGGACAGGGTCCAGGATTACAATCTGTTTACCTTGGTGTAATTCCGTTTTAGTTGGTTATGAGATGTGGGGTGGCCCATGAAGAATTCTGGTTCCCCAAGACAAGATGGTCCGAGTTTTAGTTCAAGTTGGTCCAAGTTTCTAGGATTTGGCTCTCTGGGGAGAAGAAAGAGGGCGGGATGAGTGGAGCAGTATAGCTTGTGCATCTACTTAAAAACGGCCTAGTTTGACCGCCGTATACCGCCGTATATGGTGCACGATAAGAGTGTGCTTGGTTTAGAGACTGGATGTATTGGATCGTGGCGTGGGCAGAAGTCAGGAGGAACGAACCTGATTTGGGCGGCATCCGATTAATTATCTTTTGCTAAATTGAAGCGGTCTCTCCTTCTTTCCCCATGAGTAATGCTGTATGCATACATAATTAACTGCCTACGTATTGTTACCGATCAGGACATTGTTGTTGAATGCACTTTACTTACCCAATCCTGAACTGGTCAATGGGTTCCACTCCTGTAAACTTTACAAAACCGCACACTAAGAGCACGCCTACCTGACGCCGGGATCCAAGAGAAGGCCCTGGACTGGACCACATCCTTCCTCTCCGGCAGAACTCAGAGTGTCCGCCTCCCACCCTTCCGCTCCAATGCCACCGAGATCATCTGCCGCGTACCCCAGGGCTCATCCCTCAGCCCGACGCTGTTTAACATCTACATGGCACTCCTCGCCCACGTCGCCCGACAGCACAACCTCAACATCATCATTCCCTATGCCGATGACACCCAGCTGATCTTCTCCCTCACAAAAGACCCTCACACCGCAAAGACCAACCTCCACGAAGGAATGAAGGCCATCGCTGAATGGATGAAGAACAGCCGGCTGAAGCTGAACTCGAACAAGACGAAGGTCCTCATCCTCAGTGCCACCCCTTCAGCCTTGCGACGACTCCTGGTGGCCGAAATCATGGGACCAGCCCGACACCCACCGACCACACACTTAATCTAGGGGCCATCCTCGACTCTAACCTCTCCATGACCAAGCAGGTCAACGCCGCCTCCTCATCCTGCTTCAAAACCCTCCAAATGCTCCGTAGGATCTTCAAGTGGATCCCCATCAAAACGAGAAGAACGGTCACCAAGGCCCTCGTCACCAGCAGACTGGACTACGGAAACGCCCTCCATGCAGGAACGTCGGTCAAGCTCCTGTGACGGCTACAGCGCATCCAGAACGCCTCTGCACGTCTGATCCTCGACATCCCCCGCCACATCACACCCCACCTGAGAGACCTGCACTGGCTCCCCTTCAACAAGAGGATAACCTTCAAGCTCCTCATCCACGCACACAAAGCTCTCCATAACACCGGACCAGCATACCTCAACAGACAACTCAGATTCTACACCCCCGCCCGCCAGCTCCACTCCACAGACCTCGCCCTTGCCACCATCCCCCGCATCGGAAGAACGACCACCGGCGGCAGATCCTTCTCTCACCTTGCCGCCAATACCTAGAACACCCTCCCCACTAACCTATGGCAGACCCAAGACCTACTGGCCTTCAGAAGACTCCTCAAGACCTGGCTCTTCGAGCAGTAGCAGCTCCTTCCCTCTCTCCAGTGCCTTCTGACCCTCATGGGCATGTAGTGGGCTTTACAAGTGACCTGATTGATTGATTGATAGATAGACAACTCCATCTACTGAACCATCTTTGGGACTGTATGTGAGGAAGACAGGGAGAGGTTCACTCTCTGTCACCTCAATGGTGACCATCAGCATGGTCACATCATCCCTGTAACAGAAAAGGCACATGGATCACCCTTCAGAGTGTCCAGCTAGTGCCCGGGTCTACCAAGTAGGTGACCTTGTTTTTCTTCTCTAGGATAGAGTAAGGATCACTCCGTTTGTCTTGGAGGGCCCTTGGTGTCTAAGGCTCAAAACTCGCTCCTTCTGCCCTGGTTGGAACTCCACCAGTGCAGCCTTTTGGTCATACATTCGGAGATCTTGGCTGCCACAAGGTTTTTGGAAGCTTTTTCCATGTACTCTGCCATTCTGGAACAACATCTTGCTACGGTTCTTGGATAGGCTTCTCCCAGCCTGCCTTCACAGGAGCAAGTGGTCCCCTAACAGGATGGCCAAACAGAAGTTCAAATGGGGACAACCCTACTCCCTTCTGAGGCACCTCTCTGTAGGCGAAAGGCAGGCATGGCAAAAGGACATCCCATCTCCTTTTGAGTTTGTCAGAGAGTCCCATGATCATGCCTTTCAATTTCTTGTTGAATCTTTCAACACGCCTGTTGGTTTGTGGGTGATAAGGTGTAGTGAACTTGTAGTCCACTCCACACTCATTCCACATGTTTGTCAGGTATGCAGACATGAATTTGGAACCTCGGTCTGATACCACCTCATTAAGAAACCCTATCCTGGTATATATACCAATGAGGGTTGTGGCTACTGCAGTGGCTATAGTAGTCCTAAGAGGAATTGCATCAGGATATCTAGTAGCTTGACCACTACTACCAGTGTGACTTTGTTTCCTGATTCTGTGGGAGGTTACAGTGGACCCACTATGTCCACACCTACCCTTTCAAAGGGAACCCTCACCACTGGTAGTGGAATTAAGGGGGCCCTAGCATTCCTTCCTGTTTTGCCACCTGCTTGACAGGTGAAACAGGAGCTGACAAACTTTGTTACTTTCTAGGACATGTTTGGCCAGTAGAAGTGGCTGCTTTACCTGCTCCGAGTTTTTGTCTGGCCAAGATGCCTAGCTAGGGGAATGTCATGGGCCAATGTGAGGAGGAATTCTCTGAACGCCTGAGGCACTACCACTCTCCTAGTGGCACCAGGTGTTGGGTCTCTGGCCTCAGTGTACAGAAGTCCCTCCTCCCAATAGGTCCCGTGGGAGCAACTGACATCTCTCTTTTCCTGTGCAGCAGCTTGCTGTCACAGGCTTTCAGGAGTTGAACAGACCTGCTGTCCAGGGAACAGCTGTTCCGTGGAGGGTCCCCCTGGTCCCAGGAGCTCAAGTTGATAAGGCTAAAGTTCCATGGGCTCAGTTCCCTCTTGGGTTGGCAAGCCCTCTTCATGAGAAGAGGGGTCCTGAGTTTTTGGCTGCTCAGAAGCTGATCCCCAGTCTTCTCACCTTTCCTGTTGGATGGTTGAGCTGAGATCTACAGATCATTTCCAAGCAAACAGGCAACAGGAGGTTTTGGAGAAACCATTACCTGATTCAGGCCAGTAAACCCTCCCCACTCTAATGTGCCCATAGCCATGGGGTGGTCTGGAGTGACCCTGTCAGTACTGGTGACTCAATAGGTTTTTCCAGACAGGTATTATCCTGGAGAAACCAGTGTATCTCTCTCCATGGTGACACTGGCACCTGCATCCTTCAGGGCTTCTATCTCAGTCTTGTTAATCAAGGGGAACTGCTGGTACTTAAAGTTAGTGGGTCAGACAGCTATACAGGCACAATCTACTCAACCCACACATAGATACTAGAACAGCTTCAGTGTGTACCCTGATTTGCTCGGGGAACACTTTTAATCCCATCTGGAGACTTACTACACCAGTGCTAACTGGAGAGGTACTAGGGGCACTTTTGGTAGGACAGGCAGTGTCTCCTGTTCAGTGTCCCAACTTCTTACAGTTGTTACACCAGGCATTTAAGGGATCAAAGTTGTTACCTTTGTACCTACTGCTGGGCTGTGAAGAGGTCTTGGGCCCACCCTCCTGAGTAGGATTTTGGCAGCCTTTAGAAGACTCTTGATTTTTATCTTTAGGGGGGGGGATCAACTCTTTCTCCTGGGGAGGTTTTGTAACCCCTTTCTTTTGGTCAACCCCAGTGGTGGCATGGTCACTCTAGTCTTGACCCAGTGTTCTGCCTTCTTTTCCAATCCATGGGGAGGAATTAGACCTAGGTCTACCAGATTAGTACAATTAATTAACATGTTCTTTTATAAAGAGCATATAAAGCCCAGCACAGCCTTATGCATAACTCCCAGTTAACCAAGCATCTAGTATTTCTACTGAGTAGTATATGAAGTCAACCCAGAACTGACTCAAGGTTTTGTGAGCCCCCTGAATCTAATTCTATACTCTTTAGTTGTGAGCCCAAAGCCCCCAATCAGGGTGCCCTTCATGAGGTCATAGGATTCAGCATCTGCCCCAGTAAGGGTCAGGAGTCTGACCTTGCAGTTACCAGTGAACAGTTCCCAGCAATGCTCTCCAGGGTGATTTCTTCACTTGTCTCATTCCACAAGCCCTCTCAAAGGCTGTGAACCATTTAACTTCTTCAATTTGGGGGCAATCCATTTGGGGATTTTAAGGTCATAAGAGGGTTCCCCTGTGCCAACGTATTATATAGCTGCCAACATTTATGGGTGCCAGACCCAACTCTGCTCTCTCTTCTTCTAACGGCAGGAGTCTATCCTCCAGGGATAGTCTTTTGGACTACCATTTCTAAAAGGATGTCCTCTTCATTGAGGCTATCCTCCATGCTACTCAGGGTGCCGGTCCTGCCTGTGTGGGATCTAGGTCCCTTAACCACTACTTTTGGGAAGATGAGAACAGTGGCCACATCCTCTCTATGTAGGTGGGGGCATAGGAAAGTGACCTCCTCTTTACTACTTTCTCCTTCTCCTGGGGCTTTATTCTCCTCCCCTCTGGGGAAAGGGCATCACCCTAACCTGATTGTGTCAAATCCTTCCATTCAAGATGGAGGATTTTCTAAGGAGGGGGTCACCTCAGTCCAGGACACCTTAGGGGTGATCCTGGCAGAGACTCGCCTCTCCTAATTACTAATTTTCCTGCCAAACTTGCTGCCAAAATTGGGGCTTGGTCAGGGGGACTGGCATCTCCACTAGCTGGCGATGCCCTGGCTAGCATATCAATGGACAGGAAACCTTTGAGGCTCACCGCCCTGAATGCTGTTCCTGCTTGGGGGTAGATGTGAAGCACTTCCACCCCAAGCAGCCTTTGTCCCTGACCCACAAGAGCACAAGGGATCTTACCTCAGGGGGTCAGAAACAAGTATGTGTGTGTCAGGCTGGTGCAGACCAGTCAGCTGGACACAAGGGAGTTGATTATTTTATAAGGGGGCATCTCTTAGATGCCCTCTGGGTGCATTTTGTAATAAATCCAACACTGGCATCAGTGTGGGTTTATTATGCTCAAGGGTTTGATACTAAACCCCTTCGCATTCAGTAAATCCATCATGGATCTGTGGAGTTCGTAATGATAAACTCCCAGCCCATGAACTCAATATGGCTCCCCTGCACTTACAATGTATGTGAATGGCACAGACAATGCAGGGGCACATTGCTCATGCAGTTGAGCCCTCACCTGTGATATACTGCACCCTGCCTTAGGGCTGTGAGGCCTGCTAGAGTGGTGACTTACCTATGCCACAGGGAGTGGTTGGTGGGCATGGCAAATAGGAATGTGTGCCTGTGCCACAACACACAGTCTGAAATGGCAGTGTGTTAACAATTCACCTGTTAACCCACTGAATATGGGTTGTCAGATTTATATGTTTCTACGACCATGCCCGTTCCAATTATTTATTTTTGGAAGTATGGACAGATTTCAGTGCTGTTTAACGAAATGTCATTTAACTAATGGATGAATAGACTTGTTTGGTGAAGGGTCTTTGAGGGTGGCATAACACATGCTGCAGCCCTTAGAGACCCTCTCTGGTACCTCTTATAAGAGACTTACATGTGAGCCAGAGGTGTGCCTATTGTGGGAACAAAGGTACAGTTTTGGGAAAGAACAAAGGCACTGCGAACATTATTGACAGGGTTCCAGTTCACACTCAGTCAAAGTACATCAGATATCTGGCAAAAAGCGTGGGGTGGGGGAACCATGCAAAAAGAAGCTCTTTCCTACAGTCAGTTTAGGTCCTAGACCTTAAAAAAAGTAAACGTTCACAGGTAAGGCAGCGGTGCAGGATCAGATTAAAAAAGAATTAACAGGAAGCTAAGTGCACCAGTAAATATCAGATAAAGCCAACGCAGCACGTTCCAGGAAATAAGACAAAATGAATGATATTGAATTACAGTTATTTGTGGGCTATGACAGAAGAAAGGAAATGAGGCTTGAGTTGAAAGAAGAGAGATCAAAAGAAAGCCAAAACAGTTTTGAACTAAACTACAGAAGGTATGCATAGACCGTTGTGAGGGGAGATAAATAGAATGGTGATGAAATGGTGGACCACACAGATAGGGAGGAAGCAAGGAAGCAGGGCCGGACTCACCAATCTGCCATGGCATTTCCGTGTTAAACTGCAGGCTAATGAGCTACTTTTGTAGCAGGATGGGTGGACAAAAAAGCCCTCCTATTAGTAGTTCAGTGTGTACTGGGGTTTCCATTTCTATTTTTACTGGGGCTAATTTGTCCTAAAGTCAGTCCCTGGTAGGTACAGAGGGAAAAAAAGTGTTTGCGAGGCAAGAAAAACAAATGTTGGGTAAAGAAGATTGTTTCAGAAACCTACTCAAACAATGCTAGATGAAGTGCCAAGATCCTTGCATCGCCATTGACTGGACTGAATAACATGAACATGGCTGTGAAGAGGTCCAATATGTACAGTTTGGAATATATTAATCTTAAATCGACTTGTAATAATATTCATTATGTAAATTCTTTCTGTGCGTGTCACATAAGAACACTGTAAAAAGAAGTAAATCGATTGTACAAATTTAAAGAGACAAGACATTAAAATCAATGTATATGTATGTTTATAATAAATTATTCAGCTGACTCCTGAGAAGTACAAATTCATACCTCACTATCCAACAAATACTTTTGCCAAACGTCTGCAGTTAGTCCAAAATGTTCATCCGCCGACATCTCAGGAGATACAATCATGTGGTTAACTAATGCAGACAAATGGGTTCTCACAGTCGAAAGATGCCTGCAGTATGCCAGCCCTGGACAGCAAAAAAGTAACAGAAACCATTAAAGGTGTAAATGTCATGTTCAGTATCTGCTTCTCGTATGCACTTCATCATCATAACTAAACCCAATTGCAGTTGCGCATTTTGAGATTAAGCAGCTGTAATCGACATTTTAAAAGAGAACTTAGAAAAAGCTAAAATAGAAAGCATTTTCTACAATTTAGTTTAAACTGTATTCAATGTTTGTGATATTTTGGCCGGACTAGGGACCAAAATCAGCCAAGGCAATTTTTGTCACACCAGCCCCGATGATAGAACGAGCAAAGCCGATTCGACTACTGCAAGATTGTAACTGGGGAGAATAGTTTTGGAACGATTAAATATGGCGCATTTAACAAGGTCTTTTGATACATTGGCCCAGATGAATCAAGCTAAAAACCGGTCGCAAAGGGGCAGATTTTCAGAATCTGCCCCTTTGCGACTGGTATTTTTGCATTTGGATGCATCATCCCAAATGCAAAAATTGCAATTTAAGAAATCGCAAAATTGCGATTACTTTATTGAGATTCCTTAAATGCAATGCATTAAAGTTAAAAAAAATAGCGATTTCGCTAATAGGAGGGGCAAGTTACCGTGAAGTTGAACTTCATGGTAATTTGCAAAAACTTTAAAAAATGCACTAAAGTGCATTTTTCAAAGTTCCATTTTACACACAAACATGTGTGTGTAAGATGTACCCATATGCAGATTTCAGTGGTGCAACAGGGTGTCCTTTTGACACCCTGGCACCCTTGAAATTGCAATCTCAATTTGCGATTCTCAAATTGAGAATCGCATATTGAGATGGGGGGGGTATTCCTTAATTGCGACTCGCAATTTGAGAGTCGCAATTAAGGAATTTTAAGGAATTGCTATTTTTTAAGCGAGTTCTTCATGCACTGCATTTTGCATTCCTTATTAGCGAATCCTTATTTTCCGCTAATAAGGAATCGCTAAATGGATGTTTGCTGCATCTAGAGGATTGTCTTCTATCCTGCTAAATTTTCCAATTTATTCTTCCTTTCATCTGGTCTTCATCAAATGTACCTTCTTCAGCTCTACTTACTCTAAATGTCCCCTCCACTACTTTTCTCTCATCATAATGCGTTTATTTCCTTTCGCCCCTCTTTTTTTCCTGCTCCTTTTTTTCTTATTATGGCTCCCTCATTCTGCACCCTTTGTGTTTACTTCCATTTTCGTTCTTTGCCTCCTGCCCCCTACTCTATCCCATATCTTTTTCCTTAAGCCCTCGTAGAACAAACATTTGCAACGTAATAGATCTCAAATTTGTGGGAGTTAGAGCTATTGGCGTTGTAAATGACAATGTTTTTTGATTTGGTGTGGAGTGGAATTATGTGTGTTGAATTGGAATTGCTGGTAGTGGAATTGTGCTTGGTGGAATTTTGAGGTGTGGAGTGGATTTGTGTAGTGGAATATATGGCATGGTGTACAGTGGAATTATGTGGATAGTAATTTTGTGGTATTAAGTGTACTGGAATTATGTGGAGTGGGATTGTGGGTCATGGAGTGCAATTACGTGGAAGGGTATTTTGTGTTGTGGAGTGATATTTAGTGGACTTTGATTATGTGGTGTGCTGTTGAATGTTGTGGCATTATGTGTAATTCTGTGGTGTGGATTGGATGTATGTAGTGTGCTGTGCAATTGTGTTGTTGAGTTGAACTATGTGATTTGTCGTCAAATTATGTGGTGTGGTATGTTAATGTGTATAGTTGAATTGTGAGGTATGGAAGTGTGTGGCATTGAGTGAAATTATGCTGACTGGAATTATATAGTTACCCCCAACAGGGGCAGTCCTGAGACCTGAACCTGGGGCAAAATAAAGACTAGAATCCTAACAAAGGTTCAAGTTAAATCTCGTAAGTAGTGTAAAATACAAGGTAAATTCGCAAAAGAATTAGACCGAAACATGATGAAATCAAGAGAAAAAGAACAAAAAGAGAAAGGAAAAGAGTAAAGAAATATTTTAAACAAGTGATACCCCCACAGGTTTGAATGTTATATATGTGTAGAACATTTATTGATAATAGCAACAGTAACACACTAATGGCGCTCAATAAGTTACACAATCATAAAGACAACATACTGTGTATACATAAAGAGTGGCAGAGGAAAAACTACATTTATGTGGTTTAGACAAAAGAGAAACGACACATAGCAAAAATGCTTCCTCTTAAATCAGGGTCACATGTAGGCATCAACGGCGTTACGACCATATTAGAATTAGATGGTCATCATCAGGACAAAGAATAATGAATACCAGAGTGTCCGATAGGAAATATGATAAAGTCTAAAAAGGAACAAAGGGGTATCAGAATTTTTTTGTATGTGCCGGTGTCACATCATAGGACAAGATGGGGAGAATATTCTAAGAAGGAAGCCACTTAGGGCCAGATGTAGGTAATCTCGATTTACCTACTCTTAAATACCGAATCATACCGATTCGGTATTTAATAGTAGGTAAATGGGATGTAGGTAATTTCACTTTTGAAATTACCGAATCGGATTGATTCAGTAATTACCGAATCGGTATTTACCGATTCGGTAATTGCCATTGATGCTAATGGGCCTTGAGGCCCATAGGAATCAGTGCCAATTACCGAATCAGTAAATACCGATTCAGTAAAATTACCGAATGTGCAAGGGGGACAGGGTGTCACTTTGACACCCTGTTGCACCCCTCAATTGTGCATGGGTGCACATGTTGCTGACATACATGCCCTTAGGGCATGTATGTCTGCAACATGGCACGTTTTTTAAAGCAAAAAAAATGCTTTTTGAAGGGTTTTCATTATTTACCACCAACTTCTAGTTGGTGGTAAATAACGAATTCTTAAACCCTTGTAGCACTGATTACAGTGCTACCTACATGTTGAATTACAGAATCAGTAATTTACCAATTCGGTATTTTACCGAATCAGAAAAATTACAAATTCGGTAAAGTTACCGATTCTGTAATTTAATATGCCCCTACATCTCAATATCCAAATACCGGTCGGAAACGGCGGAAAATCAGTATTTTCGGCCGTTTCCGACCGGTATTTGGATACCTACATCTGGCCCTTAAAGAGAAGAGAAAAACCAAAAGAAATTGGTATCTAAAAAGGAATTATATAGCATGGTGTATTTGTGTGTTTTGTGTTACCAAGTTTAAAAATGAAGAAATATCATTACAAAGGTGGCCTTTCATTGTGCACAAATTCACAAAACAAAAACACATGACTACCACCAAAAGAAACACACAACCGTCACTTCAATTTCAGACCCAAACAAGGAGGTGCTGCAAACAAAACATCCACGTTCAACATGAGCGGGGAAATAAGAAAATAGTTCCAAGATCAAACACTTTAACACACCGGTGGAAACCTAGCAGAGATGTGAAATGTAGTGGCTTTAAAGTATGAAATGTGCACATTTTTTGAAGCGTGTAAGAGTAAGTCAGCAAAAATAACCAACAGATGAGGAAGTTCTTTGAAAAAAAACGTTGGATCAACAATAAAAACAAGGAAATTAAATGAGGTAGATTAAGGTAGATATGGTGGTGTGAAAAATACAGAGGAAGGAGGAGATCCAGCATATAGCGTGCAAGGGGAAAGGCTATCTTATTTTCCGAAGTGTAAAGCTGGAAGGAGTGGGCAGACATTCAATGCTGTATTTCTGACAGATAAAGACAAACTACTTAAGGAGGTCAAATAAAAAAAGGGGTGAAAGTGACCAGCACAGAAATTACAAGAAAGAGCAAACAAAGAATAATGCTAGATGAAGAATTGGAGCAGGCCAACAAGAAGAGTGCTTTGGGACACCTTGATGGTGTGGGAGAGAATCAGAAGTGGTCTCTGACCAAGATACTGCATATGAATAATTTGTCAGGTACAAAGTTGGACTGATGTACTAGGAATACCGAGAGATTGCAGGATAGAGCAAACTGATTAATGCATCCACTGCAGGGACTTGAGTTTGAACTCACAGTCACAGGTTCGGATTCTGCTGGGCCTACTCAGCCTTTCATTCCTTAGGGTCAATTAAATTAGACCCTTGACTTGAGGGAACAATAAACATCTGTTTTTTAGTTCCTTTTTTTTTTTTTTAAATCTTTTTAGTATAATTTTTACATTTATTTTTTGCAAGCAATACAGGATTAATTCAATAATAATAACCAATCAAATCAAAGAGTTATACAGCCAGAATACTGCCCCGACTACCATCAATAAGCGCAGAATAAGTCCCAGTCGAGTTTATCAGAAAGTAAATGCAGTGACAAATTATAATTATCAAATCAGCTCCCCCTGAATCCATTGCCGAATTGGTCCCAGATCTTCATTCCCAACGATCTTTTCTTTTTACCTTTTGTACTATATATTGCTGTCTCTATATTATATGCAGCTAATAGACGCGCTCTCCATGCTTCGAATGGAGGGGGAGAAGAGCTAATCCATTCTTGAGTAATACATGCTCTCAATATAGCCATAGAAATGAATATGAGCCCTTTGTGCCCCTCTAGTAGGACTTCAGAGGCTACTCCAATTAAGACATGTTCCCCCGTTAACTTGAGGGAATACCCTAACACTGAATCATTGCCAGATCTTGAAACACAGTTGGAAATATTTTATGGGCAGTAAAGGGTGTATATATCGAGAGTTTCCTAATTCCCAAAAGTTGTCTAACTATCTTTCAAACTCGAACCAACACCCGTAAACACTAACCCATCTTAACAGTATAAATATACCCTGTACCCCAAAACCCAAACATACCCCTAAACCCTAAAAATACCCCTGTACCCCAAAACCCAAACCCATCCCTGAACCCTTAAAATACCCCTGTACCCCAAAACCCAAACCTACCCCTGAACCCTAAAAATACCCCTATACCCCAAAACAAAAACCTGGCCCTGAACCCTAAAAATACCCCTGTACCCCAAAATCCATACCTATCCCTAAACCCTAAAACTACCCCTGTACCGCATAACCCAAAACTATATCTGAACCCTTAAAATACCCAAACACCCCAAAACATATACCACAGTACCCGAAAACATATACCCCTATACCCATACTTACCGTGACCAAATATTTAAAAAAAACATGCTTTTACCGTTCATGCATTTACAACAAATTTCGTTGTAAATGTATGCGTGGTAAAAGCATATAAAATGTAATGCCATGCGTTATAATGGCATTGCGGAGTCATGGTACTTTTGCAATGAAAGTATGTGGAGTGATGGTATGCGGAAAGAAAGTTGCGGAATAATGGGTGTTTACCCTCCCCCGGTAAGTACATTGGTGGCACGGTGGCCCACATCTCCAGCAACATACTCATATTTTTTCACCACCCATTTTGAAAAAATGAACAGGTCTCTCTCATTGATGGCCAGCACAGTTCTAGAATTGCGAACTTTAGAGCTGGGGAGCTACGTTCAAATCTCGGCATCAGCTCAACATCCTGTGATTCCAGGCAAATCCCTTTGTCTCCCCGTGCCTACCACAAATGAATGTGTTCTTCTGTAATATAAATTGTGCTCATGCCATGTTGTCGAGTTCGCGCTATATAATATTGCAAGGAAAAATAAAGTAGGGAAACTCAAGTTCACACACTACTGAAGGCGCACTCTTAGGTGCATCAGCAGTGCACTGTGAATCGGAGCTTTTGACATGCCTGTCACAGATAAGAAATGCTATCAAAACGAAATCCTACAAAACAATATACTACTGTCTGGCAGCAAGTCATACCCGGATAACGTCGGGACGGGCTGCTAGTACTCTATAAAAGTAAGTGGAAGAAATAAAAATGTTTAAATGTCATCATCTGGGCACTTCAAGGTCTGGGCAAGAGAATGCCTATTAGACAGCGGGTTTGGAAAGCCATGTAAGAATTGAAGAGGGGATTTGGAATAAAAGTAAAAACAATTTGGTTGATGGGAATAAATTCTGTTACGTATCAGGTTAAATGTATGGCATGGAACGTGGCTGGGTTAAATAGTGCGAAGAAGCGGCAATTAGAGCGTGAGGAATTGAACATGTATCATCCTCAGATAGTCTTATTAACAGAGACACATCTCACCTACAAGGATCGAAATTTTCCTAAACATTTGGGCTATTAAATAATAGTGTGCACTACATAAACTATCTCTATAAGGGGTGACGCTATAATAAAAAACAAGAAGTTTGTATGCAAAATAGGTAAGACACTGGCCAATCAGAGAAAGAGATGGGCACTTGCTCAGAGGCAAGAAATACGTGTTCTGCTTAGTATATGAATCCAATATAGATGACCCCACTGTTTTTGAAGTACTCAACATGGAAATGTTAAATTGGGAGGGGGAGCAGTTGATCATGGGGGATTTTAATTGCGTTATCGACTATAACATTGATTCAATGAGACAAGGGGTTCTCCTAGTATGCGAGGGGCATGTGCAGCAATATTAGAAATAGCATGTAGTGTAGTTCCTATTTTACCAATAGGCCCTGCGCATTGGAATAACATAAACAGTAGTATCGACGTAGAAGTGCGGATCTTCCAGGCCTCCACTGACTATGCTAAACTTAATTGGCTTTGTTACCAACTAGCTCAGAGGTCACTGGAAACTTTCTTCTCTGAATAGGAAGTGATCAGCTTCCCTGGTACAGACAAGAAGGGATTCAGTTTTCCAACAACCGTGCAACATGACAACTTTACTCCTCAGATCAAGAGTCAATCTCTAGGGTCGTGTGAAACAATAGACAGTTATTTTACTCAGTCAGTGGTTGTGCAGTTTACTTTCACAATATGTAGAGAATAGAGAGACGGGCGTTTTCAATAAAGGGTAACATTTATTGAACAGTCCTTCTTCTCGTACAAGAGAAATGAATTGCCACAATTGCAAGACTTGTTATTATAAAAAGTACGTACAGTAAGATGAGTATTACGAAATAATACTGTAAAAGCATTGATATGGTTTCTTAGCCATACAATGGTTTAAAATGAATAAAACATATATACATTCATATATACATTAGGCTAAAATACTCAACTGGTGCTTCTAACTACGCCTACCCCAGTGTACCTGACCTAAGCCTAATACTTGGGAGGGGAGTAAGTAAGTAGCTTTAAGTTAAGTTGGTTTTGCCAAGGTTTGCTTCAAGAATTCTCTCTAAGGGTTTAGTCAACACCATACCTCTGGAATAGAATGATGGAGGTCTGGTATCTCCTTCAGGGGGTCGATATCCCAGCCACTCGCAAGAGTGGCTTGGAAACGCCGGAGCTGGATTTCTCTGCAGGAGAAAAGACAGCGTCTCTCTCAGAGCGTCGAGGGGGAGAGGCAGCGTCCGCGGGCAGCTTGCCTCTGCTGGGCTCTTGCAGGGGACGGCTGTTCAGCTCCCAAGTTCACCACACCATCGTTCGCTAGTTAGCAGCGATAGCAGTAGCGATAGCAGCTATGGTATCATCAGCATAACAGCAACTTCAGCAGCAGCGAGACAGCGCTTGCTTAAGGCAACGTTGGTAATATTTATACCTGAAAGGTGCCTTGTTTGACGTAAGTTTTTGGACATAAGACTTCAAAAAAGATGTCACTAGGAAGTGATCGTCTATCAGTGCTCATTAGAGTTCTATTACTAATCAAAACACAGCAGGCGGGGATTTCCAGGTTGCTGAGTTTTTATCTTGTTGAAGAACTCGGAGTGTTAATCTAGGAATCTTAGATAGTAACTTCTGCTATGTCATTGCACTAATTGGTTGCAAAGGAAGTGGCAGAGAAAGCGATTCTGAAATGTGGCTCTGTTCGTGTGAGGCCAGAGACGAGTTTCTGAATATTGCATTTGATCGGTTATGCCAATATAGGGAATAAATGGATTTATAGCCGTATAGGGGCATAAGGTCACAGTATCGATCAGTGTCCTAGATTAGAACACTACAAGCACAGCTTCAATCTCTCAGAGATGCATGGAGGCAACTGTATCCAGATATCCAGGGCTACATGTATTATTCAGCTCCTTATAAATTGTACTCAAGAATCGACATGGCCTGGGTCTCTGACAGTGTTTTGTTGACTTTAGATATGGAAATATGTCCTCGGGTTACCTCAGACCTTTTCAGGCTACAGTTGGGGGTAAAGTTGCCAGATCATTTTCTTTCCCTAGATACTTGTTTACGGATAGTGGATACTTGGCTCATATTACTGAACAGCTTGAGGTTTTGTTTAAGGAGAATATTGGATCGGCACCTCCGCTTATTGTCTGGGATACGATGAAAGCTTTTGTTAGAGGCGCTACCCAACAATATATATGGGAGCAGAACAAAAAACGGAAAGGGGAATTTGAGGTACTGGTCCGAGCCTTACGTGATATGGAAAAATAACATGTTGAGGCTGTACGAGATCGGAGGGCTTAGGACCAGTTGCTTCTTTCTTTAATAGATGCAAGAATAGCGGTGAAGAACATATTTAGGGAAATAATTGTGGCTAGATATACTAAATATCGTACAACGCAATATGAATACGGTGAGAAAATTGGTAGGGTTTTGGCTTTTAAGGGGGCAGATGAGAAGGCCAAAAGTAAGATAAATGCTTTAAAAGGAGCAAATGGAACTTTGCATAGTCACTCTTCAGCTATTTTAGAACAGTTTTCTTTATAGTATCAGAAATTATACTCACATTCTTTTGTGCCTGATAAGGGAGGTGTTAGAAATGGGATCTCTGGTTGGCTGAGGCTTGCGCCAAAGCCAGGCAGAGACCACCACTCTAGTTAGGGCAAGGGAGTTACACCCAAAGATAACCCCAGCTCACCTCCTTGGTAGCTTGGCACGAGCAGTAAGGCTGATCCCGGAGGCAATGCGTAAAGCATTTGTGCACGCACCCACCAGCAACAACATCCCAGGCCCCTCACAAAAGGAACTCCACACAAGGGTATATAAAAAATAGCCTTTGTATTCTCAAAACACATCAGATAGTAATCACACCATATACATTGTGCCAACTGGCACGGGGAATATTTACAAGGGATTATTTACACATGACAGGGCCACGTGAGCCACTGTCAGAAGTAGCACTTGGTAAGGAAATTGTAAAAGAATATATATGAATTTAGAACACAGCCAGTAATCACTGGCAGACACTAAATTCAGCGTCAACCTGTAATATAAATCATAACACGCACAGTATCCCATAAGTCTAAATACATTAGACCTTAACCACCTAAGTAAAAATTACACTAGGGGCAAAAAGCACACAGGGAAGAATAATCTCCCTAACACAAACCAGAATAGGAAAAACAACCTCTTAGTCATAAACCATATTTTAGAGGTGTCAAAATAGGGTGCGCAGGCGTGGCTTACGCGCTACAGAGAAATGAAGGACTCTCCATGAGCTCCGAGGAGATTCAGGACTCGCAACGCCGTATGGACCTCTCAGAGCGCCGCTAGAAGCCTGCTTTCTTGATTTCCAGTCGGCAGAACATGGTCCGCTTACACTTAAAGCTTCGTTTCTCAATTTGTGGCAGTTTTTCTACAGTTTCCAGGTATCAGTGATTTCTGTTGCTCTCGGACGCGGGCAGCCGCCATTTTGTGCCGCGAGCCCGCGTTCCCGTTCTCCTCACCGCAACGATATACTGCAGATGTAATGCCTCTCTAACTGCCTTGCAAATTGCTTTGCCATCCATCCTCTAGCGCCAACTAAGATATGGCCTTCACTGCGGGATTTTTGACGGTTTTTCCCCTTGCAGTCTACTTTTTCTGCCTTTTTGAAAATGAATGGCCACCATTTTAGAGCTCTGATGGGAAGGCTCCTACTTACAAGTTATTCTGCTCATTTTTCCTCACTGGCACATCCACCTTTCGTCATTTAAGGACCCTTCGCAGTTCCCTTCCAGTTTGAGGTCTTTTGCTATTAATTTTTCGTCAGACGATATTTATGCTATCAGCTATTAGCAGATAAGATGGTGACACTTACCTTATTTTATTTTTGAGCTGGTATTCTTGATGCTTCTCTCTTCCTAACTGAGCAATCCTCTCTGTGTCCTCTCCTGAAGACGTGTCTCATACTTGTACCACAGTGTTTTTGTGGAGCATCTGTTTTCATTCAGTCCTCAACTTTACACCTCATTGGGGTCTCTACTCTCCAGCTCACAATATCACACGACGCAAGTAATACAAAGTCTTCACATACAGGAACAAAACCTAAGCGGTTGAAAAATGACCCGCCTTCCCCCATTCTCACCTCTCCAAATCCGGTTCTGGATTCCATTTTAGAGGAAGTACGAGGTCTCCAACCATTTATGTCTGCGACCAATGAAAAACTCAAACAAATTGGAGATAGGTGGGTCGTTATTGAAGGCAAAGTTTCATCTCTGGAACAGCGTGATAGTGACATTCAGGATATCTCTTCTAAAATACTGCTACTGGAACAAGAGATCCACAAGCTTAAGCTACATAATGAGGACCTTGAAAATCGTAATCACAGAAACAACCTGCGTATTTATGGTATTCCAGCAAATATTGAGGGGTCTGACATGGTGACCTTCATACGGAATTTTTTACATGAACTTTTGGGCCTTCAACCTGTGTCACATCCTCTTAACATCCAGAGGGCTCATCGTTTGGGTCGTCTTCTCTCTAATGCTTCCAAACCTCGTGGCATTATTCTGTTGTTTCTCGAATTTACTGAGTTAATGGCTGTCCTGAAGGCTGCAAGGCATAAATGTCGTCTTATATGGTTCGGTCATAATATTTTTCTCTCCCAGGATGTTAGGAACGCAACGAATGCTCGACGCAAGGAATTTTTTAATCTTCTCCCTCAAATGAGACAATTGGACATCCAATATGGCATCCTACACCCATGCTTGTGCAAGATTACACATAATGGTCGCACTCGTACATTTGATGATCCTCAGAAGCTTTGCGACTATCTACAAAGTGTCTCCTCCTCTACCATGGATATTAATTCTTAATTATTTTTCTTCCTCTCAGCTGCAATTATTCTGTTTCTTATGATTTTCATGACTCCTTTCGGTCTTTTTTCTATTCTATGTCTATGTTTTTGAGGTTCTGTCTCTTCTTCTTTGTTTTTTGTTCCTGCTCTTTCGGTGTTCGCTGTGGTTCGTATCCTCTTTGGCGTCTCCTCGCTCCTGCTCTCTTGGTTTCTCTTTTCTTCTCAGACCTGGTTTCTCTGCCTTGTTCTGTGTACTCAATTTTCCTTCTTTCTTTATTCCCCTTTTCTTCTTTCCTTTCTTCTTTGTTTCATGTTGCTGTCCACAATGAATTTGGGCGTACTTAATCTTCTCAATGTGCATGTGTTGGGTATTTTATCCATATGTAACATATTTCTTTGCTGTGTCCTTTCTTGCAGTTGTTCTCCTGCAGTGTGTCCATTCCAAATGTGCCCCGTCTTCCTCACCTTCCATCATGTGTAATTTTGTAACGTGGCATGTTCGAGGTCTTGGACACCCTGTCAAGCGTTAAAAGGTATTGTCTCCCTTATCCAAACTTAATTCACAAGTTGTTTTTCTCCAAGAGACTCACTGTTCAGATGTGGAATCAGCCAAGCTAAAGAGACAATGTGTGGGTCAAGTTGTGTTCTCCCCTGCTGTCCACAAAAAAGGGGGTGTTGCTATTCTTTTTCATAAAGGGTTATTATTTCAAATTCTATCCTCTCAAAATGATACTGAGGGGCGTTGGGTAATGGCTAAGGTTGTGATCCAGGATAAGACTTTGGTTCTCCTAAATGTATACGGTATAGTTCAACCAGACCCCAAATTTTGGAATGATATTAAAGTTCTTATTTCCTCAAAAGATTGTCCAAATATTGTACCTGCTAGTGATTTTAACCAATGGTTAGATCCATTTTCCGATAGACTTTCCTCAAGCAAATTCCACCCTGGTAAGACCCACAAATGTTTCCAATCTGCCATTGCCTCACGTCCCTTATATGATGTATGGAAAACTTGTAATCCTGATTCCCCTGAATATACCTTCTTTTCGAATGTGCATCATACTCGTTCCAGGATTGACTATATTTTGGTCAGTAAGTCTCTCCTTCCCTCAATTCAAAAATCTGAAATTGTTCTATCTCTTCTGTCCATGCGGCCCTTGACCTTACCCTTACCTCGTCTAAATTTAGTTGTTGGAAATTCAATACATTCCTATTGTCTGATAAAGTTTTTGTAACGGAACTCATGGTGTTTATTAATGAGTTTTTCACTTTTAATAACCCATCAGATACCTCTATCCCTAATAACTGGGATGCGTTCAAGGCTGCCCTTTGAGCATTTACTATCTCCTGTGTTTCTAAAAAGAAGAAAATAAATCGAACTAAATATGAAGATCAACTCAAAAATATTAAACGGATTGAACATTCGTATTTTTCCTCTAAGTCTACTGATGCCCTTCAGAACCTTATTAAAGCAAAAACTGAGCTAAACAAAATAGCTACAGTTGAAGCATGCAATACCCTCTTAAAGGTCAAATCTAAATACCATGGGGGCCAGAACAATGCGTGTAAAATGTTGGCAAATTATCTAAAAATCTAATCTGAACGTAAAACTGTAGGCCCTATTCTTAATGTTTCTATTAATAAATTGGTTACATCAGATGAGGACATTGCGGAAGTATTTCATAATTACTATCAAACTCTTTACACTGATGACACCCACCCTTCTGCTCAAAACTTCCTTCTTTGCTGGTCACCCCCCGCCATCACTTCCAGATGAGTTCAATGAGTTAGAGAAGGACATCTCTCCTCAAGAAGTTTTGCGGGCTCTCAACTCCTTGAAAAAATCAATGGCACCTTAATGCTAAGGCCTCAGGGTCTTTCCTGGATGCGCTAATTATCATACTCCACAAACCCGATAAAGATCATTCACATTGCAAAAATTATCGCCCCATATCCTTGATCAACTATGACTGTAAAATATCTGCTAAAATACTTGCTTCCCGTCTTGAATCCCTCATCCCACTTTTGATTAAAACTGACCAGGTCGGCTTTGTAAAAGGCAGATTAGCTGCTGATAATGCTCGTATGTTCTCTAATATCATCTCCCATAGCAAAAATTTTAAAGCCCCAATGGCAGCTTTGTCCTTAGACGCGGAGAAAGCCTTCGATCGCATTAATTGACAATTGATGTCCAACTGTTCTTTTTTGACTAAACACCCGGTTCTATAACATTCTCAAACACTACTTCATGACACTTTCTCTAAGGACTTATCTCCTCTCCAATGTTTTTTGTCATCCATTGTGTGGTACAATAAGTTTCTCAGATATAAGGGCAAGTCCTTCTATTACAAACATTGGAAAGAAAAGGGTATTTCATTTGTACATCTTTTCAAACTGTATATCAATTGCCCATGTCTTGTTTGACTGAGTTTACAAATATCACTACTGCCATACAATCTCACTTATCAACCCTTTCTGTACCCGATATTATTCCACCCTTTTTCTCCCTTAACTCCACTGTATCCGTTATTCTCTCTGCACCAACCTAAAGCTGCCTTTGTATATAAACTATAGTTATTAAAAGTTATTGCTAGGCCTAAATCATCTGTTGAAGTTGCTTGGGAAACTGATTTGCATGTTTCTTTAGATGTTGATGTTTGGGATCGCTTATGGTCCAAATTATTTAAGGTTTCTGCTGCTGCACGCATTACTCAATCACTTTTTTTTATCTACCGTAGAGTTGTTATCACGCCTGTAAGTATTTCTAAGTTTTCGCCATTATCTTCTACGCTATGTTGGTCTTGCTCTGTTGACACAGGTACACTTAAACATCAATTAAATGAATGCCCTTCTGTTCTATCCTTTTGGAATTCTGTTTGGAATATATGCATGCAAATGTTTCACTGTTCCTCTTCTTTAACATTATTGAATGTGTTTTTAGGCTCTGTTTCGGATGATGTAGATATTTCCCCTTCTAATGCTAGATTACTTGATTTTTTCATTGCTATTGCGTTTAAAGTGATTTTATCCTGTTGGAAAGACAACTCCAAATTATCTGTAATTGCTTGGTGGAACTTCATTTGTGATGAGCATAGGATTGATGTTGCCTCCTCTTCTTCAGTTTCCCTAAAAATCAAATCTGATCTCCTATGGCTCCCTTTTGTTT
Organism: Lissotriton vulgaris; assembly: GCF_964263255.1. Classification (NCBI taxonomy): domain Eukaryota; kingdom Metazoa; phylum Chordata; class Amphibia; order Caudata; family Salamandridae; genus Lissotriton; species Lissotriton vulgaris. Next base: position 454,979 of record NW_028247109.1, on the reverse strand, counting down.
CATATCTCTCGTCTAAATCTCCTAAATGATTTCCTGCTCCGTTCTTTACTGGCATATATTCTCCTTACCCTTGGTTTACTTCTCTCTCTCTCCTCCTTTACCCCTATCCCTCCTCCTCTGTTCCTTTCTTCTCTTCCTTTCTTATTCTTTTCTTTTTTTTCTCCTATTCCCTTGTTTTAACCTCTTATTTTTCATTCATTCATTTTTTGCCTTCTGTTTTATATTATTATGTTCATTGATATCATTGTATGGCTTGGTTTTGTCTTTGTTAAAACCCAATAAAAATTTCTTAAACTGAAAAAAATAGGGTGCGCAAAACATACTATACACCATACATTTCCTAGCACCCAAAAAGCATTTAGCACATAAATCACATTAGGGCCTGGCGCCCTATAAATGGAACAACCCCCCTGGCCAACTGGCCATCCACAAAGGTGCTCAAATGCACTACGTCCAAAGAGTCATTTCTGCCTAAGCAACGAAAGTCAAGGTTGCGCCACTGTGCAAAACCTAAACATTGCAGCTGCCCGCTTCTTGCTGGGCAGCTGAGAACCATCACAGGGGGGCCTAAACGCTGCAGCTGGCACTAAATGCTGCGCAGCTGTGGAAGGCCTGGCACATCTGTGCCACTTCTGTCCCTCTCAGGGACTCTCCAGAATTGCGCCTACACGGTGCAGCTGCACACTACTTGCTGGGCAGCTGTAAAAGGAAAACTGAGGCATGGGCTCTCACTAGCCCTTGAACAAATGTCTATGCCCCATGTGGGAGCCATCTGGGCTCTAAGAAACCACTGCGGGGCGGTGGAGCCATCTGGCTATGAACAGAAACATGGCCCCCAAGGAGCGCACTGGCTCCAGAAATAATGAGGAAATTAGGGGCCCCCCAGGGCCAGCCATAAAATAAGGGTACCATTGTTGGAGCCCTCGAACTCGGGAAATAACTGTGGGGTCCGACACTGCCCCAGGGCCACTTTGGCCCTCTAAGTAAAAAAACGGCCCGATCGTTGGAGCGCAATGGCTCTGCTGGAACACGGGCCCCCGGACCTCAGGACCCCCACGGGGCCCTTGAAACAAAGATGGGGATTAGTGGAAGGGCCCGCAATGGTGGGTCCGCTCATGCAAAAAAAAGGAACTTGTGCCACTTTGGAGCGGCCCGCTCTCCTGGCGGGACCGCTTGCTCAAACTCTGCCTCTCCCCATGCGGACTCCCTTCGCTGAACTCACCGGCTGGGGGGGCGGAGACAGGAGTCTTCTGTTGGGGCCGGCACGCGGGGCTCTCCCTACTCATGGGAGCCCCGCCACGTCAGTGTGCTGGTTCACCCGGTCCCCCATCTCGGGACCAGGACTTAGAGTGGAGCCCGCGAGGCTCGGTGCGGCTTCTCCCCGTCCGGAGAGAGAAGCGTGAGTGGAGTCCGCGAGGCTCCAGCTTGCGTTGTCGGCCCCGCCCACAATCAAGGGGCAGCCCGGACATGGGCTTCCGGTGCTTCTCCCTGGCTGCGGTGGTGCAACGCCGGACACCATGAGGGGTAGGCTCCCTCTGTCATTACAAGTAGGCAGCGGGGTGGGCACCCGCAATAATTTAAATAGGAATCCAGGCAAAGTCGCGGGGTGGGCACCTGCACACCATAAAATAAACATGGCAAGACGCAGGGTGGGCACCTGCGCATCATAGACAATCCCATATGCGGGGTGGCACCCGCAAGGCACAAGGAGGAGGGGGGATTCCCTCTGCAAGGGCTCCAGCCGCGCTGCTCACCCCCCAGGCTCTCCCTCGCTGGGGGAAGTTTCGCTAGCAGAACAAAGCGGTCCTCAGGCGCTGGAAGGCTGTAGCAAACCTTGGCTAAAGAAAAAGAGAGAGCAACAGGTACAAAGGTTCAGGAAGTCCTCCCGGTATCCAGGGGCAGGGCAGGGCCCAGGGAGGCAAGCCTTCCCCTGTGCCCCAGCAGCAGCATGCCCCTGGTTGTTTCAAGTTGAAAACAAAAACATTTTACTTGGGGTCACAGCCCCTTTTTATACACACATTTCCTTTGTTTCCAAAGGTGCAGGCAAGGGGAGAACAAGATGCAACTGGTTCTGGAGCACTTTGTTTTGCTAAGCCCCTCTCCCTATTCACAGGACAGGCCAGGGACATCAGACGCACCACAGGGGGTGTAACCAGCATTGTGGAGGGAAGGCCCAGCTCTATTCAGGTCCCAGGTGCAACTCCTCCCTTCCATCAACATGCAGATCTCCTATTCACCACCGGGCAGACCCATTCTGACTCCTAGAGCCAGGCACCCAGCCAGCTCCTGTCAATCACAAGCCAGACAGTCAATTCACATTCACTGCACACAGAAATGCCAACTTCTAAAAGTGGCACTTCTAGACTAGACACATTAAATCTGCGCACACCGTCGCGCAGCATTTAATCTCATGAGTTTGCACATACCAAACTCGACCCTGAACTCCCCACAAATCAGGAACTACCATGGACACTCATATCCCCCATTCATTCATATGGGAGGGCATGCCAATTGCACCACACACACTCATAAAACGCACATACTTTTTACTGGGCCACAGTGCTAAAGTGCGCAGAGACCAGAAATCACTAACACCATGTAATTATTAAAGGGCAAAAAGTTCCGGGGATGAACCTGCCAAAAGGGCCAAGTCCAACAGGAGGCATGTTACAGTATCTGAAAGATAGTAGGCTTCCAGTTCTGAATGATGCAGACGCGGTTTTACTAGATAGCAATATCTTGGCCAAGGAAATAAATATAGCAATGTCTGCATTGTCCTCTGGGAAAGCTGCTGGGGAGGACTCCATACCCATAGAATTTTATAAAGCTTTAAAAAGGGTCCTGCTTATGCCATTTAGTATGGTTATACATCATATAAGTGCTAGTGAGAGGATACCAGAGTCATGGAATATGACATAGAAAGTCTTTTTTTTTAAAAAAAGGTCAAACCACCGGCCGAGTGCGGCTCATATCGGCCAATTTCACTTATAAACATGGATGCCAAGATCTTTGCAAAGATTTTGGCAAACCGTTCGGCCCCAATAATGCCTAGGTTAGTGTGTGGGAATCAACATGGTTTTATCTCTGGCTGAGACACTACCGCTCATGTTAATACGGCAGTGGGGGCTTTCGATATGGCTGAGAAGATGTTGGTAGACCTTAGCATGATACTTGTAGACGCTGAGAAAGCTTTTGACAGAGTGGGGTGGGATTTCTTATGGGCTACATTGACAACTTTTGGTCTAGGAGGGCAGTTCAGGCACTGGGTCCACGCTTTATACTATAAACCTCAAGCTAAAATATCTTACTCAGGGTTATATTCGTTACCATTCCGAATTATATGTGGGACCAGGCAGGGCTGCCCTCACTCCCCACTGCTTTTTGCTTTACATATAGAGCCATTTTCTTTGTATTTTACAATCCAGTACACAAATAAATCCATTGGAATCTGAGACAATTAAGTTTAAGATGATTTCATATGCCAACGACATTGCGATCTTTGCAACTAATCCAGTTAGGGCGGTAACATCTATAGAGAAAGAAAGCTATCTCCGGATATAAACTAATCGTGAATAAAACGCAAGTGTTTATTAACTTCAAACCAGAATCTCCAATTATGGGTGTCTGCACTACAGCTATGTATTTGGGGGTAAAGAGCTCAGCAAAGATTGACCGGATCTTTACTTTAAATTACAAACCATTATTGAAGGAAACTGCTAGGCAGCTTAAAAAATGGCCTAAACTCCCAATAGGAATTATAGGGAGATGCAATCTAATCAAAATGAAAATACTTCAGTTTTTATATCTATTTCGATCAATGCCCCTACGAGTCCCCAATGTTTTTTTTTTTTAAACTTGAGGGGGTATTTAGTATTTTTATTTGGGGCAACAAGAAGGCCAGACATGCATTAGATTTGCTTAAAGCTCCTTATAATCAAGGAAGACTAGACTTCCCTGACTTTAAAATGTACTTTTGGGCTGCTTTCTCAGGGCGCTTTCATAGTCCGTTATGTCTAAATCAAAAGGAGTCTCTTCATCATTTGACTTTGGGAAGTGACAGCTATTTGTTCCTATATTGGACCAACGACCCAAACTATTTTAAGAGAGTTAGGTTCAAGTCAGTCCGGGATAGTATATAAGTATGGAGTGCCATGTCTGGCAGATGCAAAATATCACTATATCATGATAAGCTTCCGTTATGGGGCAATCCTATGTTCCCTAATGTGTTTCATGACAACGTAGTCAAATCTTGGGCCAAAAATGAAATCTTAAGTCTCGGAGATCTATATGATGAAAGTGAGCTTGCGACATTTGAAAGTTTACAACTTTATTTCAAGTTTCCAGCCCACTTTTATTTTAAATACTAGCAGATCAGGGATTATTTAGTAAAAATCTTGGCTCTGACTGCAACAACTCACTCTGAGATATGGGACTGGCTGTATGGGGGTAAAACGAAGTCTTTAATTAGTGATATGTATAAATATTGTTACAGCTATAGACAGGATGATAGTGAAAAACTGGCAATGCAGTGGAGTCAAGTCTTGGGGGTAGGTGTAACACCTGGTGAGATCAAACAAGCTCTTGGAACTATTGGCGATTCAGTTCATTCAGTTAGCTTGAAACTTCAACAATTGCACACTTTGGGGTCCATTAGGATGACGGGCAGGCTTTGCCCGCCCGTCATCCCATCGTAAATCGGGACCGCCCGCCATAAGGGCGGGGGTCCCGGGGGTGCCATTAGGATGTGCCCGCCACAGTGGCCGGCACATCCTGAATTTTCAGCATTGTGGCGGGCGGTGCTCCCTGCACCGCCCGCCACAATGCTGAGTATGCACTTTAACATTGTCATTTGCAAAGCGGCAGGCACCGCGCGGTGCCTGCCTCTTTGCAAATGACAATGAAGGGGGGTACCACAGGTACCCCCCACGTGCACCCCCCACCTGTACTTCACTCTGGGGGCCCGCAGGGGGCCCCCCAGAGGGAAGACCGCATGCCTCAATGCCGCCACGGAAAGGCACTGCTCACCACACATCATATTATGTCTGGCGGTGTCTATTAGACACCGCCACCATATTATTCCCTATATAAGTGGCGGTTGGTGTGTTTCCCTCCGTTGCGGTCCCCCGGCCATTGTAATGGGGCGGGGGGGAAAAGGGTGGTGGGCGGGCATTTCTGTTGGGAGGATCGCCACCGCCACCACAGGCGGTGGCGATCCGCCCGACATCGTAATGGAGCCCTTAATGCATGGGGTACCTTAGGGGGGGACAATACAAAATATCCTAAATGTAGCTTATATGCAGCTAACACACTGCATAGGTTTGTAACTTGTCCAGAACTAAGTGTTGTTTGGCAGAAGATTGCCACGTGCTTCATTTAAGATTGGGGTTAGACTCTCCTTTAACAGCTCCAGAAATAATGTTGGGCTACAAGGGAGACAATCCAGCACTCACACGACTTCTCTCAATTCTGTTAGTTGCAGCTCGACTGGCAATCTCTTGGGCTCGGGTCTTCCCAGTACCACTATCCATAGGCGAGCGGTGGACTGTCATCAGGGAAACGTTTGGTATGGAAGCAGCTCTGGCTAAAGTTAGGGGAGTTCGTACTCTGGCAAAACTGAAGGCAATATGGGGTCAATGGACAATGGAAGTTCCATAACAAGATGAGTAGTGGAGAAGTGGGTTTTCTCCCCCTTTTTTTTCTCTTGGTTTTGTTTTTTGTTTTTTTCTCCTCTCACGATACGTTCAAATCTTATGTGATGGTTTTTTGTAATTGCTTTCTCAATTGTTAGAGTTTATCTCTGACGTCTAATTCATTGTGTTATTTGCCCTTTTGATGACAATAAAAACATTTTTTTAAAGAAAGAAAAAAAATTTAAAACGAGTTTGAAAGATGCCCTAAACACTGGTGAAAATAAACACTCCACTTTCACTATGAAGTTAATTTAGTAATGTGCGTCTGGGGATTTGCATACAGATGGCTGAAATGAAAGAACCCAGAAATAAGACTTAAAGAAATAAAAGTTAGCACAAGGCTTCAGTGCCATGAAGAGATGTTAAATAAATGCTGTTTATTATAAAAGGCGTGGTCTGCATTTTGTTCATGTGCTTGCGCCACGAAACACTAGAGCTCAAACATTTAAAAAAAAAATGCAATGAAAACATGTTGTTCTATTAGAAGATACACAGGATGTAATTTTATAACATTTCTTTTTGGACTGAAAACAGATTAAGTCTGCAGAGGATCGCTGAAATTATCGCTTTCATGACAAACTTCAATCTAAGTCAATCAACATCCAAATTAGTGTGGCACTTGGTGGACTGGGTCCAGTCTCAAGGATCATAAACACAGAATGAAACCCTGAGACATTCATTTTAGTTTAACATTTTCAGTATTGGCCATGCATTGTACTGGTTGCAGTCCTACAAAACAAAAAGATCGAGTGATGCACAATATTTATTCTTAGAAGGCCAATTTTTATGTTTTATTCTCGGGCACAGTTTATACATTACTAAGACTAGTGCAGCGATTTCCCGAAGGATAAAAACGAATCTTGATAAATGTAACTACGCAACCCTTATCTTTCCTAGCTAGCCCGATGGGGGTTGCAAATGAATAACCAATGGCGCTTTCAAAATAGAAAATAAATGAATACCCTACATCACATACCTGAAATCAGAGAAAAGATGCATATCTCTTATCGAAATGCAGTCTTTAAAGCAGGTCATGATGCAACACGAGTACAGAGCAATAAATAGCACCAAGTGTTCCTCGAAGACGGCCTGACAGCAGCCCATTCACTTCTTAAATGTCTTATTGATTAGCCCGGGCCTTTCAGGACCCAGAGGTGAGATCCCTTCAGTAGGAGGGATGTCTAACTAACTGAAACTGCCTGGAATGATGTGACAGGGCCCTGCCCATTGCCCCTTAAGTGAGACGTGTGGGAGTTTATGATGTTCTGCAAATTGAGCCTTCTCAGGAAATCCATTATTTGCTCATACCTTCCTACTGAACTCACAGATTGCCACTATTAAGGTGTCATTTTACGTAGAAAAACTGACATCCAAAATTCAACTTTCCATTTCTATTTCTCTCTGAATTTTGTTTGAAATAAAAGCAGCTTCTAAAGCAAAACAAAGGAGTACTGAGCTATGAATATCTTCCGACAGTAATATCCGCACATCTCACCATTCGGAGTTGCAATGTAATCCATGTCACACGCACTGCCCGTGACGAGGCGCTGAAGCCCTCTACGAAGGTCAGCACGCTGCTACGAACCCCTAAGTTCGGTTTTTTCAGAGGTAATTATTGTCAAGAACAATCTATAAACATAAGTATCTTTCGTCATGACCACGAAGAAGTTAGCCGGAATGTGTGCATAAGCGACATTAACATTGTTTTTTACAAGACTCCGGGATTTAGTTATGACAAGCTCAGAGTCACTGATAGGGTGACCAACTGGCATGGGTGCAAATTCAGGACGGTAAGTGTACAAATTCAGGACAAAGGGTCAACATTCAGGACAAAAATTCAGGACATAAGGTCAAAATTCAAGACAAAACTGAGGGACAAAGGGTAAGTTTTACAGACACATCATAGGAAGTTGCGCAATAGTATCAAAGTAAGTAAATAGACAACCACTTAAGTACAAGTCAAAATAAGTTTATATTAGGTTGAGACAATCGTGCACTTCATGGTTTTTCGGTATGCGCGCAGCTTGGGGCAACTGTGCAGGCTTTTTGTTGTATTTCATATGATAATAATCTATTTATATGGTTACTGCACTGGGTTGTCCAGCCCGATATTTTGTTTACAACTCATGGTCCCGAGCATGGATGTCTGGTGAGAGAAGTGGTCAGGAAGATCTGCTCGGATAGTCTTTTAGTTACTAGGATCTCATGTTTGAGTGCCATTGTGAGATGTAAAGCGGAACGCATAGGCGAACTAAAGGGAGGATTGCTGTGATGAACCCACTACAGCGAACGCTTTATGGGTGTTTCAGCGAGTGGAAATTAAAATATGGAATTTTACTTTGCTTATGGGGGCTTCACAGAGAGTTGCACTAGCTGACGAAGTCACAAAGGTGCTTTTCCCTGCAGCTTTCTCAAAGAAGGCACTGTCGATACACTATTACATTGTTTATTTTTGACGCCTTGCCCCTCCTACAAACACAATATACATCTCAAGCACAGCGCATGGCACTATGAGGCTCTCCCTAAAACCTTACACCTAAAACAAAACATGCAAACATTTACAATTATTAGTGTAACATTCAAGTAGCAGTTGGGTGTCACTCAAAATGTCACATGCATGATGTATAGATCCCACACATAAGCAAACAGCAAATACAGAATAGTAACACATAGGCAAAGGTGTAGCCAGAAAATGTAAATACCTGCCACTTTGAACTAAAGCTCTTATAGCACCAAGAAATCAAAGTAAGTCCTCACAACCCTCCCCAGAAGAGCTCTCTTGTCCAAGGATCTTGCCATACATCCTTTCATCAAAGTCCTGATATCCACCATTTCAAATTTACATTCTGCTATCTATTAACTCTTTCATCCGTCATTTAGTCTTTCACCATTCATTCTGTCCTTCCATCTGTGTGCCCATCCATATCGAAACCTTTTCAACCATTTGCAAACCTATCCTTCATCTGTCCTTCCATCCATGATTTCACTCATCCATCCCTCCATTCACCCTTTCACTCATCCATCCATCATCCATCAACCCTTTCACCCAATCCATCCCTTCACTCATCCATCCACTTTCCCACCCATCCATCCATTCGCTCATCCATCCAGCTATTTACCCTTTCGCCCGAGCCATCCTTTCACTCATCCATCCACTCACTCATCTATCCAACCATTTACCCTTTCACCCAACTAGCCATCCTTTCACTTACTCATCCATCACCCAGTCACTCATCCGTCCACCCATTCAACTTTTCACTCACTCATCCATCCTTTCTTCCAGATCTCCACCCTCCCTTTCACTCATGTATGCATTCTTTCACTCATACAGCTTTACATTTTTCTTTTCACCCATCCAGGCACCCATTCGCCCATCCATTCTGCCAATCATTCATCCATGATTTAACTCATCCATCCATGTATCCTCCCTTTCTCTCTCCATTCCCTTTTCACTTAGCCAGTCATCCTTCCATCCTCCCTACACATATCCACCCACTCATCAATCCTCTGATCCTATCACTCATCCATCCTTTCTCTCATCCTTCCACCCTTTCACTCATCTATCCATCCTTTTGTCCATCTACCCACCCTTTCACTCACTCATGCATTCACTAGTCCCTCCATCCATCCATTCACTCATCCATCCAAACAATTTACCCTTTCACCTATCCATCCAACCTTCCACTCACTCATCCATCCACCCAGTCACTCATCCATCTACCCATACAACACTCCACTCATCCATCCATCCATCCATCCATTCTTTCTTCCAGCTCTTCACCCTCCCTTTCACTCATGTATGCTCCACATTCAAATGTTCTAATGTTATGTATTTCTTCTGCAAGCATAAGCAATGTGGAAAAATAGCAAACATATTAAAAATTCAAATAAAGGTGTTGCCCAGCAGCCCAGGCACTGAAGGACACCCCTTTTTGGGATGTTGTGCACATGACGAGCTCTTATTTTGAAGTAGGCGCCTTGACGCCCATTGGGCAAAGTTTGCGCATAATAAGAATCTTTTCATTCATCTTTTCATTTGATTTGTCACTTGCCGTGATGAGAGCCAATGTGGGTTCACTCACTATGTATAAATTCATGTTTATTTTAAACCTTTGAGAAAGCATGCGTAGGGCGAGACCTAAAACTAACGCATCATTTAACGTGCTAGAGACAGCCAAGTCCAACAAAGATGTTTACCAACCACAGCGTCCCGCAGAAGCACCAACGTCTCCCAAAATCTTCCAATTGGCCTTTATGCCAATACACTTCAAAAAAGTTAGGGAGCATCCTTCATCAGCATTTATTAACTACGAGCCATTGATAGAATCATTCTAAAGCATCTGTGTATTAAAACAAGTGAGCATGGGGTCAACTGTTTACAGACCGAAAGTGTGGAACAGTTTGGAGGGGCAGGGAAGTATGAATTAATATCTCATAGAAAATAACCATCAGGCCACAGATCACGTCAGGTTTAGGGTGGTTTGAGTTGATTATAAAGTTATTAAAGCTAAATACATGAGCGCATAATCTTGAAAGGAAAGGACTGCCGATTTGAGATCGAGGAGGTGTGTTGGAGACAAATCTGGAGGTGGGTGACCGGGTGAATCTACAGCAGGCACCAATTGTGAGAAAGAAGTGTTTGTTAAATCATTTGATCAGCGCTGCCCCAGCCGCCCTGGCAAGCGAGAGTCTCCTTGTGTGAAACACTGAGCATTAAATGGATTGCTCCAGCATGTGCATAATAAGCGTAATCATGACACTCACAGGAAGAAGGCCAGGGCAGACCAATGGGGGCAAAAGGACAGCTAAACAGAGAGCAGGGTGTAACAGCTCAAACTGTCGCAGACAGAATGACAATGGGCAGATGGGGCTGCTCTTGTGCTCGAGGAGGAGTGGGAGGCGGCCTCATCAGGAGGCTGAGGCTTCTCGCAGGAAGCAGTGCTTCTCCCTGCAATGGCCATAATTACGGACAAAAGGCGTCCGTAAAAGGAACTCTCATGGACAACGGACGTAAGGTCCAAATTACGGACGGTCCGTGAAATTTACGGACGGAAGGTCACCCTAGTCACTGAGAACAGCTGAGCTGTTCGACAAGTATTCTGCATATATTCTCTGGTATTGTATGTAGGGCAGGGGAGAGGATTAAAAAACCTGATGTTGCTTGTGGCCCAAATGTGTTCCAGATTATGAAAAAAAAGGCAAGGACTGCCTGCTACTGAAAAACAAGAACAATAGAAGCGGAGAGGCCAGAAAGTAAAAGTAAAGACGTGAGGAACAGTACATAGAACAAAATATAAAAAAGAAGCAGATTAATGCACAGATAAATAAGACGCAGAGCTTATTAGAGGAAGAAAGCCACAAGAGAAAATGAGAAGAGCTTTTACGGCTCCATGATGGCTGACGGGTAAGGAGCTCCGGCCGGGAGCTCCCTGGTAAGGGATTGCCTTTTGGCATAAATCCTGGGAAAAAAACCCTATCGGACCACCTCCACTCCCGGGGATACTGTGTTCCCGTGACTTTCCAGGGCCGATTCGCAGCTTTTGCTGATTGAGATTAGGATGGCTACAGCAGCTAGCGAGAAGCCTGGAAAGACTGCCACCATTGGAGCCAAAGCACCATGGCCGAAGCACGGTTGAGCTGCTCAGGCAGCCGAATAGAGATGGGCTGGGGATTACCCCTCCGATGATGTTAACGGCTCTCACCTACCTTCCAGGCATGACCACAGTTGCTTTTGTTTCCCACTGCAACTTCCTTTTTGTATGCCCCCCGTGGCTGCTGCTTTTTTGCACCAGAGTTGTTTGCCTCAGATAAAGCAGCAAGTGCTCGACGCAATGCTGCCGCCTTTGTGTTCCCCGAGTAATTCCTGACGACCCGGGAAAGAATGGTGATTTCCATGTCTTTCGCCCACTTGTTTCCCGTAACTGAGATTTACGTCCTACCCAATTGGTGTTTGGGGTTTTGGTGGATCTGAAATCCTCCATTTTATGCTGGAGGTCGCTGTAACTGCGAGCTGAGACCTCCATCTTGGCAGCATGGATTGGATTCTTAACTCTCTGCATGAGGCCGATCTTTGATATTGTTTTCGCTAGCCTGACTTTCGCCTCTCGACGATCCCCTCCTTATCTGGACGCCTACTCCCTATCGACAATGATGATCCATTAGAGACATCCACTTCGCCCCCTTCTTCTGGCCCTCTCCACAGCCAGGGTGCTCCGGCAATTTGAGCTAGGCCCGCCCCGGGTGCCATGGATTCCGTGTCCCCGACCGGTCTGGTGGGCTTGTTGACATTGACTTTGGAGGAACTCCTGATTTGTAACAGTCTTCTTTTCCGGTATGCCCGACTTGGTCAGATATCCAGCTAAGGGCTCAATTCCCCTCCCCACCACCTTCGATGTTCCCCTTGGACTTGGTCTTGCGTTTTTTGCTTTGTTCCCTGGTATCCGATGCAAATAGTGCAACTGTATATTTAACTCCACTTCTATGTAAAGTGCTCCGATACCTCCGGGTCTAGCTGGCACTATATAAAACTAAATAAATAAATAAGAAAATACATGGAAAGAAACGGGGAAAAATAATTTAGTACCCATATGCTGAGACAGCAATTAACAAAGCATTATAATGCTTGTTAATTTGTTTACCCTGGTCTTGCAGCCCATGTATTCCCTCAACCTGAAGCAACTGCATTGTCGTACAGAAGTACCGGACTGAAATATAGGGAAGGGGTCATAATTTACTATGTTATGTAATACTTTGTAAAATCTAATAAAAACAAGATTGACAAAAAAAGATGCACAGCCTCCAAATTAAAAAAATTAAACAATGGTAAAAATTAAAGCAGGCTTGTAGTTAAAAGGCCCGTCGCCTCCAAATTAAAATAATAAAACCAGCAATGGAGAAAATTAAAGCGGGACTGTACCTAAACGCAGAGCCTCCAATTAAAATAATAAAACCCGCAATTGTGAAAATAAAAGCAGGCGTGTTAGTTAAAAGGCGGGGGCATCCAACAAAGTTTGCCTATACACGCTCCCTTTTGTCAGCTGAGCGGCGAGCGTATTTAACTCCAAAAGAACAAAAACACCACATTTCAACACATGAGAGGAGAAGAAAGAAAAATAGGGCAACCAAACTAACCTAAATAGACAGGAGGGAACAAGCACTGCAGTAGGGCTAGTTGCCATGGAGGGGAACCAAAAACAAAAGGACAGACAAATACAACCAATGCACCACTGATAATCGATAATTTTAGAAGGGCCAATAAAAGAACCAACAAAAGACAATGGGGGTGCTTTAAGCCCACAGAGGAGATACAGCATGTCTCTAAGAGATAGAGGATGTGCTGCCTTGGCAAGACCTAAAAACCTTTTCTACTGGAATTTTACAACTACCTTTCCATTATCCTAAACTTAAGCACTGAGACGTGCAGTAATTCTAGAATTTAATCAATCTCATCCCAACAGCAAATGTATGTTTAGGAACAGTAGACATATTCCCTGACCACTCAAACAGGAGAAACTAATCCCATTTTTACCCATTACTTTATTCCTATAATGTGACAAAGAACCTCTGTATTTAAAAACAAACATACCACGACCTATTATATGGTAAAATAAATCAATGGGATGCAGAGATCTTTTGTAAACTAAATGTCCACAAGTTAAAACATTATTGCAGTGGTGACTCAGCCGTTCATTCCTCTGATTAATAAAATTAGTGTCACTAAGTTAACGGTATCATCCGGCATGTATAAGCTATTTGGAGCTTTCAGTCTTTTGCAAGAAAAACGTTTTAAGAAAAGTTATTGTTCTTTTCAAGAGAGCCACATCGCAGTATAGGTTTGCACTTTTTTTGAGTGTAGAATCATGTAGCATTTCTCTCTCTCAAGGACCCCGTTGGAAGCTACGACTAGCAGTCCTCCAAAATATCCTCAAAGCCCAGTATATTTCAAATGAAAGTCCTATGTGGATTAATTTACCAGGTGTAAAGGGCCCATACACAGTGGTGGAATTGTGGCATACACACACAGCTATTGATGGCTCATAATTCATCCCCCACCCCTAAACAAGCATTTGCAATGCAATAGGTCTCGCATTAGGAAAGTATGAGCTATTGGTATTGTAAATGACAAATTTTTTATTTATGTGTTGGTTTTGAAAATAGCTACATTAATAGCTTTGTCATTTACAATGCCAATACTTTTAACTTTCACAAATGTGACACCTATAGCATTTATAATGCAATATGTGTTGTATTTACGTGACTTAGATGTATTGATATTACAAATAACAATTGCTTTGAATTTTTTTAATAATTAATACTTAAATAAAAGTTATTGTAATTTATAATGGCAATAGGTTAAACTTTTGTAAATAACTTTTGTGAAGATTATGTTCAGTGTATTTTATTGTGACAAAAATCCAAGAACAGAAGTGAAATATTAACCTCTTTTTGTGACATTTGTAATAAAGCTTGAAACATTGAGAGAACATATTTGAACCAGTTGTTGAATGGTTGCACAGATTGATGCTGTGGTGGCGCTGAGTGATGATGTATTTGCGACGAGTGATGCTGTGGTAGCGCATAGTGATGTTGTGGTGCCCCCGAGTGATGCTGTGGTGGTGCTGAGTGATGCTGTGGTGATGCGATAGATAGAGTGTAATTATGTGGTGTGTAACTATGTGGCACTAAGTGGTATTTGGAGTGTATGTTGCATTGAGTGCAGTGTAATTATGTTGCGTGTAATTATGTGGCACTGAGTGGTATTTGGAGTATATGATGCGTTGAGCGCAGTGTAAATATGTAGCATATAATTATGTGGAACTGAGTGGTATTGTCTGGAGTGTATGTTGTATTCAGTAGAGTGTAATTATGTGGTGTATAATTATGTGGCACTGAGTGGTAATGTTTGGAGTGTATGTTGCATTGAGTGCAGTGTAATTATGTGGCGTGTAATTATGGGGAACTGAGTGGTATTTGGAGTGCATGTTGCATTGAGTGCAGTGTAATTATGTGGCGGGTAATTATATGGCAGGTGATTATGTGGCACTGAGTGGTATTTGGAGTGTATGTTGTATTCAGTACAGTGTAATTATGTGGTGTGTAATTATGTGGCACTGAGTGGTATTGTTTGGAGTGTATGTTGCATTGAGTGCAGTGTAATTATGTAGCATATAATTATGTGGCACTGAGTGGTACTGTGTGGAGTGTGTTGCATTCAGTAGAGTGTAATTATGTGGCACTGAGTGGTATTTGGAGTGTATGCTGCATTGTGCGCAGTGTAATTATGTAGCATATAATTATGTGGCACTGAGTGGTATTGTGTGGAGTGTATGTTGTAATCAGTAGAGTGTAATTGTGTGTGAGGGTGCAGAGTGTGTGAGAGTGCAGAGAGTGTGAGGAGAGTGTGAGGGTGCGGGGAGTGTGAGGGTGCGGAGAGTGTGAGGGTGCGGAGAGTGTGAGGGTGCGGAGAGTGGGAGTGTTGCAGCGTGTGCGGAGTGTGTGAGGGTGCGGAGTGTGTGAGGAGGGAGCTGTTTTGAGGGCACTGGAGAGGAAGAGCAGCAGAGGGAGCTGTTTTGAGGGCACTGGAGAGGAAGAGCAGTAGAAGGAGCTGTTTTGAGGGCACCAAGACAAAGAGCAGCAGTAGGAGCTGTTTTGAGGGCACTGGAGAGGAAGGGCGGCAGAGGGAGATGTTTTGAGGACACTGGAGAGGGAGAGCGGCAGAGGGAGCTGTTTTGAGGGCAATGTAGAGGAAGAGCATATTTAAATAAGCCAGAGCGGGGAATTAATATGCAATAGCTCATTGCTTTCATTTATTTTGGGTCCCATATTTTGCATGTTCCAGTGCTCAAATTAAAGACAACTTCTGTCCTCGTTTCATTATATTGAGCATTGAGTCTCTCAAAAAGACTGTGTACACTGCAACTCCAAAATAAGTCAGGGTTCTGAGCAACATTTCATCAGGGTGCCCCAGCTAAGACCAGATGGGCTACAAACATGTCATGCTGCCAGATTATCACATAAAATCAATTTAACTCAGTGTATTCCAATGGAAATCGTGAACAAGGTCATTTGTCATGCAGAAAATATGACACGCACAACCTCCACTGGTCCGATGGTGACATCAGACTGGTTTTATGGAGAGAACAATTTGTAGTGCCTCAGTTCATCAGACAAAAACTATAATAAAAATTGTTCATATGTTTAATACCTGTTTTATATGACTAGGGCACGCTAAGTCAAGGACCAAACAGATTTTGTGACAGATTTAGAGTGGCAAAAAAATCAACTATCTCTCCCCCCCCAAATCAACAATCAATGGGACTTCATAACACACACAAACGTTATTTAAAGACCACGCAGACAGGCAGTGCATTTCCTGACTCTTTCGGACATTATTCCCCTTTGTTTGCTCTCCAGTTTTACCCATGTTTCTCAGCCCAGTCGAACTGGGTTATATAGGGCTCTACATACCACGTAACACGTGAGATGCTGGACGTGGTTGGTTTTTAGCAAATAGCTACTCATTTCATTCTGGGAGCTATAGTTTCTTGTTTAACCTGGCAAGAAAGTACTTAAAATCCACGGCCCGTAAAGTAATGTTGCGCTACTCGGTAGCTATGGAGTTGCTATGATAAACCCCCGACATTGAACAGTGATATTCTCTAAGAACCAACTCGATTGGTCAATATTTTACATTGAGCTGGATTAGGTGGGTCCCTCCTTTATTTGAGGTACGTAACGCTTCCGACACCACCACTGCTTACAAAAAGTCACTAACAACCTTAATTAACAAGTACGCCCTTCTTCACTTTTTCGAACAAATACAAAAAAAACGAGATGTGCCTAAATAGAAGTCTGCGGTCACTATTAAAGTGAAAGCGCAGTATGGGGTGCTTTTACACAAAAAAGCATTTGTTTGACTACCAAAAAAAAAAAGCATTTGACAAACAAATGCTTTTTTTTGTAAAAAACGCCCCATACTACGCTTTCACTTTAATTGCGGCCGCAAACCTTCCTTTAGATGCAGCTTGTCTGCAGTAAGGGGCATTGCCTCTATTAACATCAACGAGCAGCATGGGGCACTTATATGCAACAACCAAAAAGTGAATTAATAGAAAAACCAAAAACACATGGGGCCGAATTTGGCGCAGCAAATAAACCAAAGGTGTGGCCGTCACTGTGGCGTGCAATAAGTAAAAAAACATTTTTAATAATATAAAAGAGTGCAGCGTGCTGTGATGTCGTGGGTAACAACACAAGTAAAAAGTCCAGTGGTTATGGGAGGTTACAAATGCAGACAAGGCGGTACCAAGGAGGGACTACTAAGCCTATTCACAAATGATTCACAAATTAAAAGCAACTATCACTTCTATTAAATGCCATTGCAGTGATATAATCTAAGATTGTAAGGAAGAAATTACTTTTTTTTATTTCTAAAGAATCTTTATCCTAGGTTTACGTGACCTTTGGTGATGGGTTCCATGACAAACATTTTGATGGTATTTCTGGTGCGCAGCCTTTTAGGTTTAAAGCATTTTATTAAGCATTCACAAAAAAAATAAAGGACAAACAGTTGACACATGGGAGCAAGCGTCCGATACAGTCATATAATAGCGCACCAGCGTGTTAGGGTCCTGTAAAAGCAGTGTACATTCAGATGCAATAGCTGGTGCGTATGCTGCCACAAAGTGCTCCAAAGTGAACAAACCCCCCAACTCCCTAGCTCCCCGAACCAAACCATGCCCCTTCCCCCCACCCCCGTCCAGTGCACCAAAGCAACACCCGCCCACCCCTCCAAAGACCGCTCCTTTCTCTCCCGTGCCCTCACATCTAGGCTCGTAGGCTTCCAGGTCTGCCAATGTAGTCAGCCTCAACAGGCGGAGATATCTGGGGCACGTAAGCTCTGTAAATTCCCCCACAAGCAATGAGTGAAACGGTTGCCATAGTTCATTAAATTGTTCCACCTCTCCCGCCACCATGAGCGACAATTTTTCCATTCCCAGGACATGCCATAGTCTATGCAACCATCCTGTGGTGGAGGGAAGTGTGGTAGTGCGCCAGTGAATAAGTATATTTTGAACAGCAGAACCCAGTGCTATCGCAATTTGCCTCCCTCTACGCGACTTCAGAGGATACATCAGTCCGTTGGGCAAGCCCAACAGAACATACGCTGGAAAACGAGGCAATTCAATCTCAAAGTTGGAGTCAATCAAGTCTAAAAACTCCTTTCAGTAGGGAGCTAGTATCGGGCATTCCCATAAAACATGAGTGAGGGTTCCCGGTTGCCCACATGCTCGCCAACAGGTGGCGTCAATGTTGTGATTCATCTCATGTAACCTTTGGGGCGTGTAATACCAATATGTGGATACTTTTGTAAATGTCTCCGTTAGCCCAGTGTGATATGCAGAGTGTCGGGCCCTATATGCAATGCTGTCCCATTCCTTACGGCTCAAGGATCTCCCTAATTCTCTTTCCCATCGTTCTCTACCTGGATTATAGATGTCAAAGGGGGAGAGCTGCAGGAGTTTGTACAAGTCCGAGATGAGTTTTTTGTCTGAGGTGCGTGTGACAAGCCATTTCTCATATGGTAAAAGCTGCCGGCTCTCGAGTCTGTGGTTGCAGTGCCCAGTGACGCACCTGCATATAACGCAACCGTTCCACCTCCGGCAACTGATATTCTTTCCTGAGTTCCGGGAATGGGATTATGCCCTCCGGGCCATACAGATGAAAAAGAGCCCTGCACCCGGCCATTCGCCAACGTGTAAAGGCCCCTGGTTCCATGCCAGGGCTAAATTCTGGGTTGTCGATCAGGGGCGTGAACGGAGAAGGGAAGGTGGTAAGTGAGTGAGTCAAATACGTGGCATCCCACACCCTCAAGAGGACCCGTGTGATATAAGATGCATATAAATTGGAAGGGCGATGTATCCGCCGCAGAAAGGGCACTTCTTGCAAGGTCCGGCCCGCAACTGCCTGGTCCTGAAAGAGCCAGTGTTTGTCGGACTCCCATTTGCTCCACTCTACCAGATACCTTAGTTGGGCTGCCTGAAAATATTTACGGAGGTTCGGTATTCCGAGCCCCCCTGCCTCGGGTGCCAGAGTGGCCAAGGTCCTCTTGAGTCTGGGTTTACGGCCCTGCCATATGAAGCGCGCAATGTCCGCCTGAGTCTGAAGCAGCCATCCCTTTGGGGGCTGCAGTGGCAGGGCGCGGAATAGGTAAAGCGCCTGCGGCAAGATGGTCATTTTCATCGCGGCAATCCTACCCAGCCAGGATAATGTGCCCTTGCTCCAGCGACCCAGTTCTTCCTTAATTTTAGAGCCTAATGCGGTGTAGTTCGCAGTCACCATGGCAGGTAGTGTGGGCGCCAGAAGAATGCCCAGGTAAGGCACCAGATCTTTCGACCAGTGCATGGGATATCGCCTCTGCAAATCGGTTCTGGTGGCCACGGTGAGTGAGACATCAAGGGCCGCCGATTTCCCCATATTCATCTTAAAGCCCGCAATGGCAGCGAAGGCTTCCAACTCGTGGATGCAAGCAGGGAGCGACATCCCCGGATCCTCCAATGTCAGAATGATATCGTCTGCATACAGACTGATAGTGTGGGTGTACTCCCCCATCTTAACTCCCAGGGCATTCGGATTTTGACGAATTCTTTGGGCCAGAGGTTCCATGTAAAGCGCGAATAGGAGGGGGGATAATGGGCACCCCTGTCTGGTACCCCTTTCGATCGTGAAGTGATGAGAACTGCAACCGTTAACCCGTACCACTGCTGATGGAAACTTATAGCAGTTAAACACCAGAGTGCGGAATTTCTCGCCAATGCCGACTTTCGCCAGAACTCTCTCTAGATATGGCCAGTGCACCCTGTCGAAGGCCTTCTCTGCGTCGACTGCTAGTAACATCCTTTCTCCGGGTATTCTGGAGGCCTTCTCCAGAACATGAACTACCCTCTTGGTGTTGTCCACCGTCTGCCTCCCCGGGTCGAATCCAGCCTGATCCGAGTCCACCAGACTCGGAAGATGAAGCGCTAAACGGGCCGCCAAGATCCCAGTGTACAACTTAAGGTCGACATTCAAGAGGGAGATAGGCCTGTAAGAGCCACATTGTGTCAGGTCCTTCCCTGGCTTGGGGATAACCGAAACCGTTGCCCTATGCAGATCCGGGGGAATAGCTCCAGGCTCGGAGAAGGAGTTAAATAGGCGTGTGAGGATCGGGGCCAGCGTGGGGCAGAAAGTCTTATAAAAGAGGGAGGTATAACCGTCGGGGCCCGGGGCTTTCCCGTGTTTAAGCCTGGAAATGGCTGTGATTACTTCCTCCACTCGAATATCCCTCTCGAGATATTCTGCCTGCTCTGGAGCAAGGGAGGGAAGGTCAACCGAGGACGGGTAGGTCTCCTCTGCCTGTGCTGACGGGGGTTCGCCCCTATAGAGGTCGGCATAAAATCGACGGAAGCCGTCAGCTATTTGGTCATCTTCCGTCACCGACTCCCCGGAGGGCGTCGCTAGCTTCTTCACTAAGTGCTTCTGGTGTGCTGCTTTAAGTTTATGTGCCAGGAGTTTCCCACACCTGTCCCCACCAGTATAATACGCATGCTTCAAGCGCAATGCAGCGTACTCCGCCCTGTCCGTATCCAAGGCTGCTAAAAGCTTCCTCGCCGCCTTAAGCTGCTTCCAGATTCTGGGTGCCTCCGTCCTCTGGTGAACCTGTTCCAGTTCTCGCACCTTGCCTGTGAGTTCCTCACGTTTCCGCTGATGCTCCCGATTCTCAGCTGAGGAGATAGCAATAAATTCCCCTCGGAGCACCACCTTCAGTGCCGCCCACTGCGTTGCTAGGGAAGTGTCACCATTATCATTGTGCTCCTGGAATTCCCGAATTGAATCTTGAATATGTTTTACCACCGTCTGTCTGTGCAGCAAGGTATCTCTGAGGCGCCATACCCCGCGCCTCGGCGATATCGGTGGTAATTGAAACTCTGCTATAACAGGGGCATGGTCTGATAGAGAAAGAACCCCTATCGTTGACGCTATGGCTAAATCGCGGAACGGTTTGGAGACTAGGAGATGATCGAGGTGAGCGTAGGTCTTATGAGCGTGTGAATAATAGGAATAATCCCGGGTGGTGGGATGCAAGGAGAGCCAGAGGTCATGGAGATCCGAGTTCTCCAGCTGGCGTTTGCCCATCTGCGAGATCTCGCCAGTCTGCGGTCGTCCTTGCAAGGACCTATCCAGGGAGGAGTCGAAGACCATATTCAGATCCCCCCCTATGATGATGTGCCTATCTGGTGTGGCGGTGATATCCACCACCACCGAATGTAGGAATTGTTCCTGGTGTTCATTGGGGCTATACATCGATCCAACAGTGAAAGTCAGTCCCCCGTACTTGACCCTATAAGCCAGGAGCCTGCCCTTCTGCTCAGCAAACATATGTAGAATCTCCCCCTTAAACTTGTGGGATATCAAAAGTGCGACCCCAGCGGTCTTAGTGGTATTGCAGGAGAAGAATTGAGTGGGAAACTTATGGGAGCGCATCCTCTGGCAGTCTCTGGCCAGAAGATGTGTCTCCTGTAGAAGGCAAATATCTGCGTGGGTATTTTCCAATAAAGAAAGAACCGCCCTTCTTTTGATAGGATTATTTAACCCCTTCACGTTAAGGGTAACCACTGTGAAAGCCGTAATCTGTGTGGATTAGACCAAGGCAGACGCAATGTGTCACGGCCTAAGAGGGGTAGGCACGGTGTAGGTGATGTGTAGAAGCACAGCCAGGCTGTGATGAGTAGCACAGTTGCACTGGACGGACCCCGTGATTCCCCCCAAACCTCCCCCAGCCAACTCCCAAACTGCCCAACCCTCCCCTCCCCCTCCCAGCAACACCCTCCACTCCCCAACACACCCTTCATGCAACCAACCAAAGAATCTCTCCCCCCCTCCCCCCAACAAACCCCCAAAATCCAAACAAATGTTAGTCCCAGTCATGCCCTCGGGCAAGTCTGTGGTGAGTTACCAATGTGGACGTCCAGCCACTTACCCCCTTCCCCGCTTCCCCCCACCCCCCCCGCCCTCCAAGACCCGAACCTGCTATTCCAGTAAGGATGTGGTGTTCTCCCCCCGGAGCGTCATTATGCTGTGAGAGCCACGTCACCGGTAGCTACGTTGCTTCTGGCAGCCTCGGAGACCGCATCCGCCATGTTGGCTCTAATGGTGGGTGAGTCTGGCCTCCTGGGGTTGGCCGTTCCCCGTCTCCGTGACACCCTCTGCCAGCCGTCTCTGGGGCCGCGTCTCCCGCTCGGCGTGTTCGTGTCTTCCTCCTCCGCCGTGATCCCCAGGACCTCACAGGTGTCTTGGAGCGATCGAAGTTGGTGCATCGTGCCGTTCCATCTAAAGATGAGACGGAATGGGTGGCCCCAGGCATATGGTGTTTCGTGCTCTCTCAAAACGTCTGTGGCGATCTTAAATGATTTCTGTTTTTGCAAAGTAATGGCGGACAGGTCCTGATATAGTCGGGGGGGGGTGCCGATGCTCGCCGTGGTGGGCCCACCCGATGTGCCCTGTCGATCCTGACCGGGAATTCCGGTGGTTCTCCTAGGATCGCTCGAAACAGGTCTCTCAGGTAGCCAGTCACATCCGTGCCTTCGTCCGAGGACGGAACCCCCCCAGACTCGAATGTTGTTTCGCCGAGAGCGGTTCTCAAGGTCTTCGTTATGCATCTCCAGATCTAGGTGCTGTTCTCTGAGGCGCAGCACCTCCTGTTGTAGCAGGGCTAACTCCTCATCGATACGGTGGTTCGTGCCCTCCACCGTGGCCACTCGGTCCCCGATCTCTTCCACTTCTCTTCGCACCTCCCGGACCTCGCCCGCCACTTCCTGTTTCAATGTTTGAAAATCGTCTCTGAGGGTGCTAAACAGCGACTCAAGAAACGATCTGGTGACCGGTGGCTCTCCTCCATTCGAACTCTGCGAGGCCCCGGCCGGGCTTGCTGAAGACGGCCCCCTATCTCCCCTCTGTTGGGATCTGCTGAGCATCTCCGGGAGAGTGCGCTCTCCCCGCTTGTTGCCTTTGCCCGACGCCATCTTGGGTTGAATGCGGGCCGCGTCACCTCTCTCATGGTAGACAAGGGCCCGTGGGTCGACACCGGCACTACACCAAGCACCTTCTGGGGCCAGTACTGTGGAGAAGTGTGGCTCAGGGGTTAGAGGCGGCAGACCCGGAAGCTGAGATCGGCCCTGGACCAGGGTTCAATTCCCCGCCTCGGCGGGTCTTGGGCTCAAAAATTCCACGGACTCGATAATTCTCGCTCCGGTGCCTTCTCGACTCACGGGTTCACACTCTGCGACTCTGGGCAATAGCTTGCTTAATCTCCACAACGGCCCCTCGCGGCGGGATGCCTGGCTTTCACCTTGTGGATACCCTGCCGGGGTTAACTCACAGTGGAATACCAGGACGGGTT
Organism: Lissotriton vulgaris; assembly: GCF_964263255.1. NCBI lineage: Eukaryota > Metazoa > Chordata > Amphibia > Caudata > Salamandridae > Lissotriton > Lissotriton vulgaris. The sequence continues at coordinate 431,852 of NW_028247109.1, read as the reverse complement.
CCCTAAGCAAGCGCCGGGAAACCCTTTGTGGGTAGCTGTGCGCTATATAAGCTCAAATACATTTACATTTACATTTACTTCTGGGATCGTCACGTGGGGGTCCGGGTGCAATAGCTATTGCAAGGTGCGCACTCCGTCTGTAGGCCTCACCAGCCTCCGATCACCTGTGACTGTCCCCTCTTTCCGTCACTGTTCAGGAGGCGTTGTGGATTCCTCCGTAGATGCGCAGGACTCCCCAGCCGTCGCAGTCATCAGAAGCCCTTCAGGGCGATTCCGCAATCTCTAGGCTTCGGCCAAATTCGTCGTGCGTCACAGTGCTAATGGCCGGGATTCGCTCTGGGCCCGACTATGCAGGGTGTGGGGCCGCCGGGAACTCCGGCGTCGCTGCGATCCTCGGCGTTCACTAAGTTGTGGAGTCCTGCCGCCGGAAAAGCCGAGGGGGGAAGGCTCCGCACAAGGCCCCGGGTCCGCACCCTTGTCCCTTCGATGCCCTCCCGGGGACGGCCAGATGGGTATGCCGGGACTCAAGCGTCACACTCTGCTACTCTTGCGGGGCTACTACGGTGGTTTCTCCAAATTTCCAGGACCTATTGATCGAGGCGTTGCCGGGTCTCTACCGGCTGCTCACTCCAAGCGGCACTGGGCGCGGCGTGTGTCCGGCCGACGTGCTCTGTGGTCGGCCTCCTCCTCCTCGCGTCTCCCGGGTCGGACCTTCAACACCGTCCGACGGGCTGTCCTGAGGCTAAACGGAGGCTAGGACTCGACCAGTGTCGTCTCTGCAGGTTCCGTAATCTCTCCCCTTGCCGTTAAGCTCCGGAGGGGGGAGAAAGAGCTATATTTCGGGGCTCGGGCCTAGTCGGGCCGGGGAGCATCGAGAAGAAGCGTCCTCTCACTCCGCCATCTTGGCCACGCCCCTCGTGCGCAGCCTTTTAGACTGGAGCCAGGCCACTGGGTCAGCGCTGGTAAGGCTCTCCATATTAATTTGCTGACTCGCCCAACTCTCCAACCAGGAAGATTTATGTGGACTATTTCATATGAATTGCACAATGGGATTGTATTTTTTTAAATGAATGAATAAGGCAAAAATCTAAAATAGAGTAAAATTTGTGATACTTTCACAGAATAGTAAGCGCTGCCTTAGGTGGCTGCATGCGGGCCTTATCGGCACTCAATTTTTAGGACCCAACTTAATTTTCATCATCAGACTTTAACCAAAGTAAAAGAGAAAGGTAGAAAAGGAGGACAAGGAGGAGGAAGCGAAAGACGAGAAACAGTCAAGAAGGTAGGAAGTGGGGATTAAACCGAACCTGCAGTAGTGCGGTTAAAGAGTTGGTGGTGAAGAATGGTGAGTTCACGGGAAAGACCCATGAGGTTAAAAGAAAACTAGACGGCCTTGGTACACGGCAACCTCCGCACCTGAGGGAAAATGTTGGTCCCGGCACTCATGATTTCACAAATTAGGCACTGCACATGGGCATACATGTCCCAGGATTCAGTGCGGTGCGGACTTGAAACCAGGACTGTCTGGCTGAAGTTGTAAACTGCATAGGTCCATTTGTCAGCTGCGACTAGTTACCGCTGGTAAGGATGAGCTCGGTAAATCTTCAGAGAGTAAACAAATGGGGTACGAGTCTACACCCAAAAAACAGTGATTCGAATTGCATGCATGATGTACACGTGGCCGTTGCGGTCCTTGTTAATGGTTGTTCTTGAGGACAGAATGTGCCAGTGAGACGTATAGGACAAGCTGTGCCAAGGATTAAAGGTTCAGTAACATGCAATATTAATGCAGAAACAATTGGCCTGCGGGAACCGGTTCTCCTTTCACGCTCGTCACGGTGTGAGGAGGGAAAGCTCTGCTCGCAAGCAGTCGCCGTGGCCTACCTGCACAAACGTGCTGCTCCCCGCCTCAGGTCATACAAATCCCCCGGCGTTACTTCATCGTGCACCACGCAGCCCCTCAGTCACATCCTCGTGTTTCTCGTGAATCAGAGATCAGAGCGCTTCCTGCTGAAAAGGGTGAGAGATGACATTTCAGCCAGCCCACGGAGAGAGAGGCTTCCTGTTTCACAACAGACTTGCTATATAAAACTAGCATTGACTGGCACAGGACGGAAGAAAGAAAAGAGGGGCTTCCTATAGAAAACGAGCCGCCCAGTTTACGCCGAAGAAGCAGTTTTGCCAGCGGGGGCGAAACCAGGAAGTCAGGCATCCTTGCCCGTGTCATAGGCGGGGCCTGTGACGCGGCCGGAAGAGGCCGGTGATGCTCATTGTTGCGGGGCTCCCATCATGGAGGGAGAGCCCCGCGGTAGCGTGAAAATCCAGAGAAGTGCCCTGCGTGTGGAGATGCGCCGGAAAAGAGCACGGTGAGTGGAGGGGGGATCTGTGTGTGTGTGCGCGTGAGCCCCGTGAGTGGTGGGGGAGGGGGGTGCGTGCATGCGTGTGTGTGCCTGCCTGCCTGTGTGTATGCCTGGGGGGAGGGGAGTGAGTGTTTGCAAGTGGGAATGTGTGTGTGCATGCGTGACTTTGCCTGTGTGTGATTGCGAGAGCATGTGAATGGCAGGCAGGGGATGTGCACGGCGACGTGCGCGCCCTCGAGGGCAAATCAGACAGAGGCTCGTGCATGTACACTGTCTCACATTCCCCCGAACACGCCAGCAAAAGTTGTCGAACAGACAAAGCATGCTTCGCATGCTTTTTAGGTCTGCTCGACCTAAAAATAGCAATGAAGTATATACATAATTTTACATGTTTTACTTCTCCCTCAGTCCCTGCCTGCGGATTACTGAATAGCAGAATCTGTGTTACTGGCAGCCACAGGTAAAATGCTCCGTCTGCAGTTATTTGTTTTCAAAATATCAAGATTGTTTTTGGGGTTCAAAAATTCACATTAGCGCGTGGAATGACAAGCCATGTGGTGCAATTCTTACAGGAGCTTCAGAAGGTCAGAGTGTGTTTGCCCAAGTGTGTTTGCCCGAGTGGGACAGATGAAGACATGCATATATGCACACAAACGTTTTAAAATAATTGACATTATCCTACTTTGTGGCCTAAGTAATAGGTCCAGTTTTATAGGCAGCTCCAACTTACGTTTTCTGCTCTTGGCAGGGTCTGACGCCCCATTGTGATTGACAACACCACTGTGCGTGTGACGTGGGCCTCTGCCATTAGAGAGCAGCTGCATTATAGAGAAGAGAGGCTCTTTTACAGCAGGCATCCCTCCTCTCAAATGCAGCTATGCCCACCACAGCGCTATTAGTAAACAAATAGTGCATTTCGGCATAGTCGACTTATTTAGTTTGTATTTGAACCTGTTATTCAGAGGTACTGCACCTAAACCGGACACAGCGCCAAACCCGACCCTCAAAAGAACAGCAAAAGGAATACCAGCGCCAACAGGTTGAACACATCTTTGGCACGAGAGAGCCAGAGAGGTTGTCCCCAGGTAAAAGGATAACCAGCTTGCAGGGCACCATCCCACCGGTATATTGGCTGGTGCCCGGTATGGCCAGTCCGGCCATGCACATAAAGATGTCTATAACTAAATAGGAAGTGTGCAGTTTCGTTTTGAAAATGAATACAACATTTATAACCCAAATGTCCCCATCCCACCCTCACCCTGGGTTAGCCTAGCAATACTTAGGTAGATAGTGTGGCTTCTCTCATCTAGGCATCTCTCCCAACCCCTAGCTATTACTTAACTCCCATAAAATCTGTGAGGATATCAATTAAACATGTTTTATTAAGCTCTGTTTTACCTTCTCCTAGTATCTGCCTGATGTAGGGCAACTCCCTACCCACCACCTACATCCTTTACAACAATGTGCTCCTCCAATTTTCACAATTTAGAAAAGAAAGAATTGGTTTTGTACACAAAGTATAAGAATCAGTGATGGGGAATCTTTCTTACCTGTGTAACTAGACTTGGCCAGTTCAATAGACCTAGACACACATTGGTCGTCACCAGATGACTCTAAATAGGCTCTGAAAGTCACGTATGCTGAGCACTAACATCCAACAATAACAAAAGTATCATTAGAACAGTTCATCCAAGCAAATCTCTTTACTTGGAGTCTCATACTGGCAATCATCAAAAGCAGGACTCTCCGATTCCCCTCACTTTTTCTTCACACCCGTTACCACCCTGGATCCACAGAACTAATACAGGATGGTCTCCTGCAATGTCTAACAATGTTCCTGGAGGATTTGTTTAATTGATTTCTTCCTTTTTGGTCAAAAGATAAAACAATATTTTCAAACAAACACAAGAAACTCATAACGAAAAACATACTGTTATTTCGAATTATATTACATAGGGCCACATATATTAGTAAATAAATGTCAATCAAAAAAACAGAAACAACATTGATACTCCTCACGAGTAAGATCCAACCTAGAAATAGTTCATATGTATCAATCCAAGGATCTTCGAGAGGTGTAGACTCCTCTTAACGTGCGTAGTAGGTTCACAATCCCCCACTGCATATTGCATAATAAAGAGACGTGCAGAGCTAATCAGTTCTACCACAAGCTATAAAAAAGCACTACCATCCCTCACAATACCTCATCCCTCACACAGCAAAGTGCTGTTTCTCACAACAGAAAAGCCGTACGTCGGTGGTCATCATGCACGGCATAGAAACACTTTTGATGCAGGTTTAACGAAAAGACAACACATTTCCAATCACACACCCACATGGTATAACGTAGTACCTAGCAGATAAGTGCTTTACAACTGCTATATAATGCAATCAAGCAAATGACAGAAAAGCTGCTTAAATTTGCACTGCTTTATAACATTTTTGTTTTGGTGCATGGGGACTCTTGTTCCAGTGAACAATACAGGAATTTGAAATTCTTTCATTATTCTTGGGTGCAAAATTAAGTTAAATCTATGTGGCCATTAGATACAATTATCCTGTTACTGTATGAAATCTACCTAAGATTATTTTCATAGGAAGATAAAATGGACTCTTCCAATCAGAGTCCCTCCCCTATTCATGTGAGTCACATCAATGTGATTTTAATCACCCACCTCCATTTCAGATTCAGTAAAGTAATGCCAAAGTAAATGAAAAAAAAAGACTTTAGCATCATTTTGTTACATCAATGTGCCTTAAGTCACACCATTGATAACAGTGGAGGGTGAGTCTCTAGACCTTTTCTAGGCAGTGGTGGAGTATTTAAAAAAACAACAACATTTTTTTATTTTGCAGGGGGTTTAAGATACCCAGCAGTCGCATAGTTCACGTTTCCATATTTAGGCCCCTCGCAGGAGGCAAACTCTTTAGTACATAATCAATTTTGATATATTCAACCCTTGTGAAAAGGATGAAGCCAGCTGCACTCCCTTCTTTACCTCCGTACCAAAGCCTGCAGAGGTGGAGCATTGATATATTTTGTGTCTTGAGTATTTTTTTGACCTTTTGGGAGTACTGGAACTGTTGGACGATGCTTGCATATAAGAAGACCCTACCTTGTAGCCCAAGTACTGCTGTGTGTTTCTTGCATGTCTTTTTTCCTATGTTAGCCTAATTATGCACGTTATCGGCTGTTTTTAATTTGCATGTCACTGCATAGTACACTTGTTATTGTGCCATGTTGTATTTTCACACAGAACCTGCATGTTTTCGTGTTTTATTCTTTTCCTGAGATTTAGTTTGAACACACTAGACAATGTCAAATAACAGTGCCCCTTGTTATTATTCCAACTTCACATCCATATAAAGTCAAAATTTGCCACTTTTAAAAACATACTGTTCCATGAGTTTACTGACAGGACAAAAGAGTATTTTATTTGTTGCATTTGTCCAATTCCAGAACGATGGTGAGTCCACAAACGGTTTGTAAAAGGAGTATTATTTCTGCTTCAAAAAAATAGCTCATCAGTAGTGTTATTAGGAACCTGGAAGGGGTGAAACAAGGAGGGTAGGGGTATGCTGTTATGTCCAGCAAAACAATAACTACATTTGTCACGTAATGACGTCAATACACGTCTTTCATCTGATTTTTTTTCATTTCTGCTTTCTCTATTCACATGATATGGATATACTGCCATGACGGAGTCTGAAAGAGATTTATGATGGGAGGAAATTAAACAAGGCACGGTTCTGTGATACACTAGATTAGCAAAGCTCTAAGCAGCATGGGATCTAAAGCTGTTATTATGATTTAAATGTCACCCGCTCCTGTTTGTTTTACTGTAAAGCATCTCCATATTTGACCTAGGAAATTGAAAGGCTGCCTACTGAACGTGCTTCGTCCTACTGATTTACAAGTACTTATGTATTTAAGGAAAGTTTCCATGTTCTCTGAATGATAAGAGGCTGTTGAGAAGCTTCATCCAAATTTGTTCAGCGTTTATGAGTCTCATGGTTTGATATAATGAAAAGTAAATTATAGCTCCTCATCAGGTTTTTCTTCTTTGGGTGGGCGAGGCAGCAAATTAACAGGGAGAGCCGAGCCAGAGTTGAGGCACAGTCTGGCTCGGATCTTAGAGCCCCTGCACAATCCGAGCCCTAACGATGTTTGCTATGTAAATCACAAAACAAAACTCACGTAAATTATGATAGACTCTTTAAAATTCAAACAAGTGGACTTCTTTAACATGTGGAAGTCCTCATAATAATACATCACATGATAGCATTGCACTGAGAAGTACTTATTAAAAGTAATAGTTTTTAAGTATGAACCATTATTGAAATTAGACGGAGAGGCAGTTCTCTTGTAAATCCTGTACGTGGCCCAGATAAGTACATAGAAAAATTATAATCTAATACATTAAACAATAGCTTTTTGTATAACTGGTATTCCGAACTCACATATTTGAAAGTATTTTCATTCGAAATACTGAAGAAAAATGTTTTAGTGAACTAAAATATTTACCTAAGATCACTCCATTTAAGTGGGGAAGCCACAATTTATCCAGGTTTTTTTGGTTTCACTTTGTACAAATCAGCTAGTAAACTGTTATCTTTCCTTACATTACGACTATATGCCTCCTTGAGACAGGTGTTAAGAAGAAGACATTTATTTATTTCTCCTAACATTTTATACATTGAATTTGTTGAGCACTGTACAGCAGGCATCCAATGTGTGAAAGGGTTACCAAAGCATAGGAGTTTGTCTTGTAAGGATGCCCTTCCAGTACAAAACCTATTCTAAACATTATAAAAACACCTTTGCAGTATCATGACAAGGTGTGTGCATGTTGGTAAGCAGCCTGTTTGTGCAGCACCACAGGGAATAAAAGCAGCAGCCGGTCATACGTAGGAAATAGCACTCTGTGCTGCCTGCTCTCTCCGCGTAGTGCAACACAACACTGCCACTTTGGACTACTTGTGGATACATATGTCCCTGGAACATGGATCGGAAATTAGGTATTATCTGTGGAAAGTGGCTAAATAAAACCGATTCCCCAGTATTCCCCACCCCACAGGAACGAAGTGTTAATGCCGTCATCATTTAACATCCCAGAATTACTGATCCCAGCGGTACAGGTCATTTTAGGTGTGGCATTTACAAATGAGGGAACAACGAGTCACTCGGAGTTAGGGCGGTAGTTGGGCGCTGCAGATAAGACATTTTAACACTTTGTTGTTTAAAATGAGCAGAAATGAGTTTAATGAACAGTGATATATTCCAAAGCACACGAGGGACCTGAAGACGAGTAGGAGGTTTGGATTTCATTTCAAAATATTTTTATTGAAAATAAATTTTACATATACAAAAAACAAGCAGTTGTTTTCCTATCTTTGGGCTGGTCTTGCAATGTGGCCTTCTGGCCTAGTGGTGCCAGAGAGAGAGAAGATAAAAGAGAAAAGAGAGGGGGGGGGGGTTGCGGTTTATTTCCTCAAATAAGCGTTGAGGGCTTCCCACATGTCCTCTTTAGCTATGTGATTTGCCGGCTTGTGTTTGGCTGTGACGTTGTCTGCCCCCCCGGAGGAATGTTACCCAGTTGAACCAGAGTTTGAAGGTGGCTTTGCTGGTGTTCTTCCAGTTCCCCCTGGATGGTTTTCACCGCAGATGTCAGCAGAACGTCGACTAGGTCACGTTCTTCTTTGGAATGGAGCTGTGTTTCTAGGAAGGCGGTGGCAATCCCTGCTAGGCCTCGTTGTGTCTGGCACCCCGTGATATTGTCTATGAGGTCGTATACTTTGCTCCAGAATGCTTTAACTTTGGGGCATTTGTATATCATATGGGCTAGAGCTCCCCTTGCTTTGTGGCAGTTCCAGCAGGTGCTACTACTGCTTGCCCCCACCGTTTCTAGTCTCGCTGGTGTCCAGGGTAATCTGTGTAGTATCCAGTATTTTGTTTGTGCCAACTGCGGTGTGATTTTGTTTTTGGATGCAGATGTCCATAATCTGGCCCTCTCCTCTTCATTTAGCGGTCTCTGTATGGTCTCTTCCCAGAAGGTTATTGTTTTGTTGTTAAGAGCTGTGGTGCGTGGTGTTATTAGTTTGTAGATCTGCGCTGTTTGGTGGCCTATCTGTGCATACTGTATGATGGTGGGTTTGAGTTTGGAGAGATTTGCTTTGGTGATGGCTGCTTTGATTCTTAGGAATTCGTAGAATTCCTTGTCTGGCAGACTGGTTATCTGCTGCAGTGCCTTGTAGGTGAGTGGGTTGTTCCCTGCTTCTAGTTGTGCTGGTGTTGTGATCCCTCTGCTGAGCCATTCTCTGCTATTTAGAGCCTTACCTTTGTATGTGATTTTGGTATTGTGCCATATTGACTCCCAGTTGGTGCCCCTGACACCAACTGGGTTCCCTGTCTACTCTCAGCAGCGCTGCTTTTGTGTTGCGTAATATCGCCTTTTTGGCTTCTGGGTGTTTGTTTGCTGTGAGAGCCATGATCGGGTCCGCTCCTCCTAGGATGCCCCTTTCCAGGTCCAGCCATACTGGCGTGTATTCTGGTGTGGGGGCAATCCAGTGTAGTCCCTGTTTGGCGAGGCATGCCGTTTGGAAGGCCTTGTAGTTTGTGAGGTTCAGTCCACCCTGTTCTCTTTTGAGTCTTAGTTTCGCTAGACTAATTCTTGGTTTCTTTCCCCCCCATAGGAACGTGTTGATGGCTTTGTCCATGTGTTTATGGAAGTCTATTGTCAGAGTGAGTGGCAACATGGACAGCAGGTAGTTCAGCATAGGGGTGATCATCATCTTGATTGTCTCAATTCTCCCCCACCAGCTAATGAATTTGGGGCCCCATGTATCTAGCTTTGTCCTAATCTTTTTCAGCATCGCCTCCTCGTTATGGTCTAAAGTTGATCTAAGGTCCCTCCGAATAGGAGGCCCAGATATTTTAGGGGTTTTGTTTGCCACGCCAAGCCGGACGTGCCTAAGACTGTTCTGGCCACTCCTCCATATGATCAGGTCAAACCCACTGATCACAGGAGTACAAGTAGAGGGTCAAGCCTTCAAACTAGCAGCATACACAGACGACATCCTCATCACCACAAGCAACCCACAAGAGTCAATAGAGGCACTAGTACAAACAATAGAGGAATATGCACAAGTGTCAGGCTACAAACTTAACAAGGAGGTTTGGATTTCAAATCTCAAGAATAAATCCTTTTGTTAGGAGGAGCAGTGTCAGCATTTGGAAACTCGTTTCTACATTATTAATGCAACTTATCGTACTGCGAGATAAAAGGAGTTACACAAACAACTGCTTGAAAAACAGATCATCATATTCCGTGTTATAGTCTCCTTGTACAGCGCGCTATGTGCCCTGACCTCTTGCCCCGAGGTCCAGATCCTGACTGACCCCTGATCCCCTCCCCGGATGTAGTGTGCGGTGTCCCTGTCCCCAAGCCCTGCGTCCCCAGGGTCCTAGTGCCATCATGTGGGCACAACACTTCCTAGGGCTATATCGGTGGGAAAATATCGGATCCATTCTTAACAGACCAAGACTGATTTTATGAGCAAGAAGCTAGGAGCCCAAGATCAAATCTGACAATTGGGGATGTTCAGAACATGATACTCTGCATGTACGTTTGGGTGTAGGAAGTTACACTTGAGGACTAAATAAAGTATAAGACTGTTCACGCTTGCACCCAATACACACCTTGAAAATAAGTGTAAATCCATAACCACATAAAAACACATTACTGATAAGCTCTTTGAAATAATATGGAAAGAACTGGGTCATATGAATGTGGCCTCATGACAATACAATGAAAACATAAATAAAGACATAGACTACTATTAGACAGGTTACAAAATGATTCATCTACCACATAACAACAATGAGCCACATAAACAACTTAATGATTTAGAAACTTCCATTTAAAGTGGTGTAGGAAGAGGTAAAATGTGAAATGGTATCACCAAACTTTTTCAGCATATTCAATAATACAGACTTAAGTGCCTAATGGCTTAAAGTCAAAATATGCCGACTGACCAGAAGGATTGAGTGTTTTTTTCTGCAAGCAAAAATTGCTGAATTAAAGCAGTAAAACATACATATTTAAAATAGCAGTGCTTTTGCACAAGAAGTTATCAACAGCTAAAATTATTTGTTGACGGGATGGACATTGCCCACTTCATATGTTACTTGAATTATTGAAAACACACACACACTTATCTTAGACTGTTCTAGGCCATGCAAGAGATACGCTTGTTGTCAGCAATTGCAAGGCAGCATAAACTGAAGAGCAGCAGCAACTCTCAACAAGAGGTGGAGAATGAGACCAATTTGGATCACCACACCAGACTGAATAAACTTGAAATAAGTGACCATCCCATCCGCAATGGCATATTGTCCATCTTGGTCATCATTGGGGAAGACCCACAGGTCAGTATCACAATCACTGTCATAGCACCAAACCTAAAGATACTCTACTGAGCTATATATTTCTTTCACCATACTCTGGCACCGCATATGAAATTTCACAACCTGCCTACAACCACATGCTGGAACAAGAAATGAACTCACCTGGAAGTTGTTGGAGGCTGTCATTCGACCCTGTGCTCTCGGGTCCAACTCTGCTGGGCTGCCCCTTGCTGCCGCTGCCTCTCGCCGCACCCGCTCCGCGGGTGCCGCTTCGCGGCTTGAAGGAGGGAGAGGCGGAAACGAAGCGCTGCCACTGGGAGGCGCCTGGACTGACCATCTTGTCGGCGCTAAGCAGGGACTCGGAAGACCAGGAGTCCCTGCTTCCCCAGCTGCACAGGCGGACGCGCCCACAATCAGACACGCCCCCGCCTGACCAGAGAAAAGGCGTGGGTTGTTCTGTTTTCAGTGGGACTCACCTGGAAGTTGTTGGAGGCTGTCATTCGACCCTGTGCTCTCGGGTCCAACTCTGCTGGGCTGCCCCTTGCTGCCGCTGCCTCTCGCCGCACCCGCTCCGCGGGTGCCGCTTCGCGGCTTGAAGGAGGGAGAGGCGGAAACGAAGCGCTGCCACTGGGAGGCGCCTGGACTGACCATCTTGTCGGCGCTAAGCAGGGACTCGGAAGACCAGGAGTCCCTGCTTCCCCAGCTGCACAGGCGGACGCGCCCACAATCAGACACGCCCCCGCCTGACCAGAGAAAAGGCGTGGGTTGTTCTGTTTTCAGTGGGACTCACCTGGAAGTTGTTGGAGGCTGTCATTCGACCCTGTGCTCTCGGGTCCAACTCTGCTGGGCTGCCCCTTGCTGCCGCTGCCTCTCGCCGCACCCGCTCCGCGGGTGCCGCTTCGCGGCTTGAAGGAGGGAGAGGCGGAAACGAAGCGCTGCCACTGGGAGGCGCCTGGACTGACCATCTTGTCGGCGCTAAGCAGGGACTCGGAAGACCAGGAGTCCCTGCTTCCCCAGCTGCACAGGCGGACGCGCCCACAATCAGACACGCCCCCCGCCTGCAACGCCCCCTATTTTAAGAACAGCACGACGCCCAGCGGGACGCGAGCGGGACGCCGAGCGAAGCCCGGGCAAAGGGCGGGCCGTCTGTGGCCGTCAGGGGCTGACAGAGGCTGGGCTGGGCCCCGTCCCTTTCCTCTTACCACCCGTGACGACTCACGCTTGGTGCTGTTGCCCTACTGTTGTCTAAACCATGTCTACACGTTCCGGTAAGCCTCTCAGGGGTGAGGTCGAAAGGGGATCTAATATCGCCAGCCCTGTCATAGGGTCAATGGACCGTTTTATTACCAGGGTAGCGGCGGTGATTGAAAAGGAGATCGCCATGTCTGAGCGGCGCCTATCTGAAGTATACCTCCCTGCAAAACGCTCATCATTGGGGGAAGTCGCCCAGTCGCTCACACCAGCCATTACCCAGGTTCAAGCAGGTACCCCCTCTAGTACGGTCAGTGCTCCCTCAGAACCCCTCCATCTGTCTGGTATTGAGCAAAATATAGATAGGCTGGAAACCCTGGCCGCTCTCCTCCCTATAGTCACAATGGATGACGGTGGCCTCAGTAACTGCTCCATATCACTACCACTTATTCCGTCAAGTGAAGTCATTAAAGATCTCGAGTCCCCAAATTCCCCTACACCTACCACAGTTGTACCAGATGGAAACCTAGTTGGGGCCTCACCTATCATCGTGACTCCGGACACTAGGCAGGAGCTTCCCCTCGTAGGTAAAAAATCGCGCAAACATAAGAAGGGTAAGTTAGTGAGGCAGGCCGCCCTCTACCGGGGAGTAAGGAAGTCTCCTGTACCTACTATAAGAACTATAAGGGGTGCCCCTATGCTGAATGAAACCGTCACAGAAGGGGATGTACTGATCTCTCCAAAGGGCCCTCACACAACCAAGGTCTCAAAGCGAGCTGACTTAGTAGCGGTCGAAAATATTCTGGAGAAGGTTTATACCCTTTTGAAACCGCTACTAACTCAAGTGAAGGGCCTAGGGGAGAGGATTGACAAATTAGAGCAGTCAACTCTGGATGGGATACACTCACTTAAAACAACAATCAAACTAGCAACTACAGTGACTGTAAATAAGAATGTGGGTGTGAAAGGGAATGATCTACCAGTGCAGAAAGGCCCTAAGCCCCCATCAACCCAAAACAAAGCTGCTCCTAACAATCCAGGAATCCCAACTCCCAAATCTCCTCCCCATCTGAAACCAGGTCCAAGCCACAAAGGACCCCCAATACATAAAGAGCCTGAGATAAATAAGCCAACATCTCTTCCTCAAAAACAGCAACAGACAACTGACGGTAATAAGGAAGGCAAACAAAAACTAGAAGGCAGCAGCAAACCCAGCGGCCCAACGATTAGGAAAGCCCCCAAGCCTGCAACACAATGTTCTGCCCCAACTATCTCCCCACAGGCCCCCTCTATCCCCCCACGACGGATCCCCCCAATTAATCTCCCACCAGACTGTCAACCTTTTGCCGCAGTCATGGTTAATGTGCCTCCCCTAAAGGATGGTCAGCTGGAAAACCATCAATCACTCAAGAACAAGTGTATACACTGGCTGAAGGCAAATAAACCAATCCCCCCGGGTATGGACGGCATTATTCTAAGTGTCCGTAGAGTGGGATGGGTAGGGCAAGGCAAAAAAATGTTGGAGGGAGACTGTGTAATTATAAACTTCCAAGATTACAGAGTGGTGCCATCCATTTGTACTCCTATTAAAAACATGGGGGCCCCGGGGGTTAAACTGGTAGACCTCTCATATTTTTACCCTAGGCACATTGTTGGCTCAAACGGAGGAAGTGAAAGTTCTCCTAATTTTGGCCAAAACTGGGCTGGGGTTGTAGGAGGCGATAGGGAGAAACAAACGTGGGCAACTGGCCCCTGGTGACTGGAAACAGAGAGCAGAGCAGAGCAAGTAGAAGCTCCACCAACCCAAATAAACCTCGTAAGTGGAATGGGAGACCCTATAATAATTCCACAAGATCCCTGCTCCCCTCGGATACACAGGGGGAGCCCATTAGACAGGGGCTTTCAAGCGCCCAGCAACCATCCAGCTGTGACGGACCTAGTCTTCAAGGTTTTCAGCTGGAATATTGCAGGGATTGCTGGAAAACTGGCCCTCCCAGACTTTACTGCATGGGTTGATAAGCACTCTTTGTGCCTCTTCCAGGAAACCTGGAGCCTGATACCGGTCCATAGGTTGGGTTTTTCCTCATACTCCTCCCCTGCGCGGGTCTCGGAATCCGGGAGAGGCCGCCCAGCGGGCGGCCTTCTTATTTGGGTCGTGGCTTCTCTAAACTGCAGAGTAGTGGATTATCCCACAGGTTCCCCGGACATCCAAAATATTACTCTTATTGACCAAAGGGGAAGAATTGTACTAAACATCTTTAATGTGTACGCTCGGGGTACAAAGGGCGGGAGAAAGTCTCCTGTAATAGCTCTCCTCGAGACCCTGTTAAACAACACCCCCCATAAGTCCCGCACCCTGGTTGTAGGAGACATGAACTGCACGTTCGAGCCTTTGGGCTCGGACGTTTCCCTCGACCAGGATGAGGAGGACGCCAGGTGGGGGATCCCGGCTCTGGACATCGCACCGATTAAAAGGTGGACAGAAGTGGCCCTCCAAATATACTCCCTAACTCTTGAATTTAATCTAAGGGCAGCGAATGGGAGGACTTCCCTGGATAGGGGGGGTGCACATACCTACAACAGACCAGGGCACACCTCTAGGCTGGATTATGTCCTAATAGACATGTGCTTATGGCCTTACGTAAGGGACATGCAGGTGGTCCCTTCGACAGAAAGCGACCACAACCCTCTCTCCCTAGAAATGGAACAATGGTGGCAACCCCTAAGGAAGGCCAACATTAAAGAGGCACTCGTACCACTAGATGAATCTGAAGTCTCCCCATGTGGTAGAAGAATCAAATGGGCGAAACTGGTCCTATCCGAGGCGAAGGTTGGGGAAATCCAATCCCATTTAAACCACGCGCTAACATCTCTGGAATCCTCGCTAGAAGGGGTGGGTAAAGTGAGTGGGTTATTTCTCTCCCTGACTGAAGCCCTAACCAACGTCTTTACCCTGAATTCTAAAAAGCCAGGCAATACAGGAGCTAAAAAATTTGTTGAGGGGTGGTATACCCAAGCATGCAGGATTCATAAGGCAAAGCTAGTTGAGGCAGTTAAATCTAAATCCCAAAGTGCGATCCAGGAAGCTAGGAAGGCTTACAAAAAGACCCTTAGTTTGGCTAGAAGGGAGTGGGAAGAAAACTACTGGGAAGACCTACTCCAGGCTAGCAAAATTAGAGATTCAGGGGTGTTTTGGAATCTCATAAGAAAACGGAGCAAATCCGATGCAGTTGTGAGACCCTGCAGCATCCCGCCTCAAAGTTGGGCAAAACACTTTGGGTCTTTATACCTCCCACCAGAGGGGGAACTGTCCGTTAGGATGGATCTCACTCTAGCAATCAAACCTCATGCCTATGACCTCTTCACTCCCTTAGAGATTGAGGGTGTTATAGGCTGGGTGGCACCACGTAAGGCACCGGGCCCGGACGGCCTTCCGGGTGATTTGATGAGGGCTTACCCGGCGGAATGGGGAAGGATTATAGCAGCTCTCCTAAATGATATCATGAGGGGAGGAGTTGTACCAGAATCCTGGAAGGGGGCGGTGGTTGTCCCCATTTATAAAAAAGGGTGTAGGGAAACCCCGGGTAACTATCGCCCAATAAGTCTGATAGACTCCACCCAAAAGATAGCTGGCAAAGCTATCCTTGGTAGGATCCTCCATTGGGTGGAGGAGAATAAAATCCTATCAGACTTTCAGGCAGGTTTCCGGGCTGGTATGGGGACTATAGAGCAGGTGTTTAGGTTGTCCCTTTTGGGGTGGAAGGTGGTGGAACTAGGCAAGGGTAGTCTTTACCTAGCCTTTATAGACTTGAAGACTGCCTTTGACCTAGTTCCCCGGGAAGAGCTATGGAGGGTCCTTTGTGAGTTGGGGCTACCACCTTACATCTTGTCCCTTCTTATAAGCCTTCACGCCCAAACTTTTGCACAGGTCCGCTGGGGTAGTAACGGAGAGCTCACGGAAAAAATACCAGTGTCTAGGGGCGTAAGACAGGGTTGCGTCTTGGCACCCACCCTATTCTCGTTATATCTGAACGGGGTGGTAAAACACCTTCAACAAGAACCAGCCGACGCCCCCTGTCTTGGAGGTGTCCGTATCCCAACCCTGCTTTTTGCGGACGACACGCTCCTGATTTCGAAGACCCCACAAGGACTACAGAAACTTCTAACACGATTTCAGGAGTTCTGTGTTGCAAAAGGGCTAATAATAAATGTGGACAAAACAAAATACCTAGTTGTTAACCCACCTAAAAAATTGGGCCGCCCACCTACACTCAACTCTATTCCCCTGGAGAAAGTAGCCGAATTCGACTACCTTGACATTCGGATTACAGACAGGATGACTTGGGCAAACCACATTGAAAAGATGGTCCTTAACCACAGGAGAGTAGGAGGAGCTCTCATGAGGGAATACAGGGCCTCAACCAGGAGATCACTTACCCCAGTACTCGACATCTACAAGGCCAAAGTAGTGACATCAGCCTTGTATGGGGCAGAACTGTGGGGCCATTGCCGTCTGGATGCCCTAGTTACGGCTGAGAGCAAGCTACTAAAATCCTTCATTGCTGTTCCTCTGAGCACACCGTCAGTACCTGTGAGGATGGACACGGGATGTAAAAACATTAAAGATCAGGCCCAGCTTCGTCCGCTCCTGTTGTGGACACGGATCTGGAGGTGCGAAGAATTAAAATCCTATGCTGATGCCCTGAGAGACATAATGAGCCAGGGGGGTTGGGCCAAGATAAAATGGTTAAAGGACACCAAAAAGCTGTTGGAGAATATAGGACTAGGGGATTGTTGGTCATCCCGCTCAGCCCCTCCAAAAGAAGTTGTCAAGGCGCTTTTTTGGAAATGGACTGCAGAGCGTCTAATCTCCAGTTCCAATCACTGCAGGTCCACAGCCACCTTTTTACAAATTAAAGACACTGTGGCCATTGAACCTTATCTGGACCTGATCACTCTCCCCTTTGACCGTGCTCTTTATTTTAAATTTAGAGTTGGTTCCCTTCCGCTAGGTGCCCTGGTATCGAAATGGTCTACAGCGGATCGCACTTCTCCCAACTGTGCATGTTGCCCGAGTAAGATTGAGTCTATTGTGCACGTTTTATTCGAATGCCCGGATTATGCAAGGCCTAGGAGTTTTTGGCTGAAACCACTCTGCCGTAACATGGGCACACGCAGTCACTTAGTAGCCTTGCGTATCCTAAGTACGGACACTTCCCCTCCCATAGTCTGTGGAATAGCTAAATTTTTAAAACAGTTTTGGCTCATTCGATCTAAGAGATTGTCAGTAGCTGTTTAATACTTGTTTTAGCTAATTTATTAATGGACCTTACACCTTTTTATCACTTTTAATATTCTAACATTTCTACTGACTTCTTATGGCATAAAATTTTGTGTATATTTGTATTGATTGTATTATGTATGTGCTTATAAGATATCTCTGCGTATCGAATAAAAGCTTATGACTGACTGAAGAAATGAACTCCTTGTTGGGCAAAGATGGTGGCCACACCAGATTTCTTACTAACAAGCATAGCATTAATATGTGTAAAAGGGCTTTTCATTTCCATAGTAGTAGTAGTAGTAGTAGTAATAATAATAATAATAATAATAATAATAAATACATCTTTATTCTGTAGCAACTTACAATCATAAAAAAAGAAAATCATCATTACACCTCCAGTTAAAAAATTAAGATACAACACAGATCATGGTCTCGAGTAATTAAAAGGAGGCAAGAAAAGACCGTGCAAAAGAAACAAAAAGCCATTCAGCAGTCAATCGTGTCTAGTAGATTTACCATGTTTCCTGCGATAGCCAGAAGGTAGTTGCGGTGTATTATTATATTTTGTTGTCTGGCGGCAAGACCTACAGCCTATGCAACTATGGGAAATCTCATATATATAATTTAAAAGGTTTTCCTGGTCTAGAGGCAAAAAAAGAATGAATAACAGGATTAAGTCCTATATCTGAGATGTGTTAATCAGTCTGCAGACACAGTCCTGCTCACTGAAGACACCAATCTAAAGTGTCCTGTCTGCAGGGAATTACAGAAGGTCTTTCTAGTTTCCAGTAAAAGACATGTGGCACACTTTAATTGTTTTTGTGGGTAAACAGGGATTTCTTTTGAATTTCCCCTTTAAAGTGAGGAGGTCCTTCTTATTAACTACGCTCTACACCATTTTGGATTTTACCCATAAGTATCTGTGGGATTTAAAAAGTGAGAAAGCAATTTTGAACTGAGATGTAGGGGTCACAGTGTTAATGCTAGAGCTAAATGAGCTCTCACCAGGCCCAAGCAATCGGATCCACATTGTAATCCTAGGTTTGTCATTGGTAGAATTGATCAATTAACGAGGCCTTTCTCAGAAAAAGTCGGTGTTTCATAACTACAACAGCTAGTCAAAAAGAAACAAAGATTAAAGAATGAATGAATAAATTTGTATTTATATAGCGCATGGCTACCCTGAGGCCTCCCAGCGCTGTGGACTAATGCAGATGGATACCGGGCAGGGAGTTTAAAGAAAGTCCTTGAAGAGAATCTCCCCTTTCCAATGGTACCCCTCCCTAGTGGATCCCTGCTTGGGGATCCACCCACTAGGCACCAGGGAGGGGGGAGAGGCCCCTTGGGCAAGGGCCTTTGCTCCCCCATGTTTATTTTGGCATAATTAGTCTTTCTGCCCCCCCCCCTGGGAGGTAGATGGGGCAGTAGCCCCCAATCTGCCCCCCCTCCTCCTGGGGGGGTAGAAAGCCCACTAGACTCCAGGGATTTTTTATAGGCAATTTATTAGGGGTGGGGGCTGCCAAAAATGGGCATGCCGATGCCCCCCCCTGGCCACAATATTACAGTCTTTCTGCCCCCATGGGGTGGTAGCATCCGATCTTTTGGGTGGGGGCACTGGCGTGCCCGTTTCGGGCACCTCCCACCCTAATTAAATTTGCCCAAAAAACTCCCTGGCGTCTAGTGGACTTTAAGACCCCCCGGGGGGGTAGATGGGGGCATTAGCCCCCAATCTGCCTCGCCGGGCGGTGGCAAAAAGCCCTCTAGATGCCAGGGTTTTTTTGGGGCAAATTTTAATTAGGGTGGAGCTTTCCAAAATGGGCATGCCCATGCCCCCACCCCCTCCCCCACAAAAATTACAGCCTTCCTGCACCCCCCTGGGGGCAGTAGCCCCCAATCTGCCCCCCCCCAGTGGGCAAAACGCCCACTAGACACCAGGGATTTCTTTGGGTAAATTGTTATTATGGGAAGGGCATTGGCATGCCTGTTTTTAGCAACCCCCAAGTAAAATTTGCTAAAAAAAAACCTTGGTGTCTAGTACGCTTTCTGCCCCCCTGGGGAGGCAAAAATCCCACTAGTCGCCAGGGATTTTTTTGGGGCAAATTTGAATTAGGGTGGGGGCTGCCCAAAACAGGCGTGCCCATGCACCCACCCCCTCACCCACAAAACTTGCAGCCTTCCTGCCCTTCCTGGGGGGCAGATGGGGGCTTTAGCCCCCAATCTGTCCCCGAGGGGGCAAAAAGCCCAGTAGACGCCAGGGATTTTTGGGCAAATTTTAATTAGGGTGGGGGCATTGGCATGCCCATTTTGGGCAGCCTGCACCCTAATTAAATTTTTCCCCGAAAACTTCCTGGCGTCTAGTGGACTTAGCCCCCAATCTGCCCCACCGGGGGAAGGGAAAAAAGTCCTGTAGTCGCCGGGATTTTTTTGGGGCGAATTTAAATTACAGTGGGGGAGCCCAAAACGGGCATGCCTATGCCCCCACCCCATCTTCCGCAAAAATTACAGCCTTCCTGCCCCGCGGGGGGCAGATGGGGCAGTAGCCCCCAATCTTGCCCCCGGGGGGGCTAAAGGCCCACTAGATGCCAAGAATTTTATTGGTCAAATTTTAATTAGGGCGGGGGCTGCCAAAAAAGGGCATGGCAACGCCCTCACCCCCACCTGCAACAATTACAGCCTAGATGGGGGCAGTTGCTCCCAATCTGCCCCGAGGGGCAAAAGCCCACTAGACGCCAATGATTATGCTGTCTTTTTTATGTGTGGGGTTGGGGGCTGCCCAGAATGGGCATAACAATGCCCCCACCCCCCAAACAAATAGCCACAGTGTTTCTGACCCCCTTGGAGGCATATCAGGGCAACCCCACCCCACCTCCCGATATCCCCCCAGGGCGGCAGAAAGCAGACTAGGGACTGATTGACTGATTATTTTTGCAATATGCCTACCGGTCGATTTTGGGCCCTAGCTCAGCCGGCACACAGGGAAACCTAGCAAACCTGTACATTTTTTCAAACGAGACACCCAGGGGAATCCAGGATGGGGTAACTTGACTGGCTCATACCAGGTTCTGTTACCAAGAATACCTTGCAAACCTAAACATTTGTCCAAAAGTGGGGGAGCCCGAGGTTACCTTAGCCATAATCAGATCAAGTGAAGTTGAGTCAAAGAGAAGAAATTGCCCTGACGAGAACTGAGATTCTGAAAACAATTCTGCAGTCCGACAAGCACAGGGATCATTCCGAGAACCTGGGAAGGATGAGTAAATATTTCGAATTTTTTGATAGAAGAATTACGATAGGTTGTTACAACGGGTTAGTGTCCCCTTAGGAGTTGAAGGTTTCTGGGGCAGGGTAGCAAGAGTTTTGGCAATTCCGAAGATCTCTTGGGTGAATTTGAGGCTAAGTTAATTTTCTCCTCATAATAGGTAGCTTGGGCAATTTTGAATTCTGATTTATATATTCTAATTGACTCTCTATAATCTTATTTCCTAGATTCTGAGTAATTCTGCCTCCACCTTCTCTCTAATCTTCTAAATGATTGTTTTAGCTCACTTAGTTTAGAGGAGAACAAGGGTGCCATCTTTGGTCTACATTTCTTGTGGATGTATCTCTTGAGAAAGACTGTGATCGAGAGAATTTGTGATCCAATGATTAAAGTTATCAATAGCCAGATCCAGGTTGGTGTTATTGGCTGGTCTAGACGGTTTAGTGGCCTCAAGAACAGAGGTCCATTGGCCCGGCGAGAGCCTAGACCAATTCCGTTCCAAAACTGGCACTGTGTTGGAAGAGGGGGTAGGTCCACAGAATTCCCAAGTTAGAGGGATCAAGAAGTGATCTGTCCAAGGAAGTGGGGAGTGCCCACCACCAGCTCTTGTAAGTTACTGGACACAGGGTCAAGGAGATGACCTTTAATGTGCATGGATGTAAATCCTTTCTGGATTAACTGAAGTGCTAACAGGTTCATTAATAACTCCTTAGCGGAGTGATCAGCAAGACCATCTAAGTGGATGTTAAGATCCCCAAGCACAGTGAAATTAGATAGGGCTAGCGCCAGGTTAGCAATGGTGGTGGAAAGGCCTGTGTGAAACTGCCCTACGGCTCCAGTGGGATAATAAATTAAAAGGCCAGAGAAAGATTGTTTGTCGGAGAGAACTCTATGGAGAAAGCCAGGCTCTCACAGTCCGATAGAGTGATTGTAGTGGTCCAACAACTAAGAGTCTCTTTAAAAATAATAGCTAAACACCCTCCTGTGTCCGGTTGGGGAGGGTTTGAACAAGAACAGTGTCTGCTTCGCTATGAAGCCAGGTCTCAGTTAAACAAGCATTTTCGATGCAATAGGTCTCGCATTATTAAAGTTAGAGCTATTGGCATTGTAAATGGCAATGCCTTTTATTTATGTTTTTGCTTTTAAAACATAAATAAAAGGCATTGTCATTTACAATGCTAATAGCTTAAACTTTCGCAAAAGTGAGACCTATTGCATTGCAAATGCTTGTTTAAAGGACGCCCCAGACACTTCTTCCCCAACCTACCAACCTTCAGCGATAGGACAAAACTGCAAGCTTATCTTAGCAAGTCCATACCTGAATACAGCGTGCTTCGAAGAGCAGCACATGCGCTGCTCAGGATTGACCAAAAAAGTCTCTGTTTTAATAGCATTATACAATATGCTCGGGTATACAGGAAAGAGCTGGCAGTGTTGGATAGTTGTCAGGGGCTATTCATTCGTTTTTGTGTTAAGCGCTACACATGGAACATTGTTTAATGTAATTGATACCTAGTGTTAATTTGTCCTTTTTTTCAGTGACTTTGTGTGCATGCGTGCGTGTGCATATATGTATGTGTGTGTGCGTGTGTTTATGTGTTTGGGTTTGTTTGTGTGTGTTTGTATGTACGTATGTGTGTGTGTATGTATGTGTGTGTATGTATGTGTGTATGTATGTATGCATGTGTGTGTGTGTGTGTTTCTCTGCAGATTATAGGTTCACATCTCTGCTGGGCAGCCTCTACCTTTCATCCTTTGGTGTCATTCTCCCTCTGACACGTCATTGGTTTCACACGAGTCTCACTGTGGTGAGAGTGCTGCAGGAGAGTATCAGGGGTACTGGGTCTCTGGATTACAGTTTGTGTGGAATAATCTTTTTACTAGAAAAGTGCTTTAGACCGATGACCCCAGAGCCTGCTCCCTTCCAGTGTGTGGTGAGATTTTTAGGATGTGGGGGCTCTGAAGCGACAAGTTTTATAGCGCTTGGGAGCGCTGTATTCACCTGCCTAGCGCCATAGCTGCCAAGGTTTCAGATTGCTATGTGTGACCTATTCATAATTTCAGTGTAATTATGAGTGACATTTCAATGACTGTGAATGACACTATCTCCATCCCCACTGACTAGTGTCACCCGACTATCACCAGCGCGGCCCAAACATAGCTGCCAAGTTTTTAGTACACACGAGTAACATTTCAATGTTTTCAAGACAGGTATAAGTGATTTTCACATATCCTGTGCAACACCTTTAGTGATACCTTATAAAGAGCAGTGGTTTAAGAAAATGTATGGTACAAAACGAAAAAAATTTTTTTTAGTAAGTGCAGTGTGGTACCTGGATTAAATACACCACTCACACCTGACGTGATTTGTGAAGTTGCCCTGACCCTTTCCAACCATACCATACCATAACTTCCTGTAAAATCTTTTAGTAGCATCTAATAAAATTCAGCTGGTAATCTATACCAAATAACACCTGTCTTATCTCAGTGTCTGCCTGTATATACCCTTTTCATCTGTAAGTTAGAAATACATTTTGTTGTAAAAAAATGTTACACTAGTTTGGTATTTCAATTCAGTTTCACAATTGATACCCATTACCTAAATTAATGACAGCAGTTTTGCGATCTCTGAAAAACTTAGCTGCCATCTGCCAGTGAGCACGCTGCACATTTATCACTGCTCCCAACCAAATTGTTGCTGCTGGGTGGCCACATCCTCACGCTGGGTTGTATTGTCTCCCAGGTTCTACAGTACATATGTCACGAGCCTCGACTGGGGCTGTTGACAGCTTGGGCTGGTCAAGGTCACACTTAAACGCTTGTACTGTCCGCTAACCAAAAAAGGCCCAGGATCGGGAGAATAAACAAACGCTGCGGCCCCGTTCCTGAAACAATATGTGATCGGAGGGCAAGAGTTGTGCAGCGTTTTTTTACAACAATCTGAGGTAAATCTGTGGGGGCTTAGCAAGGCATGGCCCCAGCAGGCTGCAAACCAATACCCTCCACCATGACCCTCCCCACAACACTGTAAGGGTCGGGTCAGATGGCACAAAGACTGCGGATGGCGGCGCTGGAATGAAAAACAAACATGCCTCCCGGCGTCATTCTGTCTATCTGAGGACAATCTGCGAAGTGTGTGACACTGGTGGTTAACACCGACAAACAGGGTGGTAAGTGGCTGAAACGACTGTCTACTTACAGTGATGGTTTTCACCCAGAAGCGTGATTGGCACGTCGGTGACTCGCACTGCAATTGGGCTGCTGGGTGCTCATGCCACGAGTGAGCTACCCCTACAGCAGACTTCTGTCCAGGCTGCTGCTGCTGCTGTCCTCACGGAGTCCTGGCAGCCGGCGCTGTAAACCGACAGTGACGCCGGTCAGTCACGGCTTTCCATTAACCCGTCCACTGCACTTATTCCCTCTGCCGGCTCGGAAATTGTAACTGAAGAATGAATGCTGCGGCGGCCTGATTATAATGGCCTAAGGCACTGAGCAGTGTGTGGCCGGGCCATCACGTGCGAGCAAAAGCGCCACTGCCCCATAATTTGCGGCCGCCTTGGCGCCTTAAGTAATTAAATTCTGGAGGGAGCCTACCCCTCGTGTGTCCCCCCGCATCACCGCCGCAGCCCGGTACAAACCGAACATCGCCGCCGGCCTGCGACCAGGAAGTCAGGCAGGCCGGGCGGGACAACCGGAAACAGGAAGTAGGAGGGCGGGAGCCTACCCCGCCTCCCACGGAAGAGCCGCAGCTGTTTTGAGCAACGGAGCAGGCAGGAGCCTACCCTGCACCCCGGTGCCGAAGGAGGGAGGAAGAGTCCTGCTGCCGGGCCCTGCAGCTGCCGATGACAGGAGAGCCGCCGCCGCACCAAGGAAGCCGGTGAGTGGGGCTTCGCCTTGTTGCTGAGCTGCGAGGGCGGGGGGCATGTGTGTGTGCGCGCGTGCGGCGGCGGGGGGCTGTGTATGTGTGTGAGCGTGCGTGCGTGTGTGTATGTGTCTTGGAGTCTGTGTGTATGCGTGTGTGTGTGACTGTGGGGGTGAGGGGGTGTGTGTGAGCGAGTGTCTGTCTGTCTGTGTATATGCGCGTGCATGTGCGCGGGACGGAACGTGCGCGTTCGGGCACCCAAATCTGGCAGCAATAGCTCGTAACACACTCTTGTCCCTCATTCCCCCGAGACAGGCAGCTACAGCTATAAGTCTCCGCCTGGACGCATCCTTCGGATGCTTATTCCAGGCTCGACCTAAAAAAGAACATCCGGTTTTAGCTCTTCTAATATTAGTGTGAGCTCAGTTGAGTGTCTGGGGAATGATCTACAGTTCAAAAGGAACAACCTTACGGGGGAAGGGATAATAACAGAATCCCCAGTGTTGTTGTGTCTCTGGAAGGGGAAATTACAGTAAGAACAGTTTGCACTAAGAATTTCTTTCATCCCGAGCAGAGTTTGTGGGCTATAACAGATGTTATTTCCAGGAAAACTGCCAGGGGCTATGGCCCCTGGTCCCGGCCTGGCGCGGCAGGGCGCAGACGAGCTTGACTTTGGCGCGCCTTTGGCGAGCCGCCAGTGCTCCCGCTGCAGGTCGGCCGGGCATCCGGTTTATATCTTGGAGGAAAGGGGCCACTAGACCGCTAACCTCGCCGAAAGCGAAAGTCACCTGGGCATCCCTCCACTCAACCGGAACGTCACCCGTGGTGTACCGGGGAGGGTGACAGGAGCAGGATAGCAGCAATAGCGTGAAGATCAGGTAATATAGTGACAATTTAAAATAAAACCAAGTTGAGTAGAGCAAGATTAAAAATGTGCAAAGATCCCTACAATGCAGGTTAAAACTGGTTAGTTCAATTCTAAGTGCTCTAAAATCAGGCAAAATACAATTTACAAGGAGCAAACAGTCAAGGTTTCTGCCCTCCAGACGTGCGTCCGCTTCGTGTCGGGCCGGGCATCCGGTTTATATCTTGGAGGACAGCAGCCACTAGATTGCTAACCTCGTCGAAACCGGAAGTCGCCTGGGTCTCCCTCCACTCAACCGGGACGTCACCCATGGTGGACCGGGGAGGGCGACAGGAGCAGTATAGCAGCAATAGCGTGAAGATCAGGAAGTATTGTGACAATATAAAATAAAACCAAGTAGAGTAGAGCAAGATTAACAAGCATTTGCAATACAATAGGTTTCGCATATGCGAGAGTTTGAGCTGTTGGAATTGTAAATGACAATGCCTTTTATTTACGTGTTGGTTTTTAAAACATAAATAAAAGGCATTGTCGTTTACAATGCCAATAGCTTAAACCCTCGCAAATGCGAGTCCTATTGCATTGCAAATGCTTGCTCTGTTATCTGAGCAAATCTTTAGAATCTTGCTGAAATTGTACGTCCTATATTCTTTACTCGTTTTTCCAGTTCTCTTCTTGAGGCGGGTGAGTGCATTTCACAGCTCTTTGATTGCTTAGTTCATTAGCTTGCTCGAGTATGGCAAAGCCACACTTCTCAGGCCATATCTCAGTTGGATTCGGAGTCTGTTCTCTGCCATTGTGTTTTACAAAGATTTGAAGTATTACTAAAAGTTTGTTGCCTGGTGTGGTTTTCCAGGTGGTGGTTGACTTGTTTGAGTCCAGTTGTATTCACCTCCCTTTAACTCCTTGCATGTTGATGACGGCCCCCTGCCGTCATGCACTACGGTGCTCGTGTGCTGATGACGGCTGGGGGCCGTCATAAACCTGCCCACTCGCGATTATGCCGCACAGGCGCAGAATCGCGGCCGCATGGAAGGGGTTAAAAACCTTTTCTATTCTTTATTTTTTTTGTTTCGTTATTTCATTGATCATTGGCCCATTGTTTTCTATTTCAGAATCAGGAAGGTTAAATTCTTTAACGCTGCACTCTGGACTTTTGCCATTGTCTTCTCTATATATTTGTTTAATAGAACACCTTCTTGGATCCATATGATCTAGGGAAGATGTGTGATTGTTCTGAATTTTTGATTAAACCAGAGGCTATTTTTATGCTGGCAAAAATTATTGCTAATGCATTAAGGAGATTGCATTTATTGGTGATGTGAACATAGTTAATGCAAAAGGGTTCGCAGAGGAAGGCTTTCAGATTGATCTGTGGTGGAGTGTTGGGGTTTGTTGGGACACAATGCCAATTAAAATGCAGGGGATTTTCTAAGAGCACCTTTATAGACCAAGCCGGTAAAAACCTGGCCAGATGGCAACCCTGCGAACATATAATGGGAATTGTTTGCTTCGATTTTTTGTACACTCATGTATGAGCATCAGGCAATTAAATGGATACATGCTTATTAATATCACATATAATGAAATACGATAGTAGTATCTTGCCCTGAAAACACAAGCAGCCCCAATTGCCGCTGTTTCTCGTGGAACATGTTCTTTCCACCTTTAACTTATTGGCCTAAATGGAGTATCTCAAACATATTCATGTTTATTGTACAACATTACCATACATGTCAACTTTTGGAAGGAGGAAGATTTTTAAAAAGTAATATGGGAACTTTATTTTCTGTATTGCTGTGAACTGAAGTGGGGCCAATTTTAGATGAGAAAAAGTTATATTAAAGCCATATTTGGCTTTTAAAATTGGGAGTCTCCCGCATGAAGCGGGTCTATTGGCATGTCTGCATTGCACTGTTGCATCCCCTGTGTTTTCCCTGCTTTCCCTATCCGTGCCCTGCTTTTCCTTGTGTATGTTTGTTTGTGCTGCCCTTGCATGCTCTGCTAGTATGTTGGTTATGTTTGGAACGTTCCAGGCTGACCGTTCGGTCATTCCTATCTCGGCACGCCTATTCCGATAAATTAAGTAATTAATTCCCTGGAAGGTCTGACCTCTGCCACCCTGGTAGGGAGTCTCCTTACCGCTGGCTCTTCTTTTCCTGTCGTTCCCTCGGCAGCTCGCAATGAGGGAGAGACCTCACAGAATGAACAGGCCAAGGTAAGATCAAAAGGCTGCATTATTATGACTGATTTGCAGCTGAACTTTTTTTAAAGTATGTTTATTAGCATTTGCAAGAATTTAACATACATGTCATAATTCAAACAGTATATTCAGAAATGAACCATCTGGCATTAGAGGTAGCACAAAACAGCGGAGGGTTTCCACAGCCCTGAATAGAAGGCAAGAGAGCAAGCTCTACGACCTCTGGAACAAACCTGCCCACAGTTCTATATTTTATAGCTGCTACCCTCAATCGAGTAATAACATTCCCAACATAGGTTCTAACTTCTACCACATTTTGTTCGCAAGCACTCACAGGTGAGAGCCACCATCATTAGTCCTAAGTATCAATATAACTTGCATGTGTACCGCAGTGCTACTTCAGTCGTTTACATACACGTCTGTTTACATACACGTCTAGTTAAAAAGAAAAGACAAAAAAAAACAGAATGTAAATAATAACTGAATAGGAGGGCTTCATGCATAGAGGGGAAGCATATCGCAGTTAGTGAAACGTACTTGAGAGGAGTTGCGCCTGGGTGGGATTTCCCATATGTACTGAGTGGGAGAGGGGGAGGAATCGCCAGCTATCAGCAATCTCTGTTATGCAGCTGAAACTTATAATCAATGCAAAACGTTGAACAACCCCGCCTCAATAATACAACAATTTGACCTGCCCCTCTCAAACTGCACACATCCCCAACTAAAGATGATAACATTCAGCACGCTCCCCCTTTAATTTCATTTACTGTCCTTTCACACCTGATCATACATCACCCTCGTGCACTCCTGCCAACATCCCTCCTGCAAGGCCCCAACCCTTCCAGCCTAGTGCGTGAGTCCTCTGCTTGGCTGCCACCTGCCCTAAAGTGACAACAAAAGTTTAGTCCCAACCTCCAGAACCAGTTAAGCAAGCCCAAAAGCAGAAATAAGAAAACAGTTTTTAGCCGAGAAATGGGGATGGAGGGAGGAAATAAAGGAAAGACTACACCGACACTGCCGGCAGGATCACAGCGCTCCTTGCAATGTGCTGTCGTATTCAAGGGGATTCTAAGTGCTGCCAACACCACGCACCTGCTGACACACTGGCCAATCCTCTAACCCCTGTGGCCTGGACTGTGCCAGTCGCCTGAAGTATCCTATCGCTGGACATACTAGGGAAGTCATCACAGGGAGGGAGCCCACATTGTGCTTCATTGGGAGCTCTCATTGTAATGCATGTTAAACATTCCCTCTTGTCAACGTTGCTACTGTATGATGCTCTACTAGCTGACTGGTGTGCCAATGGCCGGGGAGCAGCTCGATTCTAGAGAGTCCAGTGATACAGTTCAATGTTGGCCTGATTTAGGAAGGATGTGACATTACTGGGAGTATCATTCAATAGTAGTATCTCCGTGCACTCACTATTTGATTGAGGTTCAATTGGTTCGAGCGCGTTGCCTTGTCGCACTATGCCTGGTAGTGCCTTAAATCATATAAGCGAACTGTGATAAGGAAATCACTATAAGGCGCGCAATTTCACATGAAACTGGTGGGTTTCTTCAAATGTTATTATCACAAATCCAAACTGAAACTTCTTTTAAAGCTTGAATCAGAATTTATTTCATTCCAATGTAGTGTTCATTTCAAGAATTCATTTTTCCACAAGGATCAAATATCATTCCATCTTCACATTACTCGTTACTTGCCCAATGCATTTCGGGTTAGTGGGAGTAACCCTTCGTCAGGGGCCTAAAAAATGAAAACATACAAGACCTTAACTTTCAGGAAGAAGAGCCATGGGGTCAAGATGACCAATCATATACATAACATGAATACTAAGGTTATACATAATAAAGCATACATACTGGGGTTATACATAATCAAGCGTTTGTCACAACAGGGTGTTGAGCATGTTATAAACGAGAACAAATCTAACCAGCTGGTATCGTACACAATAGCGGTAAAACTACAAACAAGTAACTGGCATACTGCCAGCAGTGTGTACACAGGTCGAAAATCCGGGCGCTAAAAATGATAAGGAAAGGAGTGAGAGCCTAAAGGGAAGGACCAACTTTGACCAGAACCGGAGAGCTTACCGCAATGGTAACGAGTCCTCGTCGCGCAGTTCCGAACGCGGAACCGATCCTAATGGATGGAGAGCCAATGGGAAGCCTAGTTATAGCTAAGTCCAAGGGTCACGTGATACGGGTCCCGAAAACAATATCGGGATAAAAATATGCACCGCGATGTGGGAAGTAATCAAACCGGGTGAAAAGACACCCGAGAATAGAATAGAAAACTAATTATTACGGAGCTTGACAAAAATAAGAGTCTACGAAATGCGCTGAAAAGCGTGGCGATTAAGCGTGATGTGATAGGGCTGCTTGGGTCACGTGTTGCGCCATGAAATAGTAAACAAAGGCTCATCAATGTCAAAGCACGGAGGAACATCAATAAATAACCTACATTTCTGTGACAAAGCTATGCAAACGAACTCATGCATAATTAGGATATGGCAAACGTAAATGGCAACATAAATAAAATTAAAACACAGTACTGTGTTGAGTGACATCATGAAAAATAATATGCGAAATGGTAATATACAAAAGTATGCTGATTGAATGAATCTATACATGCAATGTGAAACATTTGATCAATATGATTAGCAAACTGAGAGAGTTCTGTTAGAGAATGTTCGTAGGGTCATCCGTGGAGGAGTGGGGGGTCGCTCATGTAACCATATGGAGTGACAGAAATTTACAGGAAGCATGAAAATTCAATTCGATCATTGATCCCTGCTGGTTGGAGGGAATTCAGTTTCTTGATCCAGTGAAATTCAGCTTGTAATCGTTGCTTCGTGGGATCCATGTCTTGGCGTTGCGGGAGTATCTCCAGTATGGTAAATTTGAGTTGGGTGATCTGATGATTATTTTCAAGCCAGTGTGTTGATAATGCTGATTTCATATTTTTTGTCCGAATATTGCTTTTGTGTTCTGATATTCTCGTCTTAATCTTTCTTTCTGTCTGGCCGACATAGATTTTGCCACATGGGCATTTGATTGCATAAATTACATTTTTTGAGTCACAGGTTCCTGTATACAGTAGATCAATTTTGTGACCTTTAGTAGGATGCATAAAAATGTTGCCAGGTATTATGTTGTTGCAATGTATGCAATTCAAACATTTCAGCATACCTTTTGGTGCAGTTTTGATGACTTTCTTGGTGTTTAGTGTCTCTTTAAGATTTTTCGATCTTTTAAAGGCGAAGGTCAATTGATCGCTGTAAAGATTGGTTAAATCATCACATCAATTATACTGAGCCAATATTCTGCATCTGGTTCCAGCTCTATGGTTTTGAGTAAGTTGAGGAAAGATGTAGTATCCTTGATGTAGGTTTGCCCTCTCTGTACCATCGGCTGTAAAAAATGATCTAGATATTTACCTACACTGTCACTCCATATGGTTACATGAGCGTCCCCCCACTCCTCCACGGATGACCCTACGAACATTCTCTAACAGAACTCTCTCAGTTTGCTAATCATATTGATCAAATGTTTCACATTGCATGTATAGATTCATTCAATCAGCATACTTTTGTATATTACCATTTCGCATATTATTTTTCATGAGGTCACTCAACACAGTACTGTGTTTTAATTTTATTTATGTTGCCATTTACGTTTGCCATATCCTAATTATGCATGAGTTCGTTTGCATAGCTTTGTCACAGAAATGTAGGTTATTTATTGATGTTCCTCCGTGCTTTGACATTGATGAGCCTTTGTTTACTATTTCATGGCGCAACACGTGACCCAAGCAGCCCTATCACATCACGCTTAATCGCCACGCTTTTCAGCGCATTTCGTAGACTCTTATTTTTGTCAAGCTCCGTAATAATTAGTTTTCTATTCTATTCTCGGGTGTCTTTTCACCCGGTTTGATTACTTCCCACATCGCGGTGCATATTTTTATCCCGATTATTGTTTTCGGGACCCGTATCACATGACCCTTGGACTTAGCTATAACTAGGCTTCCCATTGGCTCTCCATCCATTAGGATCGGTTCCGCGTTCGGAACTGCGCGACGAGGACTCGTTACCATTGCGGTAAGCTCTCCGGTTCTGGTCAAAGTTGGTCCTTCCCTTTAGGCTCTCACTCCTTTCCTTATCATTTTTAGCGCCCGGATTTTCGACCTGTGTACACACTGCTGGCAGTATGCCAGTTACTTGTTTGTAGTTTTACCGCTATTGTGTACGATACCAGCTGGTTAGATTTGTTCTCGTTTATAACATGCTCAACACCCTGTTGTGACAAACGCTTGATTATGTATAACCCCAGTATGTATGCTTTATTATGTATAACCTTAGTATTCATGTTATGTATATGATTGGTCATCTTGACCCCATGGCTCTTCTTCCTCAAAGTTAAGGTCTTGTATGTTTTCATTTTTTAGGCCCCTGACGAAGGGTTACTCCCACTAACCCGAAATGCATTGGGCAAGTAACGAGTAATGTGAAGATGGAATGATATTTGATCCTTGTGGAAAAATGAATTCTTGAAATGAACACTACATTGGAATGAAATAAATTCTGATTCAAGCTTTAAAAGAAGTTTCAGTTTGGATTTGTGATAATAACATTTGAAGAAACCCACCAGTTTCATGTGAAATTGCGCGCCTTATAGTGATTTCCTTATCACAGTTCGCTTATATTACTGGGAGTATGCAATGACATACCAATTAGTGTGGGACCAATCAGCTCCAGTCGAACTAATTATAGTGAGAATGTTGAGCACTCAAGCAAAAGCCATACACACCAGTGGACATGACATGTAGGATATGAATCAATTGTGGTTACTCCAGTGTTCATGATCCATGGCAGAGTAGTGTTGGCAAGAGAACATTGTGTAGGCAGTCAGCAAAAGAATGATTTTATCTCACTCTCCCACAAGAGTAAAGAAAGAAAGCATGTAAGCGCTTTTGAAGTGTGTATTATTTTTCTTTATTTTTCCCATTTTCTCCTTGTTGCATTTTTCTCTGTTGTTCATCCGGTACCACAATGGTATCGTACTGAATGCAGTAGAAATGTCGGCTACATTTTTGATGTATAAAGGAGCGCAGAGTAAAATATGATTGCAGTGCATAAGATGTTTTGAAAGGCACCTTTGGGTGTTAACGGTACAGGATATAGCGTTCAACGCAAGCAGCCCATTGTAATTGTCTGGGATTAAAGAGGAGGAAATTCTTTGGCCATATATATCACCCTTTGTAAAAGAGGAAGATGAACAGGATGTGTACTTTGAAGGTTAAAACAAGACATCAGCGGTTCTTTCATTTAGTTGCTTCCCTCTGAAATGGATCTAAAAAAGAACAAGCCCACGAGTGGTGCGCATGTGCGCCACAGCGAGACATGTGGTTTCAAGTTTGCGCCCGAGTTTGGGCACAATAATTGAAACCACATGACGGCCGGTGCTCGTAACAGACACCAATAGGCCATAGGCGGAGTAATGCGCCCGCATTTGGCCAATTGCGTGCTGTCTTTGATAAAAAGATGCACACAAAGGCTTATAGTGTGGGCCAAAAGGAAAAGAACACGCACAAGCATGTGCGATTCCTAGGTCCATTTTCAAACCCCCCTCAAGAGGTCTCTCGCTGCACGAGACCTAAAAATGAGCAAAGATCCCTACAACGCAGGTTAAAACTGGTTAGTTCAAATCTAAGTGCTCTAAAATCAGGCAAAATACAATTTACAAGGAGCAAACAGTCAAGACTTTCCGCCCTCCAGATGTGCGTCCCTAAACTGAAAACCAAGTCAGTACACACACTGGCAAAAAATGGACTAAAATGATGTAAGAGGATCGTTATAAACAAATCGAAAAATAATCAAATAAGAAAAGGGACAAGACTAGTCTAAATGTATCCAGGATTTGAGTTCAGTTTAAGTACAATTTGAATTCGAATCAGCAGGTCAAGACCTTATCACCTGCTACAGTGAAACAAATACATTTTACATGTTTGGGATGTATTGGATAATGGAAATATGCAACTTGTAAGTCTAGAGTTGTCATAAAATCGTCATGATTGAGAAGCTGGAGTATTGACTGGAGAGTGGCCATGCTGAAAGACTTTTTCAGCAGATACTTGAGATCCAGAATGGGTCTCCATTCCCCTGACTTTTTCCTTAATAAAAAGAATAGGGAATAAAAACCTTTTCCCTCTGAGAACAAGGAACCTTTTCTA
This sequence comes from Lissotriton vulgaris, assembly GCF_964263255.1. Lineage (NCBI taxonomy): Eukaryota > Metazoa > Chordata > Amphibia > Caudata > Salamandridae > Lissotriton > Lissotriton vulgaris. Next base: position 398,184 of record NW_028247109.1, on the reverse strand, counting down.
TGGCTCCTTTCTGAAACATTACTTAGGCTTCCTTTCTTAACAATTGGAGATGAGATGGAAGCCATCTTTGGAGTGGATGAGGAGGTGGAACTGTTACAAATTCTAAAGTATGGCCTTACTTTATATTGTCCAAAACCCAATTGTCCTTTGTAATTTGGCTCCACTGATCGTAATGCAGAGAAATATTTGATGGATTGATTTTGGTCATAGATGGAGTCATAGCAGGTGCCACGATGTTGTCACTGTTTTCTAGTATTGTCTCTAGATTTGGGTAGCTTGTTTCCTCCTGGGCTGTTGCCTGGAATATGCAGCGGATGTTGGTACTCGATATAACTGCATCTGTTGATACCAATAGCGGTAAGATTGGCAGGATTGTCGCTGATATTTCTGATAATTTCCCCAAAAGGAATAAGATCCTCTCCCACATGCTATGCAAGAAGATGTTTTTCTATATTGGAGCATCTCTAACGACATAGAGGTATCGGTATCCGTTTTGATAGCCTGCAAGGCCTCCTCAATGTGCCTCTCAAAGAATGCATCACCATCAAACGGCATGTCTAAAATCTAGCTCTGCACCTCAGGACGGCACGTGGTAGATTTCAACCAGCCCTGACGACGGCAAACTGCAACTCCAGCGAACTGTCTAAAAGTAAGAGAAGCCATGTCCATTAATATATCAATCTTAGAGGCTGATCTTTCACCTTTAAGAAGAATTTTTCGTGCCTCTTGTTTTATATTGACGGGTAAATATTCAAGATATGATGCTACATCAGGCGGTCATATCTTCCTAGAATTGCTAGGGAATTGGCAGTGTACACTGCACCTGCAATGCTGGTAAACAGTTCACCAATATTGTCCAAGAACCGTCCATCTTAATTAGGAGGAGCAGTAATAGGTACTGAAGGATTTGGGGATTTTAGTTGCGCACACTGAGCAAATATGGAATCTGGCCTTGAATGTCCCACTAAGCAGGCTGGGGCATCACCAGGGGCCTTTTATTTTTTATCAATCCTGTCGGCACTGGATATGGCAATTTCACAATTTTGATCCCTCCCTCCCAAATGTGTGGGAATAATGGGAATTGCACGTACCGATTTCTTGCACTGATCCTTAAAATCATACAAAAAACTGTCAGACTGTTTCACAGGCATCGGCAAATGAAAACAATTTGCCGCTCTTTCCATCAAAGCATGTAAGCCACCAATATCTTCAGGTGGAGAGTCAATAGCTTGAGTAGCTGTAGGATAAGGCGTTAGAATTAAGTAATCATCCCATTCATCAATAACTGGTGGAGCATTTTGTATTTCACCTTCTTCGACATCATCATCCAGTGGGACCTGATCTTGCTGTACAGGTATAGAAGCCTGTGATTATGGAGGAGGCGTTACTGATGGCCGAGAATCCGCAGCAAGAGGTGGAGATTTTGTTACTTGCACTGATACCACTGCTGAAGGGAAACGGGTATAAAAGTCATGCAACATGGCTGTCAATTCTTGCACCAATGCAACAGGAAGCTGTATCACTGGTTGCTGCCGTGGCATCAGAAATTGTGATTTGTCCATAGATTGGTGATACTGTGGCCCATTATATTCATCCTCATCTTCCTGAAACTTGACATGAAGTTGTGAAGGACTGTGAGACGTACTCAACATTCTGTTATCATTAGACTCTTCTAAGAATTGACTAGGAGGTAAAGGTGAAATATGAGAACGTTTCTGGGAAAAAACCTCTTGACAACGGCATCGTCAACGAGAATCTTGATGACATAATAGGTGTAATATGCAAGGTAGAAGGTCTCTTAGATTGAGGCGTCAACGAAATCTTTGTCAACGCTGTTACAGGAACAGTCAACATAGAAAAGTCAGTGGTCAGCGACTATGTTGTCATCGTTCGTGCAGTTGACGGAGCCATTACCGTCGATGAAGTTGTTGTTGACAAACTAGATGCCATTGAAGGTGGTGGTGCTATCTATTAAAGTTCCGTCGGGGGTGGAGTAGCCGTCGGTGGTGGAGGTGCAGTCGAAGGTGGAGGTGTCGACGTTAGCCGCATAGTTGAAGAGATTAGCACCAACGTTGGATTAGGTTCTGTCGACCGCAACAAAACATCCGTCGATTTACTCCTAGATTTATTCCTAGTCGTCGAAGCCTCCGTAGACGATGTAAGCATTGTCGTATACTGCTGGGAAACAAATTCCAACTGCGGTTTTATCGTCAACAAGGTCTTTTTCGTCAACGACATCTTTACGGCTTCTGACTGAATTTTTGTTATGTTTACTGGCAGTTTGTGAAGGCAGATTTTTCCTCAGAAGGGTATGCCTGCTTCCCTTATTTTGAGACAGCATGTACAGACTCAGGATGGGTCTTTTTTTGATGCTTTTTAATGTCCTTCAGGCGATTCCAAAGATCTAGCCCTCTAAGTTTAACTGATGCCTGGGAACTGAAACTGGCTTCTACATCAGAGAGCACAGAAGATTTAGAGTTTAGTCTCTCCAACCAAATAATCAGTCTGACTTCTCTATCTTTGAAGGTCTTTGTAGAAATAGTTCTGCAAATTCTACAGTCTTTTACCTCATGAAGAGGGTAAAAGCAGTAAATACAATCCTTGTGAGGATCTTCAGCATGCAGTCTTTTCTCACCACGTGACCCACAAGGTCTGTAGAGTACTTTCTTTGAAGATTCTGACATTTTAAATCACAATACCCAAGAAGTAGAGCTACAGGAGACTCCCTGTCACAACGACATGCAGTCGAAAATCTGAGGGACTTGCCTCTCTGTGGAGTGTTCTAGAGGGTGCTGATGTCTGATTGATTGTGCTTTAACTTTGGTTCTTTTTACAAAAGGGTATGGATGGCTAATGCAGTGACTGTTCAATGCATTATTGCCTATGATAAGATTAATTACTGCTATTATAAAAGTTACCGTGAGAATTCCACCTCAACGGCGGGGATGATTCAAGCATGTGAATCTATGAAAGACCCAATACTGGATAATATTATGGTATTTGGTGTAATTCCATTCAGTAGTTTTGGAGATGTTAAAGAAAAACTAAATTTGTATATCTAGAGGCGCAAATCCTCCCAATCTTGTGCAGAGATCTGATTGGTTGCCGACACTCCAACCAGGAATTGTAGGCAGCCATCTTGAGACTCGTACTCAGCAAATTTCCAAACAAAAACGTTAAAAAAAAAAAAAGAAATGGGGCAGGGAAAGAATACCCTTAACCCATAGGCCTGGTGCTGGGGTAGGTACCCTGAAACCCTGCTTGGCCAAAAAGCATTTTCTTTTTTTGAATATTTGTGTCAAAAATTGTGAGAGATTTACGAATTTGCAGCAAAAATTTAAAAAACAAAAAAAAATGCACAATCTCCTGTGCTTGTTTAAACATGCCCCCCTGGTCTTTAGGACCTATATATATTTTAAATAAGGGGAGGATGATGCTAGAGGCCCCCCTTCCCATGGTCAATCCTGGCTCCGGGAACCGCCACCTCCCCATGGCAGACGGATACAAATTATTTTATTTTTTTAAATGAGGAGGGCCCTCGTGGTCTTACAAGCACCAGGGACCACCGCCTCCAGGACAAGTTGGGTAGACTTGTTCTGCAAAACTGTTGACACTTCTTTGAAAAAACGAGGTTCCATTCTGGCCCTGATGCTCATTTTACTGAAATTAAACCTCAACGGGAAGCACTTATAAATATAAACACAGCAGGCACCCCAGTTAAAGCTCCACTTCTGAAAAGCACAAATGATACTAGCTTCTTGGGTTGGCAAAGGCAAGTGTGTTCCCTCTCGTATTCCACATTGAAAAACAATCTGAAATCCTTAATGGAGGTGAATGCATTGTTGATCTATTGGAGTGCAATCTAATCTGTAGTGACTGTCATGAATGGTTTCCTTCTGGTCTTGGGAGCAAAGTCCCGGTTTCTCCCTTGTAATTACAGAGAGTAAGGAAATGCCCCAAATCATCTGGAAAGGCCGCCCATTTGGCCACGCCCTGTTTTCCTTAGTAGTATGTGAAGGTCTTTCTGCCTTTTCCCACCTTGATGGTCAGCTTACCAAACTAGATTCTCTAGACAAGAATTCATGTTATCACATATTTGTGGATCAAGACGCTTGAGGAACAATCACATTGTAAAATGACATGCACTGCTGATATTTTGCTGTAGTCCATCATGCAGCAGTAGAGTAGATTATGCACTAGCTATTGCCCAACGAGATAGCAAAACTGTGGACTCCTGTTCAATAAAGGGGCAGGTGAGGTTCTGTTCTGGCCCAGACACTGACAGAGCTACTGGCACACTCACACACCCATACAGCCACCAAGACACCTACTCACTGACCCACATAGCCACTCGCACACCGACTCACACACCAATAGAGCCACTAACACAGCCGCTCACAGACCCACACAGCTTTCACACACCCAGAGCCACTCAAACACCCACTCACACAGCCACAGACCCATCCACACATCCAGAAAACTACTCACACACCCCTTCACACATCCATACAGCCACTTATTCACCCACTTACAGATCCATACAGCCACTCACATACCCACTCACCGACCCATACAGCATCTCACACACCCAATCACACATCATACAGCCAATCACACACCCACTAACAAAGGTTAAAGTTTACAGTTGGGAAATTCAATTTAAAAAACCTTCAAAATTCACTAAAATCCAAAGCTTACACAAATGCGATTATTAGAAAATAACATTAAAAAACCTATGTTTTTAACTGAAAGAAATTTACGTTTACAGGAACGATAAAGGTAGGAAATAAAATTACAAAAACCTTCGAAATTCACTGGAAAAAACAGAGATTACAGGGACGTTATAGTTAGGCTCAGATTTCACTCATTCAAAACCTCTGAAATTCAGCTGTTATAGTTACCTAAGCTAACTAGTACATACACCCCCACAATGACCTGTTTATTACCTCACATATATTACATCACTCATGACATGGTAAGTGACATCACTGATGACATCATTTACAGAACCACTCACACACCAAGTCACACACCCATACAACCTCTCATACATCCACAGAGCCACTCACACACTCACTCACTCATATATACTGCCACTCACCTACCCATACAACTACTCACAGAGATAGTCACTCACCCATACAGCCACTCACATAGCCACTCACTCACCCCTACAGCCACTGACACACCCACTCACCCATACAGCTTCTGAACAGAGCCACTCGGCTACTCACACAACTACTTGCGTACCCATTCACACATCCGCGTTATCTCACAAAATGCATTATTTTTGCTCACTTTATTTTTCCAAGTTAAATTATTTTACTTACATTTATTAAACGCACATACACTTTGATTCATGGTAGAATATAACATGATAACCTCAGGCTGGCATCAAGCTAATTTACTAATTTTAATTGCTAAAACGTAGTGTGTAAAAGGGCAAAGTTTTCTTACTTTCTGGAACTTCATCATACTGAATTGTTTTCGAAGTGATAAAAGAGAGGCTGTTCCATGACTTACCAACTGACACTGAAAAGGATCTGTCGCCATTCCCTGTTCAGTTCGTTCGCCTTCGTAACAAGTATAGTAAACTGATGGGCAGATCATGAAGTACTTCATATAAACTTGTTAAACATGGCATGCACACGGGATTATTTGAAAGCTAGCATTGGACTTTCCAGTTCTTTTTACCACAAAAGAAACACAACAGACATTTGAAATTAGCCAACTAGAAAAGTAGCGAACTACACTCGCAGTTATGTGCTCCCAAGTACAATTAAATAATCTCCTAGCTACCTTTGACTAACAGGAGGTTGCAAGATGTAATAGGCTGAAGAAGTAAAAGTAAAAAAAACAGCTGAGCCTAACTTACAATTGAAAACCGTGTAATTGAAATGTGGAGGAAGTGCCCTTGGTTGTTGTCCTCCTTTGTTAGTAAGTACATTTTCTGCATAGACTGGGGGAGGGAAAGAGGCCTTCTAAACATTTCTGTACAGGAGCCCGCAAAAAACCCAATTAATTTGGTTTCGTCTTTTGGATTGGCTAATAGAGATCTATTTGCTTTGTTCAAAGAATTTTCGGTGATGCTGATCCGCATCGGAAAAAACATAAATAATGGATATTGCAGAGGCTAAAAAAAAGTGTGGTGATGCACATGCATATGTGTAATTACGCACGTGCCACAATGCTATGGCAGTTTCCAGGGTCCCCATGCAAGCACATGTAAGCGCCATGAGACACATACAACCATGTGTCATCATGCAAGTGGCATCACGCAGTGGCATTTTGGTTTTTATTTTCTCATTTACTGTTCTTCCCGGGTGCCTATCTTGTAATGGTAAATATTAACATCATAAGCTAGCCAATGCACATTTTTTCTAGGAATGAGCAGTCTGGCATCAAGGTGAAACTATCAGGCCCTCCAAAGATGCAATGTAAAAGAATAAAAATCAAGAAGAGGAGGGAGAGCAACTGTGGAGGAGTGCAAAAAAGGAGCTAGTTGGGGCAAAAAGATGCTAAAAGTGAGAAACCCGAGCAGGACAGAAAGCAACACATGAGCTAGTGGAAGGAAGGTGAAGCCAACACAAAGGGCTCGATTCCGATCCGGTAAAATGCGCTCCGAATCGTCGTACGGAGCAATTTTTCCCGTACGAGTCGTACCCGTACATGTCCCCGTACGTACGACGAAGTACGATCCGTACCAAGAGCCAAAGACCGTACGAGTCGTACAGGACTCCGTACGACTAAAATTTCCGTACGAGTCTCACTCGGAACCCGCTGTACGTGAAATTGCTACGGTTCGCGGCTGGTTTTTACGACCCAGCAAGTACGATTCGTGTCGGGTACGCCACGTACGACCCTGTTTTTTACGGGAGCTGGAAACAGCCGTAAACGCATAGTTTGCGCCGAAACAAGTACATAACGCCCCCCCCCCCCCCCGGGACGCCGCGTACCCCCCATGATCGCCGGGGTACGCGCCGTACCCCAGCGATCATGTGGGGTATGTGCCGTACACCCAGCGTACATGGGGTACGCACCGTACCCCATGTACGGTGGGTGTACGGTGCGCACCCCATGTACGCTGGGTGTACGGCACGTACCCCACATGATCGCCGGGGTACGCGCCGTACCCCTGCGATCATGTGGGGTACGTGCCGTACACCCAGCGTACATGGGGTACGCACCGTACCCCATGTACGGTGGGTGTACGGTGCGCACCCCATGTACGCTGGGTGTACGGCACGTACCCCACATGATCGCAGGGGTACGGCGCGTACCCCGGCGATCATGGGGGGTACGCGGCGTACGGTGTGTATGTGATGGAGCGCTTTTCCGTACGAATCGCCCTTACCTGACGTGGACCGTACGAATAGCATCCTGATCACCCGGTCCGGATCGTACTCGCCGGGTCGTACGGTGTGTTCACGAGTCGTACGGATTCGGCTACGAATACGAATCGTACGGGGGATTTTTTTTACCGGATCGGAATCGAGCCCAAAGTGTGGGGGCGTGGGACGGTGAAGGGTGGAAAATAAAGAACAGATGAGGTGAGAAGGAGAGCAACATGGAGAGTGTGGGGGATTTAACAGGGAAAGCAGCACACAAGGAACCACTAGTAGCACTCTCATGGACTGCTCAGAGAAAAAGAAAAATTAGTCCCCAGAATGTAAGCAGTGGAATAAAATGATTTATCCAGTCAAAAGGATGGTAAAGAAGCTGTGCTCTGGGGAGGGACAGACACAAAAAAATAATGAAAGCCATTAAAAAGAAGCAAGTAAATAACAATAAAGTAAACTAATCGTAAATGATGGGTTGACTTAAAGCCCACTGTAAGTATTGGTATTGTCTGTCCACAATAGGTCTTCTACCTTAAGACGAGACCTAAAAGAAGGTGTGCTTGTCTACCTGGAAGTAGTTGGCCAGAGATGGAGAAGGTTGGGAGCATAGAGATTAGACCCCATGAAATGGGTAGATGGGTAGATGCCGCGCCACACAGAGACACGGTCAGCTTCTTTGGCTGGACATACCACCAGCCGGTATTACTCTAAACATTTTCGATTCTAGCTCTTTTTGATGAATCACATCAGAAGATTGCAGTTTTTCAGTGAACATCAAGTGGCGATGCAGTGGCGTCACTAGGGGGGTGCGGGGGGTGCGGACCGCACCGGGTGTCACCCCATCATGGGGGTGACACCAATCTGGTTACGCTGGCTGGCTCGCTCTGCACTGCATAGTGGAGTGCAGCCTGAGCCTCAGCCTCACCCCCACCTCTGCTCTTCTGCTGCCAGTGCTGCTTTTTATTTATAGTGCAAGCAAGCGCACCTGCTTACAAATGTAAATATTAGGACTGCAGCACGTCGCCATGCACCACGCACGCACGCATGCACGCACCACCTATAGTGGTGATGACGTGATGTGATGATGGTGTGATGCGGATGCACGGCGGTGGCGTACCCAGTTTGTGGGTCCCAGGGCCGTCAATCTTTAGGCTACCAATGACGGCCCTGGGACAGCCCCTGCGCGCTGTGCTCCGTCCTCTGACGCGACGCGGTGGTCGCGCGCCAGCACCACGTCTGTGGGAGTAGACGAGACGGCAGCGCAGAGGAGTGTGTGCTGCGCTGCTAGAATTTAATTAATTAATGTGTCACTCCACCTTTCATATCGCGAGCGCCGTCGTCTCTCGACTCTCCTTCAAATTTGGGATTGACTTCAGTTCTTGGGTCCGGAGGCCGAGGTGAGACAGACTTACTTGTTTGTCCAGTATTTCAGAATGTGGTCGAAGGGTTAATTTGGAATCGAAAGACCCCAGGTTCATACTAGTACCCTAGGCAAAAATGTAACCACTAGGCACCATCTTTATTTGCATTTAGCTTTGTTAGTCGTTTACATGATATCCGTTTTCTGAAGCACACAGATTTGAAACTTTTTTCAGTGGTCTGTCATTCTTTTAATGTACTTGATGCCGTACAGTGTGCAAGCACCATTTGCCATCACAAGCGTTTACTATTACACTCGACCTGTCTCCGAGTCCGATAAACTTGTTGGCAGCCTGTGCGAACATACACGTACTCAAACACCTTGCTGTGAATCGCTTCTTCTCATCAGTCAGAGAAAAGCTCACGTTGTTTATTTCTAGCCACTCACAAGTGTGAGGCGCTTTACAGTTCTAATCCCGAGAGTGAGGATGTGAGGGGTTCCCATGCCGCTGGTTTACCTCAAAGGACAGCAGATGTAACTTGTCAATTTTTGGGCAGTTTTTAATAGTGCGAAGCTGGTCAAAGGGCATTAGGTGTGTCTAAGAAGATGTGACGCTATACTAATGAGAAAGACATATCATTGATAAATGTATCAAATATGAATGAACTTAGAAATGTGGCAGTGCAGTGGCACACAATCAGATCGCAATCGCATTATTCCGAGTCCCAGACAGTCCCCAAGGCCGGCCAAGAAGTCAGACAGTTAGTGCTATAAAAAAGGAGAGCTTTAAAGAGACGTGTAAGGAGCGATCTAATCATGATTTATTTCAGAGCTGGTGTTCGCTACATTATATGTGTGTTGCTGTGTCTGTCTTTCTATTCCTTCTGGGCGCGTGCCAGCACTCATCCTCACAACCCAGGTAAGACGTGACTGCCCCTGAGGCCAGGCCCCCCGTCCGCCCGAGGACAGTCAGAGCCAGAAACTCTCTTTATACCCAGGCCCAGTGTACCCTGCCCACCCGGGGTTATTTTTTAGACCCGGGGAATATCACAGGAAAGACATTGTCAGTCTACACCCATAGCTGCCAAGGTTTCAGATTGATATGTGTGACATTTTCATAATTTCAGGATAATTATGAGTGACATTTCAAAGATTATGAGTGACACTTTCTTGCGAGCAAAAAATCAAGCAATGAAGACTAGGGAAACGTATAAATATCAGAAATTAGACCTATTTGAGCAATGAGAAACTCTAAGTAAAGATTCTAAAACTGCTGCAAACAATCTTAAAACTGCTGCAAACAATCTTGAAACTACTGCAAACGCCTGCCTGGGTGACTAATAATTATAATGAAATTATCAAAATGTCACATAAGCTTGGTTGCTATGAAAGAGGACGGGCATCTCCTTTCTTGACACCGAGTCTTTTTTACTTACACATTTCATAAAAGTGATAGGAAGTATGTGTTTTATTCTATTGCTATTTAATTGCTTCTTTTGTAAAATGCTGATCATATAATAAACTTGTGAATTTTGGATGACACAATGTATTGACGAATAAGCGAATGCTGTAAGCAGGAATGTAGGGCTGGTTAAGTAACTATCAATACCAGCCTCAGATGTCACCACTAGAAAACAATAAAAAGGGCAGAACAAATCACCATTCACCTCTGGTGGTTTGGTTAAATGCAGGGCGTGGGGGGGGGGGGGTCGGAATTGGTACTGAAGGTCACTGCATATCCCAGGCGGCACCACCATGATGTCCAGGCACTAACTGTGTGCCAAACTCAAAACCCCCATTGAAATAGCAGCACCACAATGCCGTGTGAGGAGCTGGCCGGCGGTCAGGGCCTGTCTGCTTTGGTATCTGTATCGTAGCCAGCAGGAGCCGAACAAGCTTGTAGCTTGAAGGAAACTTGTGGATGCTTCGACAATTTGGATGCTGAAATACTTGCGCAGACTCGGAGCGGAGGAGGTCCATGCGGTAAGTCGTGAGGGGGTGACACCATTAGTTATCCGCACCGGGTGACACCAACCCTAGTGACGCCACTGTGGCGATGTAACAGGCTCCATGGAAAGACCCTTGAAGGAGCAGGGCCAGCTCTCTGAATCATCTAGCTAGTTCCACCCAGACCATTGCGGTGCTTAGCAGATTCAAGAGACAACATCGAAAACATTTCCTAAATGCACCCGCCAGCTGAATGCTAGGTTTTATTGACATTCTCTACTCTGCGTGCATTATTTTGCCAGAAGGCCCGGAGAAGTCAAGTTCATTGCTGACACTTAATGCACAATATGATTAAAATAAACACTAAGTTATGCCTGCGTGCATCCTGTATTTTGTAACACTTATTTTATGGTAAAGACGTTTATGTTCGTCATGGGCCTAATCAGTTTTACTCTCAAGTACCCAGGCAGTGTCTCGCATATCTCACAGATATCTAGTATAGACCTTGGCCTGAATGGGGGGCTACCGACGGTTTCGCTGCAGAGATGATACATCGCTGATGCCAATTCGGTTAATTCTGATATACCACAAATGCAGTAATCTGGTTCCCATTTTTTCCTTTCATAACCAGCCTTGCCTTAACTCTTAAGTAAAGCCTTGTGCTCAATCAGCAACTGAAATATGCATCCTTGTTGGCTTGAGAAACTCAATGTCATGTTCTTACACGTTATGTATTAAACTGTAAAAAAAATGGATTTGGCACAAACACCAAAACCTGTCATTCCTCTGGCACAATCATACCAGTCTGCAACACAGCACCTATAATATTATTTGTTAAGCAGAGAATAAATAAGACTTGTGCATATATAAGCTGAACGAAACTACATTTAACAGCAATAAGAACAGAAAATACTTACATCCATAGAATGCTCTGGACACAATCTGATACTTCATGTTGTCGCATAGCATCTTTAGTGGTGCCCTAAAAAATAAGATTATAATTGTTTGCATCATATAAATTACGCTATACAATATACTCTAAACATAGCTTATACTATTTCACTTTCAGTTCATAGAAATTTGACACCATCCTCAGAATATGTATACTTATTAATATTTCCTAAAACTAGGATTCCAAACGTCCCTGCTGTGAATGGCATAGGTCCGATTCACAGCTACACCCCCACAATCAAACAGTAAATTGAAGAGAAAGAAAAAAAATAATTGATATTTAGGAGAGCTTTTAGGTCTGACATCCTTAGGGTGGTGTTCCCCAGACGTTTTGCCTTTTGCCTCCATGTTTTGATGACTCTTTTTTTCTGGCCTTAGTACTCTGAGCACTTTACCACTGCTAGCAGGTGCTACAGTGCATGTGCTTCTCTCTATATATGTACCTGATTGGTACATATGATCTACTGGTAAGTCCCTTGTAAAGTGGTATCCCATATACCAAGGGCATGTACTTCAAATGTTTGTTGTAGGCCTGCAGCACTAATTGTGCTACCCACATAAGTAGCCTTTCAAACCTGTCTCAGGCCTGCCACTGCAGTGACAGTATGTGAAGTTTACTGCCACTGACTTGACATTGACAACTACCTGCCAAGCCTTAAACCCCCCTTTAAATACACATAAGTCAACCCTGTGGTAGGCCCTAAGTAAACCTAAGGGCAGGGTGCTATGTACGTAAAGGTAGGACATGTACCTTTATGTTTTACTTGTCCTGTAGTGACTTTACTGTGAGGCCTACTCCATTCAAAGGCTAGCATTAGGAATTTCTTAATTCACTTCTAAGCTGTAATTCCTGATCAGAGAGGAGTCACATTTTCATGTTTCATATGTTTGGAATGGTAATGATACATCCTCCTTACAGGGGAAGTTGGATTTAACATTACTGTTTTAGAAATGCCACTTTTAGAAAGTGGACATTTTTCTGCTTTGTGTGCCTTACAGCCTGTCTCCAATACACATATGGGGGGGGGCGAAATCTACACTTTGTGCATTTCTGCTAGACAGCCACAACACAGGAAAAATAGGTGTGTCTGTGTACCCATCTACATTCATCAGCATTGTGATGGCCTTGCCTGGGCAGGGTGGAAGTAAGGGGCTAACACTTCCCTTGAATAGGCAGTGTCCTGTCCCCACACAAAGGACTGATTACTCCCCACAGATAGTGTGACTGATAGGTCTGGATTGAAAGCGAGTCAAACTTGTGTACATCCGAGAACTGCTTTGAAGTCCTGTTCCACAACCAAGACACTTTTGGTTAGAAGTACTGGGTCTTTGACCCCATCAAATCAGACACTTCTGGACTTGTAACTGAATCTCTGAGAGAACTGCTGTGCTGCTTAAAGGAATCAACTGGGCTGAGTTAGTCCCACGATCACTGGTTGGCTGAGGAAGGTACCTTAGGCCAAGTAGGGAACAGTGTTTCAACGTCAGGGAAAGGTAGGTCACCTTCTTAGAAAGCCTCGCTTACCCCCTCGGTAGCTTGGCACGAGCAGCCAGGCTTATCTTTAAGGCAAATGTGTAAAATATTTGCAATCACGCTCACAATAATCAAATCATGACACCTCAAATATATATGAGGTTGTGTAATATTCCTCCTGGCCGGTGGTTAGGCCAGCCAGCCCTTGTAAGTTCTGGTGATGTCAATGAGCACCTCTAAACATTCTACTGTACTCCTAAGAACATGTCATACAGTTTGTAATGCTAGAATCAGGTACTTTAGCAATTTTAAAAATACTGTAATGCGTAACATAGCAATAAAAACACTCTGCAATGAAAAGAATGCAATGCGTAATGAAACAATTAGGCACTTTGCAAGGTAAAACAATGCAATGCGTAATACAACCACCAAATATGTACTTCTACAATAATAAGGCAATGCATATACACTAATCAGGTAATTTATTATGCAGGAATAATGCAATGTGCAATACGCTAATCAGGTAATTCGTTATGCAGAAACAAGGCAATGCGTCATACGACAATCGAGTAGTTCGTTATACAGAAATGATGCAATGTGTAATACATCAGTCAGTTACTCCGCTTTCAGAAATGGAATACTACGTAATACACTCAGGCCCGATCACCGGGCTTTAGGCGGTCTCTCTGCCTCCTCTTCTGACCTTCAGTCAGCCTCTCACAGTTGCCCCCAACACAGTACGATGTAATCCATAAAGTGCAGCTTCGCACCCTGGCCCCGGTACCGCCACTTCATTTTGCAATACGAGCCGAAGCAGAGGCTCGCGCTGCCAACATGAAAGTGAGGCTGAGAGCGTCTCCCTCCGAGCCCACGCCCTGCCCCAGGAGTCGACACACGTTACCTGGGAGGTGCAAACCCACTCTCCTCTCCTCATCCAGCGGCTGGGCCTCCAAGCAGCTTTGTGAAATGGCAACAGCGGCTCGGGCCGGCAACTCAGCTCCTCCGGGAGTGCCGGTCCGGGCCACTTCAATCACAAAGATCTCAGGCTGGCACAAAGTACACGCACACATCGTCGCTGAGTCTTCCTTCACACCGGGTGCACGACCACTGGGCACTCCACACACAGGTCTCAGGCTGTTTGAAGATCACACGCACAGCAGCGCTGAGACTCGCTTTACTCTGGTGCACACGATAACATGGCAAATCCTCACAAAAGTCTCCCGGTGCACAATGCACCCGCACACAGCGGCAATGAGACTCACTTGGATTCCGGTGCACACAATCATGGGACAATCCTCATAACATGGTTCAGGCTGCACAAAGCACATGCACACAGAATTTCTGATCCTTGCTTGGATTTCAGGTGCCCCCGATCACAGGCCGATCCTCCTGAAGGTCTCAGTACTGCACAAAGCACACGCACACAGCATCACTGAGACTCACGTGGACACCAGGCACCCACGATCACAGGCAGTTCTTACGAGGGTCTCAGACTGCAACAGGCACGCTCCCACAGCGCCGCTGAGACTCTCCTGGAAACTTTTATGTTCCTGTGCTTCCAAACAGGGAGCCAGCTCACTTCAGACCCTTGGGGATAGTTACTTCAGGACACAGCAAAGTCCTCCAAGCAGGGGGACACAGCACACAGCAAAGTCCCTTTAGCCTTTCATTGGTAAAAACAGCAAACTGCAGGCCAGCCCCAGAACACACAGCAAGGGTCAGTCCTATCCTTCACTCTCTTCAGTTGTTTCTCCCTTGGCAAAGGTCCTCTTGACCATGAAGTAGCTCCAGTCTTGTTCACACTGGATCAATCCATTCTCCAAAGTTCAGGGGCTTCAGCTCTCATAGTTATAGCCCTAAATGGCTTTGAAGTCTTTGTGCTTCAGAGGGCACTGACTCCTCTTCAAACCAGTTATGGGTGCCTCCTGCCAGTGACACCTTTCTTCCTTTAGTGGGGGTCTGGATTCTCAATAATTCGGCAGGTGATGAGTCAATTGTTTTATGGCAGCAACCCTGGCCTCTTCACCTCTAGGGGCTTCTCCTCCCCCTACAGTCCAGATGCAGGTCAGCCTGTATCTGTCTCACCTCCTCCCCTGGGTCAAGACATTCCCCAGATCATATTGCTTTCAAATTCAGACAGTCAATCCACAGCCAGGCAGAGACACACAGAAATGTTAGAGCACAAAACTCAGCCACTTCTAAAAGAGTGGCTTCTGAACACACATTGCAAACAACACCTTCATAAAAAGATGTGTTATTACTTTGTGAGTTCAGGCATGCTAAACTTCACCTTTCCATATTAAGCCCGTGGGAAGATAGGCTGGAAAACAATTTACACAGCCTTCCCATTTTAACCTATGGGCAAGATGGCCTTTCAACAGTGAAAAACGAAAATGGAGATAATGTCACTGTCAGGACAGGACACACACCTTAGTACATGTTCTACCTTTCATATGCACTACACCCTGTCCAGGGGGTACCCTAGACCTACCATAGGGGTGTCTGATGTACATAGAAAGGGAAGGGTAAGGTCTGGCAAGTGAGTGCACTTGACAGAACAACATGGCAGTTTAACAAACTGCCTGTAGGCCCTGCAATGGCAGGCCTGAGTTCCCTTTTTAAAAGCTACTTGTGTGGGTGGCACAAATAGTGCTGCAGGCCCACCAGTAGCAGTTGCATTAACAGCCCTGGCACACATAGTGCACATTATTAGAGACTTTACTTAGTAAGGCAAACACACCAATCATGGACAACCAATTACCATTATTTTATACAGGGAACACTTACACTTTGACACTCTTTAACAGTGGCAAAGTGTCCAAAGCATCTAAGTTGGCAACACTATGTCAGAAAAAGGTCTAGGGGAAAGCAAAAAGTTTAGGGATTTTAGCCAAAAAGGGCTAAGTCCTACAGGATGCTGATCTGGAAGGCCTGCTTTTCTGTTTGTTCCCCTGTTGCCTGCTACTCTCTGACTTTGCTGAAGGAGAGCTGGAATCGTCCTACACTTCAAGTGATCTCATAGGGCTTGTTGGTTTGCCTTCTGTTGCTTGAGAAATATCAAATTCTCTACCCCTGCTCCTGTGCCTGGCTCACTGGAAGTGAACTAGATACTTGCAAAATGGATTTCGACGCATCTCCTGTCTGCATGTAGCAGAACCCACGCATCGACCCAGTTGTGGGAGTGGATTCGGAACCAGTACTTTGTTTCTAAGCGTTCACCACATCGCACAGTGTATCGCCACCACACCTCTCGATTCCTGGAACTATTTGCGGAACTGACACATCGCCTTAACTGTGTGGAGATCAACACATTTCTGCATTGCGACCAGAAAAGGTACTGTGTTCACCAGGGCCTGTGCAGGTCCTGTAGCCAGCCAGTTGGCCAGAACTTTGAATTTGCTCCAGTCCAGCGTGAACGAAAAGATCCTTTTCAGCACAGCTTGCATCTTAGCGCCTTACTGCATTTAGCCCTTTAAAGTTCAATATCTCAACTTTTTCTATGCATTGGATTTTTGTTGGTTTTGTTTTATTTTGTTCAGAACATAACAATCTATTTTTCGAAACATGTGTGGAGTAATTTGATGCTGTATTTATTGTGTTACTGAGTGTGTTGCATAAACACTTTAAACATTGCCTCTTTAGATACGCCTCACTGTTCTATGCCAATCTCCCAGACGGTGAGCCAAGGTTATCTTAGTGTGTATCTAGCTTACCCTGACCAGAGTGGTGGTTCCTGCCTGGTCTGGGTGCGAACCTCAACCAACCAGGAATCCCATTTCTAACGAGAGGTAAGTAAGAGGAATATGGTATAGAGCAATGAAAGTTCAGAACTGAAGATAGCAGTGTTTCGGAGAGCATGGTAGCCAGAACCACATGGATTATTTCAAGCACCAGTGTGGCTTTAACTACAATGATGACCACATCTACTGATTTGCACACTTGATCCGACACATGGGTGCTCCGTGATCCAGATACTTGAAACACGGATTTCTACGCATCTCCTGTCTGCGTGTAGCAGAACCTGCGCATCGACCCAGTTGTGGGATTGAAATTGGACCCAGTGCTGTGTCTCCAGAGATCGACGCATTGCACAGTATATTGTCACCTCTGCAGCTTGGTGAGATCGACTGATCCCCTCGACTGCATAGCAGAATCCGGAACATCATTCAATGCCTCTCGACTCCCGGAACTGTTTTCGAAACTGACACAACGCCTTCACTGTATTCAGTGGAGGAAAATAATGTTTTCGATTGCAAATTTATTAAAAGAAGTCACGGGCGTCATAGACAAAGGTGGCTCAAAGTTCCTACCTCCTCCCCTCATTGGCTGAGCCTGGTAGTCAGGCTGTGCCAATGAAGAATGCAAACAGGCACCAGTTAATTGGGTTCCACCTGATTCTCCTCCCACTCTGTTTCTTTCCCACTCTAGCAATGGCAATCTCCTGGGTCCCTGCTGCTCCTTTTGGGCTGAGGTCAGGAAATTAAGAGGTACAGCTCTGAGCATCCTGTAACTCCTAGGAAGGATGAGTGAGATGTCTTGAAAGAGGTAAAAAAGGACCAGAACAGCACAAGTCTCTGGCTCCCCTGAGCCACTGTACAGTAGGCCTTCTACCGAGTGCCTATGTCCAACTCTCTTCCCTTAACACTGAACAGAGCAGTAAAGATGAGCAGCAAGATGTAGCTTAGCAGCTAGAATTGTCAACTTTGTACTGATGGGGATGCAGGTTTGAATCCCAGCCTCGTATTGGCTTTCTCATTACTGGACACATTCACACTACTGCCTTAGTGGCTACTGCTATATTTAACCACTGGGAATGTATTCTCTTTAAAAAATGGTTAATTCCCACTGATAATCCTGTGGCACCCTATCAAATGTTTTATGACTAAGTGACACTCCAACACAAAAGCAAACCCTGCAAGGGTTTTTTCAGCTCACAAAAGATCCAACCAATACAAATCATAATATCATTCCAGGAAAATGCATAATACTTGCATTACACTCTGGATTGCCAAAGCACCTGATGCCTCACATATTATTTTCTTCACTCTTTAGCATATTCATTGAAAAATATATTTAAGATGTTCCTAAAGACAGGAAGACTTCAACAGACATTTACTAGGACCCACTTCCACCTCAGAGAATTTTATTTTACTTTATTGACAGACTAACTGTCAGGAATAGAACACAGTTAAAAGAAAATACAAACACCCTGTATTCCAAATACCCTGTATCCAGAGTAAGCCTCCAGCACTTGCCTGGACCATTTTTCCCCTTTTCAAAAAGTTTCATTGTGAGAACTAATCAAAACAAACCAAAGTTGCGAGGAGCAGACTAGATACTGCTTTTATGATGCCTCTGCTTGAATGCACCCAGCGTTCTAAAAGGTGACAAGTGTGTCCAGAATGTTCTTGAGATGGCCCAATATCCGTCACATTCAGGCCAGGTCTCTCATTTGCCCATTTGTATTGTCTTGCCCTGCTAAAAGTCTCTTGGACTCACTATAATAATTGCTGAACATCTTCCTATAGCTATTAACCATAGTATGCCATATAACAATTGTTGAGCCTCATTAGCAATTTGGCGGTCAGCCCGTCCTCCACCAGGGTGAGGGAGTAAATTACTATCCACCAAAATATGAAATGTCCACTGACCCAGCGGAAATTTCAAGCACTGACAGGAACCACCATCATGGCGGATTCTGCAAATGCATTGTAACTTTACCAAATGAATCCTTCAAATTATGGTCTTCCCAAAATAAAATAGGGTAGCGGACCATAGTCTTGGCAGGGAGGGAACTCCTTTGCCATTGCAATAGAGTTTCCTTTCCACAAACATATAAATCAGGCCTTTTATTATGATTCTACTTCAAGATAGATTAACCTATTTTATCCTGGCTTCCCAGTTTAATATAGTAGTAACTAGATAATAACCTAACAAGTTCTTACTATTTTGGATATTAAAGACTATGGACTGGATTTAGAATTTGGCAGACGTAGAAAAGGCAGTCAGAGAGAAGATTACTTTACATTTGTCTGCCTGCCTTTATCCCGGTTGCTGATCCAGTGGTAAACTGTATAGATAAGTACGAACCAATCATCACGGAAGGTACAAATAAAGCCACTGAAAAGTATGGTGTGACCCCGTTATTTGTCACCCACAGCAGATGTTTACACACGCTTTTGAAGTTTTACATTTTTCAAAAACAAACTCCCAAAAAGGGGTCCATTATGATGGAGTTCCATTTCAGCCAAACTCTAAATTGGTCCCTATTTTTCCAAACTCTTTCACTTTTTGATCTATCCACTCACCTCCCCAGTACCTCTTGCAGTGTAAAACTGTGAGCACTGTCATGTTACTAAAAGGGGAGCTCCAAGACGCCCTTGGGTGTTACTGCGCTTAAATTATTTTTCATTTCCGAGGTGGGGCTATCAATCAAATTCAGACTCAAAACACAAGCTGAAGCTGTGGTTTTAAACGTTCCACTGGGCATTTCCTCACTAAAATGTTAAGATCACACAAAGACATCAATAGAATCGCTTTTCATGAAAATAATCGAATGTGTTTTTCAAATAGACTGAACATCTGGGAATAAACACTGACGACATATTAATCTTGGGAACACTCAAATACATTTTATCCAGAAAGCATTGTTAATCAACATATAAAACGGTATTCAAGAAATATTCACTATCTCGGCATTGAGTGATTTGCCACCAATAAATTAGTTTTCCAAACACAATACAGATTGTTCAATCGCACGATTGATGTGAATCAAACCAGTCGTTTTAAGGCCTTTTGACCCTGTAGTAATCCGGATTTGTTTGACATTTGTTCAGCTCTTCAACCCATCTGAGGGCATCCGTCATGAAGACATACAGAAGGGATAAGGGGATGCAGACGCTGACAACTGTATGCAATGGTTTTGCTGGGGCATTGATGGGGCAGATGAACTGGGTAAAGACCCCCCCACTTCGGCCCTCATTACGAGGGGCCTGGGAAATGGGATGATATTTTCCCACCCCTAGAGCTACTGGTAACTCTAGGGGGGATGGAGAAGATTTTGACCATTATGAGCTGGGCCCTGAAGTTCCTCCAAGAAATGAGGAAAATAGGGTGAATCAGTAAATTCAGGTTAGATTCCCCCAGCGAATACTATTTGGGTTCAGACTTTCAACCAGATGAAAGTAAACAGATCGGTGTTGTTCTTGTGTATTAAATATTCCCAAAGGGGCCAATAACTGGTGTTACCGGTCTGCCTGGCATTAAGCAGCCACTTGTAATCCGGGTCTTGTGCACATGAGTTTAGCCATTTTCCTCAGCAGCACTGCTTTTTCAGCTGATCTCTTTCCTGATGGCTCTGAGCTGTGCCTTTGTGGGAGGCGGGAGGTGTAATGAATGAATACATGGGCGCAGTTTATTTGGCGCTGTGGGGGTTTCAGTATGTCCAGGCTGGGTGGGCTCCATGAGGCAAATGTCATCTCCTCTCCTTTAAATGATAATACAATGTTGAAGAAAAGGAGTTTTAATTTGTCCGTGCAGGGAAACTATTGACAGAAACACTTACACCCCATCCAACCCAGTTTGTGTTCCTTCCCAAATCACGGTGAGAAACTCGGGAAACCCATTTTGTACCCATCCTACACTAAATACACACTTCCATTTAAAAGATAAGCAGGTGAAATGTCATCTGTATAGCTGTTGGTACTATTTGTCCCATACTGACAAAAAATGTGACCTCAGTCAATTATTGTTTTTTTCTACAGTGTTAACGTTGACATTTGTTCAAACTGTTCTCAATCATTTATGCAGTCCAGCGCTCATTTTAGATATTCCTTATGGAATTCTCTACATTTGTGATCAGTTAACAACATTTTACTTTATATGCTTTTGGCAGAATACATTTTCATCATTCAATTATTACCGTTGTGAGTTAGACAATGTCAAAATGGGTGCAAAACAGGAGGACATACTCAACATACATTAATGACATTGTCAGTGCAAGAATAGGAGCGGAATCATGTTAAACCTCTGCAGCTAGTTATAGAATGCTGTTTGGAGTGCAGAAAGGGTACCTTGAGAAGAAACCGGTTCAAGAAGTATCGAGCTACCCACGACAACGTTTATAGGCCACCACAAGGCACGCATCTCCTTTAATGCAAGACATTACAGATCAAAGGCAGGAAGGGGGTATGAATGTTGTCTCCTTAAACACTGGCACACTTTCCTCAGGTGAAGACATGAAGACTTAGCAATACAAGGCACTGCCAGAGCAGAACTGAAAACCAGGATCAAACGTGGAACCAACATTTGCAAGCCAAAGTCTTGAGAGTTGAATGGTCGGCTCACTAG
This sequence comes from Lissotriton vulgaris, assembly GCF_964263255.1. Taxonomy (NCBI): domain Eukaryota; kingdom Metazoa; phylum Chordata; class Amphibia; order Caudata; family Salamandridae; genus Lissotriton; species Lissotriton vulgaris. The sequence goes on along the minus strand of NW_028247109.1, from coordinate 376,763 downwards.
GACTGTAATATTTTGAGTTGTGGAAACATACTATGGCTGCAGACATTCAGGCTGAATAAAATACTTAAAAAGCTTCCAAAAGGTACTTAACCTTGTCAACCGTTGATCAGGCTTTTATAGGGAGAAATCTAAGATCTCTAGCATGAAAGCTATGGTGGTTGTTAATAAATATTACTTCAATAAACTATGCAATTTACACTTCACACTTTGGCACCCTACTTTCTTTGTTCCTTGAAGGTGGTAAAGCAATCTCAACCTGTCTCTAGTTCACTCCCATTTGCCAAATAAGTGGAAGGAAAAGAAATAGAAAATCAGGGACACCTCTGCCATGGGATAAATCCACCATCCCCAACTCTGTAAAGTGGTTTTACTATGTGTATGTATCCCTAATATCAACTTATTGTGCGCTTAATGTGAGCACATGTTCTATACACGAAAGTGGATGACCTCAGTGTGTTTTCAAAATACCTAAATTGAACTTGCCAGCTATTGTTTTTTTACTCTTTGAATTGTGTTATATTAACTTACCCGTTTCCTCCTCAGGAGCTTGAGCTCTGTCCCCTACCATCATCACGGTCTTACTTCTCAACTTACAGGAAACCATATTTTTAAAACCTGGTGTTACACAGATTTTGGTGGGATTTCTAGAAAAGGGCAAAACCATTCTCTCTGCACTCTTACTGACTGGAAGTAGAGAAAAAACAAACAATGTTGGGGCCTCATTGTTTTTGCCCTGCTATTTTGGTGCAGTGATGCAACACACAGGAAATATAGGTCCCCCTGGGTGAAGTATTTACTTGTGCGGCATTACTCCGCCACTCGGAGTTCTGCACATAATAACGAGAGACAGTGCTGTAATATCTCGCTTTCCACAGTTTTGAAATGGGGATCCCGTAAAGTTGCATTTTTTGGTCCTCACAAATACTACCGATATTACATGGTATTACCCATCATGGGTATAAAAACCTGCACCCTACGGTAATTCCCACGCCTTGCAATCCCAATCCACACTCGAGCTGATAGGGATATCTGCTAGTAGGGATTTTGGTAGCCCATGGTTTAAGGGCCTATAAGAATGTTAATGCTAATATGTTGAGCCACACTATGCCAATGCTTTTGCAGCATTGAGCTCGTTTTAGTACACTAAATGATGTGCCAATTACACGTTTTATGGATTCATTAATTTCACGTTATAACTAAACATAACAAATAGACAATCTTGGCTGAAATGCTTGACTGAAAGGTAGTTTCAGTCAAGCATTTGGTTCCCCTTTTCTTGATCAGTGTAAGTGCAGGTCTGTACTCCGGGGCACATTGTGTTACCCATCACAGATTCGATTCTGAATCGCCCTCAGTGGTGTGTGGGTGGACACTTTTCATTCACTTTTAATGTCCTTTCTGTCCACGATGCTACTCGCCATTGATCGGCAGTAGATGTATCTGCTTTATAAACACTGCACAACACAGACACAAATGGAACTTCATGCAGCAGCCAGGACAGAATACCGCCGGCGGGGGATAGAGAGGGGTTTCAAAGTAGGGACTCTCATTAAGCCTTTTCAAGTTAAAATATGTTCCATCTTCTATAAAATTTCGAGACACTGGGCGATTCTATAGTGAATACATAGAAACGATGCTTGAAAATTAAATAGATCAACTGGAAGACAGACTGAAGATTTCAGCTATGCCACTGAATCAAACGAAACTGTAAAAGAACTAAAGAAATAACCTTAGAAATAGAAAAAAGATATCCTTGAAAGAAACGTACAAGGACGTTGAGGAAGAGATGTATAAACATATTGAAAGAAAAAGTAGCGCGGTGTGGTCCATCTGTGTCCCTCACTGATGTCAGCTGAGTTGGTAAGTGGGGAGGAGGTTCTGCCAGGAATGTCGAGTATTGTGATGCTCATTCAGTCTAACGAAATGTCAGTGCACCATTATGCTTTGTATTTGTTTTTTATTGAAATGTCAATAAACAGAGTTATAAAAAAAGACATTCAAAAGAAAAAACACGACGTCAGATGGATGATGAGAGCTAGAGTTTGGGTTCTCTGAGCTCAGAATTAAAAAATACATCTTTTAGTCAAAGTGGTTTTTAAATTGTGTGTATGAAAATGCCACCTTTAGAAGGTGGGCCTCTTCTTGCTTTACCATCCTGTGCCTCGGCCTGCCTGTTAAATCAGCATCTGGTTTAGACTGACAGCTGGTGCATATGTATTGGACCTGTAACCACACATTTTTGGAACCCTTCTGAATAAAGAGAAGACTCTGCCAAGAGGAAGAGATGTAGTGCTGTTAGAAGGATTACTGCCTCTTTGCCTCTTTGCTGTGTTGCTATGCTGGGCTGGCCTGCAGTGGCTGCTTGCGTCTTGGAGAGGACAAGTACTGGACTTTGGTTTGGTATCCTGCTTAAGAAAAATCTCCAAGAGCTTGCATGTGCTTGCCTCCTGTTAAGAAGTCTCAGGGCCATCAAAGACTTCACCTGCGGCATCCCTGGACTCCGCTTCTGGGAGTTCTGGCCTGCCAAGTGGTGCCAATTCAAGTTCTAGGCCGTTGAAGATGGTCCCTGCTGCAAAAAGAATAAAAAAACGATGCATCACCCTTCCAGCACCTGTTTTTTCTCGCACATTCCTGTTGTGCAGGAGATAGTTCCATGAACCATCTCTGTGTAGCCAAAGAAATCGATCCAGCACCCGTCCGCAGCTGAAAGAACCAGCGCAACCAGAGACTGGTGCACTGTGTCTACGGCATCTGAGACCACCATGCTGACTCTGATGCAGGCCCTGCTATGGAGCTGAAAAGATTTTTACGCACCGCTAGTCCATGGCTGAAAGATTTGACACAATGCCTGTTTTGCTTCCAGCTGGATTTCCACGCATTGCACCTGTGTGCCCAAGTTTCCAATGCATTGGCCCCAGAAATGAGTTGTCTCTGAAAATCAACTCACCACTTCTCCCTGCATTCCAGAATCCACACAGCACTTCTCCTGCGTTCAGCAGAACTGAAGTATCCATTCCCCAAAGACTCCAGAACAAACGCATCACTGTCTTTTCAGACGCTTTCCTCCTTTGCGTCTGTTTTTCGACTTGCATTTTGACAAATCAACGATACTTTTGCTAATATCATCTTATCCATAGAGTTCTATGGACAGGATTGATTAAACTTTTTAAAAGTGATAGTTTGAGTTCTGTAAGTTGGATCTTTGTCGTTTTGGTCGTGGTTAGTTAAGATAAATATTGGGTTTTTTTCTAAACTGGTGTGGTGTCCATTTGTAGTGCTTTCGCTGTGTTACTGTGTGTTATGTCCAATACTTTACACATTGGCTCTGAGATAAGACTACTTGTGCCAGGCTACCAAGGGGGTTACCAGGGTTTATCTTGGGTGTGTAACTCCCTTACCCTGAAGGACTCTCCATTCAGGTCCAGTCCATTCATCCAAAGGCATATGACAACCACATCCCTCGCCATCATATTATCAGCATATTAGAGCAGAACTCTATTTCCGACTGACTCGTCCTAACAGGAACAAGCACACCATGACCGCATCACTAACACTTGTTTCTACTCGAGCATCATAGATCAGTCCATAGATCAATCTTTCTGACAGCCCATCTACACAACAGGTACCTGCTCATGCGAAAAATTACCCACAAAACACAGACTACTCAAGTTCGGCACACCAGAAGTGCCCACCCATTTCTGTATCCTAAGACTCCAAAGCATGATCACTGGCCAGGCATTATAATATCAGAGTTGGCTCTAGTCTGCATTATACCAGCAAACATTGTTGTCATAACTTTGTTCGCCTAGATCATCATCATCATCATATTGAAGTGACAACGATGCTGGTTATACAAGCCCCATGGTTCGAAGGGGTTCATCAGCACATTCAGGGTAAATATGCAAAGCAGTGTACACTTTATCAGAAGAGCACATCTATGTAAGTATTACTCTTCAGGATGTCCACCTTTAGTCCTCTACAGTTACAATGGTTTATTGTTTGACTCAGAACTTCACAGAAAACTATGAGGTCATGTATCTGCAGTCTTTGCAAGCTCTGTGGGATTGTCACCCCAGATTATGAAGCTTGGTCTCCTGGGCATGGATTCCCCTAAAAGTAATTGTTAACACCTTTGTAAATAGCAACATTCTTGATTTGTTTGAATCACAGTTGGAAAGCATGAGAAACATTAGTTATGCGAAACATGAAAAATACATGGTGGTAATATTGGTTTCTTAAAAATAACTATACTCAGATCTCTTTCCTCGGTAATATACTTTTCTAAGACAAACAAAAATATCATATTTATTTTCATAAAACAGCTGTATTGAATACCAACTATTGAATTTTTACAATGTGCTCATGAGCTGTTTAGAACTGTGTTTTAATCCTTATGAAGTCTGGCCTTTGGGATTGCTGTCTTTAAGATTATATTCTTCAATTCTTTTGCCTGATCGCCAAATAGACTTCTGCGGGCTCTGTTGTAATCTCTGAAGACATCATTTCAAGGTGAAGCTTAGTACTGGGACGTAATACCACCTACAGAAGAACAATACAACACATTGCGGTATTTGTCACAACTTCCCAATCAAGAGACCCCCAAATGGGAATGAGGGAAAAAATAGAGAAATGTAGTTTGTGCACCAGATTACCATAAATATCCTTTCTCTGGGACATTCTTTACCTAAGAATTGTAATCAGGAATTACTTGGTAAAATGGAAGTGCAGAGTTACCTTGAAACTAGGTGTTAGAAATGGGATTTTGGGTTGGCAGAGGTATGCACCTTGTCCAAGCAGGATTCACCACTCTAGTCAGGGTAAGCTAGATACATACTAAAAGATAACCTGTGCTCACCCTCTGGCAGCTTGACACAGAGCAGTCAGGTTTATCTAAAGAAGCAACGTGCAAAGTATTTGTGCAACACACACAGTAACACAAGGAAAACACCTCAAAAATACGCAGCTCAGGGTTAGAAACATACCTTATATTTTTATGATAAAAATAAGACAAAACGACAAACCTCCAATAAGCAGAACCAGAATTATGAATTTCTAAAGAATAAATCAAAATATAGTGCTTAGTGTTGAAAGAGCTAACCGGGGCATTTGGTCGTGCTACACACCCCGGGGTAAATCCAAAGTTTAGGCTGACCCTGATGGAGGGCAGGCTGGCCACAGGACTAATGGAGGTCTCGCTGGAAAAGCACCTTGGAGGCGTTGTCGATCTCATGGATGGAGGTGATGAGCCAGTTCTGATCCACGCAGTCAGCAAAGCCTTCGATGACGAACCCCTTTTTGAAGCAATGCTGTTGACAAGCAACTGCATCGGCATCAAAGGAGATGCGTTGGTTGCGATCTGCGCAAAGTCATCGATGCATCAGTTTTGTTGGATTAGCACAGCACAAACTTACTTTCAAGGGCCCAGTACTAGATAGGCACCACTTAGCAGGGCAGGACTCCAGTCTGTCCCTAGCGCCGGGAAACCCACTGTGGGTAGCTGTGCGCGGTAAAAGTTTAAATAAAGTAAAGTAAAAGGTGCTGTTGCAGGTATTTAGGAAGTATTTGATGTCCTTGAGACTTCAGAACAGGAGGCAAGGCAGCAAGCCCTTGGAATCACTCTGCATTCAAGTGAGATGGGTACAGTCCTTTCCTCAGCAGGGCAGAGGGTAGCAAGCAGCTGGCAACAGGCAGCACATCAGAGCGGAAAAGCAGTTCTCCCAGAGCAGCAGTCCAGCAGAGTGGCAGTCCTTGTAGCAGTTCAGCAGTCCCTTCTGACAGGGTTCTTCACAGGTCCAGTAATCTACTGTCTTGGGAGGGTCAGAGCCACAGTACTTATACACAGTTGTGCCTTTGAAGGGGGGGGGGGGGGTGACTTCAAAGAAGGGACTATGAAGTGCACATAGGTCATTTCATCCCAGTCCTGGCTCCAGACTTTCAGTAGAGGGCAATCAGACCTTTCTGTGGGATACAGAACACTGCATATTCAGTTGTAAGTGTCAGCTCCCCCCTTCTCTTCCTGTCCAGGAAAAGCTATCAGCATGCAGATGAGTTCTCTTCTGTATTGGGGCTGTCTACAGAGAATGCCCAAAGTGTAGCTGTCAGCCACCCCAGACGTGTATTGGAGACAGGCTGCAGGCACAAAGAGGAGTAAGAGAAGAGGAATGTAAAAGGGGAGTTTGAGGCTTGGCAAAGGGTTTTAAATGCCAAATTGAAGTGGAAGTAAACTGAACACAAAGGCCTTGCAGTGGCAGGCCTGAGGGTTGAAAGGCCAGTTGTGTGGGAGGCACAATTAGTGCTGCAAGTCCACTAGTACCAGTTAGATTACAGGCCCTGGGTATATGGTATACCACTTTACAAGAGACTTACAAGTTTTACAAGTAAACTAAAATGCCAATTGTGTATACAGCAATGTTAACATGTTTAGGGGCTAAGCACATGTGCTTACTGGTTAGCATTGTTAAAGTGTTCATAGTTTTAAGGCCAACACAAAGAATCAGCAAAAAGAGGAGGTAAGCAGGCAACACTTTTGGGGGAACACCACCCTGAAGATGACAGGTCGAACACTGGGGGAACACTGGGTGTTGGCCACAAACCTGACATTTTCAAGCTACCTGTAATGAGGTACTGGACGTCTAGTTCCTCTTTTCACTGGTATTATTTAGCAGAATGTTATTGATTTTTCTGGGCCAGAGGTATGGGGCTTGACGATGCAAACCTAGGGATTGGCATTGTACTAGTTGCATTGAGGGCAGGGCCACTTACTGCAAGCATTCCTGAGGGTTCCAATTTTAGATTGTAAGAGCAGGAAGTGAGGTAGGTACTGCCTCCAAATAGACACTAAAAGGAATCATTCTAAGATGCAACTTGAGAAGATTCTCCCCCATGACAAAACACTGCAAACATAGATGCACACTTTAAATTGAAGTTATTATGCATTGCTAGTCTGGATACACCACAGATTGCTATTTTTTAAGCAAATACCTGAAGAATTGTTGTATCTCGCTTCACAAGTCTCTGCTGAAAAGGAAATTGTGGCACTAAGACTCACTCAAGAAAAAGAAATGTTTGCAATACCGATTGTCAGTTTTTTTCCCAAAGCAGAATTCATCAAAAAAGGGCCGAATACATTGAAATGCAGCACATCCGCAGCTAAAGTCTAAATAAAGTCTCCAAATCGCTTTAGTAACCTTTTCATCAATCTTCAGCATGAGCTAATGACAGCGGATGAATATATCCTGCTTGTATGCTTCCTGGGCGGTTATTGCTTTCTGGAGGACAGTTAATTTGTGGGCTGCAGGCCACGTTTCAATCTGTGATCCAGTGCAGCACGTTCTGATTTGGGATTAATGACCAATCTGCAGCTTTTGACACAACCAATATGTGTTTCAGAACACAAGCATTGATTTGTGCTTAGGACACACTACCCTAAGGCTTCTGGGGGCCACTACAACCCAAGAAAGCCCCAGCGTATGAAGGAGCTTATCACAAAAACTGTTTTGTGTCAGAGGTAGTTGAATTTGTTAGTGCTAATAGCTATGCCACGTAGACAGAGTAGTGGTACAAATGCACACTACTTGATGTTACCACCATACTGCACCATACACATAATGCACGTTGCGTTTCTGTTAGTAGTATTTCAATAAATACAATTAGCACAACAACAAAAAAACACATCAACAGGTTGAACCGTAAACAACTAAAATGCCGCTGGCACAGATATGTGCGTGTTATATGACTAATACCGCAGACAAATTCAAATTCAATCGGCACAAAACTACTAAGATGATGCGGATATGTGTTTAACAGTAACATTCTTCACTTCACGGCCACCAGAAGTAAATATGCATTCGTGATCGCGCTCTAAAGTTGTGTGTTTCTGTAAAGCTCTGTAAGCATATCCACAACTCAGTGAAGTCCAGCATGAATGCTGTCGAATGTGCACAACGCTCATGTAATTCGGATTTGCTCCTACGGAAATTCTACCAATTTGGTGGAATTTCTATAAGAACAGATGGGAAGGTGTGGTCGTTTCACCTGTAAAGTTGTAAAGAAAAACAAATTTGCAAGTTTTTGAGTCTTCACATTTTTTTCTAGACCGTTTCCAACGTCAGTACAGTGATTTTTTTTGTTTTACAAGACGTACATACATGGGTCTATATACATGTCTACAACATGAACATAATAAATAATGTGCCAAGAATCAAAACAGTTTTTGCGGAAGTGGAAGAGCTGAGATCCGAATCCCGGTCTCTGCTAAGCAAGACAACAAATCAGCGACTAGAAAAAATCTCCTCTCCAATTCAAGCATAAATATGCATATTTTAATTTTCTCATTTTTTTCTGTATGACCAGCATTTTTCATGTTAAAAAAAGCCTTCCGATAGGAGTTCTAAGAATATGCGGTGTTCAGGCACTTTACCTCCCCCATGCGCACGTTTACCGCAACCTTCTTCACGACTTATGTCAATGGACACATCTGTGAACACCCTGATACCCTGTAAGGCAAGAGTTTCTGCGTCTTCCCAAAATTTCAACTGGCTACTCTCTATGTTAACACCCATTTTCTAAACATACTACAGCAGAATCTGTAAAAAAATTGGAAAATTATGTAGATTCTAAATCTATGACTTAGAAAATGGGGATTTCCAGTTAAGGCAATGACTAGCTGTGAGTATTCTATTTTTTGTCACTTTCAGGGAATTCGGGGAATGAAACACTAGCGACACCCACACCAGCCCAATGTCCTTGGATTCCCCGGAGTTTCTAGTGGTTAGACCTGCCAGGGGTTGTAAGGTTCTCAGGGAACCCCAGCGCAAAAAATGTAGTTAACCCATCCCAACATATGAGGACTGATTGCCCTGCTAGAAAATGAGGGACGCCCAAACCAGCCAGACTGATCTCCTCCAACTAAATCTAATTGGAAGAATGCACCATCTCTTGAGGAGATCATTTGCCCTGAAGAGTCTGACCCATCACCTGAGCACAGTCTGCTGGTATCAGTGGTCACAACCGTTCAAGGTGGAGGAGAAAGAAGATTTCCCTTTATTAGCGCACAGATTTTAGCCACCAATTTAGTGCCCTCATGAGGAAGGGAAGCATTATTACCTTCCAAATGAAGTCTGGTGACATCAGATTCCATGAGACAGGATGTGCCTTCCGAGAATACACAGGCAAAATCATGACCAAGGAACCACCACGACCATTACAGCTACATCTCTCAGTAGCTGAAATCTCGTCTTATGAATCCTTTGCTCTAGAAGAACTGCCAGTTTCAGGTTTGTATGAAATCGATCCCCCATAAATTCCACATCTTGAGCAGGGATGAGGTGAACTTTTCCCAATTTATCAGAAAGCCATGATCCAGAAAGACTTGTAACACTATGGCACAGACTTGAGGTGCTTGGATATTTGGATGGAAAATGGATTAACCAGTTGTCTAGCTACTTGCAGAACATGATGCATTATATGTGTAACACAACCCATCAAGGCAGCTAGATAAGCGAAGTACAAATGTTGATTTTCCACCACAAAATAAAGTCACTTTGATGAAGAGAATGGGTACCTGAAGATAAGCAACTTGGAGATCCACAGGAACTTGCCTGGCAGAACCATCTGGAAAACTGGTTGCATGCATTCCAATTGGAAATGGATCACTTTGACTCAAGAGTGGATGCTTTCAAATCCAAAACTCAGCAGAAACCACTTGAATTAATTTCAACCAGAAAACGAACAGTATGTATATACTATCCTATCTCTTTCACAGGAACTAGAACAATAGCATTTACATTCAGAAATGCAGAAATACCTTTCCACAGAGGCTTTACTTTTACCTTGTTTCTTGGGATAGGCGTACAGATGAATCCTGAATTTGAAGGTGAAGAAATTAAGTTTAGAGCATAGTCTTGTCATCTGATACTCAACACCTACTTATCAGACACATCATCTTTACAACCTGTCTGAAACTATTGAATATGATCTCCAACTGGAATAAAATATTGTTCTCTGATAGTCGGGATCTCTGCTTCTGGTCTAATGATTGTGAAGTTGCTTCTAGTCTACGAGGTTTGCTGGGCTGGAAGCATCTCTGACATGAAGGCCTTGAAGAAACCGAATAAGGCCTCTTAAATTTGCAATTAGATAATCTGACTGAAGAGGCGGTCTCATTCACATGTGATGCCTTATCAATACTGAAGCAAATGCAGAAGTTCTTACTACTTCACAGTAACTGTCCTATAAGAAACATGCCTGCTGCTCCGTCCTAAGTATTAGAAATGAATAAATCCTCTTCTTCCTGCATAACTCCAGCCAGGAATTCAAAAGCATTCAATAAGGACTGAGCTGTGTACGCTGTGTATGTCCCTGCTTACATACCAGACATTACCTGCGTAGGACTTTAACACATTATTTACATTCTTAGTAACTGGACTAATGGAGCACAGTCCTCTGGATTAATTGATGTACCGCTAATCAGAGTGGCCAAAACTGAATCGATGTTGTTGGAACAAGGGAAAACTGCATCTTCTAACATGTACATCCTCTGAAGAAAACATGGAATATTGAAATAATTCAGGCCTTAAAATTCTTTTTAAATTAGGGCTATAATCTTGTTCTACACAGGCACGGCTAAGTTAGTTGGTCTCTCACTCTAAGGAACTAGACCTCCAGAGTCCAATTCTGTTGGCAGTTCTGGAAAGCTCAGGTTCTCTATAATGCCATCAACAGTAATGAGCATAAGAGGGAATAATCAATCAGGTAGCCCTCTACTCATAATATCATTATATCAACAATAACCTGATTTAGCTTGAACACCTGATTTATGAGGATCCTATGGGCAAGGTAGTAATATCTCTGCCCCAACAACTGGCATCTATAGAGTACCAACCAACCAACCAACCAAATGTCAGCGTGTGTCAATACACCAGCTCAGTACCCCCACTAATTGGTGTGTACAAGAAAATTATAAAATGTGTCAAAGGCCATAAAGTACAAGTAAGCATCACCATGAGAGCAGCTGGTAGGTACTCTCCAGTTTGCTCACGTTTTTATCATCATTGGTGACTTTCTTGACCGTGAAAAGTAAAATATGTGTCAAATGTGAATTTTCACACAGTTTTTGTTTTTCTTGTACACACCAATTAGTGGGGGTACTAAGCTGGTGGATTGACAAACACTGAACCCTCTGGTAGCTTGGATCAGAGCAGTCAGGCTTAACTTAGAGGCAATGTGTAAAGTATTTATTCAGGACTTCAAACAGTAATAAAGAGAAAACACAACACAGGAAAAATCCCACACCAATTTAGAAAAAGAGTAAATTTTAATAAATAAATCAAGACTAAAACGACAAAAATCCAATCAGTAGACCCGGACATATCCAATTTTAAAGATTTAAGTGAAAATACTGCCACGAAGCACAAAGTGGCAACTGTGGTTATCTGGTCACACCAGACCGAGGCAAAGTCACAAGTTCAGGCTAACCACGATGGAGCGTGGGCCGGCTACATGGACCCAGTTATAACCGCTGAACAAAAGTACCTTAAATCCTGAGATGGGGAGTCCCATGCAGAGAATGCATCACGCCACAGAGGCAATGCAAAGAAATGCGTCACACAGTGGCAGTTTCGGGGAGCTGCAAAGTGCGAGAGGATGTCCTTGCATGGATATGTGTCGGCTCCCATGGACTGCGTTAGGTGGTGCAAAGTCTTTGTGTTGGGCAAGTCTGCGCAGCAGAGATGATGCACTGGGTAGCAAAGGCAATGCACTGGTTGAGCAGGAAATGAGGTGCGCCTCGGGGGAGCTGCGTTCGTTCTGCTACATCCACTAATGGCCTGGCAGAGCACCTTCAGGCCCACTTCCAAGGGTCCAGGACTGGTGTGGCACCTCTGGGAGGGCAGGATTCACAGATGGAAGAGTTCAGGGGCTAGGTTCAAGATTGCTGGAAGCCTGTTATGTCCCTGAGGCTTCTGGTTAGCATGCCAGCCAACTAGCCCTTAGAGTCACTCTGGGGTCCTGGGCTTAGATATGAAGGTCCAGTCCTTCTCACCTAGACAACAGGGAGGCAGATGAGCACAGCAGGGTAGCAGTCCTTCCGAACAGCTGTTGAGCAGAGTGGCAGTCCTTTCAGCAGTGCAGGACTCCTTCCTCGTAGAGTCCACAGGGTCCAATATTTATACCTTGTGCCCACTTTGTAGTGGAGGAAGGTTGTAGAGGTTGTACCCTCCTGACGTGTCATGCATCCCATTCCTCTGTGTCCTGGCCCTAGCTGGTCTGAGGTCACAAAAGACCAGTGATAAACCCTGTGTGAGAATGCTCAGGCAGTGCCTCTGTGATGTGCTACATTGGTAGGTGACAGCTCCTCCCCCTCAATAATTCACAGTGGCCTGCCAACACCCATCTTCCCTTTGCCTCACTGTCTGGGAGCAATACGCAAAGACCAACTGCCAGCTACACCTCGTCATGTGACCTAGGATCAGGCAGCATGCACCAAATGGTTAGGACAAGAAAACGCCCTGGGCACATGTAATACCACTTTACTAGGGTCTTACAAGTACATTTAATAGGCCAAATGGGTGTAAGCCAATTTCACCATATTTTAAGGAGAGAGCGCAGTCATTTTAGCATTGGTTAACAGTGGTAAAGTGTGTAGTGTCCTAAAACCAGCAAAAACAGTTCGCAAAACCGGAGAGTTGAAGGCTAAAAGTTAGGGGAGACCCAAGCCAAGGATGCCTGTTCTAATAATTAACAACAGTGACAAATGACAAATGAATGAATACCAGAGTATGTAGGTAGGTAGGTAAAGGTGATAACAGAGTATGAATCTCTTTAAAGTGCAGTAGAACACTCCTGTACTCTAACACCCCACAGAATGTGTCAAGACAGGAGGTTTGATCTCAGATGCATATGAGGTGAGGCGAGAAACAAGGGAAGATTGTACATTGTCACCACTATTATTCACGCTGGCAGTAGAGCATCGGGCTTGTAGTGTGTGGTCCGGTGCCCATTACGCACATCTGGTGGTACGGGGCGCGAATCACCATATCACCCTATATGCAGATATTATGCTGCTATTTCTAAAGAATAAGCAGTCGGAACTGGCAGGGGCTATCAGGCTGCTTGTTTACTTTGGAGAGCCTTCGGGGCTGCAGATTAATTGGCTAAAACGAGCCTGTTCCTATTTGTGCAGTACCAGAGATAGTCACAACCCCACTAGGGCTGATATGGGAACCCTCTTGTTTGAAATATCTGGGGATGAGAATATAGCATGATGACCATGATCTAATTAGCAGGTATCATCGGTATAGCAGTGTCCGTGTCGGGAATAGTTTTGGCAACTCCACCAATTTCGGTGACAGCTTTCTTACACTTTCCAGGGCCTGATTCAATGGACACATTTTCTAAAAATTGCCCACTTCATAAATGTGGCTCGGCGCTGACAGAGGTCTGCGCCTCACTCAATACGGTGCTCATTAGTAGTGAAGGTGTTTCTCGCTATGCTGCCCATATGCAAAATGACGGGCAGCAGCTATATTTGCTAAGAATGCAATGTTTTGTGTGCAGCATGTTATGCCTAGATATGGGTATTTTTCCCCCAAAAGGTGGTATTTAGCAATCAAAAGGGTGCAGAGCCTTGCATCAATTGCAGGGAATTGTTTATCGGCAAAACTCTAAAGCATATTGATTATGTGTCCTCCTCTCAGGCAATCACAACTTGAGTCCAGAAACATTTTTCCTATTGTCTACTGTTAGGCGTTTACCTGGGGGTCATATGGTAAATATAACATGCTCATGTTACAGAGCAAAAGATTGGATGGTGAGGAGTTTTTAGACCCACTCTATAATTCTTTGTATATGTTTCACTTCCTGTGGCCTGTCAACTTCTTTTAATACAGGTCCGGTGCATAACTGGGTGAATACTGGTCTTCATTGCCCTGATGAATTTGGCAGTAAGTCTTTGTGTTGCAATGAAAGACGTCAGCCCTTCACAACAAAATGCTCTAAACGTGATCTTGTTTTTAATCATGAGTATGGGCATAGATTAAAGACGTCTGCAATATGCCACATTCGACAAATTTTTAGTATATTTTTGTTAGGAAGACAGCATAGCCATTTCCTCCTGAATGAGGGTCTACAGGAGGTAGATGTGTTTTTTGCTTTAAAGAGAAAGTTTACACAGAAAGCACTATGAGCTTCAGTCATGGCGTTAGATCCTTCTGTTACTATAGGAAAGAGGCCAATGATGATAATGCTAGCAAGTTGGTGTATAACAGCCGGACGCTTACGTGAGGCGCTTCCTATATATTCAAAACATTGTAATGAACTGTATGTTTATATGTCTCTTGTTACCGTGCTTTATTAAAAGTATCACACCCGATTACAGGGTCTGACTCTGAATGGGTATGGGAGCCTGACCTTCCCATAAAAAAAGACTTTGGCTTCAGGGTGTTGCCCTTGGAGAAACATATATTGGGTGTGACAAATATCAAGGGCTGTGTTGTTGATATGACTTTTGAGGGGATGGAGCCCTTGATACTTTTTAAGTCGCTCTTTAGCTCCTTTTGCATATGAACCAATGATTGATGGACCCTGGGTGGAACCTACACTAGATCCCCTAAACTGCCCCCACTTGTGACCACTGAGAGGCTAGACACTCCTGTAAAAGTTGCATGTGGAGCCTAGAATGAGGAACTATTGCTATACAGGAGGCCATCATGCCAAGCAGTCGCATCACTGTTCTGACCGGCAGGCGACAATGTGTCTGAAAAAGAGCCAGTTGGTTCTGGAGATTGAGAATCCTCTGAGCATTGGGGTATGCTGTGGCTGAGACCAAATTGAGGATTGGTCCCAGATAGGGTTGTATCTGAAGAGAATGTAAATGTGATTTGGTGGCATTTCTTGTGAACCCCAATCTGTGTAACAAATTGATGGTGGACTGTGTATCCTGCAGGCACCTTTGTGTTGTTGCACTCTTAATCAGACAATCATCAAGATAAGGGAAGACGCGAAAGTTGTGTCTTCTCAAAAGGGTTGCCCCCACTGCTAGGGATTTGGTAAACACTTGAGGCTGTTGTCACCCCAAAAGGCAGAACTTTGAACTGGTAATGACGTCCACTTACCACGAATCTGAGGTACTGGCGATGTGCTGAATGAATCAGTATATGAGAGTATGCATCCTTCAAGTTGAGTGTCATCATAAATTCACCTTCTTGCAGCAGCTGTATTACATTCTGTAGTGTCACCATGTGTTCTGACAGAATGTAACGGTTGAGCGGGCCTAGGCTCAGTATCTGCCTGAGCGTCCCATCTTTTTGAGGTATTAAAAAGTATTGGGAGTATTCCCCTTTGCCGTAATCTCTGTGTGGAACGGGCTCTATGGCATCTTTTAAAAAGAAAGACTTTACCTCCTCTTTGAGTAGGTGAAGATTCTGAGAGTGAGGGTGTCTGTGTGGAGGAATGATTGGGGGTGGAGGTCAGTTCTGGGAAGTATTCATGGTGGACAATGGATAGTACCCACTGGCCTGATATTCTCAATGGCTACAGGCGGTGAACCAGCTGCACTCTTCCCCCCACAGGTGTTGTGTGTGTCATTCTTTGGAGGCTGAGGCTCTCTTCCTGGGAGTTCCCCAACCTCCGCCTCTCTAGTTACTCCCCCTTGAAGCCTCCTCTGAAGTAACTTTAACCTCCTAGCTAGTGACATGTTAGTTGATGCTTGGAATTCACAGTATCTGTATCCTTTTTAATTTTTTCTAACTGGGAGTCTCTACCTCTGGGCCAAAAAGATGTTCCCTATCAAATGGGACATTAAGCAGGTGTTGCTTCACCTCAGGTTTGAACATGGAGATGAGTAGCCAGGCATGTCTATGCAGGAAGATTGAGGGGTTTATCTGCCTTGCTGCAGTGTTCACGCTGTCTAGGAAGCAGCATATAATCGCATTTGAGATTTGAGCACCTTCAGTGACTAACTCTTCTCATCTTTTTTTGTACTGCTCTGGGAGGTGTTGTAGCAATTCTTCCATGTCATCCCAAGTGGCCCGGTTATAGTCCGATAGTAAACCCACTGAGTTGGCTATGCGTCAATGATTTTCATGGCCCACTGCGACCTGCTTTCCTACGAATCTATATGTTTGTTTTCCTTATCAGGAGGAGATGCGTCTCTAGTGCTCTGGGAGGCTGCCCTCTTCCTTGCAGTAGTTATAACCATGAAGTCAGCTGCTCGGTGTTCACCAATATAAAATGGGTCAGTAGGGGAAGGCTTGTATTTTCGTTCAATGTGTGGTGTTAGAATCCAGGATTTGACTGGGTCTTTGAATATCTCTGTTGAAACTTTCAGCATTGACTGTTTCATTAGTAAATATTGAACAAAGTGCTCTATCTTGGAGAGAGTCTCGACCAAGAAGCTGGTTTCTTCCTCCATACCATGCATCTTTACTTTATGGTAAGCTGAATGATACTGTGATAGGAGAAGTATTGTCAGGTGCTGAAGCTTTAGCTGGGACTGACACCTCAATGTCTGGATCTGGCAGCACTGCATTGTATGCGGCCGCATGGGTCTGGGCTTTGGGGAGGGGCTCCCTGTGATTCTGTCCCGTGAGTTTAATGGCTAGGGCTTCCTGTGTCTGCATCGTCTGATAGTGTGGATGATGGTAACTTAGCTTGTGGAGGTGGTGTAATGCCAAGTGGCATAGTGGTCTTATGCTCCATACTTTTCTTCTTTAGAAGAGGCTGTGGTAGTTCAATGTCCAACCTTTTCCATTTGTGGGCCCTCTCAGGCAAATGTTTCTCTTCCAGAGAATGTTTTTTTAACCGTTTGCTCTTGAAGGTTTTCATAAACATGCCCCTCTATATCTGCAGTGGTTGTTGTTTTACTTTTCTTGGGTGCCATGTACTTATTAGTTTTTGCTCCAACGGGTTAGCTGCGTCGATGGCGTACGTTTGGTTGGCTCCGACAGGTTTATCGATCTCGAAAGAGGGCGGGGAATCAAAGGTTTTGGAGGCGCTATAAGCTGCACAAGCATCAATGGCTTTGTCAGCATGGAGTGCTGCTGTGGTTGCGAGGGCTGTGTCCCCCTCCAAGTCTGTTCCTGGTCCCCGATGCCGCCTGGCCTGCCAGAAGTTCCACAGCCAGCATTGACGACTAGTCCCAGTCTTTCGCCTCATGTTGGCTGGAGTCATCAGAAGCGACATGGTGCAGACTGCACAAGATGGCGACCCCCCCCCTACAAGAACATTCTCTTCGATCTCTAGCTGCTGCTCTTCATTTGTGGAGAACTCAGCCTCCACCGCCATCGCCATGGTATGGTATGAGCCAAGAATCGGTTGCATCTTGAGCGGAAGGTTTTCTTATTCTTGAACAGGCCGCAGGCAGCGCAGTCCTGATTGTTGTGTTTTGGCAGCAAGTAGAGGCTGCAATGTCGTGCTGATCATAGCATGCATATTTTTCCCTGCATCGGGGGCACTTCCTGAAAAGTCTATTTTTTTACCTTCCATCACCTAGACTCAAACATTCTCGGCAGAACTTGGAAGGGGGCTCTTGTGTTGAACCTGACACAAACAGAGTGGTCACTGGAAACTGGAATCCGAAGGCTGAACATGACGAGACCATGTTGGATTCTTCTAGCAGAATCCACTATGAGTCCACTGTGCTTCCAGGGTCCCTGAAGACGAAGAAGATGCACAGAGATCCGGTGCAATCCATCTAAAACCGATGGCGGAAAAAAAAACTAACAATGGAGCTGTTGAACGTATATATTTTCTCGAAGAGGAGGAGACACAATGATACGTCAACAATGAAAGACTTCTTCGAGAAAAACAAGTTGGAGAGTCCAAGCCCAACACTAGAAGGCAGGTGTGTGCATAGCATGTGTATCTGCAGCCAACACATTCTACCAATATCTTTTTTCTTTAACTGACCCCAGATGACTCAGCTGGGTCTGTCTTTCTCTAAACCATGCAAGGGTCCTTCACTCTCTCCCTGGCTGTTTAAGTTGAACCGGAGTCTCTTGGCTGGGTTATCAAGAAGGTGACCACTTTCCTACATTTCAATATTTTGGACTTACTATATTTTTTCACCTTTGGAGGTCGAGGATAGGGTGATGAGGACTCCCCAGGGATCACACTAACTCAATAGATAAGATAGCCAAGTTCACCCCATCAGAACATTTGTCTGCAAAAGAAAAAGACCTCAGGTGAGCTTTACTACAAAGTATCCAGCCATGTGAAGCCTGACTGGTCTCAAGTTCCAGTCTCCACCTGCTGGAGGATTTTGAGAGTCAAAATTGTGAGTAAGACTAAATGGAAACACATTGGACTAAGGCAAGGCAACAAACCTAACCAAGTGGCGAAGCGACCTCAGAGGTTTCAAAATGTTTCTTTGAAGGTATTACTTTCAGCTGGAGCATAACATCAACATATCCGAATTTGAGGGATTGTTACCAGCTTCATCATACTGCCTTTTCTGCTGGAGGACTTGAAAACTGAAACAACTTCAAAAGTAAAAATGTTGACCAATTTGTGACCCACAAGGCTAGCTTGACCTCCACTTCATTGTAGTCAGCCTGATGTCTCACTGAGGTCTTGGTCAACCACAGACTTTGACTTTCAGTTGGCATTTAAGTTTTATTAGTGTTTTTTTGCCTTAAAAATGTAACATGTCATATCTACTGTTATCTTATCCTATAGTAATAGCTTTGATGTCTCATTTAATTGTTATTCTACATTGGTTTTGCAATTTGTTTGTATTGTGTTCTTGACGTTATTAAATAACTACTTGAACTTACACACATTTCTCTGAGAATTACTTCTGCTTATGCCAGTACGCTATGCAGCACCAGGGGTTGAGCAGGCATTCTTTCATATATGTGCTAAATCCTAACAAGACTGTGTTGGTTACATTGGATAAGGATTCCACACCGGTCCCTCTAGTGTTTAGCAGTCTTAAGATCTAATACGAACACAATTTTCCCCACGGTCATCAGTCTTTTCCTTCATTTGGTTAGGCTAGCTTTTGACTGAGAAATATCGGACCACATCTTGTTTTCCAATCAATGTAAGTAGATGTCAGACTTCCCTTCCAGGGTGACCCTAAATTGCCAGCTGTGGCCACATCCATACCACAAAGCTGCAGACTTTGGTGAGCTTTTATGCCACTAGAAGAAATGCATCACTGACGGGGCAAAAGTAACAGTAATGAGTGGCAGACACTGGAGAGTGCATACTATTAGGCCATTCACAGTGCCTAGTTTCCTTCCCAACACTGGCGAAGTCTAACAGTGTTACTGCGTGTAGTTCCTGTGCCCAGTACAGAAACAATATGGGGGGGAAGATTCGAGTGGAAAAGGTGTTAAGAGGCTCTGTTGCAATTAGAGAAGTCATACATTCATTCTGAAGCAACCCCAAACTGAATAGAGAAATACTTTGCTTTTGGAGCTGTGTAGTCCAGCTTTCCCGCCGGACAATTTAAGGCTGCTCATTTATGTAAAGATTTCTATTCCATGACCATCTTGATTACTGTTATTTCCTACACTGTAGTTCCCTATCATTTACTTCGCCCTAGTTTGTAGATGAGGATAAGTACTACACAGGGTTAAGAACTACTCTGTGTGGTATCCCTGGTGGCCTTCAGAGATAAAGCTGCAAATATTTATCTTCATGATAGCTGCAATGCCATCTTCTTTGGGGATAGCATCCACATTTAGTGGACATTGTACATGATCTGTGCTAGATGTTTTTAACTCTTCTGCACATCATTAACAATTAGGATTGTAAATATGGAGAGTAAGCTACAAGGGTGTAGTTTCACAGCAATAGCAGCTGTTAACAGAGTGAGTTGAGGTTAACAGCTTGATATCTAAACCACAACAGTTCTATAGCGTAACCATTTCTTTTCATCATTCCATTATCGGTCTGTTCTAATCAGGACATGGGAATAATATGCTACTATATTATACATTAGTAAGCCTATCAAAAAATCGAAGTCATATAAATGCTGGCTTCCGCTTCCTTTTCTAATAACACAACTCATGAACCAAAATATATAACATGTTCACAACTATAAAAAATGCGAATTCTCACCAGAGATGTATGAACTTCAATAAACAGGCTAGTGAAAAGATTAAACAAAAAACAGCCACGTTTGGAGTAACACTTAAGTAAACTGCTTACAGTTCTCTTTCTTTAGAACAGTAGTAGGTGTTGTAGGTGGCACAGTGCTACGTTAAGGACAGTAATGTTCTATCAAACAACACAAAATAGTTTTTGACATATAACAGTATCTGAATAAATGTTATATGACAGCAGTAACCTCTAACATCTACTCACTAATCATGGATTTATACACTTTTAACTCACTGAAGCCTCCCCTTTTCAGTTTATGCATTTATGATGCAGATATATGCAAATGAACCCATGTGTTTTAATACTTTGTTACACAACTGGCTTTCAAAATAAAGAGAGCAAACACATGTGTTATCCACGGTTTCCAAAAGAGGTGGGTGATGACTTTGCCTCTAACAACTTCCAATTTGTAGGTAGCCCTCACAGTACCTACCTTTCATGATTGCAACCATTGGTGGGACCGCCATCAGAAGATCCACTCTGAGAACATGAGGAGCAGGAGGATTTACGAGTGCTGGGCTGCCATGTCAAGGGTATCCCACTCCCCTGAGGATCCATCAAGTCCTGGGCAGCTGCAGATAAATACACCATTTAAAATAAGCATATACACATTTTGTTAAGCTATGACAAATAATCACACTAAACAAGCTAAAGAAAGAAAATAGACAACATTGTTCAATATAACAGGCAGCACCACACCACCTTCACTGAGGCATGTTAGGAACAGAACTGCATGAATGTCTCTTGTTTAGGTAAGCCAATGTTGTTCTCTGGAAGAACTGTGTTGACTGTCATAGCATTTTTCATATGCCACTTAATGGGCAGAGTTTAATTCTAATAGACAAGATCACCCTTCTAATAATATGTTTGGGGACTGTCAATGCATGTTTCATAATGTAGAAAGGGCCTTCCATCAAAAAGTCATATTTGCAACTTTCTGAAGGAAAGCCTAATACTAATCTTAATAGTGCCAATAAGTAATGATTTCTGAATTCCAACCTAAAGCACTTCTAGATGTAAAGCATCAAATAGAGTGCTTAATCGACATGCCTCGATGAAGTGGCTTAGACTTATTAACATTTTAATCCCAATGGTAAAATTATCATTTTCGACAAAAACTTTGAACAGGCATTGAGTATTATCCATTTTGGTTCGCCAATTAACCATTCAATCACGAGGCAGCATGATTCCAGCAGACCATGATCGTTCAAAAGCATAAAGTAGTCATAAATCAATAGCCAAAATCATCAACATTAAATTTCCCAAATGTTTCACCATAAAAATCATCAATATTTCTAATTTTAGAATGTTTATGCTCCTATGCAGCATAAGCATTCCACCAACAGGAGAATATTTTCATTACTCCGACAATGAAGACGATAATGCTTTACCTTTTTCAGATTATAGGGAGCACGTAGGAATGATATACACACTATAATTGGGTCCTGACAAACTAGGTGTACAGAAAGCACTCTGTTCCTTCGTCACAGTTCTTTGAAAATGAAACTGTTCTCAGAGACAGAGCCTAGAAACCATATTCGGTGTATAGTTATATTTACCGTTCTTTACATTAAGCCACTCATTACAAATGGGCCATTAATCTCGAATCAGCTCAAACTGATCATTGCGCCTACTTTGATATTTCAAGATGTGTGAATATTGCAACTCAGGAAAAAGCTGTATTTAACAAGTGCACACATTCTGATTCAAAAAGTTAACGTATTCCGAATTCTGATGTCAAATTCGGACTGGGATGACAAATTCACTCCAGAGTACAAGCGCAAAGTGCAGCAGCTGTATTTAATCTGGGGCAATATCCCCTCAATTCGTAACAAGGGCTTATTTGAGTAGGATTTAATGTGCAATAAGGATGAACATACCAGATTATGAATTGCGACACGAAGGCACTGACTGAATATTTCAGGGCCAAACAATAGAGAAAACTGGCCATGTTATACGATGAGATACCATTGTTTTTTTCCCTTTCACTCTTTTGGGGTTCGATTTGGTTTAAGTCCCAATGTTAGCCCCAACACAAAGCATCATACTTCACCGTACACATTTCCAGTTGTAAGAACTGTTAGCGAACATCTTTATTTACATTCTCTATATTGGGGAATTAAAGGGAAGTCAATGACTTAAATAAAAACAGTGTGTGCTTTCATTTAATATTAAGGACAATATCTGGTTTAAAACCATATCTGCTCATTTAGAATTACGTACAGCAGAGGGTTTCGCCGTCAGCTTTGACAGCCTCTTCTCTCTTTAGCAAGCACTCACATTCAGGGTAAAAAATAAGAATCTTATGCATAATTGTACAAATGTAATGTGACTATCGAGAAACACACACACTTTCTGTTTTTTAATTAAAACACTATTGTGCTCAGGGGTCAAAATATATGAAACAGCTACTCATAATATAGGGCGTACAAGAATCCAGACTGCCATTTTAAAGCGATTAATGCTGCAAGATGGTTTAACTATAAACACTTGCACAATTCAAATCCAAAACGTTGAGTGTTTTAATAGGACTCTCGTCACTCATGCAGTCGGAACCGGTGCAAGCAAATCGTGATTAGATGTTTAGTTCTAATTTATCACATGTTGGAATTTAATATCTTTTTTTACATTACTTTATAATGTACGAGTTGTTGTGTTGTACGGCGGTGATTTGAATGTTGTTTTGTAATTGTTGAATGAATAAAAATTGATTTAAAAAGACCTTCATGTAATGATTCCTACAAGTACATCTCCTTTTTAAAACATATGCATACCATGTGGGCACTGGTTCCTCTGTCATAATTCTTGTAAATCTGGCAATGGCTTATACTACACACTGATGAAAATGGTGCTACATGTCGGATATTAAGAACTTTTTTTCTTTGCTAGTGACCTCTGCAAAATGTACAATTGCTGACTTTTTGCTGAAGCTATAAAATGGCAAACAAACACTGCCATTTTTTGAAACAGGGTGGAAACCTCACTAGTAGCCCAGTCTGCATAGAAGCAATTAACAGTTATTACATACTGCATGGTGTTGATGAAATTAGAAAACAACATTGTAGTTCGTTTCAAAGGCATCATCTAAATTAAGATGCCAAGAACGTGGGGGATATTGTGGTATTTAAATCTAGCACTACAGTACTAGAAATATAAAAAAGTTCCAAAGCATGAGCATCCCTAATCTGGCATTTAATTAAGCAGATACCCTAAAGCAGACAAAAGCTACGGAAACAATGATATATAATTGTGCCAAGAGTATGTTGATCAGAAGCAAAATACGTATACTTCAATGAAAAACAGAAATAGACGGACATTTATGCCGGAAGCAATAGTATTTAGCTTGTTGTCGTTTGCAAACTAATAGCAATAGTTTACTAGTACGATGAAAGGTGAACTAAGATGATGACAAAGCAGAAATGAAAAGCAAATAACTACTTCAAAGCCCTAATTGGAGGTGCTTACTAGAGCAAATGTGTGTATTTTTGTGGAAAGAACGACTACACACACAGCATCACTGGGAGTACTCCTCCATGGTCTCTCTGCAGACTTTCTTGCATGCATTGCTCTAGTCTGATGCCAGGTGGCCTCTTTCGGGCGCACTATAACAAAAGGGGCCACACGGAAAGTGATGAAGTAAATCAAATATCTAATTGGCACATTTTACTCCTGTGCTCCTGTGCAGTGCGGGGCTAACCGATAACCCAATAAAAACTGGTCGTGTTGAATGTGCTGGTTGTCGGGTGCGCTTTTTTAACTCACCATTACAACTAATGCATCATTAAAACTGTCTTGTACAGGTCATTGTGTTAGCCTAATGTAAACCACATTTACTGCTTTTTAAAGTGCACTAACCTAAAGATAGTTGCAGCCCTCGTATACCTGTTTGTCAACAAATACTGTCATTATGCAGCACTAGTGTTCAGTAATGAAGCTTCTTTGTTCAACACTTCGGGTTTTTGTAGAAAGGATTAGCTGCTCCTTTTCTTCTCCGGCTCCTCCTGACATGCACATTGTACTGATTGGTTCTTAGAACTGGCTCCGGTTGGTGTTACTTACTTTTAACCAATCAGCCCTAGACAGACATAGGACTTAAGTCTAAACTATAATTTTAACTTTCTTGTCGGTGACTGACCACTCTTTTGGGAAGCCAGAGAATCATCTATTACATTGGCTAAACTACTCTTTGCTATGAGAGGTTACAACTTTAGAGGACAGTGTACAATGCATCAACATTACTGAGGTGACGTGTTGGCCTTAAATATCTTAATGGGTATAGGATAATAGTAATGCCTGTGGGTTTTGTGGAGAAATGCAGGTCGATGCTATCACATAGAGGAGTTTTATGACACAGATATGTCCATTTTATTCCTCTTTGCAGTACTTTAATGCGGAGGTTTGTGATCCATTGCATGTATATTTATAAATTGTGACATAAATTGACAGACTGTCTAGGACAATTATCCTAATAGAAATTGTTGTGTATGTCAGGTGTATGTTCCACAGTGGCTGAGCGGTAGACCCAAGCAGTCTGTTGATCATGGGCTGCCCCACAGGGAGAAGCAGTGGTTGACTGCAGGCTTCAGACCAGCATTGTGCCACAAAGAAGTTTCATTTAGAAAGTACCAAACAACTAAAATATGTGTGAATCGTAATCCATTTAAAAAGTTTTTTCCTAAAAGGTAAAATTATATGTAGTATGATCTATCAGCACTGTAGCAAACAGGTGACGCACATTTAATCCCACTGTAATTTCTGCTTTCTGAATACTGGGAATTGTTCACCTTGCTTGGCCAAGTTAATGACTCTGTTGGCTAGTAGGAAGATGAAACACCTACCCACACAATACAGCCAATTTCCTGTGCTTGGCCCATTTAGTGGGAAAGGAAGGGGTGGGGAAGAAATCCTCATGTGTTAATTCACTTTTCATTCTGTGTATGGTCTGGGCAAGCCCATACAAAAACAAAGGAGGATGGCCTCTGGAGACCAACACAGGAGAGGCTCCCCTTTGAAGATTTACTGGGAAGGGACAGGCAGCTGTGACAGTTGGGTGTGGGGACAAGGTTCTCAGGGAAGGTCTCTTCAGATGCTAGATCAAGTCTTCAATCTGAGACAAGTGATTTTGTATAAGGTTCCTGCCACTCAGTGGTGAGGTATCCAAATCTGAAGATCAGTAAAATGCAAGGATGTTATTGTTAATGTTAGGGTGTCTTATATAGCGCTCGGCTACTCCAAGGAGTGTCCCGGCGCTTTCTGACCCATAGCTGAAACAGAAAGGGAAAAAATGAAAAGGAAGCAGACCTATCATTGACTATAGAGCCAAGTTTTCAAACCTTTTCTAAAGGCCAGCAAGTTCGAAGTACAACGGAGTGCCAGGGGGAGGGTGTTCCACAACTTGGGAGCGAGATGTTGAAAGAGCGTCCCCCTACCCTAGCTTTCCTAATAGTAGGGACCGTTGCCAGACCAAGAGATTCTGATCTGAGGGATCTTGTCGGCTTGTAAAAGGTAAGACGTTTCTGGATGTACTTAGCATCTACAGCATGGAGTGCCTTGTGCGCCAATGTAAGTGCCTTAAAAACAATCCGCTTTCTGACAGGAAGCCAGTGAACAGAGAGTAACAGATCCAAGGCTCTAGCATGGCGGGGAAGGCCAAAAATGGCCCTCGCTGCCGAGTTTTGGACCACTGTAGTTTTTGCAATAGGTAGTCCGGAAGACCCAAATATAATACATTTGAGTAATCGAGCCTGGAACAGATTAAGGCCTAAACCGTCGTCTTCCTATGGACCAGAGGATGTAGGACTAATTAATATTTTAATACAAAGCACAAGTTTTTTTAAACTAAGTCAGTGTTTACATCCTGAATCCATGGCCAGATATCCAAAATGGTATAATGTGAAGTCAGCTTCATGCTTCAGAAATTCCTATATTGTGATATTTAATTGTAATCATGGTTGGTAAACTGCTTTAAAGAATGATGGGCTGCTTTTATGGTACTGTGGTGGTTCTTTCATGCAGATCAGATGATTTTACTTCTATTCAAATAATTACAAGTTAGTTGCTTTCCATTTCACGCCATACTGGCAGCACTAACAACCTGTGTGAAAAGGTGGCATTCAGGTCAAAAGTAACGTCGACCATTATTAGAGGCAGAGCAATTGTAATATTACTATTGCTCATATCAAGATTGGCACAAAAGACAACATTACTAAATAGCCTTGCGAAGCAAAGAACCTAGCATGAATGACCAGAACATTACATTGATTCCACAGTGAGCCTGGAATACATTTAGGGATCACCACAATTTTTCTTGCAGGAGAAATCTTGGTTGCGTTGTTGCCGCTGGAGGTGATGTGGGGAAGGAAGGCGAAGGGATGATGAGAATGGTGCAGAACAGTAACTAAAACACGAAAAGATGACACAAAAATCACTAGGATTAAGGTGTAAAATAAAAAATGGTAAGGAAGATACTGTTTTACTAATCCCATAATTATTTTAATCACAACCAAATGCCTATAATGTTTTTGAATCATAACAGATGTGGCACATCCTCAACCTATATTTGCAGCTATACTGAAGATGATGATTGTTAGAACTTTCTTTTACAGAATCACTACACAAATGACTCAATTTATTTTCTTACCAAAACAAAACATACAATGCAAAGTTTGCTCTCTTCATCGTAGATTTACATTGCAGCTGCTGCTTCAAACAGGAGACTACAGAAATAGTGAACTGACTTAAAAAAGTGCAAACCAGTAATATCTGTGCTTCTCTTACATGCCTTTATATCAAATACAGTGACCTGCCAAAGGGGACTAAATGATTTCTCATAAATATGTTTAAAGATGCTGGATTAGCAACACATTCTAATTTAAATGAGGCTGTCTCCTTATATTCACGTTATTTAGTTAGAATGCCAAACAGAACCTCACAAAAAAGCAAGGTAAGGCAAACAAGCATAAAGTAAAGACATGTTATACAATGCACTATTGTAAAGACACTCCTCGGGCTACGGATACATTAATGCAATCTCTTAAGCGGGCGACCATTAGAGGAACAAGTGCTAAATATTTAAGAAACCATGGAGGGCAAATATCATGTGGAGAGCCCACAGATTTAGTGTTAGAAAATGAATTAGTCTACTAAGCTAGAGAGCATCTGATTATGTCTGGAAATATAAATGGATGGTAATGTGTTACTGGAATTAGGCTTTTCCTGAATTTGAGTACAGATTATTGTTAAAGCAGCAAAGTTCCTTTAGAATTCTAAAGTTCCTTTAGAATTCGATAAAACCCACTTAGTGCGAAGTGGCTTCCTTAATTCTTGTTCAGTAACAGAGCCGTTTTTCTTTTTGTAATAGCAAAGTACAGGTTCATCCATGTCTTTAATAAAAATGCTCTTAAATAGATGATCACAGTTGCTGTTCCAGGAAGTTCTACTGCGGGTTTGGATATGTACAGTATAGGGCGCTCACACAGTGTGGTAAGGGTAAGTAGTGATGGACAGGAAGGACAAGAATTGGACGGTGCAACCAGTAAAGAGGGAAACCCTGAAGCCTCTGAGAGGCGGTCAGGCATAGGATGCCTGAACACCACACCAAATATACAACAGGTACTGGGCACACGTGTGGTACAAACAAATGTAAGTGATTTGGTCGATTGAGACAAAACATTGGACACTGGTTGTATGGTGAAGACAATATATTAAACTTTATATACGTCTTCTTTCTTTGGTATGTTTACAGAACGCCAGCCGACACGCGTTTCATCAACAAGGCAGTGCCTGTGACTCATCAGGGCTGAAAGCAGCGCTTGTGTTCTGATCGGTGGATCCGGTGATACAGGGCAATCACAATAAGGAAGTGAAGGGCAAGGGTCATAGGGCCGGACTGGTTCATTTCCGCCAGACGAGACGTGAAGCCACATCGCTTCTCCAGGAGTCAACACCCTAGTCGTACCCGACTGTGCGTGCAAGCCATCCGTCAGCCCTATGACCCTTGCCCTTCACTTCCTCATTGTGATTGCCCTGCAACTCCTCCGTCCCATCTAGATGCAGATCTCTCTATTCACCACTGGGCGGACTCACCCGGTCTCCTGGAATCCCCCAGCCCTGTCTCCCAAACTTCAAACAAGGAATACACAACCTAGCAGAGGCAGGCTTTGGATAGTTAGACAAGAAAATATCTACTTTCTAAAAGTGGTATTTTCAAACACAGAATGTTAAAATCAACTTCACTAAAAGATGTATGTTATCATTCTGAGTTCACGCATGCTAAACTCGAATATCCACCATGTTCCCTGAGTCAGTTAGGATTATAAAATGTAATAATCTAAATGCCCATTCTGGCCTATGGAGAACAGGTAGCCTTGCAATAGTGAAACACGAAAATGGCTGTAATTCACTATTAGGACATGCCACACTCACCAGGGCAGGTCCTAGCTTACACGTACAATGCACCCTGCCCTTGGGCCTACCATAGGGGTGTCTGATATGAAGAAAAGGGAAGGTTTAGGGACTGCAAGTGGGTGCACTTGCCCAGTCAGCATGACAGTACCAGACAACACACAGGCTCTGCAATGGCAGGCCTTAGACACACTTTTACAGGCTGCTTCTGTGGGTGGCACAACCAGTGCTACAAGCCCACCAGCAGCATTTGGATTAACAGCCCTGGGCACTCCTGGTGCACTGTACTAGGGTCTGACAGGTAAACCAAACCAGCCAATCATGGAATCACTAACCCATACATCAATTTACAATAGGGAGAGCATATGCACTTCAGCACTGATCAGCAGTGGTAAAGTGCCTAGAGTCATAAAACAGCCAATAGGTCAGAAAAAAACAGAGGAGGAAGGCAAAAAGTTCAGGGATGACCCTGCAAAAAAGGCCAAGTCCAACAGTGACAATGTAATCTTGACTGCAGGCCTACCATATTTAGTCTGGCTGTGCAGGTTTAAACTTCAAATTTGACCTGTCCAAAATAAACCTTTTGACAGGCTGAAAGTTTCTTTCTAAATATTTACAAGTAACCCTTAAGTAGGCCTTTTTTTGCCTATAAGTCATGAAAATGTTAATGCCACACATCTTTACAGAGAAAAAGTCCCAGATAATATTTCACTGTAGCAAGACTGTTTAAAAAAAAAGGAACACAGGTTTACATTATTATTTTTAATAATGCTAATTTCTCTTTGGAAGCAACTAGAAATACATTTTAGGGACTCTTTTTAATATTCATTTCAAATCCAATTTAATGGTAAAATCGAATATGTAATGACTATTAAGGAATAGGCACATTTAGAAAGTTACATTTTCCCTGTCTAAAGCCTCGGAAAGATTTGTTGCATTTGTTGTCCCACTTCTGCAAGCCAGTAATTGATGTTAATGGGTGTGAAATGCCTCCTTGGAGAAAATAGGCTGACCTGAATTGGCAGAGATGACTCCTCTGAACCTGACAGAGTATGCAGGGTGGGGCTGTGAGCATTTTTATTGACATTAAAGTATAAAATTCTGCTTGAAAATCAAATCCTGCTCGACAGGCCTGCTGGGGTTTTCATATGACACTTGGGGCGCACTTCAAAGAGGCCTCGCCCTGCCACAGGCAAATGTTAGCCAACACCTGTGCAGGGGCCATTTGTTGCCACTCAGACAGGCAGGGATCTATCACAATGGGCCACTTTTTGACATTATGGTGTCAAAGACGGTTTCACACTACTGCTGGGTTTAAATAAAACACCTGGAGCACACTTCAAGGGAGAAAATAGGAAGGCAAAAACAATTCTTGTTTATCTGTCTGCTTGCTGAAAACACTGCTTTCATTCTACCAGACGTCTGTCTCTGGGCTTATTTGGGGTCTCATGGCTGCTTTGACCTGAATTGCATTCTTAAATGTGGGAGGACACTAGGATTACCATAGTACACTCCCTACACAAGCCTTCAGCCCTTTGAGCCAAAGTTTAGTGTGGCCTATGACTTTTGTCATTCTGAAAATGCCCAAAGTGGTTAGTGTTAGCGTGGGGAACCTTTACCCCATTGGTTAAGGCGTTCTCAGGGGTCATTCCCACTTTGAGCCTTGGCATCTCCAGCACCAAATTCAGAACACCCTGGACTTGTGAAAGATCAGAAGAGAACTGAACCTGCTGTCTAAGATCTGAGAACATCCTAGAATACAGGATCTGATGTTCCTCTTGTACCGAAGACAAAGAACTCAACTCCAAGTTCTTGAATCCAGTAGCAAAGTGAGCAAGGGACTCACATCTGGACATACCCTGCCAACTTAGGGCGAGCAAAGCAAACACAAGGAGATGATGGATTGAGTGTGGGTCCCAGGCTCACTGTGCCACTGGTTAATTCTATCCTGGCTGATGAGGGGTGAAACCCCGAAACCGATCCTAGGTTGCTTGTTTCTGGTCCAGGGAGGACCTGGCTTGGCAGTTCGGGCTGGACTGTTTCCATGAGGCACAGGGTCAAGACGTATTTGCACATGGCCTGGTCTAAACTGAGGTAGCATGGTGAGAAAAAGAAAGATGGGTTTAACCCAGATCTCTTGACTGGGGGTGAATGTTTTGATTTCTTCTGCATTGCGTCCATCAATTGTGTCTTTTGCTTTCTCACACTTATTGTTAAGCTGTGCACAAACCACAGGGTGTAATGGGGTACAAGGAAACATTACGTTTACATAACTTCAGAGCACTTTACGGCCTTGCTTTTAGTTAGGCCTTGTAGTGTATACCAGTGACATAACTGGTATACACTCAGAACCTTTGGCCCTCTTCAGTGGAGGACGGGGGAAATTCAATTTGCTGCTCACTGGCCATTGAAGGTGTGATGGTGCGATCCTGCGATAACGTGGGCTGCAGTTATTAAAAGTGGGTACGACCAGGTAGTAGTGGTGTCTAGATAGGGTGGCAGAGTGGGGGGACGGATAACAAGACAAATAAAGAAAAACAAAAAACCATTGCCTGTCGTATCGCACTCTTCTTCACTGCAGGCACGGGCTCCCAGAGTCCACTGCGGCCAATCCAAATGCGGCTGGTAGCATGAAAGTGGTGTCTGGATAGGCCTGAGGGCCCACGATCTGCACTCCCAGTTATAATGGGGGCCTGTTCCTGCTCTTTCCAACCCGGCAATGAGCTTTGGTTGGAGAGAGCTTCAGTGCGCATGACGTTTTGGCAATCCTGAGATGGCTGGCCAAACAGGCATGTGCACTGCTAACAGTGCAAACCCACTACCCCCTTGCTTGGCCCTGCCCCCAAGTCTCGGCTCAGAGAAAAAAATAGAACGATAATAAACAAGAAAAAATAAGCGTGGGATTAAAAAGGGAGGTTGGGGGATCCCCCCACCCCAAAAAAAACGCACCTGATGTTCGGAAACTGAGGCAATCAGCGCCGTTCAAGAGGAAACTTAAAGAAACTTCCGCTTCCTCTCTACGACGTACAACGTCAGTACTGTCAACAAGGAAGATGGAGAGGATACGACATGAAAAGGTAAGAGGGAATTTTAGTTTAAAAAAAAAAAGAATAAGGGTTAAGGGCAGTGGTAATTATGAGGAGTGGGGGCTGAAGGGAAATGTAGAGGTACAGGGGAGGGGTATAACCTTTACCAAGGGTATGCCCTTACCATGCATAAATTTACAACGCAAATCGTTGTAAATCTATGCGTGGTAAAGGAATATTTGTGGTAAAGGTTATGCATGGAAAAAGCATTCCGTTGTAACGCATGCGTGGTAAAGGCATGCATTGCAATGGAATGCATTGTAACGACATACAACCATGATCATTATGGCATCCCCACTGTGGCAAGGTCCCCTGAGTGCCCAGCTACAATATATTGCTTCTAGACTTCCCAGACCTGTATAAGACTACCATCCCGATGGCACCAACAGTTCAATTCGTTGGGGGCTGTTGGACTGTGATGTCTCCCACACAACCACAATGGCCAACATCCCAGCAATTAAGCCATTTGTTGTAAAAGGGGCTCCCTCGGTGCATCTTGACCATGGGCCACTCCATGGAGTTGTCAAAGGCCCGAGCCTCACATATGAGGTGACATTACAAAGGACAGGAAAAGCAGAACCTGTCAAATCTGTCATCCCCGACAAGGGACAGAGAAACCCAAGAAAGCCCATGACACACCCCAGGCATGTGGATACAGCAGAGGCCTTGTCCATCGCCCTGCACACTGCCCCGCAAAAGGCAAGAAGTGCACAGGTTGTGGGAAGTACGATCATTTTGCAAGTGTCTGCCGGTCGAGGAGAAGTCAGAAACCACGCACCATAGTCAACATGCTACCAGAGGCCCAAGAAGTAGCCAGTGACATGGATGATAATGGAGTTACAGAATATACAATGCACTCAGTCTTCACCATCGGCGTGTCCACAAAAACACAGCATCAGTTACCACAGTGCCAGAAAGGAGGTCAGACTGCACCTACGGACGGCCACAGTGGATACTGGGTCTCTACTGACATGTGCACAATGCGCTGGTCCTTATCCTCGCAGCAGGGGTGAAGTATCTGCTTCAATGAGCGGAAAGTTTAGATGCGGAAGCTCATCGTCGAGGAAGCTGTTGACAGATACGAGGACCTTGCACAGGGAACAGCGTTGCGCAGTGGTGGTTACGAAAGCGATGCAACGGTTCCGTTGAACAAGCACCTTAGGCCCAAAGGACCAGGACTTGGTTAGTACCACTTGGCAGGGCAGGCTCAGAGATGTCAGAGTCCAGGTGTAGAAGCAGAATGGTTGGAAGTCTTATGTTCCTAAGACCTCAGATCAGGAGGCCAGCCAGCTAGCCCTTGAAGTCACTCTCGGTTCAAGTGATGCTGGTCTAGTCCTTCTCACCCATGCAGGATAACAACAGGCAGCAGGGTAGCACATCAAGGCAAGAGTCCAGCAAAGCAGCAGTCCAGCAGAGTGGCAGTCCTTCAGCAGCACAGCAGTACTTCTTCCTGGCAGAGGCTTCACAGGTCCAGAAGTGTACTGAAGTGATGGTGTCAGAGGTCCAGTATTCGACCCAGTTGTGCTTTTGAAGTGGGTGAGACTCCAAAGACGTGCCTTTGAAGTGCACAAATGTCCTCCCTTCCTGCTTTGGATCAAGACTTACTATAAGGGGTATTCAGCTCATTGTGTGGGGACAGGACACAGCCTATTTAGGTGTATTTGAGTCTGGTTTCAGTACCTCCCTCCCATTCTGCCAGAATGGCCCATCAAGTCAAACCTCAGCTCTCATTGTGTGTGGCTGACTAAAGGGAATGACATGTGATCAGAGACAGGCCGCAGTCACCAAATGGCAAAAGTAAAAAAATGCCAATTTCTAAATGTAACAATTTCAGGATTGCAATTTAAAATCTTACTTCTTTAGGAGTTTAGATTTTAAATTTTAATTCCAGAGACCTCAAACTTGAAAAGGCTATCTTTTCACAATTGGGAGTTACACATAGATAATGGATTAGGGTAATCCCAAAATTATCCTATTGGAGAGATAGACCTTGCAGTAGTGAAAATAGAATTAGGAATGTTTCACTACCAGGACAAGCAGAACTTAAAAGTACATGTCCTACTTTTTAAATACATTGCACCCTACCCTCTGGATTGTCCAAGGCCTACCTTAGGGGTGACTGATATGTAAGTAAGGGGAGACGGTATGGGCCTGGCAAAAGATTTATCTTGCAAGTTTGAAATGGCAGTATAAACTGCAACCACAGAGGGCTACTTAAGTGGGTGGCACAATAAGTGCTGAAGACCATCCGCTGTGGACCGATGCCATTGACTCTCTACGCGGTACACGTTGCCTCGTTTGAGTGCTTGCCAAATCAAAGATTGTGCTTTCGTTTGACCAGACTAATTTGCCAGTCTCAGATTCCAACTTTGCGTCTGGGCAACTCCATGCCACAGATTAGAGCGTTACTGCGATTAATCTACAGTGACTCATCCTTTCAAACACCTTTCGCCTTATTACAAAGGGGCACTCTTTGCAAAAAACATTTCTGTCCTGATGATGGTCTTATAGACACCTGCAACCAAGACCGAAACGTCGACCTCTTCATCATCTCCATAAGCAATTCATCTGCACCAAGAATTAACCATCGTACATTGTTTGACTTGGTTATTGCCTATAATTTACAGGAGCTGATGAACTGTTATGAACTGATTTGTTGATTTGTGTATATTTCTGTCCATAACATCTTTTGCTTGTACTTGATTTGTTCACTTTATCCCCATACATATATTTATTTATTGATTAATTCAATACAATATTTTTTCAGATAAAATTACTTCTCCGTGTGCTTTTTCCCTTTTTCCTTTACTTATCATTGATTGTCTCCATCAAAGAAAAGTTTTGCCATTATCCTTTGGATACATTAGAGTTAGATCCTTGCTAACTAACTCAAAAATTGACTATAAGTGAATAGACTAACTAAATCCCTTGTAGACACCCTTTACTTCAATTACCTACCGCCAAAGCCTACAAGGGTCTATTGGGTTACCCATTTCCTTTCACGATGACCACTAGCAGCATCTAATTTAAAGGCCCTGGGCACATGTAGTGCACTTTACTAGGGACTTATAAGTATATTCATTTTGTCAATTGGGGATGAACCGATATTATCATGTGTTAGGGAGAGAGTACATGGACGTCAGCACTGGTTTGCAGTAGTAAAGTGCTCAGAGTCCTAAGGCCAGCAAAAACAAGGTCAGAAAAAGTGGAGGAGGAAGGCGATAAGTTGGGGGGGAAAAACACCCTAAAGCTGACAGTTGATAGCTGTTCTTCCAAGGTGGATGTGAGATCTTGCTATCAACAACTTACCCAGGCTAAGGAGTATATAACAACATTTTACACTCACGTTGCTTTGAGATGGTATAAGTGGTTCAAATTCTGGATATCAAGTGATACAGAGATGTTTCAAAACACCATACAGGAGATACTGGATGGACTACCAGCTGTTGTCAATGTAAGTGATGACATCCTGGTATGTGCCAAGTCCATGCAGGAACATAACACTGAGACTGAGGAGTGTCCACCAGTGGATACAGGAGTACGGGCTCACGCTACACCAGAGCAAATGTGAGTTCCTAAAACAGAAGACCAACATTTTTGGATATACCTTCTCTATGGAAGGGGTGGGCCCCAGATCCAGAAAAGGTTTGGGACATGAAAGAAGCGTCCCGCCATCCAAACTCTCAGAGGTACAAAGTTTTTTAGGGATGGTAAACTATTGTGGCCGATTACTGAAGGGCTTGACCACTGTGACTGACCTGACCACTCCAAGACATAACCAAACCATCAGCCACTCTGATCTGGCGCGAACAGTACAAACGTTCTTTCCAATCAAGCAAAGATGCCCTCTCAGCTGAAACCATACAAATTTATTTTTGGCCTCCGGTGGGAGACCATCACAGCTGCCGATCCCAGCCCAAAAGGGCTAGGAGCTATACTGATGCAACAGCAGGAGTATGGGCAATGGGCACCAGTGGCATATGCAATGATCATTGACCCTGACTAAACAGCAATACTTAAAATAGAAAAGAAAGCTATCACGATACACTGTGGGTACCAACACTTCCACACATATATGTGTACAACAATCCCTTTATTGTCACAAAGGATCGCAAACCCCTGCTCCCCAGGTTCTGAGGTGAGGCATCAAAGTCACCCCCACACATTGAAAAACGGATGCTACAACTGCAGGAATATGAATGCCAGGAGGAATTCTCTCCCGAAACCAGCAACCTAGCTGACTATCTGTCACGGCATCGACGGTCAGCTTTCCCAGAGGAGGAAGAGAAAGTTGATGAAACAGTAGAGTATGTGCAGTATGCAGCAGGCCAGTCTCGCCCTCGACCAATGTTGATAGACTCCATATACCAGGCTACCTCATAGGATGAGTGTCTGCAGGGAACCCTGGAAGCTGTCAGAATGGGTCTCTGGTGCCAGTTAAAAGCCCACTGGGCTCAACGCACACCGGAGGCCTAGCACATTCTCAACACCCTATATCATGTACACCCTGAGCTGTTGGCGGATCCAAATGGATGTCTTTTACGGACACCCACCTCGTCATTCTCACTTGCCTGACCAACCAGGTGGTGTAGCTAGGCCACACTGGCCATCAAGGGATGATCAAGATGAAAAACAGGCTTCGTAGAAAGGTATGGTTCCCTCATTAACGAATTAGTCGAGACAACAGGATGGTCCTGTTCTTGGTGTCAAGCAGTTTGAGTGCCAGACCCGCCAGCTTCGGTCACTACAGAATGAGGGCCTCAGCAACCATGGGTTTGCGAGAGTCTTGGCAGATGGGAGATATACTCTTGTCCTCATTGACGACTATTCCAAGTATCCGGAAGTGGCGATCCTCAACACCCAAGGAGCCCCTGAAGTGCTCCTAAAGCTAGAAAAGATAATGGCCACTCAAACAGCATCCTTAAAGAAATCCAGAACGACAATAGTACACCATTTCAAGGGCAGTAGATAGCGACATATCTGCAGTCTCTGAGCAGCAAGCACAAAAGTCATCTCTCCATGGCACAAAGCCAACAGGGAGGTAGAAAGATTTTTGAGACACTAAATTACAATCATTAGGCTAGCCCATGTCAACCAGCAGCTGCTCGAGAGTGCAATATATTCATTCCTATGAGAATAACTATAAAATCCACAAACAACCACTGGACAAGCACTAGGGAACCTCATCATGGGACAGGTAATACAGAATACTATCTCGCATCTCCTGGGGTGAGCACCCGCCTGAAAGGATGATCATCAGACGCTGAGAAGACATCTGACCAATACCCGACCCATGAGACGTAGACTGTCTGATCTACAAGCGGGTGTCCAAATGTTCATAGATCGTTTCCCAGGGAGCAAATTCAGACTCCTGTTTCAACGACATCTGTGGGTAATAATTCTGAGGCAAGGCACAAAAGTGACCGCCTGGAAGGGGAGAGGAAGAAGTCAGCAGAAATATTTCACATTTCCAAAAAATACACCCTGCAGCCCGCAACTGGAGAGAATACAGGTGATGTAGAGTCAGAGCGAGAAGATGAGGAGTGGACAGATTTTCGTCAAGAAGAGGAACTCACAAGGGCAGTTCCAGCAATTGAAGTGCCTGAGCAGACTGAAAGTTGTAACCCTGAAGCAGACAATGCCCCTGACCAAAGTAAGGAGGTGAGACTGGAGTCCCAGGAAACTCTAAGGAGCCGGGATGGGAGTACCAAATATTGCCTCAGGGCAATCCAGCTCCATCCAAACGGCTGGCAGACCACATCACTTGTATCCTGCTAGGACTAAACTGGTTGTACCGAGATGGGCCCCAGCTTTTGGACAGGACAGTGGTTGGTGGGTGATGCTGTTTGTTTTAAAGTGAGGGCAGGCTGAGTTCTTGTGATATTGCCATGCTCTTCACTAAAAGGGGGAAGGAGGGTGGTGTGTACCAGTGACATAACTGACATACACTCAGGACCTTTGGACCACTACAGGGGAGGATATGGGAAGTTCTGTTTGTTCACCTGGCTTTGCGGGTCTAAGGATGCGGTCCTGCGATCATTTGGGCCGCAGTTAATAAAATATACGAGTGGCCAGCCAGGGTTAGGAACACCACCTGTGCCAGGGACCAGACAACACCACGGTCTTGTGTGTTTGTGTAATTTATTGTAGGCCTCAGGCATTGTATTTGTGGAGTGAACCCCGCAATGTACGCTGTGCTGACCCCCACACCACAAGCCTTAGTCTTATTTACTGTAAGAAGGATTCCTTAATTGAGGGTTTGAGAAAGGCCACAATGCTCACCTGAAAAGTCCATAAAAGACATGCCGTCTGCCAAATAATTAATGGATATATTACCTGACCGATAGATCCTTTGAAGTGCTAGCGTTATACTTTGTAAGTTGCCAGTGTATACAAATCACATTACAAATTGCTACTAAAGGAAACCTCAAAGTTACACACTATAAACATTAGCAGAGGGGTACTCACAACACAACCCTTATGCATTATTCAAATTACAACTCATTAAAATACAACCATGCTTTCTTTCAAATGTCACACACAGACCTTTAAAAACAACTATTAATTCTATGTCAGCACCGGAGGCTCGGTTTATGCTTTGTCTTTCTTCGCTTTATACAAAGATTTCCACGGCAGCCAACAATAAAAAAAAACCTTCCTCACTGGCTGTGCCTCCTCTTTCTTCGCTGCTTCGCTGCTCCGCAGCCAGTTAAGTGTGTTTTTTGTTTGCTCCCGATTTGTATGCTGAAGTGGCTGTTTTTCACCTATTTCAATGTGCGGGTGCATGCTACAGCGCTCCCTTAGGGGTTTATTTGTGTGAAACCCGCTAGATGGCACTGCTTTGCGCGTCTCGCTGGCTCCTGTGAGGTGAGTCTCATTAGATTACTGGATAGCGCTTCATGAGCCGCAAGCCGCCGAGCCTTTTCCCGCTGTCACGGAGACGCCGGGTCCCTCCCTGCATTTTACTTCTGAACGCCCCCGTGAGAGCCTGTATCATTGGGTGGTTTCCTGCTTTGACGTCTGTGCACGACCTTCTTTTCCATAACAATACCATCAGTGATTTGACAACGGAGCCCTTACAGTTTCTTAAGGGCAATCCGTGCGTGAGGGACTCGTGCATCCCTTTTGTGGGCCTCAAGCTCACCCATACCTTGTCTGGCCTCCCCAGCTGCATTTAATTCAGGCAGTCCTGCGCCTCACAGGTAGACCCACTGCTCTACAACATTTTGTTCT
This sequence comes from Lissotriton vulgaris, assembly GCF_964263255.1. NCBI lineage: Eukaryota > Metazoa > Chordata > Amphibia > Caudata > Salamandridae > Lissotriton > Lissotriton vulgaris. The sequence continues at coordinate 337,935 of NW_028247109.1, read as the reverse complement.
GCCTTCTGCTCCCATGGAGGCCCAGGATGACACTTATGAGGAGGAGGACTCCCTTGCATATCTGCAATGGGATGAGGATTTTTACGAAGTGGTATATTCTTCCGGATCACTGAAATAATATCGAGGGACAAAATATCGACTTGCCAAAATATCGTGGACAAAATATCGACAGTCAAAATATCGAGTTTGTATCTACAAACAGGTAAGTACAAAAATATCGAGTACAAAATATCGTTAACAATAATATAGATGTAAAAAATATCGACTTTATTAAAAACAGTGTTAAATTAAATTAATATTAAATTTTAATTACTAAAATATACTTAAAACGACTTAAATTAAATTATAATAATTAAATAATAAATGAAAATAATAAAAATAATTTTTTACAATCTTATTTGTTGACCCTGAACCCTAAAAATACCCCTTTACCCAAAAACCCAAAACTGACCCTGAACCCTAAAAATACCCCTTTACCCAAAAACCCAAAACTGACCCTGAACCCTAAAAATACCCCTTTACCCAAAAACTGAAAACTGACCCTGAACCCTAAAAATGCCCCTTTACCCAAAAACTGAAAACTGACCCTGAACCCTAAAAAAACCCCTTTACCCATGAACTGAAAACTGACCCTGAACCCTAAAAATACCCCTTTACCCATGAACTGAAAACTGACCTGAACCCTAAAAATACCCCTTTACCCATGAACTGAAAACTGACCCTGAACCCTAAAAATACCCCTTTACCCATGAACTGAAAACTGACCCTGAACCCTAAAAATACCCCTTTACCCATGAACTGAAAACTGACCCTGAACCCTAAAAATACCCCTTTACCCTAAAACTGAAAACTGACCCTGAACCCTAAAAATGCCCCTTTACCCAAAAACTGAAAACTGACCCTGAACCCTAAAAATGCTCCTTTACCCAAAATGTATCAATATTATTTAATTACCAATTAATTATTAATTAACAATAACAATAAAGTAAATATATTAGAACATTAGCTGTAATTATTTTAATAATTAATATTATTTTTTCCAAATTAATTACTTAAAAATAACACAAAATTATATATATTAAAAATGTACTCTAATTAATGTAATTAACTAATTACAATTAATTAATTAATTATTTACTAATACAAAATATGTTCAAAATTATATTAATTAATTAACTAATTAATATTAATTAATTATCAATTAATTATTAATTAAAAATATTAACAAACATATATTAATTAATTATTATTAAATTACTTCCCACCCTATTCCCCTATAAACCCACAACCCGCTACAGAATTACATTACGCAATTATTATAAAAACAAAATTCATTTAATAAAATATTTTATAACATTAATACGCACTATTCACACATATTATTACATAAAAATACACTATAAAATATTATATATTATTAAAAAAATCGATATTTTTGCTATCTATATTTTATACAGTCGATATTACTTCACTTACCTGAAAAACGATATTTTTGTAGTCGATATTATGTCCAGTCGATATTTTGTCCAGTCTATATTTAAAACTCGATATTATGTCCAGTCGATATTTTGGAGTCGATATTTTGTCTCTATACCACATTCTTCCATCTATAGGGTGGTAAAAGAAGCAGTTGGCCCTATGGAACAGCGCCTATCTGATACGATTGTGCAGGAGTGTGCAAAGTTTGCCCAAGCCCGGGGGAACGCCCTCTACCCCCACGGCCCCTACTGAGGAATTGGGGGATGACCCTCCCCACTAAAAAGAAATGTGAGGAGAGGAGGATAGGGATGCGTTTGCACGCCTTAAGAGTGCTTTCCTCGCCAAGTCAGCTCTCCCACTCCCTACCTTTCCCATTGCCCCCACGGACCCTCTTGGGACTCCCAGCCCTGCTAACCCTGAGCACGATGACGACTCCCAGGCAAATTCGGACGATGAGGCGGGCTCTTCTCACCTACGGCGCCCAGCTGTGATCACATCCTCCGCTCCAGGGGAGAAACTCAGACATGTTGGACTCTGATGATATTGTCCACCCAAGGTCCGCCGCTTGGCCTCCTGGCAACAAGGTAGCCCAATTCGTCACTGGCCGTCTCCGCAAAGCTCTTGAGAAGGAGGCCCGGAGCTGTCTCAAAGCAGAGTGTCCGTGGCCCACTCTAGAAGGCAAGATTGATTTTACCCCCAGAATTGATTCCAAAGTGGCCACCTGTCTGGCCAAGTACATGAAGGATCCTCGTAAGGGCAATGACAGATCTTGGCGTTCATGCCAAGTCAAGCTCCTGGATTCCATAGACCCCATGACCAAAATTTTAGACATGGCTGAGGAGGCCAAGGTCTCTAGATCCCTGATTTACCTCGAAGTTCTGTCCAACTGGGCCCAGCGCGTCATTATATTTATGGGGAACGCAAACTTTGTGCTCTCAACGGAGCGTCACCGCTCCTTACTCATCAAGCTGGATCCCAAGCTTTGTGACTTGGCTTCTTCGGAGGCAGGAGCAGTAGCGCATGGGGCCTCTTCGGGACACCTTCGTCAAGGACCTTGGTAAGTTTATGGCGATCTTTACCTCTTTAGATAAAGCACAGTCCAACATTAAGAGGGTTTTTACCCCGCAGGTTTTCCACGGAGCTGGCCAAGCAGGGCCCGCTTGGTCGTCCAAGGTTCCTACCAGAATCCTTTCAAGGGACAAGGCTCCGGACGCGGCCAGTATCACACTAGCGCGAACTACAACAACTTCTATCCCACAAGAGGCCCGAGCTTCAGAGGTTGTGGAGGCTTCATAGGCAACGCCTAGAGGCGGCAAAGCGAACGGTGAGTGTTTTACCTTCTACTAAGATCCGCATTGGGGGTCGTTTGGCGGAATTTCCGACCGCCTGGGCTTCTCTCACTTCGGATGCGTGGGTCCTGCAGACCGTGCAGGGTTTCAACATAGAATTTTACAACCATCCTCGTCAGGTGTCCCTCACTCAGCTCATTTGTTTTTCAGATCACAATGCAGAACTTATCAACGAGGAGGTCTCCACGCTCCTGCGCAAATGGGCCATCTGTCAATCGGTCCTGCATCGTGACGGGTTCCTCAGCAATATTTTCCTTGCAGAAAAATCAGACAGTGGTCGACAGCCGGTTATCATCATCGGAGAGCTCAATGAGTTGCTGGTTTACCGCCACTTCAAGATGGAGGGGATTCACCTCCTTTGGGACGTCCTGTTCTCATTGGACTGGCTGGTGCAGTTGGATCTGAAGAATGCTTACCTGGTTGTCCCGATTTTCACTCATCGTCGGTTCCTGCAGTTTTGTTGGAGAGAGAAGGTCTACGAGTTCACCACCCTTCCCTTCGGCCTGTCCTCAGCACCGTGGTGCTTCACCAAAGTGCTCCAACCGGTGGTGAAATTCATAAGAGCCCAGGGCATCTGCATGATCGTGTACCTGGACGATATTCTGCTCATGGCGTAGTGCCCCAAGTCTCTGGTCAGTCAACTCCAACAAGCAGTGAACCTCTTGAAGGGGCTGGGGTTCGTCATCAATGAACCCAAGTCGGTCCTCTCCCCAACTCAGAGAGTGACCTTCCTCGGATTTGTCATGGACTCAATTCATTCCTCCTTAAACCTCCCATCTCGAAAGATGGCTAAGATCCTCCACGAGCTATGTCAGACCATTTCCAAGCCCCGCACTTCACTAAGACAAATTGCCCGCCAGGTGGGCCTCTTCTCTTTGTCCATACAGGCCATTTATCTGGGCCCTCTCTACTACCGGGCCCTCCAGCGTCTGAAGGCACATCACCTGTGGAGGGGGTTGTCATACGCCCAACCGGTGCCGCTCACCATGGAAGCGAAGGAGGAAATCGCTGGGTGGTTGACCCATATAGAGGCGTGGAACGGCCGGGCGATTTTCGGCTCCGTTCCTGACTTGGTCATCAAGACTGACACAACAGATCCAGGTGGGGTGCCCGTTGTGGGGAGTTCTCAGCCAGAGGAAGCTGGTCATTGGACGAATAGGATCTTCACATCAATTGCCTGGAACTCCAGATCCGCCGTTGGACCAGGGACAGGATCCAGTCCTGTGTGCTCCTCAAAATGGACAGCGTCTCAGACATTCACCTGGGGACTCCCACTCCTGAGCGTTAGCGGACCTGGCATTAGACTTCTGGAACTTCTGCCTGGCCCATCATGTCTCAGTGATGGCAGAATACCTTCCGGCCAGGCCAACCAGGTCGTGGACTGGCACTCCAGGCACCTTCGCGATTCCAGTTTGTGGAAGCTGGACCCAGTTTTCCAATGGCTCTCGGACCTGTGGGGTCCCTTTTCGACCGATCCCTTTGTGTCACGCCTCGCCCACCAGCTTCCCCGCTTTTTCAACTGGAGGCCGGATTCGCTGGCAGCGGCCACGGATGCATTCCTCCAGAATTGGACTCAGGAGAGGAGTTACACTTTTCCCCATTCACAATGATCACGAGAGCAGCTGCCCAGATCTGCCGGCAGGTGGGAGAGGTGGTAATAGTGGCCCGCCCTTTGAGATCGTAAGTTTGGTTTCCGGTTCTCCTGGAACTTTCTTGGGATTTCTCCAATCTGACTCCCCCGGTTTCCTCACCTTCTTCTGAGTCCGGACCATGTCCCACATTACCCAATTGCTCAGGGCTCCCTGCAGCTGATGGCGTGGTGGCTTTCAGGCAACGCTGGTCACTCCCAAGACTTTTGCGTCAGGCTAAACTCTTCTTGTCAAAGCCGTGGGCGGATAGCACTACCAAATGCTAGCAATCCGCATGGACAGGATGGGTTCATTGGTGTCTTCGGAGGAACCTGGATCCTGTGGTTGCGGACATCGTTCAGATTTTAAAATTCCTGCCCGACCTGGCTGCGGAGGGCCTGGCTTACCGCTCCATCAACGCAATCAGATCTGCGGTCTCTGCAGGGCATGCCCAAACGAAGGTACCCTTTTGAGTGCAGGTTGTTGCATGGCTTTCGCCTCTCCTTGCCCCCGGAACTAACCCTGGGCGTAGTGCTACGCTCCGCCCACGGAGTGTACGTAGTGTTGCCTACTTCGCAAAGTAGGCGTAGTAGGCAACACTACGCACACTCCGTGGGCGGAGCAAATTTGCCCTCCATCCACCTCCCTCCCGCCCTCTTCTACATGCTTCAATTAATTTAAAATACATTTAAAGTATATTAAAAGCACTTACCGTAGATTTCTTGCGAGAAATGCACATGCGCGGGAGCCCGCGCGTGCGCATTCGCCTAGAAGAACTCGCCCGTCATCAGAAGAGGGAGCCCTGGGACGCCGTATCTAAGGTAAGTGCTTTTAATATACTTTAAATGTATTTTAAATTAATTGAAGCATGTAGAAGAGGGCAGAAGGGAGGCGAGCGGCGCGTAGTGGGGCTACGTGAAGTGTGTGGGTGGGCGTAGCGCCCTCCCCACTTCACGAAGCTTCGCGTAGCCCCACTACGCTCACTACGCCCACCCTTACCCAGAACCACGCTATTAAGCTTTGTGGGATGCCACTTTGGTCCTGAACCTCTTTTTATCCTGGCAGCCGAATAAATACCTTTCGCCAAAAGAACTCTCTGTGAAGCTGGCGAAGTGGTTGTGTTTGAACTCTTGTAGGAGGGTTTCTGATATGCGGGCCCTGAACATTACAGCAAGAGTTTTCGTCCCGGACAGGGTAGTTTTCAATGTGGGTCGTTGTATCAAGTCTCTCATCTGCCCAATCTCATACCCAGGGTTCTCAGACGCCCCTAAATTATGCGTTGTGCGCTTTATGAAGGCTTATGAAGACAAGACTCAGGAATTTCGGACTCCGGACGAGTGTCAGTTGCTTATCGCTTTGAAAAATCCCCACAAAGCAGCCTACTTCGCAAAGTAGGCGTAGTAGGCAACACTACGCACACTCCGTGGGCGGAGCGAATTTGCCCGCCATCCACCTCCCTCCCGCCCTCTTCTACATGCTTCAATTAATTTAAAATACATTTAAAGTATATTAAAAGCACTTACCGTAGATTTCTTGCGAGAAATGCACATGCGCGGGAGCCCGCGCGTGCGCATTTGCCTAGAAGAACTCGCCCGTCATCAGAAGAGGGAGCCCTGGGACGCCGTATCTAAGGTAAGTGCTTTTAATATACTTTAAATGTATTTTAAATTAATTGAAGCATGTAGAAGAGGGCAGAAGGGAGGCGAGCGGCGCGTAGTGGGGCTACGCGAAGTGTGTGGGTGAGCGTAGCGCCCTCCCCACTTCAAGAAGCTTCGCGTAGCCCCACTACGCTCACTACGCCCACCCTTACCCAGAACCACGCTATTAAGCTTTGTGGGATGCCACTTTGGTCCTGAACCTCTTTTTATCCTGGCAGCCGAATAAATACCTTTCGCCAAAAGAACTCTCTGTGAAGCTGGCGAAGTGGTTGTGTTTGAACTCTTGTAGGAGGGTATCTGATATGCGGGCCCTGGACATTACAGCAAGAGTTTTCGTCCCGGACAGGGTAGTTTTCAATGTGGGTCGTTGTATCAAGTCTCTCATCTGCCCAATCTCATACCCAGGGTTCTCAGACGCCCCTAAATTATGCGTTGTGCGCTTTATGAAGGCTTATGAAGACAAGACTCTGGAATTTCGGACTCCGGACGAGTGTCAGTTGCTTATCGCTTTGAAAAATCCCCACAAAGCAGCCTCTTCGCCCACCACAGCCTGGTGGGTGAGATGGGTCATGCAAGAGGCAGGCATTGACACAAAAAAATGTGGGGCCCATTCGGCCAGGGGTGATATGGCATCTAAGGGTTTCTGTTTAGGGGGGCATCTGGAGGACTTGAGGTGAGCAGCGGACTGGTCCTCGGACTCGACCTTCAAGAGGTTCTACTTCAAGTCAGTGATAGAGGTTGCTCAGTTGGTGGTGAGTAAGCTTTAAACTTGCATAATCCGAGCCTCCAGCCCTGACATAGACTGAAAATGTGCCTAGCTTCATAAAGGTAAGTTTCAATTCTATTAAGGACACGGAGGCGAGGATTATCCCTCCCGACGCACACTCTAGTGTGAACCCTCCCCGTACGTTGGTAAGTAAACCTTTTACGATTTTGGAATGTATCAGAATTCATTAGGAAACTGTTATTCTCGTGTCTCATTTCTGTTGACTGAATGTTCTTACTCTTTGCTGTTCAAAAGGTGTTGTTTGGGCTCCTTTCGCAGTCTATTTTTCTTTTAGGGAACGACAGTTCAAAGCAAGTTCAGTAAAACATCCCTGTTGGCGTTATTCGCGCAAAGAAAGTGGAGGCAAAGTCAGTGAGGAAGGACTTTGTGCTGGATGTCATGGACACTGTGAAAGGACTATACTGTTGGAGTTCTCCCTCTCGTTCATGGGAGAGTGCTCAGCTAAATTTCAAATAAACAATAAATACTCTCGGTGGGACGAGTTAAGGCTAAGTAAGCCCGGATACTTGCTCTTTATTAGATGCATAATCCTCTCATAACTAGGAGTGTTATAGCCTACAACTGCCAAACAAACAAACCATTATTAAGTTCTAAATATGAGGCACTGATCATGCTCTTACAGCACACTTCCAGGCTTCAAGTACATGATTCAGATTGTTACATTTTTCCAAATTATGGCAAACAACATTTCGTTCCCGCGTGTAACCACATAAACAAAAGTTAATCGGCTACTTAGTTCAGGCTACTTCTTATAAAGTCTGGTGCCAGTTATTAAAGATTACCGTCTTTGTCCATGTATTAAATCGAGTATCCTCCACACCATGGACAAAGACGGTAATCTTTAATAATAGGCACCCGACTTTAAAAGACGTAGCCTGAACTACATAGCCGATTAACTTATGTTTATGTAGTTACACGCGGGAACGAAAGTAACTCAGATTACACCCGATACATGCCAGGATTCACTCTGAATGTAGTGAATAAATACAATATGACAATCTCTTTATTTATTCACCCACCTCATCGATTTATGTATTTTTTGCACCATTGAGTCAGTATCCAATGCATTATAGTTTATTTGTGGCCAGATTGATATATGATGATATTGCAGCTATCTGTATATTCAGTCAGGATAATAATGTAAAGACAGTGACTTAGTAACTGTAAAGCAGAGAATGGCGTGATAATATGAAACCATGTTATGAACTACACATAAGTCTAGTTCATGTTTACTGTTCTTTCCCATTTCACAGACCCCTGAGGAAGGGTATCTCCGTAGACCCGAAATGCATTGGGTATATGTGGAAACAGGATGGCAACATGAATTCAATGTAATGAAAGCAACAAAGTTATAGAACAAGATCAAAAGAAATATGAAATAAACAATACTTCTTAAGACAAACGATTTGAACTGATTTGTAAAAAGAAACAAGTTGAAAAGACTTGAATGTTATGTGAAGTGTGCACTCACCAACCAGGATGGAATTCTCCTACCCTCCCTATCACTATTGAAGTAGAGTGTTTCCAGACAAAACACTAGGTGAAGTTGCACAACAACTACTGAGAATACAAAGAGTTAAAATAAGAAAATAACGAGTGCACCGATGGACTCAAGTATCAATTAGATCTAGTAGGGTACCACATGCCTGGGGTCGACTCCACCGAGTTGCTCTTGCTCCATGGTGGAATGGAAGTTGGTGAGGAAGGAAGAAAGATAGAAGGTTGGTAGACTGGCCGATGAGAAAGACAGAAACCATCTTTGGTAAGTAGGCTGGGCAGTTGTAGAAGACCAACTAATCTGGGTGAAAAACTGTGAAAGGTTCATGAGCGGACAGGGTGTGCTTTTCTCGGATCCTACAGCTGAAGTTGTAGCTATCAGAAATACAGTCTTCAAGTTAAGATGCTGAATATTGCATTATTTTGAATGGGGATAACATTAATAAGGTCAACATATTACCATTCCACTGAGTAACAATAAACAGAGTGGGAGGAAACAGGTAAAGTAAACAAATTAGGAAATGGCCACTAGTGGTGATCTAAACACAGATGGCTTCGGGAAAACACACAAAATCTGACATGGCACCTAAGTAGCCATTTACTACAGACACTGTCAGCCCCTGCTTTGCAAGAGTTAGCACCAAATTAAGGGCATTAGAAAGGCAAGAATTATAGAGGCCTAAGCCATCTTACTTGCCCACAGCAAAAATGTGTGACCTGCATAAATGATTTTAGTAGCCGGAGTCCAGGCAGCTAGGATGACATTCTCAATTTCATTAGGAATGCAAAAGGACTCTAGCTGACACCTATATATCATCTCGTAGTCAGCCTCAGTTTGGGGGGATTTGTGTGAAGGACCTGACTGTATGCTGCAGGAGTAGGATAGGGAGGCCGATTGTCAACAGATCAGCATAGCAGATCCTCCTCAGCCAGTCTGGGGTCATCTCAATCAGCAATCAGGAAATACATAAAGCAGGCCCAGAGACCAGATGAACGTAAAGGCATACCTCAGGGAAACATTCAGCGGGGAGTGTATGGTGCCAAACTGAGGACACTTCCTTTTCTGAGCCATGGAGAACAGATCCACAATTTGGCTGGAGTATGGACTGAGGTGGCCTTGTGTCATCAGCTGTGACCTTTGGAGACCTCTAGCGGAATCACACTTTGTGTGTTTAACCAGATCTATTGCCTCTTTTTAATTCTCTTAGAGAAGGGTTTGCGGGGAAAGTTACAAGGGGGTATAGTACTCACTTAAAAGTGGGCTTTCATGTGTGGGGGGAGGGCAACACTTGTTTATGTCTGGAATTACTGGATTTGACTAATAAAAGCCCTACAAAACAACCTATTGCATATGAATATTCTAAACTGGGTCCCCTTCACGACCTGTCCCCTTCACCTTAGTGAAGGGGACAGGTCGTGTTTACCCAAACAATATGGGACCACAATTAAGTCCTGACTTATGATTGATATCCATCCAGTTTAAGCATGAGCTTTAATTGCTTACATAAAACATCAGGGGCCTTAACAATCCAAGAAACATCAGGGCAGTACTAGCATAGCCTAGTAAGCACAATATTGATATAGCTTTCCTGAAGGAAACTCACCTGACAACTGCATCGGAAAAGGCATGCACTTGTAATTGGTGGCAAGACATATTATATCGCTTACAATTCCCAATCCAGAGGGGTAGGGATATTGATTAAATGTACAGTACATTACCATGATTTGAAAACAGTTGTCGTCAAAGAGGGTAGATAGCTAATTCTACAAGGGTTGATAACTAATCAACATGTAACACTACTCAAACTAATATGGATCAAATACGGACTCTCCTTACTTTTTCAATGGTCTCATGTATGTCTGTGACAACCTGGATGTTTGAATCATTTTGTGGGGTGTGATTTCAACACAGCATTTGATGCATACAAAGACAAGTCCCCAACCACCTGTAGAATCCCACTATTAGCAGTGTTTGCTCTTCGGGCACCAAATAAAAGTCACACTTTGAACCTCCCGTTCGCCACACTCATAAGTAGGAACTATTGCATTTTGCTCTTCCGTCCATGAAGCATCATGCAGAGTAGATTATTGGCTGATCAAGGGTGCCAGCCACGAACTGCAGGAGTGAAGATACTCCCTAGCACCCTCTCTTATCACTTTCCTGTGACCCTGGAATTGATGTTTCCAAAACTGGAAAGGGAGGGTCGCCACCAGACATTTCCCTCCAGTGATCGTCTGAAACCATAGCTCATGAATGATACTAGGAGGGATATCGAAGACTACTTTGAGTTAAAAGTGGTCTCTGTATCCAGGGTCTCCACCACGAGGAAGCCTTTGAGGCATGCATAAGAGATCTATGCATTTCCAAACAGGCAAGGGTACTTAAATCAATCAGACTTCGGCTGGGGGCTTTGGAGGTGGACCTCAGGATGCTAGAGAAAGAATATGAAAACTCGTGTCTGAGCAGCAGAGGGAACACTTCAGTAGGTGCTCTCTGAATTCAGAACAGAGGCACATCCCAAACTAAAGTACCTAAGTAAACATGCAAGACAATAAGGTGAGGGTGAACAGCCCAGTTGCACTCTTGTCAGGTTACTTCAACTCAAGAATTCCTGTAGGGAGCTCTTAGGAATCAAAGATGGTACAAGATGCAGGACCACAGAAGTTATCTTTGAGGTATCAACCAAATATTATACACATCTTTAAATAGCAGAGTTGAAAATAACGCATTAAAAAAGAGAGCAAAGTCTTTCGACAGCCACTTTAGCGTGATTGAAATCCCACAAAAGAAAAGTCTTGAACCAACCCCTTATGGAGGAAGAGACCAGAACTGTGATAACATATCTGACTTGAGGTAAAGCTCCCGGGGTTGACAGATTGACATCCCAGTTTTACCAGTATGTTGATCTACCACCTTCACATATATTGTTCGTATATGCTTTGCAATTGATTATAGCAAAACTAGATCTTTATGTGTATTGGCGAATTCATGGTACTACATCTTTTTAAAGAGATGGGGGGATGATTGTCCTTAGGTATTTTCTATACTTTAGACTTTACTACTCCACTCGGGTGAGAAACTCTGCCTTCCTAGCCACTTGCACTTACAGCCTTGATACAACTTCTCATCAGTCATGAAAATAGGGGTATCGTAACTAAAATATACAGGGTAATAGCGCATAACAAACCGTCCCTTAGCATCATGGCCAGAGCCTGGTGATAGCAAAACACACAAGATGATGGACGGAATGTTGCACAATGGCAAAACATTCACCCTCAGTCACAGTTCTGGGTTTAATCCATCGTTATTTTGCTCACCAAGCCACCCCAGTTCCTAGGATTCTTGATTCCGGTCCAGGAGAGGCATGGCTTGGCAGTTCGGTCTGGACTGTTCCCATGAGGCACAGGGTCAAGACTGATTTGCATATGGCCATGTCTGAACTGGGGTGGCTTGGTGAGCAAATTAACGATGGAATAAACCCAGATCCGTTACTGGGGGTGAATGTTTGTGATTGTGCAACATTCCATCATCTTGTGTGTTTTGCAGAGTCTGGTGATAGCCTGTCGTGGGAGATAAACTTTCTGATGAAGTGTGGCTTTACCGCTGCACGTCAGAGAAGATATTATTCAACAATAGGCATAGAAAGCATACAATTATAGACTTGAATTTCCGTCATGGAATTTATTATACCCCAACCCTGCTAGAGGCAATAGGTTTGGAGGTAAATCCAGAATGCCAACGACACCACGAAACAAAAAAAATACAAAGTAAGAAAAATCAATGTTAATAAGTTTCGTAATAGGAAGAAAATTAAAGTTGCGGTAAGTAATAAATGGATACTTGGCATAACATTAACAGGAGTATTTTTATTTTTATTATCAACAAACAATCTCTTACTTATTAACAACTATTTATTATTATCTATGCAGAAAACACCTTAATCAATATTGCACTGGCGACACTTGCTTACCAAACTCAGATTGAGTGCCAGGATACAATATTCTGAAAACATAGTCAGTTGCTTCATCGTCTTCTTTATCAGAAGCTGACTCAGAGGATCCCTGAGGACTTCTTTTTCTCAGCTTTGGAAACACTTTGCCCTGGAAATATTTGAAAGTGTCACATATAGAAGAGTTTATGAATCATTTAATATCGCGCGCAAAACAGTACCACACAGAAGAATGTGAGGGGTTTTGTTTGCAACTTTGTAATAAGTATTTGTAGCACTCTTTCTTGAGATATTTTCAAACACTCTGTACTTTCATTTGTTTTAAATGTAAAAAAATATGGGCGGTAGAAAAATTAACCATATTCAATATTTTCAGGATACCTTCCAATTATTTCACAGAGGAATAGCTTGGTGATACAGCAAATATTAAGAAACATAAGATATCATAATTAAATGTATATTTTACTCAGTAAAGTTACCTAGCTTTTACATCATTCGATTCGTAGCGGTTCCGAAGGGCGGTGGAACCCTGAGGGACATGCAGTGCTGGGTATGGTGCAGTACTTGGGATTGTGCAGTGCTGGGGCAGTGGTGCAACACTGGGTGGCACAGTGCAGGGGAGGGCAGCGCTGCTGATGGATGGAGCTGTAGCACTGAAATTGTGTTGCTCGCAGATTGTGGTGTGGTACTAAAGGTAAAATATGCAGGAACCATCCAACAGCAGAGCAACCTCAAACCCAACCCACACCAGGTGAGTAGCAATCATGCTTCATTTTAAAGACAAAGAGGTTATATTGCTAAACATCTTTTTCCTGAGAACTGTCACACGATAAACCACCATCTTGATCCTACTTCACCTCTCAGTTGCTCTCAGAATGTTACTGGGACCATGCTTTGGGAGAACATCTCTGATGTAGCAAGGGAAGCAGCTTGGAGATGGACTGTGCTCATTTGCTTCTAGTAGGGGACTCAACACAAACAGAGAAACAGAGTCACGCCAACCACTTGATGACACACTCTTGAAGGTAACCATAGAATTTCACCTAGTGAAATTCCTATTCTTTAGTGACATTTTTGAACGTCCCACAAGATGACCCAGAAAAGCTTAACCACATCTCCCACAGCATTAAAAGAACAGAATTACGGTAACAGTTTACATGTAAAAAAGACAACAAAGGGTGGGCGAACAGTGTTGACTACTGATATCGCAGTACCGAGCGCCTGGTTGTGATTCTCAAGGGTGGTGTTGAAGGTCTGAGAGTGGTGCAGTGCTAGGGTGTGGTCCAGTGCTGGGAATGGTACACTGTGGAGGTAGGAGTCTAGCATAGAGCGGAACAGTGAGGGTGCTGCGATGCTTGGGCTGGTAGCAAGATGCTGTAGGGTGTTAGTCCTATGTTGATTTATCTGGGGAAAAATGAGTGCTGGGATGTGAGGCAGTGTGCGCCCACTCTCCTCCTGTTTGAAAAGGCTCCCTTGAGCTAATGAGCGGACGGGCTCTGGTTGATGCACCTGCGCCCAGCGAGTGGTGCAGAAACCTGAGAAGACTTTGGGCAGCATTCCAGCACCCCCAAAAAAAATGTGTTGCTCTCTACTGAAGAAGGACCACTATCCTGAAACACTTGTCTAGAGATACACAGCAATGGCTACACCAACAAGGGTGAAAAACTAAAGCCTGACACCGAATTAAGTGTTACCATGCAATGCATTTACTAAGATGCATCAGGGCAAACTGGGATGTGAGGCAGCGTGCGCCCACCCTCCTCCTGTTTGAAAAGGCTCCCTTGAGCTAATGAGCTGACGGGCTCTGGTTGATGCACCTGCGCCCAGCGAGTGGTGCAGAAACCTGAGAAGACTTTGGGCAGCATTCCAGCACCCCAAAAAGAATGTGTTGCTCTCTACTGAAAGGACCACTATCCTGAAACACTTGTCTAGAGATACACAGCAATGGCTACACCAACAAGGGTGAAAAGCTAAAGCCTGACACCGAATTAAGTGTTACCATGCAATGCATTTACTAAGATGCATCAGGGCAAACTGGGATGTGAGGCAGCGTGCGCCCACCCTCCTCCTGTTTGAAAAGGCTCCCTTGAGCTAATGAGTTGACGAGCTCTGGTTGATGCACCTGCACCCAGCGAGAGGTACAGAGACCTGAGAAAACTTTGGGCAGCATTTACAGCACCCCCAAAAAGAATGTGTTGCTCTCTACTGAAGAGGGACAATTATCCTGAAACACATCTGCACCTACAAAGGGTAAAAAACTAAAGCCTGTCACAGAAGTAAGTGTTATCATGCACGGCATTTACTATGATGCATCAGGGCAAACTGAGAGCTGGGATGTGAGGCAGTGTGTGCCCACACTCCTATGTTGAGGGTTGTAGGGCAGTGGTTGGCAGTTTGTGCTGATTGAGGCGATGGTTATGAAGGGGTCAGGCACGAATTCAGTGCCTGACCATAACATATTCTACATATTGAACACTGACTTCTTTTTGGCAGCAATGGATCAATGAAAAGTTTAGAATGCCCAAGTACGATGCAGGGCTGTTTTGTCCTTTTATATACATTAGAGTTTCAAGGTGCTAAACTATTCAAACTATAAATAAATATTCATGAACAGCCATATTTCTAGCTGGAACAAGGTTCAGGGATCGTGCTGGGTGTTATGGCATGGTGCTTGGGGGCTGGTAGGGGGTGTACCGGACTGGGTGATTGTGGTGCCATGCTCAGTGGTGGTCTAATGTTCGGTGGTGTGGGACTGAGGTTAAGATGCATTGCTGGAGTGGTGGACTTTGTTACAGGGGTGGTGGTGTGGAGCTGAAGGATGGATATCAATTGCCTCGAGTAATAGTCCAGGGTAGGGGAGAAGTAGTGTGGTATTTGAAGGGGTAATATAGCAGTGACAGCTACAGATGTGGTTCAGGGAAAATATGCAGGGTTAAGGGGACCAAGGCAGTAAACAGGATGGTGGCGCAGGTTCAGGACTAGGTGTGGCCAGTGCCATGCTGGTGATAGTGCAGTAGTTAAGAATAAAAAGGTACGGTGCTGAGTTTAATGGCACCTTGCTGCAAGGTTGATAGCACAAATAGTGCTTCTCAGGTAAATGTGCACTGATGGTGAAAGATGGAGCAATCAGAACAAGATGGAGCTCAGAAGCAGTGGTATGGTGCTTAGAACCAATATTATCAAGCTGACAATATGAGTGCAGTGGTATTACAATAGAGTGCTGAGAATCCAGAGGTGATTAAGTGATGTTGGGACTGAGGGAGTGATGCCAGGGTGTGGTGAGGAATGAAAAAGTTACAATGCAGTGCTGGGAGGAGAGATGTGTTGTTTGCACAGTACTTAGAGCGCTTGAATTTGTGGTGTGGTGCTAGTAGCTGTATTTCACAGCTGGGGAAAGTGGCCTTTGCATAAGTTGTGATGCAGTGATGGCGATGGTGGTGCCCTGCGAGAAGGGTGGCGATGCAGTGCTGATGATGTTGGTCCTTGGGTGAAAATACTAAGCTGTATTTAGAGGTGCAGTTCTGGGATGACGTTGAAGAGCTACTGGTATCGATTTGTGGCAATGGTGGTAGTGCAGTGATAGCACAATGGAATGGTCATTATAATGCTGTGCTGGGTGGAGATACAGATCTTGTAGGATGCGATGCAATGTGAGTGGAGACAGCATATTGCAGGAGTGCTGGAGTTGAATTAATGTGTTTAAGATTGGTGGTGCTTTGCCATGGCGAGAAGTATTGGGGGCATGATTTGTAGATGCCCTACTGTTGGAAGGGGTGAATGGAAGTACATTGCACGTGGTGAGAGTGCAGTGCTGTAAATATTCTGGTGATGATGACTGGTGGGGCAGTGCTATTGTGTGGTGCTGAGGAGCAGCGTTGCAGTTCTAAGAAGGCAGAGCTATGTTGTAGGTGTGGCTGCACACATCTGGGTTGGTGGTGCAATCCAAGACATGCCATGATGGGTTGGAGAAAATATGCTAAGATTAAGATTTTGTGCCGTAGGTGGTGGTGCACTGATGAATGGGCTGTGGTGAAGTTGTAGTGGTGCCGATTCTGGATGGTGGTTGTAAGAAATTGGGTTGTTGGTTGACTGGGGTTTATGTTCTTGGGTGATGTTAAGGTACGGATGAGTGAGCACCCTATACTAAGGCCATGGGTCTGTCAAGGGAGACAGCCTGCCAGACTCGATACTGGTGGTCCCAGAGGCAGGCACATACGGTGGTCCCGGTAATCCAGGCTGCCCTCTTGACACTGTAGCAGGAATTCTGCTCCTACACAGAACTATGCATAGAGACTTGGAAAGTCAGTGAATTAGGGTGTGCCAAAACTCACCTTAGTACCCAACATCCCCTATCAGACTAGCAACAGTGTCTCATTGGCTCTTCCATAACACCAATGATTAGACAACCCAGAACATGGAACTTAGATTAACCTCAGGAAATGTGGAACACATGAACACTCTTTCGTTATACTATCATACCAGTCCAAAACAGGGAGTAAATGAAGACACGTGCAAGTTTGAAATATTTATTTCTATTGCCGTGTTCTCATGCGCAATATCTTAGCTAATACAAGCAGACATATTATCAGCAACAGGATTATCAGCATAGTTACTATTCCATAAAATACAAAGGGAGAAAGCATGTTATAATGCTGAATGGAAACAGGTTTAAAATATACCTATATTTCACCCTCCGTTGCTAGTAGGTTATTTTAGATCTACAGAAGGTCTCTTGGGATTACAAAGGCAGTCCCATACCTCTGGTGCTAGCAGAAATGGATCACATCTGATTCTGCACCAGCTCCCAGCATGCAAATCTTCTCCAAGTGTGTGTGATCATGCCTACGCAGTGCATTATTAAACGCGCCAAAATAAGAGGTGGCCACAGCTGCATATATGTTATGTCTAGGACGTGCGCTGATCAGTCCGAACAACAACCACTGTGTTGAAATAACCTTGAAGGCCTTGGCACTCACTGTGCAGACTAAGCGTACCAAGCAAGGCTGCTAATATAGGAAAACATGTTATTCTCGTGTGAAGCAAAACACTCTGCTAAATTCTAAACATTTATTATAATGTGTGCCGTGTGCAAAAGGCAGCAGAAAGGAAAAAATGGCGTTTAAACTTCTGATAAGCTCGTGTCAACTTAACACAGTGTGAATGCAAGGCTCAGTCCCAAGACAACACCATGTCTTTAGACTTAAGGCGTGGGCTGCATAAGAAGTGCATTGTATTAATCACAGACCTTATTCCACTGAGGACGCCAGAGAGAGGTCCACTTCCATTTGTGTTTCAGATTTATCTAAGAAAGTGGATAACTCCATTACGTATGTGAAGATTCTCATCTGACCTTTAAAGGAGATTCTGAATTTCGATGGTCCAGCGAAAGCATGTGGAACATTATCTTTTTTAATAAGCTTTTTCCTAAGGGCTAAGAACTTACGGCGGATGACAATTTCTCTTGCGTAGTCCTGCAATATGGATGACGTATGATCTTGCCAGTTTATCACTGACTTTTCTCATGTGGGCTAAAATTTGTTCGGTGTTCTAATGACAGAGTGGTTTGAGGATCATGGGTCGAGGTGCTGACATGTTTTTAGGTTTGTGAGCTGGGACTCTGTAAGCACAAAAAGCACTACTGGGATATATGGCCGCACTGGACCAGATCAAAGTCACAAATTTAGGCTGACTGCTATGGAGCACGGGCTGTCTACAGGGACGCAGTTACGCCCGCTGAACAGAGTACCTTAAATCCTGGTTGTGGAGTGTGGCATTGATCTGTGTCGTCGAAGATACGATGTGCAGCCAAAGCAATGCGTTGGGTACAAGATGTGGCAAGGCTGTGGTGTGTCGTCTAGCATCGGGGATGTGGTGCGAAGCCTGTGATGCATCTGTTCCGAGGTTCTGATGCTGAGTCAGGTGTCATCATCAAGGCTGCTGTCAATGAGAGATGCGAGGTCCTGGGCTGTGGATGCTCCACGCCTCCGGTTGATGCGTCAATTCAGAGGACTGGGTTGGGCCATGCAGCAGAAATCCATGCACCAGCTGTTTTGCTCGGGGATGCGCCACTCAGCAGAGAAGATGCGTCAGATCCGCTGGCAAGCACCTTAGGACCACTTCTAAGGGTCCAGGACTGGGGATGCTTCACTTGGCATGGCAGACTCACAAATGGCAGAGTCCAGGTGCAGGTGCAAGGTGGTTGGGCCCTGAGGCTTCAGATCATGAGGCCAGCTAATTAGCCCTTGGAGTCACTCTGGGTTCAAGAGATGCAGTTCCAGTCCTTCTCAACCAGTGTAGAGGTTAGAAAGCACTAGGTCAGCACAACAAAGCAGGAATCCAGCAGAGTGCAATGTAGCAGAGGGGCAGTCCTTCAGCAGCATAGCAGTCCTTCTTCCTAGCAGAGTATCAACGGGTCCAGAAGTGTACTTAAGTGGTGGTGTCAGAGGTCCTTCTTTTATACACAGTTGTGCCTTTGAAGAGGGGAGCTGCTTCTAGAAGTATACATTTGAAGTGCACAGATGCCCAGTCATCCCTGCCCTGGATCCAGACTAACTTTAGGGGTATACAGTCCTTTGTGTGGAACAGGACACAGCCTATTGAGGTGTAATTGAGGCTGGGTTCAGATCCTCCCTACCATCCTGCCACTGAGAGCCACCTCAGACACACATAAGTTTGTTTTGTGTGTGGCTGTCTAGGAGGAATATATGAAGCCTGACTACCAACTACCCCCACCCAGGTGATAACAGACAGGCTGCAGGCAGCAGATGGATCAAGTGGATAAGGCAAGAAATTGCCAATTTTCTGAAAGGGATACTTTCACGATTGTCATTTGAAATCAGACTTCACCACAAGTTAGATTTTAAAATAGGATTGCACTGGCACTAAACTTGAACCAGTCATATATTTCCATTTGGAAATTACACTAATAAAATGTAATAAGGTAATTCCAATATTATCCTATGAACGATATGAGCCCTGCACTAGTGAAAAACGAATTTAAAGAGTTTTTCACTACAAGGACAGGTAAGACTTAAAAGTACAAGTCCTGCTTTTTAAATACATTCCGCCCTGTCCTCTGGGTTGTCCAGGGCCAACCATAGGGCTGACATATATGCATTCAAAAGTATGATTGGGGCCCGGCAAAAGGTTTGATTTGCCAGGTTGAAATGGTAGTTTAAACTGCATACACAGGCTCTGTTACTTAAGTGGGTGGCACAATCAGTGCTGCAGCCCCACTAGTAGCATTTAGTTTACAGGGCACCTGTAGTTCACTGTACCAGGGATTTAAATTAAATATGCCATTTGGGTATGAGTCAATATTACCATGTTTAGAGGCAAGAGCATATGCACTTTAGCACTGGTTAGCAATGGTAAAGTCCTAAGACCAAAACAAACTGGGTCAGAAAAATGGCAAGGGAAGGCAAAAACCTGGGGTGGGCACCCTATGGCTGTCAAACGGTGGCTATCTGGAGATGGGATTGGTCCATTGCTGATATTGATAGTGTAGTGCTGTGAGATTGTGGTGTGGATTGTGGTGTGGAGTTTAGGAGTGGTGGCACTAAAATGCGCTGGCAATGCTGCACTGGGTAAAGTAATTTACAGAATCTGTGGAAACATGCTATCTGAAAAAGGGTTAAATGTGCACATTCAAATACAAAAAATGGGACTTCAGTTTACATGGTCCGCTTATCTTGATTTTCTCAGGCAGAAGCGCTTTGACAAATCCACTGACAGAATAATTTGTTCAGACTGTGTAAATAGATTGTAAATCCTGACAAGGCAGCTCCTCACAGAGAATTACTGTACATTGTTTGGTGGATGTAGACTGGCTGCAAAAGATTATGCTATTTATAAAGTGTGCTGTCAAAGTTTTACTCTGGTGTTATAATTAAGCTGTCAACTACTCACAATTACTAAGAAAAAGAAGCGAATATTGAAAATACAGCAAAGTTAAAAGCAATTTTTCTAAACTTCAACAATGATGGTTTGACGAGGGCATGACTAGCAGATGATGGAGATTAAGGACATTGTGTAAACTCCCGCTCGTCTACCTCACTAGCTGCATAATCCCGCCTAATTCTGGCTAGCAGCAGCCCCAACAACAACTAAATTGTCTGAAATTGCAGAGAGCAAGTGAGAGGCCCTGGCACCTGTAAACTGGCACTAACGGAATCCTATGCAAGATGAAGAGTGAGGCACAAACCCCAGCGACAAACCAGCCACGGATAAAACCCATGCCAAAGTAACAGAAGGCATAGAGGAACAATGGTCAGAGGACAAAGAGCGGCTTAATTGAAGAGTTGGCACAGTAACCAGTGCATCTGCAAAGCAACTCCAATGTGTAGGTTAGGGGGTCATTGTGTGGTGTTGCGGCCCTTATCACGCAACAGTGACAGCTGAAATATCAAAGTGGAGTATGCGCTCACAATCTCCTGACTAGGGATCCAGAACTTCGCAGAAATCATTAGCTATACTGCAATCCATGATCAAGGGCATGCAACTAGCTGAAGTGAAAGCCAAGAATCATGCTCATGTACACAGCAGAAGATGCGGAGGGTAGATCCTGTCACAACAACATGAGAATAGTAGGCATGCATAAGAAATTGGAAGAGTCTGATTTGGTATAATTTCAGGAATATTGGCTGACAGTTGCAGCATTTTGATATTGAGACATCCTAAAAACTACCAGCAAGCCCTCCCAAGCCTAGAGCACTGCCAAGGCTAATAGTGGATAGTTACTGAATACTGCAGCAGTCCAGAATGAACAGCCAAATAAGCATGGACAACTTTAAAATAAGTATCTTTACGATCTATAACCCAACAGTACAAGTAAAGAGACACTTTTCCTTAGAGGTAAAATCGTCCCACAGACACATGGCCATGAAATACATGCTTATCTTATCTGCATACTTAAAACCAATTGACGGAGGCAAAATACCATTAGTCCCAGACCCAGAGGGAGCTCTGGATTGGACCTTGACAACTGAAAATGTTGTGAAGACATTGGCATCCCGCCTGACATGAGAACAGACCATCAGGTGTAGGAACAAACCCACAGTGACAACCAGACCAATTCGGCCCAAATAGCAGCAGCAAAAGATGCACCCACAGCTGGGACAGCTCAAGCCCGAACTGATACAAATCTGGATCTTACGAGCCAAGGAATGGGCGAAAAGGAAGATGAAGACTGGGCACATAATGCACCCATAGTGGCTTAAATGAGATCTGAAAGCCATGATACCTTGAGAGGAGTAGGCTAAATCACCACAGGACAATGAAGCACATGTATAATTTCCTGCCTAAATTTTCAAAAGTCTTGTTCTTCAAAAAGTGCATTTCATGCTAACACCCATGAACACAGCAGAAATGTTGGGTATGAATGCATAAAAGGGATAGCAGTAAACAAAACAGCGAGTGGTGTATCATAACAATTTAGACATATCCCCTATTTCCTTTTCCCCTTTTCTCTCCTTTTTAACCTCCATTGAAGTATAGACATAGTCTGATTCTAGTCCTCCCAAATTAGGAGAGGTAAACAATCACAATGGGCATTAGCAGTTAGAGGAAAGGACTGTGTGGGAAGGTTTACGGAGATGAGTTAAGAGTAGTTACTTAAGGTCCAAATTACACACAATCAACTCAAACGATGCCAAGGAGAATAGACTACAAGACACAGCAATAAAGAATGCAGTGCCAATCAAAGTCAACCTAAGAAGGAGACAGGGATGGCTCTATCCAATTTGGGGGATAATGTGCAAAATATTGTGTCACCACAAAGTATCTATAATCAATGGTTGAGAGAGATGTACACAATAACATGGAACATCAGAGAGATTGGGTAACTTCAACAAAAGTCATAGTGTTCTTGAATATGTAAAAAGGAAAGGGTGAACCTGATGTTCATGCAAGAAACATACTTAACTAAGAAGGAAGGGGAAAAGTGAAGAAAAGATGGAAGGGCCAATTGTACATTGCTATTTGTCTTAAGTGAGAGGCACACATGAGTAAACCAAAGGGTACAGTTTGTGTCAACAAGTTATTAACCCCTTAAGTGCTGCGTCGGTGTGTTGGCCGACGGCAGCACTACCTCCCCAGTGCTGCGCACGACCATTGGACGTCCATTCAGCACTGGTTCCAATGGACAGCGCAGCACTGGGGAGGGATGTTTTCTAGCATCTATGAGGTTAAACAACACCTGGGTTAGGTAAACAATACACAAGGGAAGCCTATGAGATGGGTAAAGGAACATGTTCAAAACTCTACTCCGGCAGAGTTCCTAGACCATGTGATTATGAAAATCACATATGATCAAGACATGCCTATGGCTTGGGGGAGTGATTTTAATTGTGCACTGAGCACAGACAAGGGCAACCCTCTACCCTAATTGCTGGGAACCCTGTCACAGCAGATGACAGTACAATTTATGAGGTAGCTCAATAAATGAAGGTTGATCGATGTCTGGTGAGGATTGAATCCATATGACATAGAGATAGAGATTAGATCACTGAAGACCCCACTGAGAGACTCCAAAATACCATCTCGATGATAATATACGAGGCAGAAACGAATGGATGGATAACAGGTAAAGAGGCGGATTATCTGGTGGCCAAAGAACCTAAGATACCATATTTTTATTCACTCCCAAAAATACATAAAAACAAAACCCCTCCACCTGGACGACCCATAGTGGCCGGTATAGGGTCACTCCTCGAACCTCTGTCTAAATTCGCAGATGAATACCCCTAGTCCAAAAAACCCCCACCTACTTGAAAGATACAAGAGACTTGCTGTTACAGATTTCAGACATTTATTTTGATCAGAGCACCATGCTTTTGGTGGGACTGGACGTGGAATCGTTATATACGAGTCTCCCACAAGACGATACTCTTCAGATGCTTGAAGATGTCCTGTTCCATGAAGACTGGAGTTTCCATACCCCAAGACATTTCATCTTAAAATGCTGCAAACTAGCGTTAAAAGAATTTTTTTTTTTAATACGAAGGGGTTCTATATGTACAAAACCATGGAACTTCAATGGGCAGCGCTTTTGCCCCTTCGGTGGCCGGATTGTATGTGAGCCAGTTCGAGGACCTACATGTACTCAATGAATCAAACCTGTACTCTTCCAGTATACTATACTGGAAGAGGTACATAGACGATATTCTCCTCATATGGGACATCAAAAACGATCTCAACCTCTTCATCAATTGGCTGAATGAGTGTGACCCCTGGTTAAAATTCACGTATACAGCAAATGACTCTACAATTGATTTTTTGGATTTAACCATCTTTGTGGAAAATCACAGTCTACAAACCAAGACCTTCACTAAACCTACTGCGAAAAACAGCCTACTTTCCTATAAAAGATTTCATCCCAAACCACTAAGAGACAATCTTCCATACAGCCAGTTTCTTAGAATTAAGCGAAATTGTACCAAACATGAGGACTACAAAGAACAAGCATTGGTACTAAGCAAAAAATTAAGAGCACGTGACTATACCCAAGCTACAATTCATAGGTGTATGAAACGCGCCAATAACCAACCAAGAGAATGTCTCCTGCAGGTTCATCCCAAAAACCACCTACCGGATTTAGTTACATGTGTAACAACTTTCAGTCCAGCCACTTACGATATGCAAAAACTGGTAAATAAAAATTGGAAAATCCTGACGACCGGTAAATTTGAATGGCCAAAACCCAGGTTCGCCAACAGACGAACCAAAAACCTACGAGACACCTTGGTTCACACTCGACCGAGGAGAACACAACAAATGGAAATAACAAGAGACCTTACGATGACCCCAGTTACAGGCCACTACCCCTGTGGAAACTGTATAGCCTGCAAGTACACAACCCCTTCAAAACAGCTACAACTTTCAGAGGACCTCATATGGACCCAGAGACAACACACGAACTGCAATTCAACCCACGTAATTTATATGGCTAACTGCCCCTGTGAAAAAGTCTATATCGGAATGACCTGCCGAAAAGTAAAAACACGCATAGGGGAACACAGGAGCAATATCAGGCTAAAAAAGACTACCACCAAACTGTGCGCTCATTTCATTGAGGCAGGACACACATGTGAAGAAATACGTTGGACTGTAATTGAAATGCTTACAGACAAAACACGTAATGCCGAAAAAAAGCTCTATGAAAAGGAGCAGAGATGGGTGAATCGCCTCAAAACCCACATCTGGGGCCTTAATGATAACATACCGTGGCACCAGTTTGCATAACCAACTTTGTGTAGCCAGCCTCTTTTCTGCATCTGATTTAAATTCACCAGAACATATTACTTATGATTCTCCCCTGACTACTGCCAATGTAAGATTTATCAGACTGTTAACTGCTCCAATTTAAAAATATACAGCCACTACAGGTGTTGCGACAGATCATGATATCGCCCTTTGTAGTCGATAAAGTTTTTCACATTCAATCAGAAACAATCACGTGTTTTGCTACAAATACGTGTCCCAGACGTCTACCCGTAGTCCAGGGGCAGAGTCAGCACAAATGGCGGAAGTCTCCTCCTACGCGGGTAATGGCGGCGTAATAGCGTTCTATCCCTCACTGCAAACTAACGGTAAGGTGGCCTAATACTGATACATCTCCTGACCTTTCTTTCCCAGCTCTGTGGCTAATTTCTAGCCGGTATCCCCTGACGAAGCCTCTTGATACTTAACATTAGGTAAGAATGCTCGCATGCCGTGTACGCCACTTAATATAACTATTTGCAGTAATGCTTTTTGTTAATACTTGTCACGCCTGGTAGTATCCAATCTCATAAGTGAGTGCTCGTTAAACGCATCGCGCTACCATTAGTATTATACGCAACTAGAGCGCTCGCACGCCCTGAATGTGAAATATAATAACGATCTTTTCTTTAACCATCTGCACTGTTACTACCTATTCGGCAGCAGTCCCTTAAAACAATACAGGACTCTCTGTCTCTACACAGTCGCTCACATCTAGCCTCTCAGCCCTTAGCCTTAACATGCTCCCTCTCTATGTCTGTATTGTAAATACTTAAAAAGAGACTATTACGTACTCTGGTGCCTAAATACACACAGCTAAACGATAAAATGTATTTTGTTTTCCTGTTCCTGTCCCTCTTTTTCAGATTATAAGAGCTAGACTGGCTACTGACTATTTAACCAGTAAGCCATTACAGTAACTGCACAAAAGGTGTAAGTAACTATTCTATGTTTGTATGTTTGTTTAGTCCTGACGAAAGCCCTGCAGACTCCGTTGAGCCATAGGGGGCTGAAACATGTCGACACCATTTTCTAAGTTACACTTCTAGATCTAGTTACTCGATCTAGCACAAGTACCAAACATTTTATTTTTTAGATCCACACTCATTAATAAAATCCAGGAGCGTGGACCTAATTTTTAATTCACTTTTTTGGGGTCATTTTTTACTTCACCTCTCTTTTTGATCTCTGGACACTGCAACTCTAAACCAGAGGAGCCTCTGGATGAGGCAGGCACCTAGCACGTTTTATGGTATTCAATGATAACTGCCACAACTACAATGTAGGGGCGGATGAAAGATATATACCGCGATACCAACAAAACATTGTGTTTTTGAGAATACCATAATAAGTCTAACCAAAAGTTTAGAATTGTTACAAGTGTCCATTTTCCGCACCTGATTACCTCCAATTAGTCATACTACTCATATGTGACCTCATGCGGTACGAGCATCAACATATTTCTAATGAGCTGCTGTAGGGTGAATTCTTGTCTTTGGAATACTCTAGTAAAATATTACCAGGCCAGAACCCCTTCAAAAATTAAATGAGATGGGACTGTTTGTGAATAGAATATTAACTATTGACAAAAATTAGGTAGTAGTGTTCCCTTTCAAAGCATTGGAACCGCACAATTATTGATCATTTCGCAGTTGCAATTTTAGTGTGAAATTCTTTACTAAATATATCTATATTCTTTTCGGGGTGCTTTTCTGTTCTTCCTTGCCCCTACTACCAAAAGGTGCCAATACCTCAGCCAAAAGGGTGGGTAAACACAATTATAACAGTAGAAAGAAATATACAGCACACCCTTATATTTATCCCAAGAGTCCAGAACTATATATAAGACAAATTAGATGGCTTCATGTGTGATACGCCAATATTCATACACTGGTTCTTTGGCACTAGTAAATTATCCAATTCCTTCAATTGTATTCAAAAAGCAGAATCCACATCACTGGATTTTCCTCAAAGAAGTAATTCTTTTTATTTGTCTTTGATGATACATCCTAAAACAAAAACTTAATGTATCCCTTAGGCAGTTGGAGTGGTCTCTCATACCACTGCCAAAATAGTTGTCGCATTTTTGCTGATGGCCCCACCACCTCGAAGTATCAAAGGTAAAATGTGACGCGTCTATTTGCTGCCATCTCAGAGTTCCCCTTACAGTTGTGTCTGGTTAATTTGACCAGGAAAATCCAGTGATGACAACACTGATGAGGCACATGTACAATAGGCCACAAAGTAACTCAAGGCTGCTACAGATAGCTAGATACTGCTGGAAAAGAAGTTTTATGCACTCACAATGGCGACGCATACTTCTCTGACTCGACCCTCTGACCCACTCCTGTGGACGCCTCCCAAATTCCTCTTACTGAAAACAACAATGAATGCAGAGGCTTGGCAAGGCACTGACATTAAAAATTGAGGGGAATTGTTTGCAGGGAATAAGCTGCATAAGTCTTATGCACGTTGGCCACACCAGGATACTCCTATTGGGAACATTTTTGAGAAACTGCGCCCCGCCATTAGTATTAAACAAATGTAGAAAAATGAGGATGAAGAGCCAAGTGTCTATAATACGCTGCACTAAATACTAATACTAGCAAAGCCCCACAAGCGATTACTACACTACACAGTCATATTATGGATCAATCAATCAATCACTGGATTTCTAAAGCGCGCTATATACCCGTGAGGGTCTCAAGGCGCTGGGGGGGCTGCTACTGACCGAAGAGCCAGGTCTTGAGAAGTCTTCTGAAGACCAGCAGGTCCTGGGTCTGTCTTAGGCTGGTAGGGAGAGTGTTTCAGGTCTTGGCGGCGAGGTAGGAGAAGGATTTGCCGCCGGCCGTGGTTTTCCGGATACGAGGAACTGAGGTGAGGGCGAGGCTGGCAGAGCGGAGGCTGCGGGTGGGGAAGCTGAGTCAGTCGTTGAGGTATATAGGTCCGGTGTTGTGTAGAGCTTTGTGTGCGTTGATGAGAAGTTTGAAGGTGATCCTCTTGTTGACGGGGAGCCAGTGTAGGCATCTCAGATGGGGTGTGATGTGGCTGCGTCGGGGGACGTCAAGGATCAGTCGTGCCGAGGCGTTCTGGATTCGTTGTAGTCGTCTCAGGAGCTTGGTTGTTGTTCCTGAGTAGAGGGCGTTCCCGTAGTCGAGTTTGCTGGTGACGAGGGCCTGGGTGACGGTTTTTATCGTGTCGGGGGGGATCCATTTGAAGATCCTGCGGAGCATTCGGAGGGTGTTGAAGCAGGACGCGGAGACGGCAGTGACTTGCTTGGTCATGGAAAGGGCAGAGTCGAGGATGACCCCCAGGTCGTGTGCGTGGTCGGTGGGTTCCGGGGCAGTGCCTAGCGATATGGGCCATCAGGAGTCATCCCAGGCAGATGGGGCGGGTCCGAGGATGAGGACCTCCGTCTTGTCTGTATTCAGCTTCAGTCTGCTGTCCTTCATCCAGTCGGCGACGGCCTTCATTCCTCTGTGGAGATTGGCTTTGGCGGTGTGGGGGTCTTCGGTGAGGGAGATGATCAGCTGGGTGTCGTCGGCGTAGGAGAAGATGTTGAGGCTATGTTGTCGTGCGACGTGGGCGAGCGGTGCCATGTAGATTTTGAACAGCGTCGGGCTGAGGGAGGATCCCTGAGGGACGCCGCAGATGATCTCGGTGTTTTTTTAGCGGAAGGGTGGGAGGCGGACGCTCTGGGTTCTGCCAGAGAGGAAGGATGTGGTCCAGGCCAGGGCCTTCTCTTGGAATCCGGCGTCATGGATGAGTGCTGATAAGGTGCGGTGGCAGACCGTGTCGAAGGCTGCTGATAGGTCCAGGAGGATGAGGGCGGCTGTTTCTCCCTTGTCCATCAGGATCCTGATGTCGTCGGTGGCAGCGATTAGGGAGGTCTCGGTGCTGTGGTTGCTGCGAAAACCGGATTGGGAAGGGTCCAGGATGTTGTTGTCTTCGAGGTGGCGGGTTAGCTGTTTGTTGACAATCTTCTCTGTCACTTTTGACGGGAACGGGAGCAGGGAGATGGCCCGGAAGTTCTTGAGGTCCTTGGGGTCCGCTTGGGTTTCTTCAGTAGGGCGTTGATCTCGGCGTGCTTCCAGCTTTCCGGGAAGGTTTCTGTCTCGAAGGAGATGTTGATTGCTTTCCGGAGAAGGGGTAAGATGGTTTTGCTGGCTTTGTTGAAAATGTGGTGAGGGCAGGGGTCTGATGGGGATCCGGAGTGGATGGAGTTCATGGTTTTGATGGTGTCTTCGTCACTGATGGTCGACCAGGCGGTCAGGCGGCTGGTGCGGGGGGAGGTCGCGCGGTGGCGGTCTCGGTGGTGGGTGTGGGGGTGTCAGAGTTGAAGCTGTTGCGGATGTTGGTGATCTTGCGGTGAAAGAAGGTGGCCAGGGAGTCGCACAGGTCCTGTGATGGTGGAATGTCGTTGGTGTTGGAGCTGGTGTTGGAGAGTTCTTTCACGATGCTGAAGAGCTCTTTGGTGTTGTGTGCGTTGTTGTCTAGGCGGCCCTTGAAGGCGGTCCTCTTGGTGGTCCTGATGAGTTGGTGGTGTCTGCGGGTGAGGTTCTTGTGGTGGGCTGTGTGGCTGTCTGGTGTTCGGTTGTTGAGCCATTTCTTTTCCAGCTTCCGGCAGGTGCGCTTGGATGTCCGGAGGTCTTCGGTAAACTAGGCGGCTTTCTTGTTGGTGTGTTTAGTTGTGGAGATCTTGAAAGGGGCGAGGGTGTTGGCGCAGTTGTTGATCCACTGTTTGAGGTTGGTTGTGGCGGTTTCGGGGTCGACGGGTGGTCTCAGGGCGAGGGTGGTTGTCAGTTGGTCCTTGGTGACCTTGCCCCAGCGGCGGCGTGGCAACTGTTAAGTGGGGTGGTGTGTGGTGGGTTTCTTTTTTTAAACCTTTATTGACAACCATGCTTATACAGTAGCAAGCATGCAGCCACTCCAAGTCGGCTGTCACCATTTTCAATAAGTATATCGGATGAATCAATTACACAGCACTTTAGCCGACAACCAGAGGACCCGGCGGCAATTAAACAAACATGTAGTAGCCATACATTGAATCGCAGGAGAAATAAGGTCTTTTTCTTTTATGTTTTTTATAAAACCAAACAAACCAAGAAACTGGAAAAAAAGAGATAACTGTGGAGGCAAGACACAAAGCTTATACACAAGTGATCCTTCTGGAAAGGGAGTACCGCATACAAGGCTGTTACCCAGCAACAATTGAAATTAAAAGCAATTGGGAAAACAAGGCGGGAGGGGGAAAGGGGGAAGAGAGCAAGCAAGCAATATATGAACAAAAATCAAGACCAGAAGGAACATCATGCTAAGGGGAGTGCAACACCTCCGGTGGAGGCACAAAAGAGGGAGTACAGATCTCTCCACGATATTGGATCCACTGATTCCATACCCTCCCCCACTTCTTGGGCCTGCCCCGAGCGACGTAGACTGTTTTTTCGCGAAACATGCACCAGTCCATGTTTCTGGACCAGGCCGACAGACTGGGTGCCCTCGATGATCGCCACAGTTGTGCAATGTCACGCTTGGCGACCATATTACCCAAGGTGGCCCACTGTGTCTGAGCCACGTTGTAGTCGTTGGGCTCCCACACATTCAGAAGACACCTTCGAGCCTCAGGCAAGATCGAAACACCCGTCACTTCTTCCATAACGCCATGCACACGGTTCCAAAAGGACACCACCGCTGGACATTCCGACAAAATATGTAGGAAAGTACCCACCATTCCACACCCACCCTTACACAAGCCATCCGAAGCATATCCCATACGTAACAATCGAGGGCCCGTCACATACACTCGGTGTAGGATTTTCAATTGCACCAGTCGCAGAAGGGCAGGGATCGCCACCTCCTTCGGGGAGGATATCGCTGCCTGCCAATCCTCATCGTCAAGTTCCAATCCATCGCTGTAAAAGAAGGTCCGCTCGGTCATTTAACAGTTTCTTATATATAAGAGAGATCGTACTATCCGGGACATGGCCGTCGAGCACTCTGTCCTCCAGGGGTGAGGATTCCGGAACAAGAGTGCTGGTCGGGAAGACTGAGCAGATGGCATGTCGGACCTGCAGGTACCGAAAGTATTCTCGATTGCCAAGTTTATATTCAAGTTGCAACTCATCAAAAGTCTTTATTCTGTCTTTCCGCCAAAGGCCCCCCACCTTACTGATACCAATGAGGTCCCATTTCTCAAAGCCCTTGGTAGTCCACAAATTGCCTAACCTCTCGGAAACGTAGAGTGGAGTCGCTCGAGTGATAATGTCCGACCAGCCCATAGCAGCATTAGCGTTGTACCAGATCCACACCGCAACCTTGGTGGGCCCCGTTAACACCGTATCTGACCGTTTAGAATAAAGTGCCCTGTGGTAATCCCCGCCCGGCAGCAGCCATTTATACATAGCAAAAGCCGGGTTAGAAGCTGGACCATACATTGCATGATTAACTGAGCTCAATTGAAAGGCCCAGTAATAGCGCCTGATATCAGGCAACGCTATACCGCCATCGTACCAAGGCAGCGTGAGCTTAGCCAAGGCAATCCGGGGACGTCCAGTCCACAGCAATTTTCTTTGGAGGCTCTCGATCTTGTGGAAGTAGCTGGTAGGTACAAGATCCAGAGTGTTTTGAAGCGCATATAAAAATCTAGGGAGGGACATCATTTTGAAGAGAGCTGCTCTGCCCACCAGGGACAGCGGCAGCCTGCCCCAGGATTTCACATCTGCCTTTAAACGAAGAAGCGGGGGGAGCAAGTTGCGCTGACACCTGATTGCAGGATCACACGAGACATATATACCTAAATACTTGAACCCGGAAGGCGAAATTTGTATTGGGCAATTGTGCGGTACGGGTGGTATATCGTCCGTAAGCGAGTAAACACAGGACTTACCCCAGTTGATCACTAGACCAGAGTTTCTACCAAAGGAACTAAGGACGTCGAACAGCACCCCCAGAGATTTCCGAGGGGAAGTGAGGTAAAGAAGAATGTCGTCCGCATACAGTGAGATGCGGTCTTCAAAGCCGGGGGTCCACCTGATACCCCTGAGTGATGGCTCCCAACGCAACCAAGCGCCCAGGGGCTCCAAAGCCAAGGCAAAGAGCAGCGGAGACAGAGGGCACCCTTGTCGCATACCCCTCCCTAGGACAAAAGAAGCCAATACTCTACCATTAACGACCACCTGGGCCAGGGGCTCTTCATATAGTAGCCGGACCCAACCAATGAATACCGGTCCGAAGTCGAACTTCGCCAAAGCCGCCCATAGGTACGGCCATTCCACTGTGTCAAATGGCATGGTGGCATCCAGAGAAACCAAAATGGCCGGCTCACGTGGCGTCTCCGCCCTCGTCAGCACGCCGTGGAGACGGCGTAAATTCAACGCAGTATTGCGGGTCGGAATAAAGCCAGACTGATCTGGGTGCACCAAGTCTCCAATCACTTTAATCAAACGATTAGCTAACAATTTTGACAGGATCTTGGGTTCCGCATTAAGAAGTGAAATGGGTCTATAGGAGGTACACAACTCACAGGGTTTTCCTTCTTAATGTATTACTACGATAGATGCCAATCTCTGATCACGGGGGAGCAAACCCTTCTCCCTGGACTCTAAGAACATCGAGCGAAGATACAGCGCCATTTTGTTCGGACACAACTTGTACAGCTTGATGGGTATGCCGTTCGGGCCTGTGGCTTTTCCAGAGCGAATGGAGCGAATAGTGAGCGCCACTTAGTCGGTGGAAAAGTCCGCCTCCATACGCTCTCTGTCAGATTCGGACAAGCAAGGCAAAGCGATATCCCTGAGCAAAAGACGCAAGCCCTCCTCCGGCCGGTCTAAGACCGGCGCATACACCGCTCGGAAGTGGCAAGCGAACTCCTCCACGATCTCTAGCGGATCCGTCACACGTACACCATCCACTCGCTCAAAAACCGGCACCACTCGATTCAGTCTCTCTTTCTTGTCAGCCAAGCTATCAACTTCCTCGCCTTGTCGCCCACATCATACAAACGGCCCTGTTGCTCTCGACTCATGGCTTTCGCGGCATTCGTAACCTAGGCTTTATAGTCAGACTGTTTCAGTTGCAAAACATGTACCTTATCACGCGTGGCCCCAGACTCAAGATCTGCCTCCAAAGCTACAATATCAGACTCCAGCTGCTCAACCTCTTTATTGTGGCGTTTCTTAGAACCGGCGATCAGCGACAGCGTCTGACCCCGTATAACAGTTTTAAAGGCTTCCCACAGGGACACCGACGAAGACACCAACCCCACATTTTCGGCAAAGTAATGATCAATGGCCTTAACCACCCCAGCCCTGGTCTCCGGAACACGGAGATGCCAGGGATTGATTGGGGCGACCCGGCCCCCTGTGTCCAGATGGAGATCTATGTGGATCCATAGCGGGAAAAGATCCGAGATGCCTCTAGGCAAATGTCGGACCTCTCTTACCGTTGTTGCTTGGGCTGCAGGCACAAGGATGTAATCAAGTCTAGCCAAGCTCCCATGGGCCCCGGAATGGAAAGTGTATTGAGCCTCCCCAGCGTGACGCATCCGCCAACAATCAACCATACCAAATGTTTCCAAGAAGCCACCCAGGCAGGACTGCGACGGTGTGAGAGCCCTGGGAGGATGACGATCCTCCAAGCCGCTAACAACAGAGTTGAAGTCTCCTCCAACCACCAAGATCCCCTCAGGAAGCCCCAACACCGTTTCCCCAAGTCGACAAACAAGGTGGTCTGTAAACCCGGGGGAACGTATATTGAAAGGACGGTGATCGCCTTCCCCTCCCACCTACCGACAATGGCCGCATACCGTCCCCTATCGTCCAATATTGTATCATCAATCTCCAAGGGAAAGGAACTTCGGACCATAACACCGGCCCCTCTGGAGCCCGAGGTGAACCCCGAGTGTGCAACCAACCGGTAGCCCCTCCGGTTCATAGCATGGAACGTGTTCCCCGCCAAGTGCGTTTCTTGCAATAATACAACATCGGGGGAATGGCGTTTTAAATATTGAAGTACAATCCCCCGTTTTATCTTGTCCCCCAAGCCGTTGACATTCCAACTCAAGACTCTCAACCCCCTGCCCCCCATCCCAAGAGCAGATGCACGGTCCCCCAAACCCCATGAAGGAAACACAGATCAAACTATGCAACAATACGTAGCATCGGAAACAATGCAAACAGAAAGAAAGAACCCTCCCTCCCCCAAAATGCCCCGTACAAACAACCCCCCACCCTGCACCCCTGCGATAATACAAAAAACCACCCCAAGGTGCAGTGTGCCTGTCGCCCTACCCAAGAAAACTAATCTACAGGAAGAAAAGGAAACACCCCAGGAGGAGGAAAAGTCCCAAACTCCCCGCCGCCCCAGGGTTTGTCTGTAAGAGTGTCATTGACCCAAAAAAGATAACGATCCACCGCAACACGGTACGGTGGTTACACACGCCGGTGTCCTTACTCCTCCTGGTCCCGTTGGCTTCCCTCTGCGCCTTTGGAGTGGTCCGCAGTGTCCCGTTGTGTCGATAATGTGTCCAACCAGTCACCGACCACCTCTGGCATATCAAAAAATAGCACACGCTCATTATGTTCGATACGCAAACGGGCGGGGAAGAGCATAGCATACTTCATGCCCAGGTCTCTCAGTCTACGCTTCACCCCAGTAAATCCCAGTCTCTGTTTCTGCACCGATTGAGTAAAGTCGGGGTAGAAGCTGATTGACGCATTCTCAAATTTGGTGGGGCCGCTAGTCCTCGAGGCCTGTAAAATGGCGTTCCTGTCCCTGAAATTGAAGATCCTCGCAATGATGGGTCGTGGCGTAGCCCCCTGTTTGCGTCTTCCGCCCGTAACTCTAAAGGGCACGCTCCACCGCAAAGAAGTTGCTGAGGCCCTTAGGGGCAAGATGGTTTAGGATCAGATCTTCAACGAGGAGGTCCGTCGATTGATCGGCTGAGGACTCCGGAACTCCGACGATGCGAACATTATTGCGCCTAGCACGACTTTCAAAATCCTCAAGCCGGCGGGCAAATTGGTCACTCGAGGTCCGAAGGGTACGGACCTTGGTCTGGAGATCGGAGACGTCGGTGGTGAGACTGGCAGCTTTGATATCCAGCGACTTGACTCTCTCGTTAGTCTTGGCCAAGTCCGCCCTAATCAAGCTAACATCCACAGCCACAGTGTATATTGTTGGCCCATAGATGATTTCATACTCGCAATGGCGCCCATCACGTCTCGAAGAGTCAGCTCCTCCGGTTCGGGGGGGCCACCATCAAAGTCTTCAGGGGTTTTGCCAGTTCCGCTAGGTGAGCCCTTGTTAATGGTGGTTTGAGTAATGCCACGAGTCGTGTTCTTGAGTGACCGCTTGTCGCTGTTGGACTTGCCCGCCGTGGTGGGCTGCGCGCCCCTTGGGGGCTTTTGGGACCTGGTGAAAATGGCTCCCCACGGGGAAAAACAGCGAGAAATCAAAGTGTTGGGTGCCGGTGAAGAGCAATCAAGCGAGTGTGTATATTGGCCAGCTAGATCAAGGGGCAGCCGTCTCCGAGCCGTCTTAGACAGGAAAAACGAAACCGAAAGTAGACCCCGGGTAGTCGTCCCCTTCCATACGCCGTTGTTGTTCAATTACTTTCGGGGTGCTTCGGATGCCCAAGTCCCGGGATGTCTCACGGTGTAGGCCTTCAGGAGGGAGTATTTCAGGTGTCCGGCTTCCGATTCGAATTTTGAAAAAGGCCATTTAGGTCAGGAGAGTCTCAGCTACAATAACCCGTAGTCAGAAACAGGATCCGTGCCAGGATAGATGTTGGAGGCGGCGAGGGTTTCGGGAGCTCACAGCTCACACGACCATCTTGGATGCGCGCTAAGCTCCTCCTGTGGTGGGTTTCTTGAAGGTGAAGTGGGCGCATCTGTGGTCGGTCCAGTGGGGTTCGGTGGTGTGGTTGAAAGAGACGTTGGGGCTATTTATGTGTGTATCTTATATGGCTTAGAAACCCTACAATGCTATTACAGTATTATTTTATAATACTATTCTCACTGTAAGCATTATACTTTACATTCTGCCTAATGATTGTAGCAGTTCACCCCTCTTGCATGAGATAGAAGACTGTTCAATAAACCTTTTATTGAAACACCGTCTCTCTATTTCGGTGCAACTTCTGTAGAAACGAAGCATGCACGATTGACTGAGTAAAATACTTTTCTATTGTTTCAACGACTCTGAAGATATTTTCCAGTCCTAAGGAAACAAAGTTGTCATGTTTATGTGGTTGTCAGAAACTAATCCCTTCTGGTGCGTTTGAGAAAGTTTCTAGTGACCTCTGAGCTAGCTGGCACTCACAATTAAGTTTAATATATTTGATAGAGACCTACTGACCTAAGACCTACGTCATATCTATAGGATATAATATTCCAATGCCTATTGGGAATATAGGAACTACACTACACCAGCAGCACCCAGAACCAACGAGATAGAGTAAGAACAGGGAGAGGGCAGAGACAGGTGAAGATTACATTTGTTGCTGGGCACTCAGATTCCCCATCTTCTGAGTCTCTCTGAGGCAGAGGTAATCTAAGAAGAAGAAAGAGACCTGTAATCAAAACTAAGCTTCAGTCACAGAACAGAGCAAGACTTTTTCTTGCAGAGTCCTCGAAAACATGACAATTTTAAGTGGGTTTCTGCCCCCTAGGGTGAGCGCCTTGCTGTTAGTCATCATGGACACTGTCTTCAGTCCTGGAGTCTTTATTTACCTAATGCATTCGGGTTGTTGTAATCTTGATTTACCTCCGGCTGAACTAATTGGAATAATAAAAATGAAATCAATGATTTGTATGTGAAAAGGACAGGACTAAAAAGTTCACCCTGGTGCAACTCCCGTAACCACCCCATGCCTCTCCCACACCCCACTTGCACACATCTGCGGGGAAAGTCTACTTTTGCATGAGCAGTGTGCTCATCTGCACCACTTCTGCCACAGTTTAAATTAGCAGTGCAGTACGCCTGCTTGCTGACATGTTCTTCCTGCTTCTCTACTCAATTGGTACCCTGCTATAAGAGCTGTTGCGAACACCGGCATACACAATAACAATATGCCTAACTACAAAGAAACATGATAAAGTTGGTGTTACAATGTATATATTCATACCTTTCCTCTTTGTGACCACAAGGGCGGATCCAACTGTCCATGAGGAAGAAGACCGTTTTCCAGGCAAGACAGAAACTGAAGAAGATGTCCACCCCTTGGAAACCGAAGAGGAGGTCTCTGTATTCCATCTTGACTCACTAAAACTACTGTTCCACCACTGTCTACTATCATTAGAAAAAAAAAGAAAAACATTAAGTGTTTTAAAAGGCTACACTTGAAAAATGCATTCAGTTTTACAACATTACTGACGGTTTTTTCTTATATAAATAATGTTGATAAATACAATAGCATTATAAACAGGCATTTAGTAAAAACAAACTCTTTGCAAACTTAAAGCTGACAAAGGCTTGGTCCTTTTCATGCAACAAGTTAGACTTTGTTTATATGTACAAGTTACCTAAAATCATCATCATCAAAATACTTTATTTGATTCTAACAAGCCATAAAAGTTTTCATTAAATCAAATACATTACAATGTACAAGAAAAAAATCATTGAAAGAACGTAAAATTCAAAAGGCAACAATAGTAGGATAACTGACTCAGTATTTGTTTCGAATCTAAAAATGAGGGTAAAAAAACCACTTACCCGATAGTTGCGTCTTTCTTCGCTTCGGGAACAGAACAGGAAGCACCCAGGCTCCTACGACCAATGGCAATGCTGCTATGCAGCGTTGTGATTGGTCTGAGCATCGTGGTTTGTCCAGCAGCCAGGGAATGGGAGCCTGGGCATTTTCTCCACCCAGGCTGTAATGCAGCATGGGTGGAGAACATGCAAAGTGGGCATGAAGTTTGGCAGATCGAAGACAGCCATCCAAACATTTATGCACACTTACAGAGTGTACTCATCACTCCTCCCCCTGATCTGAGAGCAGAGTAGCTCCGCCTCGCAAAGCTGTTGCACCAGGAACAAACACAATTATAATTAAGTGGAGTTATACTTTTATTTTTCCTTTATTTACTGCTAAAAAGCAGTGGGGCAACCCACCTCCAACTTAGCAGAAGAGCAGCCACTGGTTTTAAGGTGAAACCTACCTAGTCAACATAAATGTATGTCTGTCATTCAATATTATCTGCAAGTAAAGTGCGGGCTGTGCTGGAATTCTTGAAGGTACTCCATCGACCCAGTGCATCTATTGGCCATTCGGGGTGAATGAAATTATTGGTAGAAGAGATCTTTGACTCTGCTAGTTGAGATATTAATAAGGCTGCCTGGGTTGGAAAAATATGCTGGGGTGGCCAGCCTAGCAAATCTGACTTTGATAAATTTGACCCATGGGATATCTAAGCAGTTATTCAGAGTCATAATGCCAGCCAGTATCGTTCTACAGAGATGTGCATCTTGGTTTTTCCAAATTATGAGACAGAGTAACAAAGCTGTGGTTTAAAGTGATCTTCTAAAAGGCCCTGCCTGACTTCATCATGGCAGAAAGATACATAAGTAGATTGCTGCACCGCCAGCGACCTTCTTATAAACTTGCTCTCAATTATTTGGAGAGATGCTGTTATTTTAGCCCCATACACCAGCACCTAAAGAATCAACTGACAAAACATTTAATTTTAAAAACACATAGCAGTTATTTTGCTGGCTTGTGCCCCAATCTTTTAGAAAATCTAAAAACAGCGTCATTTGCTCTTTAAAATTGCAAAGCTCTAATATTTAATAAAAACCTTCAGTTGAAATGTACATCAACTGGCAACCCCAGGTACGTAAAATGAGGAGTTTTCCTAATTTCTTTACCCCCAAGCTGAGATAACGAAAGTATGTCTATCTGTTTGTCCTTTATGCATTTGTGTTATATCCTTCATTCCATGTTTTTCCCTTTTAAATATGTTTCCCTTTTATGCACATTGTTTTCCTTTAATTATGGCACATGCCTTACAGTTGTGTATGACATCACTCAGAACTGTGTTGAAACCATTCTGTTTATGAACCTGGCTGTATGAAGTACTGTGCTCCAGAAGATTAAACCTCTTTTAATTTATCTTGGATTTGCCTCCTCCTTGTTTGGAATTTAATATTTACTACACCATTCATCCGATCGCCATGAAACTTTTGGAAGTTGAGTACACTACCGCAAAGGTTTCTGTCAATTTTTTTTTTTTTAATCGGCCCCCCGGGGCCCTCATACTCTTTCGAATACTGAAATAGACAGCGAATTTGCGAGCATCGTCGACAGTTATGACCCACAAATGGAAATCGATTGGTCAATCTAAATCAGAAGCACGAAAGAAAAAGGCATTACGAGCTTCAGAAACAGACGAGCACCGGGAAGCAACATTAGAAGCTGTTTGAATACAAACTGCTCAAGCCCGTAATTCTCAAACAAACGAGCATCAAGATTGGAAGCCGATCGAGTACGCACTGCTCAAGCCCGTTCTTCTCAAAAGAACAAGCAACGAGAATCAAGATTGGAAACAGATCGATTACGCACTGCTCAAGCCCGCTCGAATGAAACAGGAGAGCAACCAGAATCAAGATTGGAAAACGATCTGTTATGCACTGCTAAAGCCCGTTCGAATGAAACAGGAGAGCAACCAGAATAAAGATTGGAAGCCAATCGAGGACGCATTGCTCAAGCCACACTTAGAAAGGTTTTCAAAAATAAAATGAATAAGTTTCAATAACAATGACACAATGTAAATTTAACGTTATCATAACGAAGTGTCTACGAAACAATTAAAGGCATGAAACAAAGACTGGAGGCCATTGCTGTTCTCACTATGAGGACTGCATCATCCGCTTAAAGTAACACAGGGACTTGGCGTGAATTAGCCCTCAGAATGTCTTTCCCTACTTTGTACAAGTGATCTCCAAGGCCAAAGATGTAAATTTAAAAAAGGAACGGTGCCAATACACATCCTTGTCTAACCCCAGCAACAGAGGGGAACTCTTCTGTTAAATGCACATTCCTGCTGTATCAACTTCTAGCTGTGGTGTGCGTGTTGAGCCTACAGAGCAGAGTAATAAATGCACTATCAGTACCCAATTTTTTCATTATTAATGATAGTTTAGATCGTTCCACTGTCCCAAAGGCACATG
Source organism: Lissotriton vulgaris (assembly GCF_964263255.1). Classification (NCBI taxonomy): domain Eukaryota; kingdom Metazoa; phylum Chordata; class Amphibia; order Caudata; family Salamandridae; genus Lissotriton; species Lissotriton vulgaris. The sequence continues at coordinate 298,164 of NW_028247109.1, read as the reverse complement.
GTGTCCATAAAGGCTAGGAAGATACAGCGTTTTTTTTGCTTTTGTATATTTTTAACTACAAGAGATGCATCCAGGGACTGTTCAATGGTTCTTAGGCCCGGGCAAAACCCGAACTGGAGTTCAGAAAGCTCCTGGATCTCAGATCCCCAAAGTTCCAATTTAGCCAGGATTACCCTATCTAGGATCTTTACGGTGCTGTCTAGCAGGGAGATTGTGTGGTAACAGTGGTGCTGACTTGTTCCCTGTTTTGAAGATGGGGACGACAATAGGTTTCTGCCATGTCTTAACTAGGGGGGATACCATTGAACACCTTATGACATTGGTTATTTGTGGAGCCCAAAACTGTGAAGAGATTTAAAAAGATCTGTTGGAATTCTATCAGGTCCTAGGGCATTCTCTGAGGGATTGCACTAAATAGCTAGGATGACATCTGACACCTCAATTGACCTACTCAAAGCTATAGCTGCATTCAGATCACAAAGGGCTGCAAGATCTGCGACCATATTAACAGTCTGGGCGTTTGAGCCAAATATTTCAGAAAAATTGTCTACCCAATCTTGGCTGACAATGGTCTCTACTTTTGGCATTTCATCTCCCATCAAGTTTGGGTAGTTATTGATCTGCCAGAGGGCTCGCGGGTCTCTCAGGGTGCTTGTGGTCCTTAGATCTTACCAGGCCGTCTCCCTTATTTCAATCTTCCTTTTCCGATCACTTCTTTGTAGGCTTTTCTAGCCATTGCTACTCATGCCTGATTTTGTGGATGTTTGCTAAGAGTGAGCTTTAGAGATTTATGGGCCTTGGAGCAGACGCTGTTAGACTACCTAGGGTTGTTACTAGTTTTTGTGATGCTTTCAGTTAGTCTTGCTGCCATATAATTGTTTAGAGAGGTATAGGCCTGATGACATTAGCCAGATTTGGGTAATCTTGCAGAACAATCTCAATTTGTACTTTATCATTTTCTAAAAGCTCTCTAAGAAAAACGTCCTTGTCAATTTTCTCCCACTTAATATTCACACCCTTATTCTTACTATAGTCTACCCTGTGAGGTGTGTTTTATGAGTGTTTCTACCCAGGTCTAAATAAAAAACCATTGTTAGAAGAACATGATCACTTACACAGCTGTTCAAGACGTTACATCCTTTGAGAATCAGTAAAAGCTCTTTGGAGAATAATGTGTGGTCAAGAATGGAATTTGAGCCTGACTCTACATACATTGGAATTTGCAAAGGGCTTACTTTGCCAAAGTCTCGAGCAAGTATCATGTTATTAGCAAGAGCCACTCTATTCAAAGCATCCCATATAGGGTGTACTTAAAGTGTGTGAAGGGTTGTTCAAGCTCATCACAAATACCACACGATGCCGTGACTCTAGGGTTGCATGTTTGGATGTTAAAGTCTTTTATCCAAATGGTTAAAAATCCCTTCCCAAGGTCATTTTGTGCTTTATGTAGGATATCCTCCAACCCATCCAAAACCTTAGTCACAGCTGACTCAAATATATTGGAAGAAAAATTAACTAATAAAAAATCAAAAGATTCTGCAAAATGTTTAAAAGTATATGGTAATACAGTGTAAAAGTAGCTTCTGGTACATTAATGCCCACCAGAGGCATGGATATAAAAGTAGCCAAGTCTACTTTCGCCTGGCCTGACTTCAAGGGGGTACCTGGGAACATAAGTTATATATCCATCTATATGGGGCAAGTCAAATAGCCAAGTCTCTTAACAGCAGATTATTAAATATTGTCCCACAATCCTTAACCAGACTGTATTCCCTAGCTTGGAGCGTAATTCCTCCAAAATCCATAAAATTAAGCTTAGAGTCTTACCTGACATTTATGGGATTAGTTCACTGTTGGGTGGGGGTGAAAGGGATTGTGAGTTCACTGCGTTCTTCTGTACTATCCCCATACTATGGTAGTCAATCAGGTTGATCAGTGATGGCGGAACATAAAATCTTTTGGAAAGGGGTAAGATATTTTGCGGTTGGTTGATTGCAACTTTACTTTTAAACTGGACTGCAGGACATTGTTATGGGTGCCGAGTGACTGGGAAATTCCCGGGCGATAGGAGAATTCAAGTGGTTGAACTTTAAAGCCCTCTAGAGAAGTAGCAATTTGGGAACGGCAATGTAACAGAGCCCAAACTAAAACTTGTCTCCTTTGCCAGTGGGCCAACCCAAGCTTCTCTCCTTGCAGTTCTATTTCATTTTGATAAGTCATTAGACTAACCAGAGTGTTTCCTCAAACAGTATGAGACTTTGTTCAATAGATAGATATGGGATTCAGTGTGCGAGTGCTGTACATTGGGCACATTCTCCAGAACTATTGCGTAGAGCATACACTCAGGGGAATATAGGGTTGAACATCCTGTACCTCGCTTTAACACATTTTGTGTTACGAAATCTCCCTATTGTTAGTATCCTGCAATTTCAGTGCAACCTGGTTCCTTTAGAGCTAAAAATGAGGTTGTGTTACTCTATCACACGGAGGCACACACAGGCTTGTACCTTACTCTCTCTGTCGCTCAGGATGAGTTAAGTTTATTAAGTTAGTCGTTTGCGCTTGGGTACTCGGGCCACCTAGGACCTTTCCATGTCTCTACAAGAGAGCCATTCTGTCAACGAGTTTCTCCTGGGCTGACTGGATGGTTTCAAGCTGCCTCTCCAGGGAGGCTAATTTTGTTATAACAAGAGAGCAAGATTGAGATATGTTCATAAAATTATTTCCCAATTGGTCAAATCGGACTGAGCAATATGAAACATTATTTTAAAATAAGTCTCAACTGTAGCAGCCTCTTTCACAGGTTTCTTCCCCGCATCACTCTTACCACTTGGATCTAGGTTTTGTAAAGTAAGGGGATTGGGTACTGAGGTGGTGGAGTTGGGAGAGGCTTCTTTAACTATTTCTTGCCTGTTTCTCTAAGACTGTGGCCTGTCAAAGTGAGATATTATTTCCAGTCTAGTCAGTACTTGCGGGTCTTGAGCTACACATTGACAGCGACGGCAGAATGCAAGGGGGATACTCTTAGAAATGGATAAGAGCTACTCAGTATTTAGGTCATCTGGGGGGGGGGGGGTCTCACAAAGAGGCTCCTTCAGCTTAAGTTCAGTTAAGTCACAGTAAGGGCCTTTGGTTCAGAAAGCCTAGTTTTCTTCAGAGAAGAGTCCATTCCAAGCAGTCAATCTCCATTTCAATAGCCCCTATAACAGATGATAAGTAAGATGTAATGGATTTAGATGCAATCTCCACCTTTTTTTGTGCAGGCAAAGAGGTGGCTTCCCTTCAGCTTCCACATCCTTGAAATAAAAGTTAAGTACAAGCTGATTACCAGTTAGTTACTTTGGTAGAGTTGTTAGGGGTACTCCCCTATGGGTTCAGAGTTGTGCTGCTGGAGATTTGGAATGCCTGGCCAAGAGACCAGGCCCAGTCCAGCCTCCTCTAGGCTCTGACGGATGCAGACGAGCCCGCTCTTGGCCCAGCCTTCTCCCGGGAACACGCCGAGGCACGCAAGTCCAGCAAGTGTATCACTGTGGGCAGGCAACCGACTTATTCAACTTGCGCGGCAGGACTTGCCTCATGCTTTTGAGGGTGTCACCCTCTGGCCCCGGCTCTCCTCTCAGGTGTCTGGGAGACGAAATACCACCCAACACAGAGTCCAGCAAATGTATCACTGCGGGCAGGGAACTGGCGTACCCAACCCCTAAATTGTGGGCTATGTGGTACAGGCCAGTTATGACTCTTTGAATAACCCCACTCTATGTGAGTTAGGTGATTTAAGGTTCTTGCTGGTATATAGACATTAATTCGGTATATGGTTGGATTCTTGCTAATGGGAACATTTTCATGGTATATAGTACTCAAAATGTATTTGTTCACTTCACCAGCAGCTAATTTATAGCATTAAGGCATATTTCATTTGATCCTGCCCTTTCAGGTGGTTTCTGGCCCCACCTGTTTTATTCTTGGTTGAAGCTTTTTTGATTGAGGTTTTTGTAAATGGTAGCACAGATAACCGTGCAATAGTTCATTTAAACACATTGTGAGGCTCCTATGAAATACATTAATTATCACTATTATCTGTGAAATGGCCTACTATCCACCTCAGAATTTCACCAGGAGCCTTGTTTCACTCTTGATCAACAAGTGTCCTGATGCGCCTGGTAATTATCACACTCCAGCCCCATTAACTTGCAGTATGAGTGTTATGATAGACACCATACACCACGAAAATCATTCACACGATTTAAAAATGATAATAATAATGTAATTATCAATAACAGAATTGACCATTTTTTATTAGCTATTACGTTGCTACCCCGTGTTGGGCTAGTACACCTCCGAGCACTGCACAAATGACTGCAAGAGTCTATTTCATTTGACAATTTAATCAAAGGTAAAGCATCAGAAGTTCATTATTGGTTCAGCATTCCATTAATTTCATGGCTTTTGCTTGAGTTTTCACATAAGTCTTTCTCAAGTTCAAACATCCAATACAAGAAGATAGTAATAATTAGATGTCCCAATGCATTTCGGGCTCTATTGTGGCCCTTCGTCAGGGGGTACTCTACAAAGAAAAAGGAGGATGCTATGAGCTGAGGTTAAGAGTAACCCCTGACGAAGGGCCACAATAGAGCTCAAAATGCATTGGGACATCTAAATATTACTATCTTCTTGTATTGGATGTTTGAACTTGAGAAAGACTTATGTGAAAATTCAAGCAAAAGCCATGAAATTAATGGAGTGCTGAACCAATAATGAACTTCTGATGCTTTACCTTTGATTAAATTGTCAAATGAAATAGACTCTTGCAGTCATTTGTGCAGTGCTCGGAGGTGTACTAGCCCAACACGGGGTAGCAACGTACTAGACTTTGTACCATATACGCTGTGTGGACACGGCAGCGATTCCACCAGAGCACGCCACAGACCATTAATTGGGAGAAACTAGATTGCTAAGCAGTGCCAGCCCAAATCATTTTCTTTGTCAGTCATTTTTTATTAGCAACATTAGTAAATCATAAAAAGGGACATATGTTCCAATTCTCCAATGGACTGCATTTCTTTCATCCGTCAGATAAAATCATTGACACCCCGCATAACAAATACAGAGAATGCCTTATAAAAGCATTTACAATTGTATATTTTATTTATATAGCACTTACTATACCTGACAAGGCGTAAAAGCTCTTTGTGGCGAGTAGCACGCTACTCTGGAACCCAAGATTAGGCTTTAATTGTTAGTAGATTAGTAATAAGTTTATTTTTCTTTTTATCTTGTGTATTAGTTGTGTTAGGTTTGTGCTTTTGATTTCTTGTGTATTTAATAGAGTTTAGAGGAGGGAGAGAATGATGGAAATGGATTTGAAAGTGGAAGTAGTAAGTTGTTTTTGTAAGTAGTGGTCATGTGTGTCTAATAGTTGGGAGACATGGCTAAACAAGCATTGGCAAGGCCAATAGGTCTTGCCTTTGGAACCTTCCAAGTGTTTAGCCATGCAACACGTTATCCTGGTTGCGGTGCCACTAGGGATTGTAGAGCTATTCAATTACTACACAGTGAGTCATGCAGTGTCATTCACGAATACATGCTTGCCTCAGGAAATATTTATGGACCCATTTTAAGGCTTTTTAACACACAGACAGAAAGACAAGTACCTTGATAAAAGTCAACGGCACTATAATATTCTGTGTGCAACTGCATCACTGGAGTATTGAACAGCCTTTGAAAAAAATCAGTGAAGTACTTTCCAAAAGCAGAGACTTCACATTCCTCCTCCCTCAGGCCTCTGTTGATCAGGCGCCCTTCTCTATAGTTTTCCATTCAAAACACTGCTTGCACCATCCATTTACTAGCAAGCCCCATGCCCCGACCTCTGTCCCAGCCCCCTGGATATAACAGCCCTGGACATAGCAACAACAACAAAATTCACCCAGTTGCCAAGAATTGGGGAAATAATGAATAAACTAGGACTGTGTCAGCATCACATAGGGCCTGATGTAGGTCACCAAATACCGGTCGGTAACGGCCGAATTCGGCCGTTACCAACCGGTATTTGGTGATTGAGATGTAGCGGTCATTATTTTACAGAAAAGGTAAATTTACAGAATCGGTAAATTGACTGATTCTGTAAAATACCGAATCGGTAATTTTACCGATTCGGTAAATCCCAGATGTAGGTAGCACTGTTTACAGTGCCACAGGCCTTCAGAATTCGGTATTTTACCAGCCAATACAATTGGGTGGTAAAATACCGAATTCAGGTGTACATGCACATCTGTGCATGTACACCTGTGCCATGTGACACAAATACATGCCCTTAGGGCATGTATGTGTGCCACTTGGAACACAAGCCTGGAATTGGGGTGCTACAGGGTGTCAAAGTGACACCCCGTTCACCCTTGCAGGATTCGGTATCCGAATCAGTATTTCCCATTGATTCTTATGGGCTTCAAGGGCCATAGGAATCAATAGGAAATACCGATTCGGTATTTACCGAATCGGTAAATACCGAATCTTACAGATTCGGTAATTCTAAAATAAGAATTACCTACATCTGCCCCCTTCCTATTTACTTACTCTTAAATACCGAATCGGTATGATTCGGTATTTAAGAGTAAGTAAATAGGAATTACCTACATCGGGCCCTTAATCTACCTGCACCTAAAACCCAAAAAATTAACCTGACCTTGTGTAATGTACCTGTCGCTTTTGTAAAGGGCTTCAATACCTTTTGGTCAGTCAATACCTTTGGGTCGGTCAAGTTCGCACTCTATAAAAATGCCCCCCAAAATGAATCTGACATTGTGCAATGTAACTAGCTCTTGTGTAAAGCACTCCAACACATATGGGTTGCTTGAGTTCACATATAAACAAGCGTCAGAGAAAATACAACAGAAGATGTCCAAGCCTTGCCCTTAACTGTGCTGCAAGGTTGGGCTGCTGAAGGTCCGATGACCGAGGCTCGCTAAAGCAAAAAGAAGCAAAACAGGAGGGGTTTGGAGGAAATCCTTGCACTTTGAAGCCAGAGAAAATGAAAAAGACGATTTTGAAAACAGCGTCTGAAGCATCTGACATTGCATCTCGGTATTTGAAGGGGATGGGGAGATTTAGTCATGGACGTAGAATATGAGCCACCGAAGACGGCAAACAGTGGCACGAGCAGGAGTCAAAGAAAACCATTGTCCCACAATGAATACAAACATTGAAGTGTAATGTTAACAGTAATTGGACGGTGCTCTGTGGCAGTAAATCAAACTCAAAAAGAATTAATCACTAGCAAGACAGCATTTTTGAACGACAATCGAAGGGACGAATAAAAAGGCAATGTGCGGGCTGGAAGCCTACAGAGTGTTCAGTTCAGTTTTGCTTTATTCGATTTTGGATTAAAATCATAAAAGCATACAGTTAAAAAACAAACATGAATCGTACATACAATAGCACAAAGTATCTACAAGTATAAAAGACATTGGTTTAAAAAACATAAAAACATTTGCCCTCCAGTGGGGATACTTTCCTTTAGAATTGCATATTTTCATACGATAGGGATTCATAGTGCTACCCTTACATCATGTTCACCCTTAGTAGGAGCAAGTTAATAAAGAGTTCAATTTTTATATGTTGTAAACTGGTGCAAAGCGGTTAGGAGCAGAAGAGCAACAATTATACGAAGCATAAGATCATCTACCCATCATGTAATTAAAATTGTACCCTACCTCTGGTCTTAAGGAGGGTATGTATGGCGCTCTGGGGTAAAAATCATGTAAATCCCAGATCGATATTGGGCCATCATCTTCTTGGGGCTGCCTGGTTCGTAGGTACGGGGCAAGGTGTCTAAACCTAAATTTTACCAACACTAGATCACAAAGAATATCTTTTGGGAGGGAGCCTAACCAGCCCACCCTTCTTACACACATTATTGTTCCATCCAGATCGGGTGGCAGGGGTCTGTTTTTTGATAGCCAGAAGGTTACTTTGTTTAGTAGATCGTGTTGTCTTTCGGGTTTCCCGTGTGTGAGTGTTGTTACTCCTGAAAGAACACACACGTATGGGGCGGCCTCAGGTGGAAGGTGTATGGAAGGTACTTTATTATTCTCTACTCTAGAAAAAATATGCTGTGGTAGTTCCGATTTAGGAGCAGTCTTAAGGGTTATTTTATTAGGGGCTAGTTGTAGAGTTTTAGAATTGTTGCATAGTGTAGGTTGCGTTGGCACCCTGGGGGCAACAGGAGATTGATGTCGATTAGTTATTTCGGTGGCTTTAGCGGGAATTAAATCAATCTCTCTATTTCCATCAGCTTATTCTCCAGGATATTTATTTTCTCCAACAATGGGGCTATAAGAGATTTGAGCAGTGGTTCAATCAGAGATGTTAGAGCAAATTGAAGAGGGGGTGCTAGACTATCTAGTTCTTCTGCAGCCCCTGGGATTGAGGGGGAGTTAGTGACGGTCAATGGAGGGCTAGAGTGTGATTTTTGTACCTTTAGGTCGATCCCATTATATTGAACCTTGTCACATTTGCGTTTAACGTGTGATGTCTGAGTGAGCGCTTCGCTTGAATTATTAATTTTTGTATGTAATGGGGTGGATTCCTGTGCAAGTTCATTGTAAAGCAAAGTACTAAAGCTTTTAGCCGTAGAGGGAGAAGCACTATCTAGTATAGGTCTCAAATCTGCTGGGACATACTTGGTTTGACAGAGATTGTTTAGTTCCGCTAACAGTGAGTAACTTTGCAGAATACCGGATGTTTCTGAGGGAGATTGTTCACTGGGGGTGCTAGCTATGACCTGGCAATAGTCGTTCCCATCTGTATCACTGGGTATAGGCCGTGGTGTACTGATTAAATGGTGATCTTGTGTACGATTGCGCGAACCCCTGTGGTTGACAGGTTTTTTTGGGTACCCCTTTCTGAGTCATGGTTCCGTTCAATTGGATAGGGGTAATACGTGACATCAACACAAAGGCAAAGGTTTAATGTTTACAGCTACGTGTCCATTAAATGTCAGCAAGTATAGGATAGTTCAACTCTCATTACCTCCTATGGTACGGAATTCAAAGGGGGGTGGCCCGGCCCGTCCCGTCCTCCTCGGTCCTCTGAGGGCCACAGAGGGCCCGCCCTTTGCCCGGGCTTCTCCCGGGGCTTCCCGCGTGCGTCCTCGCGGGACGAGGGGCGACACAGACCTTTATGCGCCTCCTGCCGCGGCTTGATGAACGTGGCGGCAGCGTCTCCTGGAGCTGGACTACAGGGCTGCTGGGAAGTGTAGTTCCGGGCCGGCGGAGCAAGCCCGGCCGGCGGAGACGTCAGAGGGAAGGGTGCTGGCGTGTTCTCAACTGAGCAAAGCCCGGCCAAACACAGTCTCCCCCAAAACAGCAGCACCTTCGCCAGTTATTAGTGCTCTCCCCAGAAGAGGGGACTTAAAAAGTCTCAGAGATCTTCCAACATCCCTCAATAGGACTTCAATAAAGTGTTTCTCCTCCTGGCAAGAGCAGGTGCTCAATGCTTATGTCTGTGCTACTGATATTCTCTGCCCCCCCCTCTACAGAGCCTGATAGGACTTTTTTCCAATGGAGACACGATAAGCGTAAATTCGGCGTAGCAGTGGCGAGGACAGCAAAAGCAAGCAAAGATCTGGTACTAACATTAAGGCAATTGTGGCAATTTGTGGCAGTAGCAACGAGCACGCACGGTCTCCCAGCTTGATCCTGGTGCTGGCGTTGGCATGGTGCACGCGAGACACGAGCAGCAGCAGCTGGCCGGTGCTTCACCTCCACTCTCCAGCGTCAGAACAAACCTTCGTTCCGTTCCGAAAATCGGCCGAAAATCAGCCGCGAGATGGGAGGTACAAGGGAGAGGTAGCAGTAGAGCCGTCAATAAAGAACCAGCGGCAGAGCTCTGGGTCAGAAATTAGCAGAGCAGAGATGAATCACGTTGCTCTGAATCAGCGAGCACAGCGAGCGATGTGCAGCGTTGTGTATCGGGCGGCCATTAGCGGGCGGGGCGGAGCCTACAGAGTGAATACAGTATGTTTTGAAGAGACAGCGCATGCCGACCGAAAAAGTAGGAGGAAGTTTGAAATGGATATTTGGGAGTTCATAGTAGGCAGAAAGGTTTGGAATGAGTCAGAGAGAGGAGGGATGGGACACAATTTAAAGGGAGTATTTGTTATAACAAAGCGGAAATTAAGTTATACGTACATACATACACAAGACTATTGGTACAAGTTGTAGCAGCTGGAGTAAACCTCTCTATATAAATGCCCATGTGTACATAGATGCAAAAAGAACAATTGATGTACAGAATGCAGAACAATGTAATACATTCGTCTCAGTAGAGAGATCTGGGCCTATATACATCGTTTTTTTGCTCACCATTCTATTCCAGTTTGGACCCAGCCATATGCAAATCAGTCTTGACACTGCGCCCAATGGGAACATTCCAGCCCGAACTGCCAGACCACCTCCTCCCTGGACTGGAAACAAGCCTCCTAGGACCTGTTTCGGGTTTTCAGCCCTCATCAGCAAGGATAGCTTGACTCCTTTGGCATGAAGAGCACGGGACCCACGTATGGGCATTACCGTCCCACTTTGGGTGACGAATGCAAAAAGAACAATTGATGGACAGATTGCAGAACAATGTCATAATTCACCCCAGTACAGAGATCTGGGCCTATATCCATCGTATTTTTGCTCTCCATGTCATTCCAATTTGGACCCAGCCATATGCCAATCAGTCTTGACCCTGTGCCCATTGGAAACAGTCCAGCCCAAACTGACAGGCCAGGTGCTCCCTGGACTTGAAACAAGCATCCTAGGACCAGTGGCAAAGTAAGCTAAAGAACGATGATGGATTCAACCCAGATCTGTGACTGGGGGTAAGTGTCTGAAAATGTCAGCGCTCCCTACATCATCTCCTTGTATTTGCTTTGTTCGTCCTATGCTCAGATGTGGGTCACTTGCTCACTTTGCCACTGGATTCAAGCTAGCCTGGCTGATAAGGACTGTTAGCCTGAAACCGGTCCCAGGATGCTTATTTCCGGTCCAGGGAAGACATGGCTTGGCAGTTCGGGCTGGACGTGTTCCTATGAGGCACAGCGTCAAGACTGATCTACATATAGCTGTGTCTGAACTGGGAGGGAGAAGTGAGCTAAAGAACGATGATGGATTCATCCCAGATCTGTGACTGGGGGTGAGTGTCTGAAAAGTTCCGGCGCTCCGTCCATCATCTCCTTGTATTTGCTTCATATGTACATAGAAGCAGCAATATTTACATGTCTGAAATGCACATTTTTATTTTAGTGAAGTATGCATTTTTTTTGTCTCTCATAACATGAAGTAACCTATACACATACATACAATGAAGAAGGCATTAACCCTTCTATATCTGCACCTGTAAGTAATAAAGAGGCACCAATTTTGGCATGGTCTCATATACACATGTATCTTATAGTATAATATATATTTTGCCCTTTATATAAATGTATCTGCCTATAACAGGAAGCATAGTTCAATGTACAATGACACATGCATACCGACAATCTCATCTCTGTACAGTGAGAAGCATAGCATAGTCTGTTATGTCTACACATACTGTTTCTGGTACACTGTTGGGTTGAGAGTATGGTCATCATGCGGGGAAAAGACAACTAAGGTTCTGAAGTTGAGATGGTTATTTTTGAGGGTAGTGGATTCCACAGTTTGGCAGCTTGAACAGAGAAAGATGTTCCACCCATCTTTTTGTCTTATATGTAGGAATTTTGAGGCGGGGGCCATTCTCAGGCATAGGTTCCTTTGTTGTATATATTTGCTGATTTTCTTTCAGATGAAGAGTGGTCCTTTGCCATGTATTGCTTTGTACATAGCAGCTTGAAAGTGAACCTTTTGGCAACTGGTAACCAGCGTAGGGTCCTCAAGGCAGGGGAGATGTGCGCTTGTGGCTTTACATATAGGAGGAGTTTAGAGGCAGCTTTCTGAATTCTCTGTAATCTTCTCATAGTTGACAAAGGTGAGCGATGATACAGTGAATACCACCAACCAGGATAGCAATGGGTCAAACAACAAACTATCTACAAACTATCTGTGTGTCTATAGGGTACAACCGTGAAATCCACTGAGAGTATTTCGTGGTGAGTAAATTATTCCCATCAGATTACCGACCTGTACCACCCTACATCATTTGGGATCCTTCACCATGAAGGAGAGTGGTTTTACCCACAGTAGATTTGGCAGGTCGTAGCCTCATCTAATGGATATGCCTCAAATGTGAGTGTGGCGTACTATAGTATCAGGAGGTAATCTGACTAGCAGTGCTAAATGTGATAAATTAATATGTGCTAAATGTGAAAAAATCTTAAAATTGGGTAGTAGAGGTGGAAATAAGAACAATTTTAATGAGATCCTATCCACTCCCAAGATAAAACCAGTGCATACTAGTGTAAACAAATAACTACTGGAAAAGATGTTTGGTCGACATGTTTCTGCAGTAAAGGCGCAGCCAGATGGTCTCCTACTGCTTCCTCAGGACCTTGACTTATGCTACTGCTTAGTGTAAATAAAATAAGTGAAAGTGTTGAAAAGGATATAAGGAGATAAATTATATCACCTGAGATTCGCCTGTTGTGATGGTCCAAGTGTCACCCAATGTCAACAAACAAATATATAGAAAGACACACAGAAAAATAGATAGTGAAAATACATCCAAAACATATGTATTACATTTTATTGCCAACTCATTTTGCTGGTCACTGGTTCTATTAAAGTAGCCCATTAGATGCCATGTTACTGTTTAGGCGAAAAATTGTAGTTTTCACTCACCGAATTTTTAGGGAATGCACGCCCCACCTCACCTGGCTACAGCGCAGGTAAAACGGAGCACCGCTCTATTGGAGGGAAGAGGAGGAAAGTAAGGGAAGGACTTATATGCTGCAGTGTTTATATTAGACGAAAGCCCAGTCTATCGGGGTCGTTATATGTTGCTCAAACACTCGGTGTACAACACCGTGTTTTCTATCATTAATACGACTCCCCAAACGGGCATTGACGTTTTCGTCACAAATTAGATATGGAGTGGCGCCCAAAGATGATCATGGCGCCGTTTATTGTTGTTCGCTTACAAGCCCAGGTTTCAAAGAATGGGATGCATAGTCGAAATCAGACAATTTACGCGTTACACTCAACGGGACACACTGGTAATGTGCAAGGACTGTTAGGTAGGTCTTTCGTCTAAGACAGAGTAAGTAAAGTCAAATACTCGATTTACGCGTTAAATGCCCGTGTTCAAGCTTGGCGCTTACCTGTCCGTCGGTACCCCGGACGTCCGTCTAGGCTGTCTGTGGGGAGATACCTGACTCTACAGGAAGCCGCCATTAGTATCTGCCACCACGTGATTCCTGCAGCACGTGATCTTACGTCGTGACGCAAGAGGCGCCTGGGAGTTGTAGTTTGTTGTCACGCGGCTTTGTGAAAGACGAGCTAATTAATCTCTATGTACCGGTCGCCATTATTTAGAGTATAAACGCACCGGGAACACTGTTGGTGCGCCTGTTATTGTCGTTAGTTGATGTATGTCATTTTACAGACTAATCATTCCAATACGAGTCATCGATAATGGAAATGAAAGGAATGTGTTTGTCTTCGGTTGTAGTCTAATGTGAAAAGGCTACTACCGACTCAATGAGGAATCTTGCAGTCATGGCATTAATAGAATTTATATTGCATCAATTGCCTGGGGTGGATATCTGATTTTTGGAAAGGAGTGGTAATTTCACTCTCTCGTGTATATGGCTCGAATCCAGTCTGGAAGATGCCAAAGGACGATTACTACCAAATCCATCAGCTTTATAGATGATCATAGGCCAGTGTATAGCCTCTATCCATTTTGATAATCTTATGGCACTTATTAGTGGCATTCGAATGGTGGTATCTCGAGTGACTTTATATAAAGTCTGCTGTCCACTAGATCACGATAGAATACAGTCTTTTCTATGCCGTAAGAGGTCTATATTGCAGAGTAACTGTATGGATGATACAGAGACTTATGTTATAGCGACATCCACGGGATGTCCTCATTTAATCCCGTCTTGTCTGTCTGCAGTCTGTAGACCCATTTCTGTTCTCGTTTGAATAGAAAAGTACTGATGTCTGTAATGTGGGGTGAAATTATTGGCTGTTCTAATACAGTCCAGTGCAGATCTGTTGGTAGATGGTGTGCCTGGATGAAGTGGTTGGTGAGTCTAGTGGCTTGTCTAGAGCAAGGTATCGAGCTTTTATGTACCCTATAGACACACATAGTTTGTAGATAGTTTGTTGTTTGTCCCATTGCTATCCTGGTTGTTGGTATTCATAGTTGATATGGATGATAGCAATGCTTGGTCTGTAAATATTCCCTTGGACCCTCCTTTGTCTTTTTGTATGAGCGATGATACAGCCCATAAGTGTAATCCATAAAATCACTACTTATGATTTTATGGATTATGCTAATGGAATGTGTCATGACTATCTTCTGTGTTAGCGTACTCTGGCTTTTTATAATACCCACCGTAGTGTCAAGTTAGGGAAACACAACAAGGTATCGTATCACAAGGTGCCAGATCATTTCACTTGGAAATGTATTGCTTATTGATACAACATATCTGGATGGCAATCAGACTTACAATACTCTGACACTGGAGCCTAAGAAGGCTACTCAGCATCATGTTTAATTACGTGAAATTAGCCACAGGCTTAAGTATGCTGCAGTGGGTGGAAGGAAGATTTGAACGATAACAGGACAATAGATTAAGAGAAGTGGCTGAAAGCCCCTACATGTAAGTATATCATAGATATTTTAGTAAAATCAAAAGGTTTCTGCAATCGCCAGACCTAAAAATATGGTGCTTGTCACCTCCAGGTGTCCAGAGGGAGACAGACGTTACCCTTAGCCAGGGCCAAGCCTCTAGCACCCCATGCCTGCTTACCTTGTTCTGAATGGCAATGGGCTGTCTCACCAAGAGCAGGGGTCAATGCTGAGTTGATGGCCTTTCATTTGGGTGAAACGTCTACATGGAAGTTTCCACCCCACTTATCTATCCTTTTTTTTTAATGCATCTCTACACTGCAGTTCTTACAGTCAGTGAGAGCACACATGGCAGTAAGGCCCTCTTCCCAGAGGCTCTCTACCCCTCCAGACTCCCCTGTTCTCCTCAGCTCACCTGTAGCTCACCTGTTCTTAAATACCGTACAGATGAAGCAGTCAGTGAAAGGACTGATGGCACATCTGCTGTCTAGGCCATGAAAGCTACACAACCCAAATCTCCTTTTCCTATAAATGTTTAAGAAGGACCCAAAAGAAAACTAGCGTCATGACAAAGGCCTGAGATTGTATCAGAATAATATGTAGAGAACGCCACTTTTTCAAAGGTTTGTGTGCTTGTTTAATAGGCTGAAACTGGCAAGAATGTTGCAGGGTAGCACTAAGTAAAGCAAATCTGAACATTAGCAATTGAAGGGATGTAGGACAGGTTTCTCCTGTTTCTTGCATGAGCAAACAATAGTGTTTGCCAGGCCATCCTTCCAGAAAAGCAGACCGCAGGATAATTACCCCTTGCCAGTGTGAATATTATATCAAATGGCAATAATTTATGTATTTTACTAATTCATTTGGGATTTCTCAGGTGCCACCTGCAGCTTGCCAGCTATTTCAAACCTCTGAAAGTCGTCTTTGAAAAGGACACATCAACCGTTGGCCAAAGTCAAAGCCACTGAAACTGTATAAGAAGTCTCCTGCTCCATGGGCTTGGTTGAATTGGTGTAAGAAAAGTAAAGCAAAGTAGCTGAGATAGTTCAGTGATCTAAGCACTCGCTAGGGCGATCTGTGTGTAATCACCCATTTGCTCAGCAAGACTCACTAATCCTTTATGTTTATGTTTGAGACTTTTGTAAAGCGCATGGCTACCATACGGCTTCCCAGCAGTAAATAAGAGATGCTGACTATGGTACAAGTTAGATAATTATCGTCGGAACAATCATGCTTTGAGTTTTTTCCTAATGCTGGGTTCTTCCAGCAGTGTCAACTTCCTCTGCTTGGATTCTACAACTTGGGGGCCAGGTATGAGAATGAACAACCTCCCCCTCTTGATCTCTTGATTCTTAGCGTCTCTATAAGGTGGTCTTGAGGAACATCTTTGGTGTATATGGTGAAATTAGCTCTCTGATTTTAGTCGGGTCCCTACCAGTCTTTGCTTTGTGGGCCAGGCAAAGAGCTTTAAATGTATTCTTGGCTTCGATGGACAGCCAGGGAAACTGTTTCAGGGAGGTCTTTACTGATTTGTGTCTTGGAATTTTCAAGAGTAGCCTGGCAGCCGTATTCTGAACGACTTGCAGTCTGTTAATAACATATATTGGTGAGCCCAGATACAGGGACTTCTCATAGTCCAGACGAGAAACCACTAGGGCTTAGATCACCGTTCTTCGTGACTATCTGGGATAAGCCCTATGAATGAATGAATGAATACTTTATTGTTTGGTTACTCAAAACCATTACATTAAAACCAGAATATAAAATTACAAAAATTAAAACCAGGAGAGTTTCAAGAGGTCAGTCTAAATGGTGCCGCCCCGAGCGCTGGGGATACAGTAAATAGGGTTCGTGGTGAGACAAGGATCTACAAAGTCTCTATAAGGTCGAACCCTCGGGGGCCATCAGCAAGGATCGTGTCTGATGGATAAACTTTCCAAAGGAGGCCATGTGCTTTACCGTGGTCAGGGTGTAAAGGTGGATGATCGCCTCCTTTGCGGTGCGGGATCCTGATTGTCTTAGGATTGGCCTGAGATAAAGAATACGAGCCAACGCATTCTGCTTGCGGCTGAGTTCGCGCAGAATGAACCCCCATTGAGGACCTGCTACTCTGAATATCTTCGGGTAACGACCCATGCGGAAATCGAATCCCCATTGTGGATCCCTCCCGCACCGGTACCGGATTCTGGACTTTTACTTAGCACCGTGGCAACCGTACTCTATGGTGGTGTGCCGACCGCTTTGGACGTCTGGCAATTTAATTCCGGCATTGTAACGGGGCAATTCAACATTGAACTATCATTATAGACCAGTCGTGTTCCTTCCACCACCGTGACAGGCTCGCTTAGCCATTTAGATTAGGCAAAGGATCAATAGTCCTGAAGATGAACTCTTAATTAATTGAAGTTCGAAACGTCGTCGACAGCATACACAAATGTCACTAATGTATTGAGAATTTATGTGTGCTTATGTGTAGTTCATGATTAGTCTGTATATAATTTATGCCAATCAGACTGCCCCCTGTTTTGCCTACAATTTATGTTGTATGTTTCCTCTTGTGGAGTGTGTTTAGTCGGGCACCGGCTGGTGTCCCACTTACATTTTTTAGATTTTGATATAATCAATCATCCAATTGAATAAAACGGTCCGGCTGGACATTAATATAGAACTATCTAGTCTATATTCATTGAATTAATCTGTTTGTTTAGGGACCATTGTCTCTGTTAAAAAGTACTACCCATAGGTCCCTAGCGATTGCACCTTGGGTTCCCATGTTTTGTAAAAGTTGTTTAAATTTAGGCAACAGTTGGGCATTCAATTAGCCACCTTTTCAAGACAGGGCACTAATTGATGGTGATTTGAGTTCGGCCGCCCCACCACCGATACCACCAATTGCGTGGCATCCGCAAAAGACACAATAGACAGCCCAAACTCCTAAGCGATTTTTGCCAATGGGCGCATATATACGTTAATAAATGTGGGGCAAGTGAGATTGGCATCGTATCGGAGAGACAAGTGGATTCCATGATCTGAAATTTTTTTATGCTCAGGAAGAAGATAAGCCACTTGAGGCCATTAACATGGATGCAGACTTCCCTCAACCTTTTTCCCCTAAGTGAGTGGCCTACAGTGTCAAAAGTCACACTTAAGTCCAGAAACAGAATTGCGGCTGAGCCCCCCTTGTCCAATATGCGTTTGAGCTCCTCAGTGACCACTCAAAGAGTTGATTCTGTACTGAGTTGTGGTTGGAAACCCATCTGAGTCTTATACAGAGAGTTATTCTCTTTCAGGAGCTGGGGTAAGGTATAGTTAACATGTGTCTCCAGTAATTTTTCTAGGACCGGTAGTAGTCAGATAAGACGAAAATTACCTAATATCGCTGGGTCTAGGTGAGGCTTCTTTAACAAAGGCCTCACAACTGCATGCTCCCACTTCTTTGGGAACCTCCCAGATTCAAGGGGTAGTGTGGGAAGCTCTACCGTGGTGGGGAGAATAAAATCCCCATCCTTGAGTAAGATATGGGGGTGCTGGGTCTTGAGGAGGATCCTGATTTGATTTTACCAGGGAGGAGCATTGTACTTTCCTTGTTCAGGGCAGGAATGTGATCTAAGACAGGTAGAGCTGCGATCACTGTAAAGTCTACTCCTGAATTCTGATCTGAACAGGGGTTATTCCCCTGACGTAATTCATAGATGCTAGGGCTATTCCTACGAAGTGATTTCTAAATGTCATCCACTTTTTTTTAGAATGCTGCAAACTTGTTGCATCTTTCCTTAGTGGATTAGTGAGGGGAGCTGCCCTGCTCGACCATGGTTAGGGAGTTTACTATCTTACATAGTTCCCTAGGGGAATTGGCAGCCATGTTGATCTTCTCCTCATAGTGCTAAGTCTGGGCTTGTTTAAATTCATTGTGATAATGTCTGATGGCCATCTTGTATTGAACTTTTTGGGTTGGAGCATAGGGCATCCTCCAATTCCTTTCTAGTTTCTTACAGTTTTTTTTCAGGGAGGCTAAGTGACAATTAGGCTGGCTAGGGAATCTGAGAAGGCTACAAGGACCAGGTGGCCTGTAGATGAGGATTCCCGACAATGAGCATGTAGGGGAAGTGTAATCCCAAATTGCAAGATATCACAATTAGTCAATATGAGGGCTGTAGTGCGGCATCTGAGCTCTTCTTTATGTTTATTTTCGATACAGCCTCCTGTTTTGCCAAACTGGTCCGGTTTACAAATTTTGGTGTTCCGGGGGAAGGGCTGTTATGATGGCGGGGACCGAGCTCTCTTTGAGTTAGGTCTCCGCGAGGACTAGTACATCTAATTGTTCTTCCTCTAACAACACCTAATCTTAATTGTATGCCCTGGAAGAGACCTGCTGTTAATTAGCCCTTTTATCCCATGTTCTTTCTTCCTTTGGGAGGACTGTATGATCTTCTTGTTATTTGTGTAGTTTTTTATAATGAAATTACACTGGTCACATACCTCTTTGTTTCCTTTCGGTCTATCTGGCCTACGTGTGTGGGCACACTGTGGTCCCAGAGTTGGCCTGAGCCGCAGTAACTCTTCCTAGTTGTACCTGATGTGGTTATCAAGGTATGGGGGCCCCGGTTGGGTGCAGATGGGGCATACAAGCTTGCCTGTGGCGCACCCACTGTGAGCGTCCGCTGCTCTACCGGTCCCCTGCTACCATCAATGTATGTGACTGTCAGACACCTAGAGCTCCAATCTTTGGTAGCTCTATGGTGTCTGGGGAACAGAGGTCCTCTCTATGGTTCAGGCTCATTCTTCACCACCCCAATCTGAATCAAGTTCCCCCGCCCCTTAGCAGCAGTTCTTAAAACTCCTTTTTTGGAAAACCTCACATTCAAACAGCAGCGTTTTTTAAAAGCAAATTCAAACAGCAGCGTCATTTTAAAAAGCGTCCCTCACTTTCAAACGTGTACCTCTGAGTATCCTACAAAATGAGTAGTACCTTGATGTACATTAAGAACTGTCCAGGAAATAGTCTATGCACTGCGCTTTGGTTAAAGTTCTATGAAAATAACAATATTTTCATTATCACAAGTATTTATATTCTCTGATGCTTACGTTTAGGGACATAATAAGAAAAGAAATATTCAAACTAGCGTGTTTCAGCATTCTAGACACATATATAAAAAGATTGGGCACTCGAGACATAGCGTTATGACACAATTACTTATCTGCGGAAGCTTTGAAAAGCTAATATTGCAGCATTATTTGGAAATAAGTCCTCTTCTAAAACTGGGATTTTTAATGATAATCATAACATTTGCCGTTTAAAGTTACTGGAATCACTAAACCAACATAGAAAGTACAAAGCTGCCTTGATAACCTGATCAGATACTAGTATCAGAAGATTACAAGAATTTTTCATCTACCATACTCCAGATAATTTGATGGTATTCTTGATAGGGCCTCTAACCCACTTAGTCACTTAGGGTGACACACTGCTTAAATTAGCTAGAAAAGGGCAGTCTGGGGTGACAGAAGAAATTTCAAGTGAAATTAATTAAAGGACCAGATAGTTGGCATTTTAGCAGCCAAAAAAGCCCTGAATGTCCAACATAATGTAAGCTTAGCATTGGCACTTTTAGCTATCAATTTGGGAGTGACATTTTAATATTTTATTCTCTTTTAGCAGACATTATTTAAACCCCTAAAGTTATGCTTATGTTTTTTGTTGTATTGTGAAGTTTACATTCCACAGAATATAGTATGCGAGATTGTGTATGAGTCATCCAAATTCTCTGAACAGAGAAAAGAAAATCCCTTTCATAACAAATCTGGTGCGTCACTCTCTGGGTGTGTTAGCTGCTCATGGCTATATAGTGCTCCAAATGTGCTGGATGCACAACGTTCAGAGGGAGCTGGGGGTAGAAGAGACAAGTAATGAGATTTCAACTTGGAGAACCAAACAAAAACTCGTCATCATCATTCTAATAGCAAGACAGCCACAGTGTTGGGCAGAAAGTTCTCTCATCTTAGAGAGTGCTGGCTAACACACAGGAATGAGTGCAAAACTGGCAACAGATCAAAATGGCATTCTCTGCCCTATTATTTTCAGATGAATCTTGTAAGTGACATCTAACAACAGACCACCTTTTCATCATCACATCCTTCTAATGTCTAGAAAAATCATGAGTTCAGAGGGGTAAAGCTGTTTTTCAGCACTGCCTTATTAAAAGCATGCATAAGAGCATGAATACAATATATTTGATTATGTCTACATATCCACTCATCTATAGCAGACTATCACATAAAATAGCGAGTAAGGTGGCTAGACATACAGTTACCTACCCGGGATAGCAATACATTCCTTTAAAAAGTCAGTTGAAGGGATGTTATGGTGGAGATCCAAAGCCTGAATACCACTGAACCTCCCCAGTTCTGGATAGTTATATAACTATGAACATCTGTATTACACTACTAAGGACCTCACACAACATCACAAATGCCATAATCAATCACATTGCATATTAGATAAAGGAATGCTACAGTTCCACTAAGAGCCATCAGAATTACATAGACAGATTGATTATCTCGAGAAGACAGTAATTCCCCTAACAGCCACAGGAAGTCTACACCTGGTCATTGCCATGTCTTGTGTCCGGTGGCCATGCCCTCAATAATCTTACACAAAGAACCATCTGAAGTCGTCCATATCCACTGACAACAGACACTTGGCACTGGTCAGAAGTGCCATCAATGGACCACAAAATCATTTTTTGTGCAAACATTTGCATATCAGCTCGTGAGACCAGTTGCTTGACGTACAAGTTATGCTTCATTTCTTTTTATTTCATTTTTGACATGGACATTTCATATTGATTTGGGGTTGGGGTAGGGGTTGTGTGGGGGTGGGGGGTGGCGATAGTCTTTAACCACATGGCTGTAGAGTTTATTTCTATTTTTTTTTTAGTTTTTTTTTTTAAGTTTGATTTATTGAGGAATAGAAGGGGAAAGGAAGGGAAAGGGGAGGAAAGGAGAAGAATTACAATAAGCAAATGGCAGAAATAAACATTAAAATAAAAAACATCATAAGAGTAAGCATTACAAGCATGAAAAAGCATGAACATATCATATAAATAGGAAACAGTAAGCAAGGCATAATATATACGAGTTTAATAATAATAGCAATTAAATATATGTAGGAATAATGAGATAATAAAGAAATCATGGGGGTTTGCGGACTTCAACTGTGTCTGGAGCGGGAGAGGGAGGAACCGGAGCAGAGGTAGAGAGATATGTTACCAAAGGGAGCCAAAGCAGGTCACGTTTAACAGCTAAGGAAATGGGAGATACATAATTGGTGTCTAAACAATGATTGAAACAGATTGCATTCCACCAGGATTGATAGGTAAAATTCGTAGCTTGTTTCCAGTTAGAGGTAATAACGTGAAAAGCTATAGCCAGGAAAAAATCAAGTAAAGGGTAGTGGCTGGTAGGACGAGGAAGTTCCGACGAAAGGGAACCAAGGAAGATTAGTGAGGGCGAAAAGGGGACCTGGAACTGAAAGATCTTTTGAATTTGCTTCCAGACCAACTGCCAGAACTGGGAAATAGAAGGGCATTCGAATAACATATGTTTGAGATCAGCGGAGGGGGATTGACAGGACCAACAGGAAGACGGAGTTTCTGTTGAGAAACAGGATAAGGCAAGTGGGGTAAATAAAATTCTGTGGTAAATGAAAAATAAAGTCTGGGTAGTGTTAGCAGCCCTAGAGGTCTTATGGAGTTTGGTCCAAATTTTGTCCCAAAAAGGGACCGGCCATGTCTGAGAAAAATCCGGCTCCCAAGCAAGCTCAGTACGAGATTTTAATCTATCATTGATAAGACGAAAAGAATTATATAAAGCGGAAGCAGAGGGAGACGTGTCCAATATAAGGGAAGTGGATCTGCGATCTACCGGAATTTCGTTAGAAGATGGGAGATTTTGAAGGTATGAAAGCAAGACTGGATAAAGGGTGTTATATTGTGTTCGGGCAGAAATGGGTAAAGAGAAAAGAGATTGAAGATGGTGAAATGAGAGAGGTTTACCTTGAGACAATAATTGAGATATCCATGAGAGACCCCGAGAATGCCAGGTTTTCCAGTATATAGTACGGTTGCGGATTTTGAGAAGAGCGTTATTCCAAATCGGCTGATCGTGAAGAGAGAGAAGAGATGAGTAAGAGGAAGAGAGGTAGGGGGAGAGGAGAGTACGAGAGTGTGAAAGAATAGGTGAGCAAAAACGAGCTAAGGAAGAGGTAAAAGATAAGAATTCCCTGAAGGTGAAAGGGGAAATGAAAGAAGATTCCATGTTTAACCAAACAGGAGGATGATGTGGCATATTAGATGATAACCAACGAGTCGATTGTTTCAGGGAGAAAGCACAATGGTATTGTTTGAAATCGGGAAAGCGCACTCCGGATTGAGCTTTGTCTTTACGTAAGGCAGCAAGCGCTATTCGAGACCGTTTACCATTCCAAAGAAATTTCAGTAATAGAGAATCAATTTTCTTAAAGAAAGAGAGGGGAATATGTAGAGGAAGCATGGAAATAGTGTAAAGAAGCAGGGGAGACAGCATCATCTTTATAGAGTTGAGTCGGCCCCACCAGGATAGAAAGAGCGGATGCCAACGAGTGATAGCCGTATCCATTTTCTTATATACATAATCAAAATTTAGCTTGAGAGTATCGGATATCAGAGGAGCAAACCAAACTCCCAGGTATTTAATTTTGGATGGTTGCCACGCAAAACCTGTAGAAGAAAAAAGATGTTTCTGACAAAGAGGATTCAAAGGTAGAATCTCACACTTATCGGCATTCAAGCGATAACCGGACACTGCCGAAAAAGAAGAGACTTGTTGAAGAAAAGAGGGAATGGAAGTAGCAGGATCGTAACAGTAGAAAAGAATATCATCGGCATAAACCGAGAGTTTAACTTGCTGGGAACCAAAAGGAAAACCAGAAATATTGTCATCTAAAGAGTTTATTTCTTTAATAAAGACAAAATCTGATGCTGTACACACAAACTCGCTGGTAAGAAAGCTGAGTAAGAAGGTGGCACAGCATTGGAACATTGTGTATTCTAACACCTCGAGGAAAGATTGAGAATGCTGCGCTGCTACAGTGGGAGGACGGCAATGGAGTCAAAGCAATGCCAACTTCACACATACAAGGCAGACTGAAAGTGTGGTGGGAGCATTTGGCTGACCAAGGGTAAATCAAAACCTTACCTGGTCAGATATTGCAGAGATAGGATTCAAATGGGGAATGTACTCGGTGAGGGGGAGTAGAGGAAAATACTGACAAACAATGCGGGAAGAAAAGAACACGACAGGATACAGAAGAACTCCATAATGGCAATAGCTATCCATTAAATACAGCAATGGGAAATAAACTATGGAAACAGACAATTACCTTGACCAATGATTGAGATGGAAAGGAAAAGGAATGGGACACTGAAGTATAAAAACAGGGGAAGGGGAGAAGTTGACAGTGAGAGTAGTAAGCCAGACAGGCCTTCTTCAACTGTTCTGCAGGCACTTGGGGTTGAGCAGAGGCAAGGAAAGGTCAGGGCACTTTGGAGGGGAGGAAGTAGTGGCCTTGACAAGCTATTCCTTCTCTGTATTGCTAGGGACAGAATCCAGACCAGGAGACTGCAATTAAGGAACGGCCTGGATTAGGAGAGACATTATTAGGAACCTTTTCACAGGAGAACAATGTTAGGTCATACAGATTTGTAGACTGCACTATCATCAGGAGGGAATACTGGTGCTGAGTAGGTGCCAGTCTAGCCAAACCTACGTCCTAGTGGGACTAGTTGAAAAGCCAGGTCTTCAGCTTCTTGAGGAGCTGGAGAAGTGAGGAGGAGGATCTCATGTGTAGGAGCAGGTCTTGCCAGCTTTAGGAGAAATGTAGGAGAAGACTCGACTACCGGATCTAGTTTTTCGTAGGAGTGGGATATGTAAGTGTCCAGACAAGCAGAGATGCCTTGAAGCTTTTGAAATGAGATACAATTGTTGAAGAATGCTCAGCCAGTGTTATGTAGTGCCTTTGGAGTGTATTTGTGTTCTATTGTACTGAACAAGAAAACAGTTGTTTGAATCTTCCAAGAAGAGTGGAGCACATTGTTTCGTTTACAATATCTTACTGTGAGTCATCTTATGAAGCGAAATGAAAATTGGTCAATTGTTTAAGGCAATCAAAATGCAGAATCTGTACTAAAATTTCACACAGTGAGCGAAATGTCACACACACAGATACATATATATCTATATACACACATACACACACTATATATATATATATCTATATCTATATACACATATACACACAATACATAAATCTTCTATATACACATAAATTATATATATATATATATATACATACACACACACACATATATATATATATATATATATATATATATATATATATATATATATATATATATATATATATATATATATATATATATATATTCACTAATCCTATAAAGGATCTACGATGGCCCAACAGCTACTTTCTTGTAAAGATCTGATGTCAATTCATCAACATGTTTCGCTCCCAGTGAAGAAAACCTCTGATATGAATAAGGATCAGATACACTACACACTGCCCACACAACCAATTGGTACAGTATTTTCAAAGATATAACTTCTTAACCCGTATGGTTTTTTGCTAGAGCTTACATATAGTCTCCATTTTAGCTCTCCTGTTTTTTTATTTAGCATTTTTTTCTAATTGTTCTTTGCACATGTTTTCCCTAATATGAGAATGTACCACACAAGCAGTATTTCTGATAGACAGTGTTGCCCCATAGTCTGCACATTTAGTTACAGGGTCACACAATTGAGAACACCATGCTTTGTTTTGTTTTTGCTCATAGGAGACAGCTCTTTCTCCCCAGACTAATTAGGGACTCTGTTCTACACCTCTGTCACAATAGGATAAGGATGGTGTTTTTTCAATTAAACAGCATTCATTCTGAATTCGGTGAGAGGTGCTTCACTTCCTGCCAAATTCATGCTGGACACTGGTGTGAGCTCTGACTGAGATGCAGTCCTGCTGACCCCGATCTTCATTCTGAGAAGGAAAATAGCAGCGCAAGAGAAGTGTGCAGGCATGTACATTTACACAGGTACATTCGTTAATGAACAGAGGCCAGCTTTTCGACACACAGTGCTAGCAATATCAACAGGTCTAGCGGATGGGTACTCCCAGTATGCTGTCTTTAGCATATAGATATTAGTGATAGATAGGAGTCACCTTAGGAACATTATGAATAATTAACATGGTTGAACTGTTTGTGTTTTTCACCATTTTAATAATGCTTATAACAGTGATGTGTCCCATCTTTATAATAATCACAGTTCATATTTTAGTTCAGCCCTTTTCAATAAACTTTTAAAAATGCATTCTCGTATCTTTTCTTTGTGACACACTGGGCATGCACAAGTTACAAACATAAGGGTTTGATCTGTTTTCACACAAGTCCTGGAAATCAGAGTGGTCATGTTTGAGTTTACCAGTAACATGTATAACTCTGAAAGATTAGTTGTTTAGTTCTGGCTGTGAGCTAGCCAAAAACCAATATCACTCATTGTATAAGAAGACTTCGTCTCTTTATAATGATGTTTTGTTGACCTAATATCGCCATTGTCTAACCCAGGGTGGTGTGGAGTGCAAAAAAACAATGGATTTGGGCCCAGATCTTTGGACTGGGTTGAGTGTGTGACATTGATCCACATTCGGTCCATCACCTGTTGTGTTTGTTGACCTAATAGGCAGATCTACTAAATTCGTAGGAACCATATAACATGACACCACCAACGTTTTCCTAAGGTTTGATGCCTATGTAAAGGGTCTCCTGAGTGGTTTACTTGCATGTGCCCAAGGCTCGGTTATTACCTTTATACAGAGACGCCTGTGGTGATAAAGGTTTATCCTCCTCAGCTTAATAGGAAGCACCTATTTATGATTTTTTTTTTTTTAAGGATTGTCCCCCATAGTATTTTTCTTTTATTGAATTCAATTTGCTAAATATGGCACATTTAACTAGGTATGGGGTTGTCAATAGCGGTGGTGAAGAAAATGGCCATAATTTACACTAAATATGCCACAAATACTCAGAACTCATCGAAACAAGACATGGGCGAGAACTGTACTTGATAGCGCAGCAGAGTTTACAATAGTTCACCAGACTCTTCAAGAGTTTCTGTTCGTGAGACCAACTAATGACTATTTACAAGTAGAAACTCCAGACAGTGCTACTAAAGTTGTAGGAATCGTATAACATCACATGGGGTCAAAGTAACAAACAAGCAAAAATGTTTTATCCTTTGTACTGATGGTTTCAACCTTAACAATTAAATCATACGTTGAGCAGTCAAAGAGAGACAAACACACACTTATGCTGTCTGTGACAGCAAGTAACCTCCTAGCCATGGTTGAGATGACTCCTCCATCCGAAAGGTAATTATTGATCAATACACCTTTGGCTTCATTTGTCAAAAAAGAATATTTTCTGTTTGAAAAAAATAATACATTTGGTATTTGTCCAACTACTATATATTTTTCAAATGTGTGCATAGATTTGTCACATGGAGGGCAATGTTAAGAGTGGAGTGGGCCCAAAATTTGTATTTTCCATCTACAGTCCAGTAGACAAAAAAGGCCAGATTTACTCCAAACTTGGAAGGACAGGATGAATGTTAAATCCGCAATGCAGTTTGCCATATTTACAGTTGAATTTGTAGATATATTGATAGATTAGTTTGTGAACAGGCCAATAAACCTAACCCAACATCTTTTCTCTATCACCCACTTACAGGTTCACAAAGTCAGGGGCGTAGCTTCAGGGTGGATTTTGTGGTCTGACACCGCTTAAATAAATACATTATTGGCTTGGTAGTTGGATCCTGGTACCCTGAGTCGGGTCTACTATGTCAGTGCCAGTTTTTCTTGTCCTTCTGATTTTACCAACAGATTTTAACTTCTTAATTCATTGAATCAGGATGTTAAACATATTTAAGCCCAAATTTACAAAGATTTTGCATCCAGGTTGAGTTACTTTTTTGATGCAGCTCAGATGTTTAATACTTTATGGTATTTTCAAAGCACAGAAGTATCGATTTGCATGACTTTGGAAACAATGCAGTATATTGCGCTGCCTTGTGTTACTTTGCGTCAGGTAGGCATTCCATTGGTGGTGCATGGGCTTACGATGTATCCACCCATGGATTGTGATGCAAATCCACATTTACAAAGTGTTGTAGACATGAGTTTGCACACATGAGGTTGTTGTAACAAAGGGAAATATTGTTATTTCTCTTCAATATTTCCTCTTTGCATGCTCTTTGTGCTTCCTTTACAAAAACGGTCTTGATCATAACGCAGACAGCCATGCACTATAGCACAAGGGTGCCTGTGTTGGTGCTAGTCGGTCAAAAGTGTGTCAGCGCTTGGATAGAGCAGGACTGTGGTATTTGTTCAAAGATATAGCACAGCTCTGATCTCTTCAGGTGACAAAACACAGAGCAGCACTTTGCCTGCTGCGCTGTGTTGTGCCACTTCTTTGTAAATATGCCCCTTAGTGACCAAAAAGTTGCCAATGTGCACAGATAGAAGAACTCCTTGAATGGATGTAAATGCACTACTTTTTAGAATTCTCAAATATTGCCCATATTAACCCCTTCACTGCCAGGCCGTTTCTACTCTCTGTGTCACACACTTTTTGGCTATTTGGAGTAGTTCATGCTTTGGCCCCCATAACTTTTTGTACAATTGGCTTCCTTTTCTTCCAACATGCTGAGGATTCTAAAGGTACCCAGGGTTTGTGGATTCCCCTTGAAGGGATCGAGAAATTAGGCAAAATACAGCAAGATTTAGGGGGTTTTGGGGAAAAATGGGAAAAAAAGTGCTTCAGAAGAAAGGATCTGTTTTTTCCCAGCAAATGGTATCAACCAAAGGGTTTCTGGTGCTAAAATCACCATCTTTACAGCTTTCAGGAACAGGAAGAATTTTGTCAGAAAACTAAAATGCTGTACACAGTTTTGGCATTTTACTACCACATAGCCTATTTTTACTATTTTTTGTGCTTTCAACCTCCTTCCGGTTAGTGGTAGAAATGGGTATGAAACCAATAATGGATCCCGGATAGTTATAGATTTCTGAAAAGTAGACAAAACTTTTAATTTAGCAAGGGGTCATTTGTGTTGATCCTTCAAGGTTTTCCTATGGAAATAAGAGTTAAAATAAAAGAATATTGAAATTCAGTTAAAAAAACATGTAACTATGGCAACTGTTTGAACTCAATATACCATTACATCCACTGGAGTCTTCTGGTTGCAGGGATATATGAAGCTTGTGGGTTCACCAAGAACCCGAGGTACCCAGAGACAATAACTGAGTTGCACCTTGCAATGGTTTTTCGTTATGTACAGGGCATACAGTAATTCATTGGGAAAATATAAAGAGTGAAAAATGGGTATCAAGGAATGTATATCTGCAATGGGAACAAAATATGAAGTTCAGAAGCAGTGGTTATTCGGCCATCACTGAATTTGTGGGTACCGATATTAGCATGTGAATTATAGAGTATTGTTCAAAATGACTTCTTTTTTACACACTGTCTTACATTTGGAAGGCAGAAATGCATAGAAAGACAAACAGTAATAACACTTGTTCTACTTATCTGTGTTCCCCTAAGTCTCCCAATAGAAGAAAAACCTCACTTGTGTTGGTAGGCCCAGTGTTTGCGACATGAAATAGCCCAAAATGCAACGTGGAAATATTATTTTTCGAATGAAAACTGACCCTTTTTTCGCAATGTGCCTAGCTGTGGAATTTTTGCCCTAGCTCAGCCGGCACCCAGGAAAACCTAGCAAACCTGTACATTTTTTTTTAAATAAACACCAAGGAAAATCCAGGATGGGGTGACGTTTGTGGCTCTTACCAGATTCTGTTACCCAGAATCCCTTAGTAAAAAAAACAAAACACATTTGTCACATTTCTGTGATGGAAAGTTCTGGAATCTGAGTAGATCCACAAACTTATACTCACCCAGCATCCCCCCATGTCTCCCGATAAAAATGATACCTCACTTGTGTGGGTAGGCCTAGTGCTCGTGACAGGAAACGCCCCCGAACACAACGTGGACACATCACATTTGTGCACTGAAAACTGACCCTTTTTGCAATGTGCCTAACTGTGGATTTATGGCCATAGCTCAGCCGGCACCTAGCACACCTAGCAAACCTGCACATTTATGAAAACTATACACACAGGGGAATCCAGGCTGGGGTGACTCGTGTGGCTGTCATCAGGTTCTGTTACCCAGAATCCCTTACACACCCCAACTTCATTAAAAGAAATATATATATTTTCCTCACATCTCTGTGAAGAAAAGCTCTGGAATCTGCAGAGCCACAAACTTCCACCCACCCAGCATTCCACCAAGTGGGCCAATAAACACGGTACCTCACTTGTGTGGGTAGGCCTAGTACTTGCAACAGAACCTGGCCCAAAACTTACTGCGGGAGATCAAACTTATTTTTCACAAAAGAGAGTTACCTGTGTTTTTGCTCCCAGACTCGTGGGCCATCCAGGGAAACTTACCAAACCCAGATATCTCTGAAAACCAGAAACCAAGCACACATTTCCTACCACCCAGCATTCCCCTTGGTCTCCCGATAAAAATGATACCTCGCTTGTTTGAGCGTCCAATGCAGAATCGCCTAAAAACATATTTAAAAAATATATAGCGCTTAGAGTTCGCTGTGCTATCCCCTCACTCTCTATGTTTCTGGGCTTTGCCAGTCGCAGGCCTTTGGCCCACCCACAACAATCATCCTTGGTGCCTAGTGGGCTTCCTGCCCCCCTGACCTCTCCGGGGGTTGCAAACCGGGGGCAGAGAGACTGTGGATATTTTTGGGGAGGGGTGAGGGCATTACATGGTCGATTTAGGGCAGTCCCCACCTCTAAGTACAAAAAAGTATCCCTGGTGTCTAGTGTGCTTGCTGCACCCCCAGGGGGGACAGAAAGACTGAATATGCCCAACTTAATATGGGGGGAGCAAAGGCCTTTACCGAAGGGGCTACTCTCTCCTCCCTGTTGTCTTCTGATTGTTCACTGCTTGCGGATTGCCATCCTGAGGTGATCCCCAAGCAGGAATCCACCAGGGAAGGGAGACATTTGAAAGAGGGAAGTCTCCCCTTTCCAACAATACCTCTTGTGTTTGTTCGGTGTTTCGTGGGGCTGAGATAGCCCCACAAGCACCGAAGCAGTGAAACTGAAACGAGCCGATCAGCTAGTTTCAGTTTCAATATAATGACGTCAGCGCGCCATTCGCACAATCATCATTTTATATAGAAAATAAAGAAATACCTCAGGAGGTTGGTGAAGCTCTTCCCCAACTCCTTAGGCAAAAAAAGGACATTTCTCTGCTGTTTACAGTTGAGGGATTAGGTGGGGGTGTGCTGAGCACATAATGATTACATCCTTGGCACAACAGAGCCTAAGCCGAGGGCGTAACCGTTAAACCCTCAGCACTGAAGGGATTAAGCTTGGAAATCTACCCCATACTTCCTGGTATGCTAATGGCAATTAAATATCCAAAATGTGAGTCTGCAGGGTGCGCACTTGCTAGTCCCCTGGCAGGTGGCAGCAACTATTGAGGCTCCGCCCCTCTTCTTGATCAGAGCTCCGGTAAAAGCTTTGCGAGAATGACCGGGGGAGGAGCCCGCTGTGGCCTCCAGGCGAAACTGGACAAATATGCACTGCCTAAATACTCTCCAACAGTGCACATGCCTGATCATTCACCACCTCCAACCGCTCAGGAGTCCTCAAGAGATGAAACACCTACATTTGTTGACATAATGGCGGCGATACAGGCCGCCCGGAATGTCAAAATAAACTCAGTGTTGACAGAAGTGACATTGAAAAGAGCATACCTCCACAATGTGGGGGCTCGTGTAAAGGAAGAGGAGAAGGAGCAGTTTCTGACCTGTAACTCCAGTTCTGTAGAAGGGGCATCTCTGTTATAGTCATAATCTAGTGAGTAGTCCCGCCCATGTGCGTGGACCTCGGAGCAATCAAAATTAATCTCTTAAGCTGTCTTCATTGCAGTCCTGAATAGACACTTAAGAGAAAATTAAATACAATAATGCAGCCTGTACCTACAAGGCTACACTGTCCAGTACTTCAACTAGAAATGCCAAGGATATGACACCAATAACACATTTAACACAATCTGTAAAGTTTCACCCATAGAGAAACATTCCTCCCCTCACCAAATCCTTGGAATGATAGAGAAGAAGGAATGGACAGACAAGCCTCCATAGGCTGTCATTATGTGTCTGGAAAAGGGATATCGTGCCTTTAAGGAACTCACTAGAGACCCTCGGTATCCCAGCATGCACAGCCCACTCCTTTTACTTTCAGTTCTTTTTGAAGTTGCATAAAGCAAGGCCTGTAGCATACATCACAGTACCATTTTCTCCACCGGTGAGGAGGGAGGCACTTATGACTATAACAGAGATACCCCTACTACAGAACTGGAGTTACAGGTAAGAAACTACTCCTTCTGTAGTAGGGGATCTCTGTGTATAGTCATATCCGAGTGAATAGAATGGCAAGCCCATCCAAAACAACCCGGCGGTGGAGAAAAAGACAACACCACTATTGTGCGAACAAATTCCACAGGGAAGCCTGCCCAACCTGAGCATCTGCCCTGGCATCAGAGTCCAGACAGTAATGCTTAGCAAAGGTGTGGACCAACTTCCAAGTGGCCGCCTTGCAGATCTCTGCAATGGGAACATTACAAAGCAAAGCTGTTGTAGTTGCTTTATCCCTGGTAGAATGAGCCTTAGACTTACCCCCTAAGGTCTTATTCACTTTCTGATAACAGAGTGGGATACATGACACAATCCACCTAGAGATGGACTGTTTCGAAGTAGCCAGACCAGTCCTACCTGACCCATACTTGACAAACAATTGGTTGGATCTACGAAAATCCTTGGTTTTATCCAGATAGAATTTCAACACCCTTCTGCCATCCAGGGAATGAAGAGAACGTTCCGCTGGACAGGAAGGATTCTGGAAAATTGTTGGTAAAGTTATCGTCTGATTAACATGAAAATCAGAAATCACCTTGGGAAGGAACTTAGGGAGAGTACACATTACAACCTTCGCAGCATGAGATACAGTATACGGTTCCTGGCAATGCAATGTCTGAATTTCACTCACCCTGCGGGCCGATGTAATGGCCACGAGGAACACCGCCTTCCAAGACAGGTGCTGCAGTGAAGCCTTATGAATAGGCTCGAAAGGTTCCTTCATCAGCCTGGACAGCACCACATTCAGTTCCCATGAAGGTGAAGGAAGCCGAACAGGAGGGAACACCTTCTTCAAACCTTCCAAAAAATCCTTAATCACAGGAATCTGGAAGAAGGATGTCTGCGAAGGGCATTTTCTGTAAGCAGTCAATGCAGCCAGATGAACCTTAATGGAATGGAAATTAAGGCCAGACTGAGCTAGATGCAGAAGCTATGGAAGGATAACATCCTCCTTGCAGGTCGTCGGATCATATTTCCTAGACATGCACCAGATGCAGAATCTCTTCCACTTGTAAGCATAAGAGGTCCTAATAGATGGCCTCTTAGCCTCCTTCAATATGTCCATGCAATCCTCAGGAAGATTTAAGTGACCATATTGCACTATCTCAGTAGCCATGCCGCCATAACTAAACGAGGAGAGGTTGGGGTGCAGCATCTGCCC
Source organism: Lissotriton vulgaris (assembly GCF_964263255.1). Lineage (NCBI taxonomy): Eukaryota > Metazoa > Chordata > Amphibia > Caudata > Salamandridae > Lissotriton > Lissotriton vulgaris. The sequence goes on along the minus strand of NW_028247109.1, from coordinate 264,623 downwards.
CCGAACTTCGTGAGAAGGTCCGGCCGACACGGCAGCTGCAGATGAGGTGGGATCGACCGGTGAAGCAGGTCGGTGAACTACCACTGTCTGGGCCATTCCGGTGCAATGAGGATCATCTGCACCCGGGATCGGGCCAGCTTGGTGAGCACCGCCGGAATCAGGGGAATGGGCGGAAAAGCGTACAGAAAACTGTTTGACCAGCTGATCCATAACGCGTTCCAGAGAGTCCCCGGCTGGTAATACCTCGAGGCGAAGTCGCAGCATTTGCTGTTTTCAGCGGTGGCAAATAGATCCACTTCTGGAGTGTCCCACATGGCGAAGATGTCGTCGAGCACCTAGTCGTTTATGACCCACTCGCGGTTTTCGTGAAGCAACCTGCTGAGTGCATCCGCCTGAACATTCTGCACACCTGGCAAATGAGTTGCCGTTATCGTCAGTCCTCTGGCTAACAGCCAGTGCCAGATCGCCTGCGTTTCCTGTGACATTGTGCGCGATCTCGAGCCCACCTGCTTGTTGAGGTAATACATCGTGGTCGTATTGTCCGTCTGTACAAGCAAGGAGTTGGTCTGAAAGGACCGATGAAATGCCTTCAGTGCCAAGAATACAGCTCTGAGTTTGAGAAAATGTATGTGATAGGTGGACTCTGCCGGAGACCACATTCCCTGGATCTGTAGATGGTCTGAATGCCCTCCCCAGCCCAGGAGAGACGCATCCGTGACAATAGTCCGAGTCTGGATGTCCTTATGGAAAGGAACACCTCTGAGGAGATTCTCTGCTGAAGACCACCATCTCAGAACTGTTGGGCGTGAAGAGACAACTGAATCCAGTCGTCCCAACACCCTTTTCTCTGGTCCCACTGGTCCTTCAAACATTCCTGTACGGCCTCATGTGTAGGCGCGCATGCGGAGTGAGGAACATACAAGAGGCCAGCGAACCCAGTAGAAAAGACACCCTCCTCACTGTTGTAGATGGAGCAGCTATGAGAGCCTGAGCCTTCCGAAGGATGGATAAGCGTGTCTCCTACAAAGGAGACACGCTTGCCGACAGCGTATTGATGGAGGTTCCCAAGTACTTTAGGCACTGTACAGGAATCGGGACAGACTTGGACAGATTTATGTGCAACACCAGACGGTTCAGCCGACGGCCGTCCTGCTTAAGTGCAATTGCGCTTCCTGGAAGGTGGAGGCTTTGATCAACCAATCGTCCAGGTACGGGTAGACAAACACCTTGTTCTTTCTCAGGTGCGCTGCTACCACAGCCATGCATTTCGAAAAAGTCCTGGGTGCAGACTTCAGTCCAAACGGTAGTACGGTGTACTGATAGTGATTGGTGCTGACGAGGAAGCGCAGGAACTTCCGATGTTTCCGTGCAATGGGCACATGGAAGTACGCATCTTGCAGGTCTATCGCGCACAGCCAGTCTCCTCTCTGCAGCTGAGGATAAATCTGGTGCAAAGACAGCATGCAAAACTTCTCCCTGCGAATCCACTTTTTGCTTGTCGCAAATCCAGAATGGGTCTGAACTCGTTCTTGTCCTTCTTCTGTACTAGGAAGAAGTGTGAGTAAAGACCCTTTCCCCTTTGAGACAGAGGGACGTCTTCTATCGCCCTTTTTCTTAACAGGGTATCGGCCTCCGCCTGGATCTCGCGCAGTTGGAACTGCGAGCCGAACAGTGGAATTTCTGGAGGCGGGCTGGTGAAACGAAGACTGTATACATTGCAAACAATATTCAGCACCCACTTGTCCTGAGTAATGTTTCCCCACTCAGCCAGGTAATGTTGAATGCTTCCCCCCACCGGAGCGGGTAACGGATGAAGGGGAAGTAACAGCTCAGGGCCTAGACCCAGCCGGGCCGTTGGTCGCGGTGGAAGACTGTTGACCACCTCGGCCCCTCTGGTGCTTTTGGAACGGTTTCTGCTGGAACGGCTGCTGTTGTCTTTGCTGTCCAGCCTGTTGACCTTGCCCTCTGCCTTGCGCCCTGTACCGCCTCTGGAACGGGCAGAAGGTCTTTTTCTGTTCCCTAGGCTTTTCCAACCCGACAGCCGTCAGGGTTTCCGCCTCCGCCTTCATGCGGGCCATCTCGTCGTCCGCATGTTTTCCGAAGAGGGTCTCGCCCGAAAAGGGAAGGTTACCAACTTTTTGCTGCGCCTCGGGCTTCAAGGATGTAAGACGCAGCCAGGCGTGGCGCATCAGGTTGACCCCATGGCAGTACCCATGGGCTGCCAAGAGGGAAGAATCCGAAGCCGAACTTATCACCTGGTTGGAAACCAGCAGACCTTCAGCAAAGATGTCTTGGAAATCTTCCCTATTTTTCCGGGGAAGATGTTCCGAAAACTGTTGGAGGGACTCCCACAGAGCCGGATCGTAATGTCCCAACAGGGCTGAGGCACTCGCGGCCTTCATCGATGTGGAGGCCGTCCCTCAGACCTTCCTGCCTGCTGAATCCATGCAGCGGCTCTCCTTGTCAGGAGGCACAGTCGATGATGGGGTGGTGGCGTGCGGCTTTCTTGCTGCCGTCACAATCACAGAGTCAGGCGTGGGATCCCCCCGAAGAAATGCTGGGTCCGAGTCAGGAGCCTTATATTTCTTCTGCAGCCTTGAAGGTGCCGACCTCGTAGCCGCAGGAGTGAGGAACAACTCCATGGCAGGTTCCACCAGACCAGGCACCAAGGGCAGCGATGGGCGAGACAACTGCTTCTTGTGCAGAGTTTCGTAAATGAAGGAAGTCAATGGTGTGGGCACAGTAAGCGTGATGCCCAGCTTAGCCGCCCCTCGCAGCAACACGTCCTGGAAGGAGACTATGTCGTCTACTGGAGACACCCTCGTCCGAGGGGAGTCCGACAGGGTAGGTGAATAGTCCCTGGTACCGGAGGAATCCGTGTAGCAGGACCTCGACCGGTCCCTCCTGTGGCGCCGTCTGGATCTTGTAGAAGAGCGACGGCAACTCCTGGATCTCTTCTTCCGTCTGGAGCGAGATCTCGACCTCCTCGGCCTCGGACGGTCCATGGGCCGTAATGGAGGGCGCTGTGGAGGCCTAAACGGGACCCTAGGTTGCGGTGGCCCCGTAGGCAGCGTCTGGAGATGAGGTAACGAGACCGACCAAAGGGGAGGTGGTGGAGGTGGAGGGCGATGAGGAGGAACAGGTGGCAAAGGAGTCGTTGGGTTACGTGGAGGAGGGTCCTTGGGTAACGGAGGAGGTGTAGGTGACCTCGGCTTGGAGGGTGAATAGACTTGTGAGTGCCCCGAGCCCGGAGCCTCCTTCTTTCTTTTCTTCGCCTGACCTGAAGGGGGGGACCGAGAGGCCATACCCCTGGTAGCCAAACGACCGTGCGCCGTCGCGACCGTGGGCTTGTGGACACCGAGGACACAGTCCTGGTCTTGGAACTCCTCCTGGAGGACGATGTTTTCCTCCTTGATGCTGAGCGTCTTTTCGACATCAATGACCGCCGTCTCGATGTCGAAGATCACCGTCTCGACGCCGACGAACGTCTTCTCGACGTCGATGATCGCCTTCTCGACGTCGATGATCAACGTCTATCGCCTTCTCGACGTCGACCATCGAGTTGACGTCGATGCTGAACGCAGATGACGCCTTGAACACTCTCGACGTCGATAATGGCTCGACGACGAAGCAGTCCTCGACGGGGGTCTCGACGTCAATCCCCTCGACGTCGAACATCGACGTCGCTTCGACCCAGAGCCCTGGGGAAATGGGAAGCAGACCGTGGTCACTCCTCTCGACACCGACGTCGAGGCTATCGACGCCGACCGAGACCGGTGGTGTTTTTTTGGCCTTCTTCTTACTGGCGTGCCCCCCAGAGGCCGCAGCACGGGCAGAGGAAGAAGCCCCTTCTTGCCCAGACCCACCTTGACCTTGCTGCTTTCTTTGCTCCAGTCCTTGGAGCCTGATCTTCTCTCTGTCCTTCAGGGTCCTACTGGAAAACTGCAGGCAGATCTCACAGGTCCCAGGAACATGAGAAGAAGGGAGACACAGGATACACATCCTGTGTGGATCAGATCTTGCCTTCTTCCTGGCACACTCTGGGCATTTCTCAAATAAGGCAGGCATATTTGACAAAACCACCCTAAAACTCCAGTAAAGTGAAGAAGAAGCAAAAATACGTCAAGTGAACACACTCTAACACTTCAAAAGTGTCAAAAAATTACACAAAACACCCAAAAAGGGAGAGCTCAATGCTCAAGGGTCCTGCTAGCAGGAGCCGGAAAAAAGAACTGAAAGTAAAAGGAGTGGGCTGTGCATGCTGGGATACCGAAGGTCTCTAGAGAGTTCCTTAAAGACACGGTATCCCTTTTCCAGACACATAATGACAGCCTATGGAGGCTTGTCTGTCCATCCCTTTCTCTCTATCATTCCAAGGATTTGGTGAGGGGAGGGAAGTTTCTCTATGGGTGAAACTTTATAGATTGTGTTAAATGTGTTATTGGTGTTATATCCTTGGCATTTCTAGTTGAAGTACTGGACAGTGCAGCCTTGTAGGTACAGGCTGCATTATTGTCTTTAATTTTCTCTTAAGTGTCTATGCAGGACTGCAATGAAGACAGCTTAAGAGATTATTTTTGATTGCTCCGGGGTCCATGCACATGGGCGGGACTATTCACTAGATTATGACTATTCACAGAGACCCCTTACTACAGAACTCTATTACCACCCTCCAGGCTGAAACAGTACCATTAAAGGGCCAAGTCAAAGACCTGAAAGCTATCACTATTGTCTTAGAAGCCAGACTAAAACATTTCAAAGAACGTTGTAAAAAGAACAATGTTTGAATAATAGGGGTCCCTGAGAGATCAGAGGGGCCTTCCGTCAACCTTTATGTGGAAGACCTAAAACTCAAGCAGCTACAGCCCCAAGGCCGCCAAGTATTTTGCAGTTGAGTCAGCCCATCGATCCCAGGTTCCCCGCCGCCTCTTTGCCCTATAATAGCTTGCATCTTCAACTACTGTGTCCGCGACGTCATCCTGCAAGCCGAGTGTAGTGCGCCACCAGTCAAGTATAAAAACCTCACTATCACCTACTTCTCGGAATTCACACTGCAAGTACAAAGACTACACCCCAGGTTTCTGGAGGTCACATGGGCCTTAAGGGAGTGCAAGATAAAATACTCTATGATCTCTCGGACAAAACTGGGTGTTGTTGCAGACGGAAAAACCTGGTACTTTACATATCCTGACGAGGTTTGGGAATGGCTGAAAGGATGGAGAGTAGTTGGGAAAACTGGACCCCAATCGAGCCCTGGAATATGACGACCTGAACCCAACACCCCAGACAGAACACAGGATTCGGGCGACCAGTAAAAATGGCATGTTTCAATGCATCACTTGTCATGCAGCTCGACAATTCCACAAGACTCCACTGGGGACTAGCGTGAGGGGTTTGAGGGTTGCCTGCCGATTTGACACTGGTGCTGCATGGCATGGCTGCCATTGCTGAGCGAGCACTTTCCTTCAACTTTTCATCTGGCTGTAACCCCGACTGGCGTGCCTGTGTTGGTGCTAGTCAGTCCAAAGTGTGTCAGCGCTTGGATAGAGCAGGACTGTGGTATTTGTTCGAAGATATAGCACAGTTCTGATCTCTTCAGGTGAAAAAACACAGAGCAGCAACTTTGCCTGCTGCGCTGTGTTGTGCCACTATTTTGTAAATATGCCCCTTAGTGACCAAAAAGTTGCCAATGTGCACCGATAGAAAAACTCCTTGAATGGATGTAAATGCACTACTTTTTAATATTCTCAAACATTGCCCATATTAACCATTTCACTGCCAGGTCCTTTCTCCTCTCTGTGCCACACACTTTTTGGCTATTTGGAGTAGTTCACGCTTTGGCCCCCATAACTTTTTGTACAATTGGCTTCCTTTTCTTCCGACATGCTGAGGATTCTAAAGGTACCCAGGGTTTGTGGATTCCCCTTGAAGGGATTGAGAAATTAGGCAAAATGCAGCAAGATTTGGGCTTTTTGGGGAAAAATGGGAAAAAGTGCTTCAGAAGAAAGCATGTGTTTTTTCCCAGCAAATGATATCAACTAAAGGGTTTCTCGTGCTAACATCACCATCTTTCCAGCTTTCAGGAACAGGAAGAATTTTGTCAGAAAACTAAAATGCTGTACACAGTTTTGGCATTTTACTACCACGTAGCCTATTTTTACTATTTTTTTGTGCTTTCAACCTCCTTCCGGTTAGTGGTAGAAATGAGTATGAAACCAATAATGGATCCCGGATAGTTATACACTTCTGAAAAGTAGACAAAACATTTAATTTAGCAAGGGGTCAATTGTGTAGATCCTTCAAGGTTTTCCTATGGAAATAATAGTTAAAATAAAAGAATATTGACATTTAGTTAAAAAGCCATGTAACTATGGCAACTGTTTGAAATCAATATACCGTTACATCCACTGGAGTCTTCTGGTTGCAGGGATATATGAGGCTTGTGGGTTCACCAAGAACCCGAGGTACCCAGAGACAATAACTGAGTTGCACCTTGCAATGGCTTTTCGTATGTACAGGGTATACAGTAATTGATTTTGTAAAATATAAAGAGTGAAAAATGGGTATCAATTAATGTATATCTGAAATGGGAACAAAATATGAAGTTCAGAAGCAGTGGTTATTCGGCCATCACTGAATTTGTGGGTACCGATATTAGCATGTGAATTATAGAGTATTGTTCAAAATGACTTCTTTTTTACACACTGTCTTACATTTGGAAGGCAGAAATGCACAGAAAGACAAACGGTAATAACACTTGTTCTACTTATCTTTGTTCCCCTAAGTCTCCCAATAGAAGAAAAACCTCACTTGTGTTGGTAGGACTAGTGTTTGCGACATGAAATAGCCCAAAATGCAACGTGGAAACATTATTTTATGAATGAAAACTGACCCTTTTTTCTCAATGTGCCTAGCTGTGGAATGTGGGCCCTAGCTTAGCCGGCAACCAGGAAAACCTAGCAAACCTGTACATTTTTTTTTAAATAAACACCAAGGAAAATCCAGGATGGGGTGACGTTTGTGGCTCTTACCAGATTCTGTTACCCAGAATCCCTTAGTAAAAAAACAAAACACATTTGTTACATTTCTGTGATGGAAAGTGCTGGAATCTGAGTAGATCCACAAACTTATACTCACCCAGCATCCCCCCATGTCTCCCGATAAAAATGGTACCTCACTTGTGTGGGTAGGCCTAGTGCTCGTGACAGGAAACGCACCAAAACACAACGTGGACACATCACATTTGTGCACTGAAAACTGACCCTTTTTGCAATGTGCCCAACTTTGGATTTATGGCCATAGCTCAGCTGGCACCTAGCACACCTAGCAAACCTGTACATTTATGAAAACTATACACACAGGGGAATCCAGGCTGGGGTGACTCGTGTGGCTGTCATCAGGTTCTGTTACCCAGAGTCCCTTACATACCCCAACTTCATAAAAAAAATAATATATATTTTCCTCACATCTCTGTGAAGAAAAGCTCTGGAATCTGCAGAGCCACAAACGTCCACCCACCCAGCATTCCACTAAGTGTGCCAATAAACATGGTACCTCACTTGTGCGGGTAGGCCTAGTACCTGCAACAGAACCTGGCCCAAAACTTCCTGTGGGACATCAAACTTATTTTTCGCAAAAGAGAGTCACCTGTGTTTTTGCTCCCAGACTCGCGGGCCATCCAGGGAAACTTACCAAACCCAGATATCTCTGAAAACCAGAAACCAAGAACACATTTCCTACCACCCAGCGTTCCCCTTGGTCTACCGATAAAAATGATACCTCGCTTGTTTGAGCGTCCAATGCAGAATCGCCTAAAAACATACTTAAAAAATATATAGCGCTTAGAGTTTGCTGTGCTATCCCCTCACTCTCTATGTTTCTGGGCTTTGCCAGTCGCAGGCCTTTGGTCCACCCACAACAATCATCCTTGGTGCCTAGTGGGCTTCCTGCCCTCCGACTACTCTGGGGGTTGCAAATCGGGGGCAGAGAGACTATGGACATTTTTGGGGAGGAGTGAGGGCATTACATGGTCTATTTACCTCTAAGTACAAAAAAGAATCCCTGGTGTCTAGTGTGCTTGCTGCACCCCCAGGGGGGACAGAAAGACTGAATATGCCCAACTTAATATGGGGGGAGCACAGGACTTTACCGAAGGGGATACCTCTTGTGTGTGTTCGGTGCTTGTGGGGCTGAGATAGCCTAACGAGCACCGAAGCAGTGAAACTGAAATGAGCCGATCAGCTAGTTTCAGTTTCAATGTAATGACGTCAGCGTGCCATTCGCACAATCTTCATTTTATATTGAAAATAAAGAAATACCTCAGGAGGTTGGTGAAGCTCTTCCCCAACTCCTTAGGCAAAAAAAGGACATTCCTCTGCTGTTTACAGTTGAGGGATTAGGTGGGGGTGTGCCGAGCACATAATGATTTCATCCTTTGCACAACGGCACCTAAGCCGAGGACGTAACTGTTAAGTCCTCAGCACTGAAGGGATTAAGCTTGGAAATCTACCCCATGCTTCCTGGTATGCTAATGGCAATTAAATATCCAAAATGTGAGTCTGCAGGGTGCGCACTTGCTAGTCTGCTGGCAGGTGGCAGCAACTACTGAGGCTCCGCCCCTCTTCTTGATCAGAGCTCTGGTAAAAGCTTTGACAGAATGACCGGGGGAGGAGCCCGCTGTGGCCTCCAGGCCAAACTGGACAAATATGCACTGCCTAAATACTCTGCAACAGTGCACATGCCTGATGATTCACCACCTCCAACCGCTCAGGAGTCCTCAAGAGATGCAACACCTACATTTGTTGACATAATGGCGGCGATATAGGCCGCCCGGAATGTCAAAATAGACTCAGTGACATTGAAAAGAGCATACCTCCGCAATGTGGGGGCTCGTGTAAAGAAAGAGGAGAAGGAGTAGTTTCTTACCTGTAACTCCAGTTCTGTAGTAGGGGCATCTCAGTTATAGTCATAATTTAGTGAATAGTCCCGCCCATGTGCGTGGACCCCGGAGCAATCAAAAATAATCTCTTAAACTGTCTTCATTGCAGTCCTGCATAGACACTTAAGAGAAAATTAAAGACAATAATGCAGCCTGTACCTACAAGGCTACACTGTCCAGTACTTCAACTAGAAATGCCAAGGATATAACACCAATAACACATTTAACACAATCTGTAAAGTTTCACCCATAGAGAAACATTCCTCCCCTCACCAAATCCTTGGAATGATAGAGAGGAAGGGATGGACAGACAAGCCTCTATAGGCTGTCATTATGTGTCTGGAAAAGGGACACCGTGCCTTTAAGGAACTCACTAGAGACCCTCGGTATCCCAGCATGCACAGCCCACTCCTTTTACTTTCAGTTCTTTTTGAAGGTGCATAAAGCAAAGCCTGTAGCATACATCACAGTACCATTTTCTCCACCGGTGAGGAGGATGGCGCTTATGACTATAACAGAGATACCCCTACTACAGAACTGGAGTTACAGGTGAGAAACTACTCCTTCTGTAGTAGGGGATCTCTGTGTATAGTAATAATCTAGTGAATAGAATGGCAAGCCTATCCAAAACAACCCGGCGGTGGAGAAAAAGACAACACCACTATTGTGCAAACAAATTCCGTAGCGAAGCCTGCCCAACCTGAGCATCTGCCCTGGCATCAGAGTCCAGACAGTAATTCTTAGCAAAGGTGTGGACCGACTTCCAAGTGGCCGCCTTGCAGATCTCTGCAATGGGAACATTATGAAGCAAAGCAGTTGTAGTTGCTTTGCCCCTGGTAGAATGAGCCTTAGACTTACCCCCTAAGGTCTTATTCGCTTTCTGATAACAGAGCTGGATACATGACACAATCCACCTAGAGATGGACTGTTTCGAAGTAGCCAGACCAGTCCTAACTGACCCATAGTGGAGTGGTGTGGCTCACTGGTTAGAGGCGGCAGACCCGGGAGCAGAGGATGGCCCGGGACCAGGGTTCAATTCCCGAAGCGGCAGGGTCATGGACCAGGGTCAGCAGACTCGATAATTCTCACCTCAGTGCCTACTCTAACCAGGGATCACACTCGGCAACTCTGGGCATTAGCTTGCCTCATCTCCACAACGGCCCCCCACATACGCCGGGGATGCCTGGTTTCACCTTGGAGATACCCAGTAGGGACCATCTCACTGGGAAAGCCAGGACGGGTTCCCCAGCGGTCTATTCACGCCAGGATACTCTGGTAGTAATTGAGCGCGGTATAAAACAGCATATAACATAACATAACAAACAATTGGTCGCGTCTAGAAAAATCTTGGTTTTATCCAGATAGAATTTCAACACCCTTCTGCCATCCAGGGAATGAAGAGAACGTTCCGCTGGACAGGAAGGATTCTGGAAAAATGTTGGTAAAGTTATCGTCTGATTAACATGAAAATCAGAAATCCCCTTGGGAAGGAACATAGGGTGAGTACGCATTACAACCTTAGAAGCATGAAATACAGTATACGGTTCCTGGCAATGCAATGCCTGAATTTCACTCACCCTGCAGGCCGATGTAATGGCCACGAGGAACACCGCCTTCCAAGACAGGTGCTGCAGTGAAGCCTTATGAATAGGCTCGAAAGGTTCCATCATCAGCCTGGACAGAACCACATTCAGTTCCCATGAGAGTGAAGGAAGCCGAACAGGAGGGAACACATTCTCAACCCTTCCAAAAAATCCTTAATCACAGGAATCTGGAAGAAAAATGTCTGCGAAGGGCATTTTCTGTAAGCAGTCAATGCAGCCAGATGAACCTTAATGGAATGGAAATTAAGGCCAGACTGAGCTAGATGCAGAAGCTATGGAAGGATAACTTCCTCCTTGCAGGTCGTCGGATCATATTTCCTAGACATGCACCAGATGCAGAATCTCTTCCACTTGTAAGCTTAAGAGGTCCTAGTAGTTGGCCTCTTAGCCTCCTTCAATATGTCCATGAAATCCTCAGGAAGATTCAAGTGGCCATATTGCACTATCTCCGTAGCCATGCCGCCAAGCTCAATGAGGAGAGGTTGGGGTGCAGCATCTGTCCCCCGAACTTCGTGAGAAGGTCCGGCCGACACGGCAGCCACCGATGAGGTAGGATCGACCGGTGAAGCAGGTCGGTAAACCACCACTGTCGGGGCCATTCCGGTGCAATGAGGATCATCCGCGCCCGGGATCGGGCCAGCTTGGTGAGCATCGCCGGAATCAGGGGAATGGGCGGAAAAGCGTACAGAAAGCTGTTCGACCAGCTGATCCATAACGCGCTCCAGAGAGTCCCAGGCTGGTAATACCTCGAGACGAAGTTGTGGCATTTGCTGTTTTCGGCGGTGGCGAATAGATCCACTTCTGGAGTGCCCCACATGGCGAAGATGTCGTCGAGCACCTCGTTGTTTATGACCTACTTGTGGTTTTCGTGAAGCAACCTGCCGAGTGCGTCCGCCTGAACATTCTGCACATCTGGCAAATGAGTTGCCGTTATCATCAGTCCTCTGGCTAACAGCCAGTGCCAGATTGCCTGCGCTTCCTGTGACAGTGTGCGCAATCTCGAGCCCCCCTGCTTGTTGAGGTAATACATCGTGCTCGTATTGTCCGTCTGTACAAGCAAGGAGTTGGTCTGAAAGGACGGATGAAAGGCTTTCAGTGCCAAGTATACAGCTCTGAGTTCCTGAAAATTTATGTGATACGTGGACTCTGCCGGAGACCACATTCCCTGGATCTGTAGATGGTCTGAATGCGCTCCCCAGACCAGGAGAGACACATCCGTAACAATAGTCTGAGTCGGGATGTCCTTGTGGAAAGGAACCCCTCTGAGGAGATTCTCTGCTGAGCTCAACCATCTCAGGGACTGTTGGGCGTGAAGAGACAACTGAATCCAGTCGTCCCAAAACCCTTTTCTCTGGTCCCACTGTCCTCCAAACATTCCTGTAGCGGCCTCATGTGTAGGCGCGCATGCTGAGTGAGGAAGATACAATAGGCCATCAATCCCAGTAGAGAAGACAACCTCTTCACTGTTGTAGATGAAGCAGCTATGGGAGCCTGAGCCTTCCGAAGGATGGATAAGCGTCGCTCCTCCAAAGGAGACATGCTGGCCGACAGCGTATTGATGGAGGTTCCCAAGTACTGTAGGCACTGTACAGGAATCGGGACAGACTTGGACAGATTTATGTGCAACCCTAGACGGTTCAGCAGGACGGCCGTCCTGCTGAAGTGCAATTGCGCTTCCTGGGAGGTGGAGGCTTTTATCAACCAATCGTCCAGGTACGGGTAGACAAACACCTTGTTCTTTCTCGGGTGCGCTGCTACTACAGCCATGAATTTCGAAAAAGTCCTGGGTGCAGACTTCTGTCCAAACGGTAGTACGGTGTACTGATAGTGATTGGTGCCGACGAGGAAGAGCAGGAACTTCCGATGTTTCCGTGCAATAGGCATGGAAGTACGCATCTTGCAGGTCTATCGCGCACAGCCAGTCTACTCTCTGCAGCTGAGGATAAATCTGGTGCAAAGACAGCATGCAAAATTTCTCCCTGCGAATCCACTTGTTTGCTTGTCGAAAATCCAGAATGGGTCTGAACTCGTTCTTGTCCTTCTTCTGTACTAGGAAGAAGTGTGAGTAAAGACCCTTTCCCCTTTGAGACAGAGGGACGTCTTCTATCGCCCCTTTTTCTTAACAGGGTATCGGCCTCCGCCTGGAGCTCGCGCAGTTGGAACTGCGAGCCGACCAGTGGAATTTCTGGAGGTGGGCTGGTGAAACGAAGACTGTATCCATTGCAAACAATATTCAGTACCCACTTGTCCAGAGTAATGTTTCTCCACTCTGCCAGGTAATGTTGAATGCTTCCCCCCACCGGAGCGGGTAACGGATGAAGAGGAAGTAACAGCTCAGGGCCTAGACCCAGCCGAGCCTTTGGTCGCGGCGGAAGACTGTTGACCACCTTGGCCCCTCTGGCGCTTTTGGAACGGTTTCTGCTGGAACGGCTGCTATTGTTGTTGCTGTCCAGCCTGTCGACCTTGCCCACTGCCTTGCGCCCCGTACCGCCTCTGGAACGGGCGGAAGGTCTTTTTCTGTTCCTTAGGCTTTTCCAACCAGACAGCCGTCAGGGTTTCTGCCTCCGCCTTCATGCGGACCATCTCGTCGTCCGCATGTTTCCCTAAGAGGGTCTCGCCTGAAAAGGGAAGGTTAGCAACTTTCTGCTGCGCCTCGGGCTTCAAGGATGTAAGACGCAGCCAGGCGTGGTGCCTCAAGTTGACCCCATGGCAGTACCCATGGGCTGCCAAGAGGGAAGAATCCGAAGCCGAACTTATCACCTGGTTGGAAACTAGCAGACCTTCAGCAAGGATGTCTTGGAAATCTTCCCTTTTTTCCCCAGGAAGGTGTTCAGAAAACTGTTGGAGGGACTCCCACAGAGCCCGGTCGTAAAGTCATAACAGGGCTGAGGCACTCGCGGGCTTCATCGATGTGGAGGCCGTTCCGCAGACCTTCCTGCCTGCCGAATCCATCCAGCGGCTCTCCTTGTCAGGAGGCACAGTCGATGATGGGGTGGTGGCGTGCTGCTTTCTTGCTGCCGTCACAATCACAGAGTCAGGCGTGGGATCCCCCCGAAGAAATGCTGGGTCCGAGTCAGGAGCCTTATATTTCTTCTGCAGCCTTGAAGGTGCCGACCTCGTTAGCCGCAGGAGTGAGGAACACAGTAAGCGTGATGCCCAGCTTAGCCGCCCCTCGCAGCAACACGTACTGGAAGGAGACTATGTAGTCTACTGGAGACACCCTTGTCCAAGGGGAGTCCGACAGGGTAGGTGAATAGTCCCTGGTACCGGAGGAATCCGTGTAGCGGGACCTCGACCGGTCCTTCCTGAGGCACCGTCTGGATCTTGTAGAAGAGCGACGGCGACTCCTGGATCTCTCCCTCCGTCTGGAGCGAGATCTCGACCTCCTCGGCCTCGAACGGTCCACGGGCCGTAATGGAGGGCGCTGTGGAGGCCTATACGGGACCCTAGGTTGCGGTGGCCCCGTAGGCGGCTTCGGGAGATGAGGTAACGAGACTGACCAAAGAGGAGGTGGTGGTGTAGGAGGTGGAGGGCGATTAGGAGGAACAGGTGGCGGAGGAGGCGAAGGGTTACGCGGAGGAGGTTCCTTGGGTAACGGAGGAGGTGTAGGTGACCTCGGCTTGGAGGGCGAATAGACTTGTGAGTGCCCCGAGCCCGGAGACTCCTTCTTTCTTTTCTTGGCCTGACCTGAAGGGGGGGACCGAGAGGCCATACCCCTGGTAGCCGAACAACGGCGCCGCCGCGACCGTAGGCTTGTGGACACCGAGGACACAGTCCTGGCCTTGGAACGCCTCCTGGAGGACAATGGTTTCCTTCTTGACGCTTAGCGTCTTTTCGACGTCGATGACCGCCGTCTCGATGACGAAGATCGCCGTCTCGACGTCGAAGATCACCCTCTCGACGCCGACGAACGCCTACTTGACGTCGATGATCGCCTTCTCGACGTCTATCGCCTTCTCGACGTTGACCGTTGAGTCGACGTCGATGCTGAACGCCGATGACGCCTTGAACACTCTCGACGTCCATAAGGGCTCGATGGCGAAGCAGTCCTCGACGGGGGCCTCGACGAACGTCGATGTCGCTTCGACCAAGAGCCCTGGGGAGACGGGGAGCAGACCGTGGTCACTCCTCTCGACGTTGACGTCGAGGCTATCAACGCCGACTGAGACCGGTGGTGTTTTCTGGCCTTCTTCTTACTGGGGAGCCCCCCAGAGGCCGCAGCACGGGCAGCGGAAGAAGCCCCTTCCTGCCCAGATCCACCTTGACCTTGCTGCTTTCTTTGCTCCAGTCCTTGGAGCCTGATCTTCTCGCTGTCCTTCGGGGTCCTACTGGAAAACTGCAGGCAGATCTCACAGGTCCCAGGAACATGAGAAGAAGGGAGACACAGGATACACACCCTGTGTGGATCAGATCTTGCCTTCTTCCTGGCACACTCTGGGCATTTCTCAAATAAGGCAGGCATATTTGACAAAACCACCCTAAAACTCCAGTAAAGTGAAGAAGAAGCAAAGATACGTCAAGTGAACACACTCTAACACTTCAAAAGTGTCAAAAAATTACACAAAACACCCAAAAAGGGAGAGCTCAATGCTCAAGGGTCCTGCTAGCAGGAGCCGGAAAAAAGAACTGAAAGTAAAAGGAGTGGGCTGTACATGCTGGGATACCGAGGGTCTCTAGAGAGTTCCTTAAAGACACGGTATCCCATTTCCTGACACATAATGACAGCCTATGGAGGCTTGTCTGTCCATCCCTTCCTCTCTATCATTCCAAGGATTGGTGAGGGGAGGGAAGTTTCTCTATGGGTGAAACTTTACAGATTGTGTTAAATGTGATAATGGCATTTCTAGTTGAAGTGCTGGACAGTGTAGCCTTGTAGGTACAGGCTGCATTATTGTCTTTAATTTTCTCTTAAGTGTCTATGCAGGACTGCAATGAAGACAGTTTAAGAGATTATTTTTGATTGCTCCGGTGTCCATGCACATGGGCGGGACTATTTACTAGATTATGACTATACACAGAGACCCCTTACTACAGAACTCTATTACCACCCTCCAGGCTGAAACAGTACAATTAAAGGGCCAAGTCAAACAACTGAAAGCTACCACTATTGTCTTAGAAGCCAGACTAAAACATTCAAAGAACGTTGTAAAAGGAACAATGTTTGAATAATAGGGGTCCCTGAGAGATCAGAGGGGCCTTCTGTCAACATTTATGTGGAAGACCTAAAACTCAAGCAGCTACAGCCCCAAGTCCTCCAAGTATTTTGTAGTTGAGTGAGCCCATCGATCCCAGGTTCCCCGCCGCCTCTTTGGCCTATAATAGCTTGCATCTTCAACTACTGTGTCCGCGACGTCATCCTGCAAGCCGAGTGTAGTGCCTCACCAGTCAAGTAAAAAAACCTCACTATCACCTACTTCTCGGAATTCACACTGCAAGTGCAAAGCCTACACCCCAGATTTCTGGAGGTCACATGGGCCTTAAGGGAGTGCAAGATAAAATACTCTATGATCTCTCGGACAAAACTGGGTGTTGTTGCAGACGGAAAAACCTTGTACTTTACATATCCTGACAAGGTTTGGGAATGGCTGAAAGGATGGAGAGTAGTTGGGAAAACTGGACCCCAATCGAGACCTGGAATAGGACGACCTGAACCCAACACCCCAGACAGAACACAGGATTCGGGCGACCAGTAAAAATGACATGTTTCAATGCATCACTTGTCATGCTGCTCGACAATTCCACAAGACTCCACTGGGGACTAGTGTGAGGGGTTTGAGGGCTGCCTGCCGATTTGACACTGGTGCTACTTGGCATTGCTGCCTTTGCTGAGCGAGCACTTTCCTTCAACTTTTCATCTGGCTGTAACTCGGACTGGCGGCGAGAGAACTCTGGAAGATGGCTTATGACTTTGGTAAAAAAAAAATCATTCTTATGTGTGGAGGAGTGGATGGGTGACCACTTGGCAACAAACACAGCCTCCTAAAGTTTGTACTAAGGTGTGGGGCGATAGGCGCTGTACAGAGTTGGGGGTGGGGGGGCGGGCAGTTTCGAGTCCGCGAGCAAAGAGGGGGTTTGGGTTGGGGTATAAATTGAGTTTTTTGTTTTATGTTCTTTTTCTGACAGTTTCTTGGTAGCACCCTACCACCAATACAATGCCTGCCTGCTCAGCCGGCACCTCCGTCCTGACCTCTGGTCCATTCCCATACTACTCCATGCCCACCAAAACCTATGGTCACCATGATACTTTCATCATCTGTTACATTGACCTCTGGAGGCATCCAGGGGCCTGGGGTGACTTTGGGGTACGAGCCCCACTGGTCTTTGCCACCATAAATCCATGTCTGACACCTTATAGGCTTCAAGCTTCAAAGTGCTGTCCTGGAACGTCAATGGACTGGGAGAAAAGATTAAAGGAGGGCTGGTAATGCAATTCCATAAGAGGCACTCTCCAGATGTGGTTCTCTTCTTGGAGATGCACCTCTGAGACTACACCCATCGTGCTTATGATAGATGGGGATACAAAATGGAGGCTGACGCGGGGTACACCACTGGCTCTAGAGGGGTGGATATCCTTCAGGGTAAATCTATTCAGTTCACCATACAGGACACTTGGGCTGATACCCAAGGAAGATTTGTGGCGCTTTCTGTTCGGTGGGAGGGCACAATGCTCAACATGATCTCAACATAAGTCTGCCCGAGACTACACAATGCTGCGTTCTCAAACCTCAGTGCACTTGTACTCAGTCTCCCTGAAGGCAGATTGTTTGATGGCGATTTCAATACTTCCCTTTGTGAAACTAAAGATCGCTGGCTTGCCAAAAAGGCCATTACCTCCCGTCGTTCACTGGTTGACCTTTTGATGGCCCGGGGTCTTGTCTACACATACCAAGACTGCAATCCCTTATTTCACTCAGGGGTCCATAGTCTGCTCTCGCACATCAACTACATCCTCACCCGTTTCATTAACTCCCTCACTTCAGGGAGGTTTGCCATTTAGCTTGAGGTATGTCTGATCATTCCCCAGTCTGGGCAATTTACAGTCTGCCAGGCAAATGCGAGTGTCGGCAAACTGTACATAGTCCCTGTAATCTGAAGGTGCCCTACATCTGTGAAGCCACTGAGAAATATTTTGACGACAATGTGGGCACAGTTGAATCTGTGCAGACTCTGTGGGCGGCATACAAAGAGGTCATACAGTTTCAGGGCCTCTTGTTGATAGTGAGACATAATAAGTAAAACAGTGCCGGTCTGGAGACACTTGAGTGGGAGATCCAGGAGTTGGAATCCCAGTACCCAGGCTCAGAACACAGGGACTTGCAACACAACTTAAACCTTACACAGAAGGACTATAGTGACGCCACCACAGAAGATGCTAGAGCTAAAAAAACATGCAACTCCAAATCGCCGCTATGAGGTGGGTGATCTAGATGGGAAGCTTCTGGCCTGGTTTGACAGAAGGGAACTGTCAAGTGGGTGGGTACTAAAAATACTGAGTGATGAGGGGGAGTGGAAAGAGATAGACAGGGTGTGGCTAATGCCTTTGCATCCTACTTTTCAGATCTATATTCCACGGCCCTCACTGCCACAGCAGAGGAGTCTGGCAAATTACTTTCAGACATTCTGCTTCTGAGTCTTTCACAGACGCACAGTACTGGAACAAGACCCCATGGAAGACTAGGTTACTCAAGGATCTGTGACTTTAACTCCAGAAAGGCGGTGGGCCCCAATGGCATGCCTATTGCGTTCTACAAGCTTACCGCCTATAAAGGCGTGCCCAATCTCCTGCAAATATTTATGGAAAGCTACAAGTTGTGCGTTCTGCCCAAAGAACAGAGGTTGGCCATTATAGTGCTCATATATAAAGATGGTAAGCCAATGGACAACTGTACCTCATACCGGCCTATTTATCTGTTAAATGCGGAGGTCAAAATCCTGGCTAAGCTACTGTCTTCTCCGCTGGTCCGGGTGATCCAATAGTTTATCCATCTGGATCAATCCATCTTCATGCCAGGGTGGAACACCTCTCTTAATTTGCTGCGCCTACATGGTGTCCTAGGCCGAGCCGCTGGGATTAGGAGGATGCCCTTGTACTCTCACTTAAAACACAAATGGCTTTTGACACGGTTGAATGGCCCTTTATGTTTGAGGTCCTGGCCAAGCTGGGCTTTGGTCCATGTTTCATGGCATGGATACAGCTCCTCTACGCTAATAACCTGGCCCAGGCGATGGTGAACAGAGGCATATGCTCGATGTTTCAGCTCCGACATGGCACACAACAGAGATGCCCGCATTCCCCCTTGATTTATGCCCTGGTCCTGGAGCTGTTTGCTTCCTGGATCAGGTGTGACCCTTTGATTAGAGGACTGAGATGGACAGCGCACTGGAAGGGTAGAATTTACTTTCACACAGACAATATTTTACTTTATGGCACAGTCCCGGATTTTACATTTGACCAAATAATGCGCATACTTACTTGGTTCCGTTGAGACTCTGGTTATACTGTTAACTGGCATAAATCCCTTATTTACTTCCTCCACGGGCAGGCACCGCCACTGCTCAGTGATGGTGCGGCTCGCATTGCCACTGAATGGTTCTTTCCACTGGCAGTCCTTCAGGGTAGCGTTCCAACCCACTCTTTTTCCCCCATTGTACAACTCTAGACAGAGGGCCTAATTTAGCAGATGGAATAAATACAGAAAGAGTGGAGGAGGACTTTACTGCATCTACTCTGGCTGTTAAAATTAGAGATATGTGCCAGCCCACCGGACATCTCTATACACTGCAAAAACCACAGTCATAGCAGCTCCAGTCAATGTTGAAAAAGTTTATTAGACGGTTGGCCATCACATTTTTTTCAAAGGTTTTTTTTTCTACCATGTGTGGGAGTAATTTTTCTTTTTTCACTGTCCCTTACTGCCAGGATATACCTGAAGGTGATGACAGTAAAAAACAAAAAGAAACACTATAAATGGTTCAGACAACTGGATGGCTTACTTCCACTTGGCTCCTACTCAGTTGGGCTGTCGAACATGGACAGAGTAAAGATTGCTCTGTAGGGATAGAACTTAAGGTCTAACATACTCAAAATAGGAGGGCGGACCTTGAGTTTGGTAGACAGGGTACTCCGTCACCATTGCAACAGATCACCTGCCGTACAAACTCGAAATCAGCCCTAGAGGCACATATATTGCAAATCAGTACTGACCTGGCTTCTCATGAAAACAGTCCACCCCAAACGTTGGTCACCTCACACATTCACTCTTTGGCCCACTGCTTTATTAGTTGGGAAACTTGAGATTTACAAACTGTTAGAAATGGGAATTTCTGGTTGGCTAAGGCTTGCGCCAAAGCCAGGCAGAAACCACCATTCTAAGTCAGGGCAAGGAAGTCACCCGCCAAGATAACCCCTGCTCACCCTCTTGGTAGCTTGGCACGAGCAGTCAGGCTTATCTCAGAGGCGATGTGTAAAGCATTTGCGCACGCACCCACCAGCAACAACATCCCAGGCCCCCCACAAAAGGAACTCCACACAAGGTTATATAAAAAAAGCCTTTGTATTATCAGAACACATCATAATTATAATCACATGATGTACATTGGGACAACTGGCACAGCAATATTTACATGGGATTATGTACTTGGGACAGGGCCACATGGACCACTGTCAGGAATAAGCACTTAGAACTAGAACAATTGTATCATCAAATAATCATGTAGCACACAACCAGTAACCACTGGTAAAAGGTAAGTTCCACCTACGCAACCCTAACCACCTTAGGAAAATATTACGCAGGGAACCATGAACTCACTAGTATACCTATACTAGGGAAAAACAACCACCTAAGCATAAACATACATTTAGGGGTATAGGCATGACACATAATGCATAAAACCACATTCAGAGGTGTCAGAACACAGGGTGCACAAAACATACTGCACACAGTACATTTCCTAACACCCAAAGCATTAGCGCATGAATCATAATAGCATATAAATCACATTTAGCGCAGAAATTACATGTAGCCCATAACTCAGATCCAAGTCCAGGTCGCGCCACTGCGCCAATACCTAAACGTAGCAGCTGCCCACTACTTGCTGGGCAGCTGGGGGCAGGGCCTAAACGCTGCAGCTGGCACTAAGTGCTGCGCAGCTGTGGAAGGCCAAGTTAGGGATGAAGGAGTGCGACTCACTCCTAGGTCCAGAGAACAAGTCCCTAGGAAGAAAATAACCTAAACGGTGCAGCTGCCCACTACTTGCTGGGCAGCTGGAAACTCACAACTGCGACTGGGGCCCTCACTAGCCCCTCAGGACAAAACTGCTCCAAACATGGGGAGCCCTCTAGACTCTAGAAATAACTGGGCGCATTTGAGCACTCTTGCTCTTGGAATAAACCTTTGCTCATCGATTGGAGCCCTCTGGCTCTGAGTAAACATATGCCCAAACGCTGGAGCCACGGGGCTCTGGAGCCTGAATACCATGTTGGAGCGGCCCACTATCATCTGGGGCTGCTCAGGATTAGGCACGGTGCCCTCTCTGGCACCTCACGGGCTCTGTGAAGCAAGGGTGGCCCCCTGGGCCACGCGAGCCACTTTTTGGAATAAATGCCCCATGGAGCGCACTGGCTCCTTGAATAACTTGTCGCCACTAGGGGAGACTAGCCCTGGAACAAATGTGCTCCTATTGGAGCCCCCTAGGCTCGTAAGAACAAATGTGCCCATTGTTGGAGCCATCCAGGGCTCAGTAAGTAAATATGGTACCTCTGGGGTAGAATATGGGCACCGAGGGGGGGGGCGGGCACCGACAACGTCCCCCGACACCACCCCCCTAAGCAACAAAGTGTGGGCCCCTCTGTGCTCCCTGAAACAATGGGGGCTTCTGGCGGAGCCATTCTGGCTCAGAAAAACGTTGGAGCCACTGCCACTCTGGGCCTCCCTGAAGGCTGAATGAGCCCTGGCGCCCTCACACGCCCGGAGCTCTCCCCCAGCCCTTCTAAACTCACCGGGCTGGCTGCTGGGGATCGGGCTCCTGTCTGTGGGTGGTGGTAGCGCTCAGCGGGGCTCGCTCTCCTCATGGGAGCCCCGCCTTCCTCATGCGCCCGCTTCGCCAGGTCTTCACCCGTCCCCCATCTCGGGACCTGGGACTCAAGGTGTGGAGCCTTCATGGCTCTGGGACAGCTTTCCTATTCTTCGGTTGGGCGCCAGCCAATCCCTGCACGGTGGCGGGAGGGACTTCCTTTGGCAACCCGGAAGTCCCGCCCACAGCCAGGCGCGATGCGGCCTGACTTCCGGTTTTGCCCGCGGCTGCGGCGGTGACGGTGACGTTACGGGCATAGTACAGAGGGGTGGGAACCCTCAGTGCGTGAAACAAGAAAAAAAACGTGGTGGGCACCCGTCAAGGATGCCAATAAGCGGGGTGAGCACCCACGGAGTCCATGACCCAATTCAAAGGCGCAGGGTGGGCACCAGCAAGGCTGGCAAGATCGGGGGAATCCCTACGTTGGGGTTCCTTCAAGGATATTCGCAGTCCAGCGCTCCGAGGGGAAAACAAGGATGCCAATAAGCGGGGTGAGCACCCACGGAGTCCATGACCCAATTCAAAGGCGCAGGGTGGGCACCAGCAAGGCTGGCAAGATCGGGGGAATCCCTACGTTGTGGTTCCTTCAAGGATATTCGCAGTCCAGCGCTCCGAGGGGAAAACAAAGCACTCCCCCTTAGCTGGGCATTGTCCAGAAACAGTGCCTCTAGGCGCCAGATGAAACCAGAGGACCTGGCATAAAACAGATAAGCACTCCCAGGCGCAGGAGGGCTTCATGAAGTTTGTCCAAGGACCCAGAAATGGTAAGTAACACAAAGGGGGTCCCAGAAAAAGTCCTCTAGTCATCCAGGATATCCAGGGGCTGGGCAGGGCCCAGGGAGGCAAACCTTCCCCTGGGCCCCAGCAGCAGCACGCCCCTGGTAGATTCCAGACAGAAACAAGAACATTTTACAAGAGGTCAAAGCCTCTTTTTATACACAAAAATCCCTTTGTCTAAAGGTGCAGGGTGGGGGCAAAACCAGGCGCAGCTGGTTTGGGAGCACTCTGATGGGCTCAGCCCCTCTTACTATTCACTGGCCATGCTAGAGTCATTAGACGCACCACAGGGGGCGGAGCCAGCATTGTGTGGGGAAAGCCCAGCCCTATTCCGGTCCTAGGTGCACTCCCCCCTCACATCAGCATGCTCATCTCAACACTCACCACAGGGGCAGACCCTTTCTGACTCCTGGAGCCAGGCTCACCAGCCAGCTCCAGCCAATCACACGCCAGACACAAATTACACAACCATGCCTACTTTTAGAAGTGGCACTTTCATACTAGACACAATCATGCCGCATACATCATTGCGCAGCATTTAATCACACGAGTCCGCACATACTAAACTCGCACCTGCACTCCCCAAGCATCAAGAACTACCAGGGACACACACATTCCCCATGCATTCCTATGGAAGGGCAAGCCAATCTCACGCACGCATTCAGAGAGCGCACGCACTTTACACTGCGCCACAGTGCTAAAGTGCGCAAAGACCAGAAATCATTATAATTATGTAACACTAAAAGACAAAACGTTCAGGGGTGAACCTGCCAGAAGGGCCAAGTCCAACACAAACCCTGAATCTTGGTGATTAAGCTACGCCTCTACTTCACAAAATACATTTCATGCTATAAAAGAAAAAAGCAGTTTTATCAACCCTTTTAACTTAAGCAATCAACCTTTTTTTACAAAATGGATTGGCTAAAAAATACAAATTAAAAGCAGCAACAGAATAAGGCAAAAGTGCCAGATTTCAGACGGGAGAGAGTTTCAAATCCCTGTGACAACAGCACCACTTTAGCCATCTCAGACATAAAATGCCAGCAAAGGGGGCCTGAAGAAAGGCCTGCCCAGCACCCACGCAGGTCACTGGTACACTGAAGAACCATTTCTGGCATGGCCAAGGAGCAAGGAATCATAACACTTTGGTTCTAAAGCTCCTTGCCCTGCCACTTCTCAGCTCCCCAGACTTGCACAAGGGCGGGTGGAGCAATGAGTGTAAGACACCTTTTCACCCTGAGCCCTTCCTAACCGTGAGACCAGGGGGGCTGTTAGCTGCCTGGGATCTCCCCACCTGGCACAAACAGTGAGTGTATATAAATGCAAGTAGCTGTCAGTTGCTTCCATAATAAGGAACAAGCATTTGTCTACTGTACCTGCCCTCCCAAGCAGACAGTAAAAAAAAATAATGCAAGCCACAATTGATTGTTCTTTTTAACTTAGTTTTAGCGTTAGTGGAAAAAAGCATATTTTCTACATGTATCAAATGTAAGCACTTCTGTATATTGAAAGTAGTTTTTCAGTCTCCTTAATAACTAGTATTTATGAAAATATGCACTATTAATGCACCTAACTGAAGCAGCCTCTCTTTTTTATATATTTTTCATATCTTAATTGTTGACAGTCATGCTTCTTCTTTACATCCTAAGACTGCACACTCAGGCCGATTAGGATATGGGGCAGGCTTTGGTTGGCTTCACCCCTGCACTCAGACCCTGGTAGGCATGGTTAAAGATTGCAAGCAACCGGATCTGGAGTTAATAACACTGATTGGAGAATGTGGCCAATAGCATTTATTTGATGGGCATTAAGGAGGTATGCTACTATCAATAAATTATCAACATTAAGAAAAACATACAAATTCACCTTAAAATGTTGAGTTGAAGTGACATTATGATTACAATTCAAAACACAGAAAGATTTCAGTTAACTAAGCGGCTTTCAAATGCACCAGGTAGTGTCTTATTAATATTTAAAAGGGAGGTTGTGGCCTTTCAAAAGAGTTTATCTTGACAAGTCAAATTGAATGTTTTACTTTGGGACCATCAGGCTACACAGGGTAGGCATTTTGCACTACCACTTTAGTGGATGGCAATACAGGTGTTGCTGTGAACTAGTGGCATTTATCTTCCAGGCCCTAGGTACATCTTGATGCCTATACTATTTGACTTATAGGTAAGTTAAATATACCAACTGATGATATCTCAATTCAACCATATATAAAGGGAAAGAACGGGCAATTTTCTAATGGTTAGCATGGATAGCAAGCATACAGTTATAAAACCAGCAAAAATATAGAGCAAGAGAAAACCAATCTGGGGTTACTTCGTAGTAACGGCAGAGTTTGCACACCTTCAATATTATAACAAACGTACATGAAATAAAATACTAGAAAATAATCCCACTTAAACAGGCAAACCCAGTCATGCCTCACTTGGAATCCCCCAAAAATATAAGAGCAAAAAGTAACAACTTAAGACCCAAGATTCCTCCCAAAGTAATAAGCAACAGTCTAGTGGGAGTGGAAAGGAATGAAAAAGAACCATTTGGCTGATAACCGAAAACAATACCTGCAATGCACTAACATTAGCGCTTTTATCAACATTTACTTCGATAAAAATAAAGAAATTATTTGAAATGTGCAATAAAGACAGACTCATTATCATAAATACTTTAGTAGTATATTTATTTATCCTGTGGAAAACAACCAAAATCATTAAAACAGCAAACGCGTGTCTGCAAATTGATATGTAGAGGCCACACTCCCTCAGCTTTGGGAAGGTCATGTGAAAAAGCATTTGCATCTAACTCATCACGTTTATGGTAGAGGCCTATGACAGGCCGTTCTGTAATAAAATTATGGATAACATCTATTACAAAGCCCATTATGCGTAAATTAGGCCAGTGATTATTCCTTCTTTTAAGAGAGACACCTATAGGGGCGCAACTATCAAACGTGCAGCAGGTGCAGTGACATTGGGGTCCCGGAGTGTAAGTGGCCCACTAGACCCCAAATGCAGCTATTATTACTAGTACATCATGAATAGGGGCATTTCTGCTTGCTCATATTAGAATCTACGTGGCACCTTTGTTACATAACTGCACACAATTTGTTTTTAGGTACGAAGCAAGCATTCAGCTCAGGGACTCTTCTGTCTGTAACTCCGCACACAATGACTCATAAATAACGTAAAAGGGTGAGAGAGTGAGTAAAAAGGATGGATGGGTGTGTGAGTGAGTTGATGGATGGGTGAGTGAAAGAATGATGGATGAGAGAAAGGATAGATTAGTAAAAGAATGGGTGGATGAGTAAAAGGGAGGGTGGAATGAGGAAAGGGCGGATGGATGGATGAAAGAAAAGTGTGGTTGGATGAGAGTGAAAGGATGGATGGAGGAGTGAAAGGGTGAATGGATGGATGAGTGGATTGAAGTGTGAATGGAAGGGTTAACAGATGGATGGCTGAGTGAAAGGATGGAAGGGTGGAGGATGAGTTAAAGGGTGGATGGATAAGTGGAAGGGATGATGGACAGATGGATGGAGTGAAAGGGTGTATAGATGGAAGTGAGAGTGGATGATGGATCAGTAGAAGGATGGATGAGTGAAAGGGCGGATGGAGAGATGGATGAGTGAAAGAGTGGATGAGGAGTCAATGGGTAATGGGTTGATGGTTGGAAGGGTGGATGGATGAGTGAAATGATGGATGGCTGAGTGTAGGGTGGATGGCTGAGTGAAAGGGTGGATGGCTGAGTGAAAGGGTGCTGTCTACACCTTGCACGGACACCTCTGGGGAACATTTCATTGCCAGACCTGCTCACTGGGCACTTGTAGTCACTCCCGGTCACCCTCCCGCTGCCGCAGCTTGACACCCAGCGGCCGCCGAGAGGAGGGAGACTACATCTCCCAGACTGCTCGGCTTCGCGGCGGAAGCCGCCACCGCAATTTCCGCGCCCGGAGGCGCCTTAAACGAACGACAGCCCCGGTGGAGCGGGCGCTGTCTACACCTTGCACGGACACTTCTGGGGAACATTTCATTGCCAGACCTGCTCACTGGGCACTTGTAGTCACTCCCGGTCTCCCTCCCGCCGCCGCAGCTTGGCACCCAGCGGCCGCCGAGAGGAGGGAGACTACATCTCCCAGACTGCTCGGCTTCGCGGCGGAAGCCGCCACCGCAACTTCCGTGCCCGGAGGCGCATTAAACGAACGACAGCCCCGCGTCGCGGGATCGTGCGCGGGTCACGCCGGGATAAGCCCGGGACAAGAGCGAGCCCTCTGTGGCCCACAGAGGCCCTCAGAGGACTGGACTGGGCCTCTCTCTTTGAATTTTATTTTTACTCCCCGTTTTACAGTAAGATTACGGAATATTTGCTGCATTCCCCGATGACAATTTTGTATCATTAGGTCCCATGTAACTAGTGACAAGTAGCGATTACATTGATAGAAATGGCCTCCAAACACAAGAGTGATAAATCTGAAAAATCTGGAAGTAGGGGAGGGAGAGGAAGCCTAGCCGGCACTTTAGATGCTTTTATAACGAGGACATCAGCAGCCCTGGAAAAAGAGATTGATTTAACTGTATGTCGCATTTCTCTCGACCCAGTGTTTTTAAGAAGATCTTCACTCGGGAGTATTGCGACAGTACCCTCACCCGAGCAACCCCTTACTCAGATTATACAGACTTCTCAACACCCCCGAGACTTACCCACTATTATAGATGTAAGTGAGATCGATATAAGTATAGATTCCTTTATGACATATCCTAGTGCGGGGTCGGACCGTAGAAATAGCAACAAGTCTGTAAATAATCAACAAATAGAAGTAATACAAACTGAGGGTATTTCGCTAACTGTCCCTAATCAAAAACGTAAATGTGGAGGACAATCGCCTAAAGGCGGCGGTTCTAAAGAACCAAAGGTAGCTACCCCGAAATACTTTAAAAAGATAAATGAGGACAGAACCAAGATACCCACTCAGGTTGTGAAATCCGGTCTCAAATCAAATCATCGTAGGGAGGAAACTATTAAAAACCCGTTGGAGGGTAAGAATAGTGTTGAATGTTCACTTGAAAACATAGAAAAATTGGGGAGATCTTTAATTCTCCCCCTGGTGGAGCGTACTAAAAGGATTGGAACTCATCTTGAGGCACTCGAGAAATTAATACAGGGGAATGTTGTAATGCTAAAAAAACTGGCTGACAACAGATCCGCCCACCTTGTTGATCCTCCAAAATTAAAAATCAAACAGAAGACCCTAATTAGTGAAACAGTGGAACAAAAAGGGAAGGAAACACAAAAACGTACCAACACAAAGGTAACTAGTAAAACTCCACAGAGAACTAACAAAACGATAAGGGCTGTTAATGTAGATAGAGCCCAGAAGAACATTAGAACGAGCACAGATAAAGTGAGGGAAGGGGATGACTTTGTAGATCTAGCAGGAAGAAGAAACACTGCCAATAAAAGGAGGACCGACTTGCCACCAGAATCATTCCCATATGTCATTGTGCTAGCGGGCGTCCCCGAGCGGAATGGTCAGAGGGTTGAGACCTACCATGAATTAAAAAATAAAGTTATGTTCTGGTTAGGAAAAAATAGACCCCTAAGACCAGACTTACAAGGGGAAATTATGAACGTCCAGAGAACCAGCTGGGTGGGACATGAGGCCCAAAATATCGAAGGTGACTGTATTATAGCGAATTTCAGAGACCCTTGAGTTGTGTAGTTCATTAATGGCTTCCAGAACTGTGATAATCTTGGGGGAATTGTTACTCTAGACTTAAGTTACTTCTATCTACCGCCCCCCATTTTGTATGGCAGATATAGAGCCCACCCTCCCCGCTATGAAAGAAATGACCACCAACTAGGAAGCCTATTTAATGGTGCCCCAACAACTAACATACATCGAGGATATTTCCCCACTAACTATCCCAATACTCAACTAGCAGGGTATATATATAATTCACCAATCAGTAATCGTTTTGACTGTTTATCCGGTTTGGGGGGTGTGGATTGACAACCGAAGGATAAATTTAATGCTACTGAAACTAGTATCGCTAATTCTTCGATCCCGCCACATAAGGCTTATCATGAAAATTTGGCTATCCCAGGATTAGTGGAACCCAATAATTTTGTACCAGGGATGGTCCTTCCTGAAAATTTGGATGGTGCACTGACAAGGGAAGAAATTCTAAGTGGGGGTATAAACAGCAATAATTCTGACTGCGAGAGAGCAGAACCTAGTAGGTCCATTATTGACCCCGGAACCCCTGAAAAGCCCAATGTAATTACTGTGAGGAAGGTAAATGCGGACGGGGGGCCTGCAGAATCCCCTAAAGAAAGTTCTGTGTGCCATAAATTAGGTTTAAATGGAGGGCCTGGAGATAAATGGTCCATTACTTTTTGGAACATAGCTGGCCTTAAGGCCAAATTAGATACCCCAAACTGGAAAAAATGTATTAATAACTGTGATGTTATATGTTTGCAAGAGACATGGGCTAAGAAAGAATACCATATGAGTGGTTTCAAATCTATATTCATCCCAGCCATAGGATCTGTACATGGCCGAGCAAAGGGGGGACTATGCATGTACATTTCAAACTGTTTTATATGTAAAAAAATTGAGCTGTATTTCCATAACTGTTTTTACCATATTGTTGGGCTACATATTAATACCACTGTTTGCATATTGTTAGTAAATTTCTATATTAACATCCCTGTATCAGATATACCAGTGGTGCTCAAAACCCTGAACTCTAAACTTTATAGCATAAACAATAGTAAGCACAAACAGTTCATTGTCATATGGGGCGGTGATTTTAATTGTGCCCGAGCAGGAACAGGAAATTGTGGGCTAACGGTGGATAGGGATACCACATTGTCGCATTTTGAGCACTCAGTAACGGAAACTGCTTTAAATGAGATTATGTTTAATAATGATTTAGGGTTCTCGAATGAACTATGTAGCACTGAGGCCCCCTTCTCTCTTACTTTTAATGGCAGAGGTCTACTCTATACAATTGGCTTAATCCTAATTTCCTCATGCTATAGGGATAGCATTGCCAGTTATAATGTTTTAAAATCTCCCCTAAGTGACCATTAACCAATCAGGGTAGAATTATCTGACCCACAACTGACTGTGCATAAAAGACCAGAGGTCTCTTCTGAAAACATAGAAATCGCCAGGCAGAACGGATACGCTTTAAAATGGTCTAAGGTGGTTCCCGATGAGTTTCTTAGCAATCTAATTAATGCGTGTAATACGAGTTTTTCTGTTTGTTTGGATATGGCATCTGATGATGCAGATATTATAAGTAATTTCAGAGAAATAACTGCTTGTATAAAGAGAGGTCTGTGGGTAAATGTCAGGAAAAACACGACCCAAAGGAAAACAAGAGGCTGGTTTAAATCAGCATGCTGTAAGGCCCAGAAGCAATTAAAATTGGCTTTGCATAGGCATGATAGAAATCAGACCCAGATAAGGGCCCTACGCAGAGAATATAAAACTGCACTTAAAGTTCAAAGAGACTTGATGAGGAGAGAAGCATGGACAGCTATAATGGAGGCCTCTGAACTAAAGGATATGACGGCCTTTTGGAAAGCAGTCATTGCCCCATTTTTTAAAGATAGTACAAAGGCTCGAATTGAGATTGATGTTACAGAGGATGAATGGGTCAAGCATTTTGAAACACTTTATAGCCCAGTATCAATCACCACTGACACACTGAGAGAAACAACGTTTAAGGGGAAGGGCCCTAAAGGGTTGCAACTCAACTTTTCCTTGGATGAGGTAATTAAGGGCATTAACTCTAGTTTAGGGGGAAAGGGACCTGGCCCCGATGGTGTCCCAGTGGACAGTTTTTTTAAAAAATGTACCCCTTTGGGCACCACTGCTTACTAGAACTTTTAATGCTGCTTGTACAATAGGATTGATTAGCACCTGGTATAAGTCGATCATTATCCCTATTTTTAAAAAGGGAGATAGAGCAAGTTGTGTGTGCTATCGGCCCATATCCTTGCTTGACTCTACCATTAAAATTATTGGTAGAGTCATTTTAGATAGACTGCATTCATGGGCAGATGAACATAATATTATTAGCGACCTCCAATATGGTTTCCGCGAAGGAGTTAGCACCACTGAACAAGTACTTAATCTATCAATATTAATAGAGAAATATACTAAGGCTAAGGGAGGAA
Source organism: Lissotriton vulgaris (assembly GCF_964263255.1). Classification (NCBI taxonomy): domain Eukaryota; kingdom Metazoa; phylum Chordata; class Amphibia; order Caudata; family Salamandridae; genus Lissotriton; species Lissotriton vulgaris. The sequence goes on along the minus strand of NW_028247109.1, from coordinate 234,041 downwards.
GATTGTTTTTAACATTTTTAGGTTTGACATCTACCTTTGATTACGTAAATCATGGCAAACTATGGACAATTTTAACCCGGTTCGGAGTGGAGGAAAATATCATTACATTTCTAAGAGAATTAATTAATGGGGCTAGTGCAATGGTTAGATATGGTAAAAACGGGGAGTGCACAAGAGAGTTTAGTGTAGCGATGAGGCAAGGGTGCGTCCTCGCACCGTTTTTATTTTCTATTTATATAAACAGTATGGAGGAAACCCTATTACCGGATTGCACTGATATACCAATTGTTTCTGCTCTTCGTATACCTGCTCTTATTTATGCAGACGATGCTGTTCTCATGGCAAGAACCCCTATAGCCATGCAGACTCTGATTACCTCTTTTAGCACCTTTATGACTAAACTAGATCTACAGGTAAACTGTACCAAAACTTTCTCTATGAACTGTGGTGGTAACGTGAAACAGAAGAAAAAAACCATGTTCATAGGATCGATTCCTTTAGACCATACCCAAACATTCCCATATCTGGGGATTTTGTTTGATCATACTGGTAAATGGAGCAGTGCAATCAAAGCTAGAGACTTGCTATTTTCTAAATCTATAATGGCCCTTAAAAGAGCTTTTATATATATATATATAAAGCTAGTTGTGTTACGGTGGCAACCTATGGGCAGGAATCTGGGGTGATTCTAATGTCAGTAGCTTACAATTAACTGAAAATGGCTTTTTGCGTTATCTCCTAGCTGTCCCAGAGAGTACGTCCAGTTATAATTGTCATACAGAATTGGGTATTGCTTATCTGGAAGACTTAATTAAGGTGCAACCGATTCTTTTGTGGCATCGGGTATGGACTACTGAAAAATGCCACCTAAATCGCCTCATTCTGGGGGATGCCCTGAAATTAGACGGCATGAACAGGATTAAATGGCAGTGCTATATTAAGGCATTATGCGATATTAACCATCCAGAATTTTATGTAGATCCCTTGTTGATGTCTAATATCACCAGGAAAGCACTGAAACAGCTAAGTCTAAACTTTTTGGAGAACCGAAGAGAACAAACAGAACTGCTAAAAAAGACAGTGATCGCCCATCAATTGATATTAAAACCAAGGGTTATTCAGCCTTACCTAAACCTCCAAATGAAAGATCAAGAAAGGTTCCTGTTGACCCGATTTAGATTTGGGATATTGTTCAGACTGCTGAGCTTTCCTGTGATAAACGATTGGACAAGGGAAATTTGTAAATGTCCGTGTGATAACGTCTCCAATCGGATATCCATATTTTATTTTTTTTGAAGATTTTATTTAATATCTAGGAAAAGATGGATTATGCCTATTTTAAAATATATGAACATGAGACAGTGCCGCCCAGCTTTTTTAGCTATACAATCTTTGGATGATATTTTTTCAGTAGCATCTGTCTCAGCATTTCTTAAAAGTATTTTTTATCTACGTAAGACACTAATTATATAAAATTCATCATTTTAAACTCTAGCCCATGTTAAATATTGTGTTTCCTGTTTTTATAAAATTAACTATGATGATGTATTAACTGATGTGATTTGATGTACTTTATGGTTATTTATGAAATATAACCGAATAAAGTCTTTTGAATTTGAATTTGAATTTAAGAGAAAGGGTGGATGGATGAGTGAAAGTGGGATGGATGAGTGAAAGGGAGGATTGACAGATGGATACAGTGAAAGGGTTGATAGATGGATATAAAGAGTGGATGGATGGATGAGTGAAAAGGTGGGTGCATGAATTATGAGAGAAAGGCGGGATGGATGAGTGAGTGAAAGGATGGATGGCGGAGTGAAAGGGGGGATGGATGCAATGAGTGAAAAGAGGGATGTGTGGAGTCAAAGGGATGATAGATGGGTAAGCTTAAAGACAGATGAATGGATGAGTTAAAGGGTGGTTGACTGAAAGGATGGATGGATGAGTGAAAGGATGGATGAGAAAAATAATGGATGGATGAGTAAAAGAATGGAAGGATGAGTGAAAGGGATGGTAGAATGATGAAAGGGCGGACTGAAGGATGAGAGAAAGTGTAGAGGGATGAGTGAGTGAAAGGATGGATGGAGGAGTGAAAGGGTAAATGGATGAATGAGTGGAAGGATGGATGGAGGAGTGACAGGTGATAGATGGAGGATTGAAAGGCTAATGGATGGCTGGTAAGAAGGGTGAATGGATGTCTGGCAGGGTCGATGGATGAGTGAACAGATGGATGGCTGAGTGAAAGGGTGGATGGATGAGTGAAAGGGTGGATGGAGGAGTGAATGGGAGGATGGACAAATGTATTGAGTGAAAAGGTGGATAGATGGAGTGAAAAAGAACATGGATGGGTGAGGAGAAGAATGAATGAGTGAAAGGGTGGATGGAGAGATGGGTGAATGAAAGGATGGATAGAAAGGTTTGTTTGGAGATGGATGGATAACGTTAGATGTGGATGGGCAGATGGACGGAATTGTCAAAGGCTGAATGATGGATGAAAGAATAAATGGATGGATGATAGAATGTAAAGGTGAAATAGTATACATCAGCAGGTGGGTGAAAGAATGAATGAATAGATGCCTGGATGGACGAGACAAGAGAGCTCATCTGGGGAGTGTCCTGATGACTTTGCTTGGTGCCATAAAAGCTTTGGTTCGAAGTGAGTTTTGTTTTTTTCATTTTCTGGCGACTCCTTTGATTCAGATATTAACCTTCAGATAAATCTAAATTGTATCTAAGGGAACAATTAATATTAGTAATGAATGTATTGCTTCATGGCCTTTATTTCTCACTCCACTATACAGTAAATTTGCATCTGTAGTTTACATTAAGCTGTGACAAACGTAGCCAGCAGGCAGTGTTTTGAAAAATATAAAAACATCTGAGTCTGTGACAAAAGCCAGAGTTGAGCTCCACTGGTTACCGGTTAAAAAAAGAATAGCTTTGAAAGTTAGTATTTTCAGCAGAAATACGGATTTCGTAGCAAGGCACGGCAATTATTGAACAGACACCAAAGTGATCACCGAAGTACATCCTTTAAAAAATACAAAACTGAAAGTCTTGATTATTTTATGATCTGTGCTGGCACTGCTCTTTTGGTGCTTCGTAGTACTTTGCAAGAACTCAGCAGACCCTTTCTACTGCATCAAAACCCAGTGCCCTTCCTTCTGAATAGGAATTCTTTAAATGATTCCCTTAGGAGGATGAGGTTGTACATACGGTGCGATTCCAGATAAGGATTATTCTCTGCTATTCTTGCCTTAAAAAAATAGGTTCAGCTTCCTTCCATGTGGAAGGAAATATAGCCCCAAGAAATAGGTTCTGAAGGCGAACATTCCCTTGCGTGTCAGACTGCAAATTATGAACAGCATTTGCATTTTTTTTTTACCGGCAGCCAGTTCAACTGTGCAAAAGTCTGAGAAATATGATTTGACTTCATAGGCCTCAAAGACATGCTAGCAACTCAATATAGTAATCTCTCAAATATGTGCACACTATGCAAGCAGCATTCAGTAGGGTATTTCCACAAAAACTATCCATCTAGAATGCGAACTTTAAACTGAACATTTTAAAGCACATTACAATGCACATATTTTGGTAAAAAAGACGGGGTGAAGGGAGTTGATTAAATTGGAAATTTACTTCAATTAGCTTTTTCTTATGTTTTGAGTAAATTCCAGTGTTATTTGGAATCCACAAAGACTTGCAGGAGACCGCATGAAAGCTGCGACAGTTACTGGGAACCAGGGGCGATATTATGCATTGTCATTGTTTGCGCAGGGCGCACCTTTTAACACATTTGCTGCGGCGGCAATTCCGCCGCAGCGCTAGGGGGGAGGGTGGGCCGCGCAGCGCTCCCATGCTCGTGAGGGAACCGCTCCGTCACGAGCTTAGGGCGCGCTGTGCTTGTGACGGAGCGGTTCTATCACGGCCCGCATGCTCAATAGAACGCGCCGCGCAGGCGCGAATTCAGCGCCGCGCAGGCGCGCTGAGCGGGCCATTACGGAACCGCTCCGTCACCAGCACAGCGCGACAGAGGCTGGTGACGGAGCGGTTCCGTCACCAGCATGGAAGGGGTTAAAAGGTGTGCCAGACCCAAACAATGACAATATGCCCTATTATGATGTATGCGCTACCCCAGGGCAGCCGCGAACTCGCACTGACCTGAGGGCAGCGCATTCATGTGAAAACATGGAGCGGTCAAAGCATTCCTGTCCCGCAACGTCGGGGGGTCTCTGCTCAAGCAAGTTTTGCACACACAAAAAAGTATGTGTGAGTAAATATTTCTGCAACTGTAAAACTATATTTTGTGATACACAAACATAGCTTCACACACAATAAAAAAGGTTATTGGTGCGTGAAAGTTGACCTTATAGCTTTGTGATCTCGGCCTACCAGTGCTTAATTTGTAAAAGAAGGAGTGCCAGTGCCCTGGGGTCTGCTCGTAGTACCCACCGGCAATCACTGGCTCAAATGAAGCACTGGGGCCTCCTATGTTATACAGACGCAAGGGCATCAAGGATCTCCAGAGCACATGCATACATGTGTGACCACAGGTACCATTTAAAATGACCATGCACTGGTGGATTACTGGAGTTCGATACATGATCGAACTCCAGTAATCCACCAAGTTATGCGAGAGGGATTTGGATGTGACCGTGTTGCCAGAGGCAAGGAGATGCCTCCTTAATATCTGGGAGCCTACAGATCTAAACACAGCACAGACCAGGTGGGCTACTCTAGGGGCGATGATAGCGAAACGAAACATAGCACAGCAGTGGGGGTCCGAGAGACCGCCCTCACTCGAGGAATGGAAAGAGAGCATGGACTGGTGTATGTCTCGGGAGAAGACAGTCTATCTAGTTAGAGGCTGACCCCGTAAATGGGTAACTATTTGGGGGTTGTGGAATCGATACAGGGGGGAGGTTTGTTTACCACCGGTTGACACAATTGTGGATATATTTGCATCCCCGTAACCCTTGTATGTAAAAGTACTTCTGCCCCCCCTCCTTCTGTTGCCCATCCCCCCAAGTATTATTGATAGATGGTAATGATGTGTGGGAATGTTTACACCTCTGTTCTTTGCACGCTTTTGAATGCCTTGTATTAATAAAAAGAAATATAAAAAAAAGAAAAAAAAATGACCATGCCCCAATCTTTTACATAGTACAGGATACAACATCGTATACTACGTACCATGCTGACATGTTGCTATTGACTGCCTGGCCAGACTATGTCAAGCTCTATCCGACTGTCAACCACGAAAACCCTTGTTCAAATACTCTTTCCAAGCATATGGTAAACTTTGTGTGATTGAATGTGAAGCCTCCTCCATTAGCGACGGTTATGATTTCGTATTAAGATTAAGGGACCTTGAGCCAGTATTTTATCCAATAAATTAGAGACAGTTTCATTCATTACGTATGTAATGCCAGAACTATGCCAATACAAATTAATAAATACATTTAATCCGGAGTCTACAACTGTGCATCCTACTGGGCAACCCAGGGCCATTATTACAAAAAAGTTTAATAATGACAATTTGTACTTATTATCATGGAATATAAAAAGCCTGGGTAGTAAAATGAGGATTGGTTGAAGTTTGTTCCGCAATATGACATATGCTGCTTCCAAGAAACATGGCCATGGAGGGCATTAGCATTAATGGTTTTCTAGATTGCGAAACCAAGCCACCCGCTCTCGGAGGGGTCGGCCTTCGGAGGGGCTCACTGTCTGGGTGTCATGTAAGCTGGAATGTAGGCTAGAGAAACTCGAGCAGCTAAACTGTCCTCTAATGTTCAACGTGTGAGAATCTGATTTACGGGTCAAGGAGGTGGTGATATTGATATAGGAAATTTGTATATTCTGGAGGAATTTAGTACTTAGTATTGATAGAATTAGGGAGGATGAGGCTATTCGCATGTCATTTGGGGAGGGTAAAAGGGCGAAGTAGGTGTTATTCATTTGTAGAGATTTTAACACACAACCATCGGATGTTATTCGCAATGAAGTGATATTGGAAGATCGTATTTTGGGTATTCCTGAGTCAGTCTTGAGCAATTTCAAATCCACCAAGAAGGGAGGAGAATTTTCTGAGATTCTGATAAACTACCACCTGCCCTTTATTAATGGTTGCACCTCCTCAGATAGCCCTGCTAGGGCAACTTCTAATAATGGGAGATGTGCATTGATTATATCTTAATTAAAATAGAGGGCTGTCAAAGTGTGCACGATAGGACGGTTATCGGAAGAGTGATCATGATCCTGTGGTACTTTGCCTGGAATTATGCCTAAGGGAGGGTGCTATCGAAAATAGTCCAGTGGGAAGGAGGCATAGTTACATAATTGTGGTTCCGAACTGTTGGAAGAGTATAAGATGGAGCAGGGAGAAATATTTTCAAAAACTGCCATTGCTTGAGAGTATATTGATTAAGTATGGTTCTGTAATTTTTTACTTTCCTGAAAATGACAATGGTGCAACCCTAGAAGCCTACAACAAGATGGTAGAGTAGCTGAAGGCTCTGTGGTCTAAGCCAATTGGGCCCGAATACGTCTTGTTGCTTGGTGGGAAAAGGAGCACAAGGGTTACTTGGAATGATGAGGAATGCTATAGTATGAAGGGAGTTGTATCATCCGCCCTAGTACGACACTCTACCCACAAAGCAAATGACTATTTAGAGAGTGTAGGGCTGATTATAAACTCCTTCTGAGAACCAAGAAACTGCTGCACCAACTAACTCTCTGGGATGAATTAAAGGAGGCTGCACAGCCTGCCAAAGAATTCTGGGAATTGGTATCATGGTTGGAGAGGGGCTCAGTGTACATTATAGAAACTTATATTGGGCCATCTGTCTAGACTAGTCACTTTAGTAATTTATATAGCGTCCCATAAGGATCATCACTCAGCTCAACCCTCGTCAACACCTACATGGCCCCCCTTACCGCCATCGTCCAACGGCACGGCCTCGGCATTGTACTCGACTCCTCCCTCCACATGAATCGACAGGTCAACGCCGTGACCTCCAGCTACTTCAACACAATCTGCATCCTCTGTAAGACCTGCAAATGGATCCACCCACAGGCAAAGAAGACAGTCACCCACGCACTCATCACCAGCAGGCTGGACTACGGAAATACCCTCTACGCCGGCATCAACAAGTCCCTAGTCCGCAAGCTCCAAACAATACAGAACACCACTGCCAGACTCGTTTGCGGTGTCCTTTGAAGCGAACACATCAGCCAACGCCTATGGAAGCTCCACTGGCTCCCCATCGAGAAAAGGGTCACCTTCAAGATACTCACCTACGCCTACAAATGCCTACACAACACCGGACCCCAATAACTCAACAACAGACTCACCCCTCCATGTGCCCAAACGCAACCTCCCCTCCACCAACCTCCTTCTCGCCCAAACGCCGCACATCCGCAGAGCCAGAGCAGGGGGAAGATCCTTCTCCTAGACCTGGAACGAGCTCCCCATCGACATCAGACGCATCCCCTCTCTGAACTCCTTTAGGAAGGCGCTGAAGACTTGGCTCTTCGACTGATAAGGAACTGCTGGACCCCCTTCAGCACCTTGAGACCCTCACGGGTGAGCATATAATCCCCCTGATTGATTGAAACCTACAATCCCCCTGTCAGCCAGAGAGAACATCTGCTCTGGGCCTTGTGTAATTGATATCTTAGTACCAGAGATGCTGAGAGCCCAGACTGATGCAAAGAAACACAAAGCTCCAGGCCAAGATATGCTGCCTATTGATATATATTGTACAGAGCCGCATTTGTGAGGTAGCATCCTTACTAAAGTGCTCAATTTGCACTTGCTGAAAATGTTGTCCTCCCTTCATGATGTTCGCCCATTATTGAGCCGATCCATAAGAAAGGCGATTGATCCAGCACATCCAACTATCGTACGATCTCTCTTCTGGATGGTGCAGGAAATATTCTGGGGAAAGTCCTGCTCAACTGCCTCCAGGCCCTACGGTTATATATGATCTCTTAAAAGTTTTGAGTGGAGAGGAAGACATCACTGTACCAAATATTTGTGGACTTGAAAGCAGCTTTTGATTTAGTCGACAGAGAGAAGCTGTGGAGATCACTGGTGGACCTGGGTGTTGATCCCTTGCTAGTAATGGCAATACAGGTCCTACATATTAGTAACAAGACCAAAGTACGGCATCAGCCTGGCAGAGAGTGTACTGTAGCCTTTCCAGTCGAAAAAGGTGTCGTGTTTGCTCCCTTGCTATTTAGCCTTTTTTAAATGATGCAGCTGACTATTTGATGGAATACCCCATAGATATTCCAACTGTAGCTGGGAAGTGGGTGCCAATGAACAAGTTACTTACCTTTGGTAAGGATGTATCTGGTAGAGGCATATTCTTGCCGCAGATTCCTTAACTTAGAATACCCCCAGGCGTCAGACTGGATCCGGATAATTTTGTGCAGCAGCACCTCTGGGGTGGCGCAGTACGGCTCTGCCCTGACGTCGTCCATGGATGTGACGTCAGCGGAGCCATATATGCCCCGCCCCGGAGCGCCAACATCAGTTTTCATAAGACGACATTTCCGCTTCAGAACGTGAAGCCACTACCAAAAACTGTGAAAATATGGGAACAGTGTGCAGAAAAAGAAAAAACAAGGTATGGTGAAAAACATCACCATAGAAAGACAGTGCAAGGCACCGTATATTGTAAACAGGGAGGGAAAAGAACAGAGCACCACGCTGGGAGGGACCTACGCAATTGTTAAGTCCAAAACCTCCCCCAGAGGCAGAAGAAGATACAGAGAATAGGCAGGATTCGAACACTTGGCCTGTGTGAGCCTGTGCCACCAGACGCACAAGACTTACCATTGAGCCATAGCTCCTTGGTGAACCATCACAGCAGCCGGCAGAAAGGCTATATGACAGTGAAGGACAACCAGTCCAGGACCAAGGAGAAGGGACAAACTAGCATAAGGCGTCACCCAAAAGGAGACCTCAGATCCGAATAAGGAATCTACAGAATGCAGCATTGTCAGAGACTGCAACTGCTAGAGTGCAGGGGAGGCAAGAGACCTCAAGTGATTGAAGAAGAAGCAGGGAACGATAGGGGGTGGGTGGTAAAAGAATTAGACCCATATCTGACAACCCAGAGTAAGGGTTGTAAAGGACATATGGCATATGAGCATACTGTCCAATCACAAGAATGGGTAGAGCAGAGCCACAAAACAGAATGTAGCCTTGTGAGTCGTAGTGAAGAGAAGACGTCACCTCGTAGAGGAATAAAGCCACCCAAAGGGAGGCGAAGGCAAGAAACCCAACCTGAAAAGTTTGTCGGAGGACAGGCGGGCGTTTAGGAATCTGCGACTAAACTATGTCTCTACCAGATACATCATTACCGTAGGTAAGTAACTTGTTCATCTGATAGAGATGTCTGGAGGAGGCGGGACTGCAACTGAAACCCACTAAGGTCCAGAGAGGACCTAGCCATCAATAACCTGACCGAAACATGTCGTCAACCAAAGGGCAAAACACAGTGGGGACAGAAATGACAGCGCAGCCAACCACCAGACCCCTATGCTCTGAAGAGAGTGAGAATAAAGGGGAGGCTAGGGCACCACAGCCCATCCAGAATAACACGAAAACCCCCATATGTAGAGGGGATGGGAAAAGGCCAAGCGAAAACGCTTGTGCCTGAGCGAAAAATGCTGAACTTCAAAAGAAGACAAGCAAAGGGGCATGAAGGGTCTGCAGGATCCAAGGTGTCGGCAAGAAACCAGAGCTAGCCACAGCTAAACAGCTCGACCAGTGTAAAACACAGTTGAACCTGCTCCTGTAAAGATACGAAGGCATCAGGATACTGAACCCTGCCCAGTAAGGGCTGATATGGAACAAAAACACACCCAGTAAGGAAACTGGCGTGAAAAGGGAGTTCAACACATCACAAGAAGTAGAACTGAACCTATGGACCCAAAAGACTGATAAGTGGTATGGTGGAGAGAACGGAGACCGCCCCACATGTACCAAGAGTACTGCTGAGACCCTCGCCAGCCAGACATGTGTGAGAGCATTGAAAGGATGCCCATACACAACCAGAAGGACGCTCAAACGCGTCCAGAGGGTGCCTGTAGTACCATAACAGAAGAGCACCAGGAAGCAAGACAGCAGGAATAGCTGAGATGCACACAATAGCAAGAAGGCAATGGGCCACAAACACCGGAGAAGATCTGGTGCGGTAAGAAGACAGGGCCAATACCAAGGCAGAAAAGCTCGCACAAGCCATTAGGAAGAGCATGGCAGAGAAAAAGCCTCAAGAGGATGCTGAAACCCAGCCAAACCCAAGGACGAGGGTATGCTAAAAAGTACCCGCAGTTATACGGAAAGTGGAACTAGTCCAGGCTATAAGCACCATCTGACTCCGGTCCGGAAGAGAGAACAGTCTCCTTGCAGGACAATTAGAAGAAAAGACAAGCCTAACAATAGAATAGTCAGGACCAACTCACGTGTCCTAGTTGCCAAGAAGAGCGGAGTCCAAGGAGAACTTGCTCCATGAGTTTGCAACAGTAAGAATGCCAGTAAAACATAGAAATCCCTGCACAGAAGCAGCGGGATGTGGAGAAAACTGCTGGGGAATAAGCCAAAAGGCCATAACAACGTACAACAGAGAGGCCCACGACAACTCCTTACTGGTGAGAACAACCTAGAAGGTGCTGGCGCCAAAAGACAGACAATGTGACAAAAAGCAGGATGCCAGGCCATGCGAGGTAGATACTACACAGCATAGACCTAAACCAGGAGTCGAAGCACTACAGACAGTAGAGCGATGCAACCCTGTTGGACGCAGTAAAGGGGTACATGGGTCCCAGAGGGATACCCACAAGGAAAAACTCCAAGGGAGCGTACGAAGGCAAAGGCAGACACCTGCCACCAGTCAACACCCTACACATGGGACCCAAAAAGGTCTATTCCGTTAAATGGCATTTCTTGGAGGATCTCTCGAATATTATCAGGGAAGAGACTGTCGCGCATCCAGGCATGGCGGCGCAAAGTCCCCGACCATGCAAAAGCACGGCCCACCGAGTCTGTGTTATCCAGGGAGGAGCGTATTGAAAAATGTGCCGTCTCCTTGCCCTGAAGGACAAGACGCACTATCTCTGGGCGCAATTCCTCTGGAGGAGAAGGAAGAAGGTTAGCCATGGAGTCCCAGAGTGCGGAGGCGCACGAGCAAACACGCATGTAGTGTTTTAAGCACAGATGGCCGCGCCAGAAGAAGCAAAACGTTGTCTTCCACATGCATCCAGCCACCAGGATTCCTGAGTGGGAGGAAACAAGGGCGAAGTGGAGGAGTCTTGTAACCCAAAAGCCGCCTGAATTACCAGGCCCTGAGCTGTAGGGTGGAGGGACAGGCAAAGTGGATCCCCCGGGGCAGGACAGTGCCTACAAGCAATGGCAAGATTAACCGGGGCTCCAGAAGAGGGCGGTGCCCATGTGCAACACAGGACTTCTAATAAAGCACCCCCAAGGGGTAGCAAGGGCTCCACGGGAATAGACTCAAGATGAAGTAGATCCATTAAGGGATCAGGAATGAGGGGTACAACAGGAAGCTGAAAGCCGAGGATAGCAGCGGCCTTGTTGATATTCCGCGCATAGGCGGCCCCTAGTCCAGAAGTCACCCTCGGAGGGGACAAGAGGACATCTGTAGGAGACGGTTGGAGGCTAATCCTCCCAGTTGCCATAAAGAACGGGCCGGGGAACGACCCGAAGGCCATGCCACACTAGGGTCCTGCACCAGAGGTCCCTGACCATGTGAATCAGCAGCTTCCGCAAGGGCTGCAGCAGACACCGGTGTCACCTGACACCGCTGAGGAGTCAGAAGCGAGGAATCCGGTGGGAGGTCAACCTTAGGCATGGACACCGTTGTCGATGAACGCATGGACACCGGCAGCGATGGATGCGTCGATAGCGGCGTTGGTGGGCGCCGTGTTGGAGTTGGCTGGACGTCGCATGCCTCCACTTGGGGTGCTATCTCTACATCGACCGGCGTGGGGCCATGCGTTGCCCTAGATGTGAATCAGGCTTAGAGCTAGGTGTAGGTTTGGATGTCAAGCTCTGCTTCGGGTCCGACGTGGAGACCGTCGCCGAGCCCAGCGTGGAGCCCGCCGCTGAGCCCAGCGTGGAGCCCGACGCCGAAGCCGGCGTCAAGCCCTGCGTTGAGCCCTGCATTCCCGACGCCGGGTCCTCGCATGAAGCTGCACAGGGCTATGCGTTGACTGGCTGTGTGAGCCTGGCGTCGCAGGAGTTGCTCACGCCGCTTCCACCGTCTGCGCAGGAAGCCGCACAGGGCTATGTATTGACTGGCGGTGTGTGCTAGAGCGACCAGCGCGGTCTTGGCTAGGGCCCAACGTCGTCGCCTCAGCTCCGGTGTCGGTGCATACAGCCCTGGTCGGGGAAGGATCCGCCGACGTGGGCCCGGCCTGAGTACCCTCCGCCTCTGTGGGGATCGAAGGCGTGCCAGGGAGAGAGGGAGACTCGAAGTAGGCCTGAAGAGCCTCCATTTGGGCGCTCCATCTCCTGGAAGCAGAGGGTATTGAGGAGGTGACCTCCAGGCACCCTTAGCTTACCCCTTACGAGAGGAATGAGCGCCAGCAGCACGCCTACAAGAAGTGGACCTCAGTGGATGCTTGTGGCTCCGCTTACCTTTTTTAGGGCGCCGGTCGCAGGAGCAGCCTCGGGAACGAGCCCCCCCCCCCCCTGGAGAGGGAGAGCGGCGACGAGAAGAGGCTGGGCCGGACAGCCGTGCAACCAACAGCTTCATACGGCATTCGAGTAGGGATTTCGGCTTTATCTGCTGACAGTCCCTGCATTGTTTGGAGTTGTGGTGCACACCAAGGCACCACATGCAAATAAGATGCGGGTCAGTGCCAGAAATCTGACGCACACAGGCCTCACAGGCTTTAAACCAGGAGGGCATTGCACACTGTTCCAGTACGACACCAAGGGTACCGAAAAGGCCCACAATTAAGCCAGGAAGTGCTGGTTTTCCAGGATCCGCGATGTGATGCGGGAAAGAAGAAAACTGATGTTGGCGCGCAGGGCCGGGCATATATGGCTCCACAGACGTCACATCCATTGCCCCCCACTCCCCCACCCCCGGCGCGCAGAGGTGCTGCTGCCCAAAATGTTCCTGATCCAGTCTGATGCCAGGGGGTATTCTAAGTTAAGGAATCTGCGGCTAGACGTCTCTATTAGAAATTATTATACGCGGATGACGCACAAACAGAAAATGCTGCCCATAGGCTACGAACACATTTTGTGGAGTATTATGACAGGAAGTCATTAACCCTCCCCCTGTTTTAAACCTTCATTGAAGGTATTCCCCTGAATAATGTCAGGCAGTTTGACTATTTGGGAACTCGATTTACAGAGAATTTGCAATGGTGCAGCCAAATACCGAAGGCTACGCTAATTTTGAGACAGCGGGCCGTAGCAGTTTTAAAGTTTAGACATCAGAATGGTGCCAGAAGTATTAGAGTTATTTTACAAATATATAAGCAAAGGGCAGTGGTGGCCACACTGTAAGGTGCAAAACTATGGGGTTTGGAATGTCTGTCCACTCCAAATAGTTGAGAATAATTTCCTCCGAAATTTGCTGGGGCTTGTGCCAGGTACCCCTCTAGCGGCACTATACACAGAGCATAATTTTATTCCTAAATCAGAAACTATTGCTCTCAGGCCAATTCTTTACTGGGTAAGACTGGTAAGAAACCCTAAGACCACAGTTTATTGAGAAACCCAAGTGGCGGTCACACCTAGCTGCTCCTGCCAAGGCCATATATGGTCGTCACATGTACAAAAAATATTAAAGGAACTACAGTTGATATCTTTTTGGGAAGCTCCTAGTAGTATTAGAAAGGATACTGCTGATTTGATTAAAGAACGGTGTCATGAATACATCAATCAATCAATCAGGTGTTTGTTAAGCGTGACTACTCACCCGTAAGGGTCTCAAGGCGCTGGGGGGGTTGGGGGGGTTGCAGGTTCCAGTCCATCAAGGAGGGGACAGTCGAAGAGCCAGGTTTTGAGGTTTCTTGCTAAGATGGGGAGCGATGTTTTCTATCTGAGGTGGAGTGGAAGGTCGTTCCAGGCTCTGGCCGCGAGGAAGGAGAAGGAGCAACCTCCCGATCTGGTCTTTCTGGTGCGGGGGACCACGGCGTCGGAGAGCTAGGATGATCGTAGGGTCCTTTGGGGTGGGTGGAATTTGAGTCGGCTGTTCAGGTATGCTGGTCCGGTGTCGTGGAGGGCCTTGTGAGCGTGGGTTAGCATCTTGAAGGTAACTCTAGCTTCAATGGGGAACCATTGGAGTGTGCGCAGGTGCTGGGAGATGAGGCAGTGTCTTGGAAGGGTGAAGACCAGTCTTGCAGCGGCGTTTTGGATGTTCTGTAGCTTGCGGGTGAGGTTTTCTTTATCCACAATAGAGTGCATTGTCGTAGTCGAGCCTGCTGGTGACTAGGGCATGAGTATCAATCTTTATGTGTTCGAGGGAGATCCATTTGAAGGTCTTACATAGGAGGCAGAGGGTGTGGAAGCAGGAGGACGGGACAGAGTTTATCTGGCGGTCCATTTTGAGCTCTTTGTTCAGGATGATTCCCAGGTTACGTGCGTGGTCCATGGGGTTGGGCGGGCTTCCGAGGGCAGCGGGCCACCAGGTGTCTGGGATGGGGCCCATGATGAGTACTTCCGTTTTGTTGGTGTTTAGTTGTAGGCAGCTGTTTTTCATCCATTTGGCAACAGCTTCCATGCCTTCTCGAAAGTTGTGTCTGGCGGTGTTGGGTTCGTTGGATAGGGAGAGGATGAGTTGGGTGTTGTCTGCGTATGACACAATGTTGAGTCCGTAGGTCCTGACAATGGGAGCGAGCGGAGCCATGTAGACGTTGAAGAGCGTAGGGCTGAGGGAGGACCCCTGGGGGACTCCGCAGGTGGTAGGTGTAGGGTCCGAGAGGAAAGGGGGGAGTCTCACCCGCTGTGTTCTACCGGAGACCGGAGAGGAAGGAGCGGATCCAGTGGAGGACTTTGTCTTGGATTCCTGCGTCGTGGAGTCTGCGTATTAGGGTGCAGTGAGAGACTGTGTCGAACACCGCTGAGAGGTCGAGGAGGATGAGGGCTGCTGTTTCTCTTTTGTCCAATAAGGTGCGGATGTCGTCTGTTGCGGCGAGGAGGACGGTTGCCGTACTGTGTTTTTTTCTGAAGCCGGATTGGGAGGAGTCGAGGATGTTGTGCCCTTCTATGAATGTGACGAGTTGGCTGTTGATGGCTTTCTCGATGACTTTCGTTGGGAACGGGAGCAGGGGGATGGGTCTGTAGTTTTTTAGGTCGCTGGGGTCTGTCAAGGGTTTCTTCAGGAGGGGGTTGATCTCAGGGTGTATTCAGTCGTCGAGGAATGAGGCGGTTGCCAGGGAGTGGTTGATGGTGTGGTAGAGCGTGGGTGCAATAGTCTCAGCGGCTCTGTTAAAAATGTGGTGGGAGCAGGGGTCCGTGGGGCCCCCGGAGTGGATTCAATTCGCGTCATCAGTGTGTCTTCGGTGGTGAGGACTGTCCAGTTGTCGTTTGCTGGCTTCAGGGTGTAGAGGTGGTTACTGAGGGTTCGTTGTGTTGGTTGTCTTCATCAAAGTTGTCGTAGATGCCCTTGATTTTGTGGTGGAAAAAGATGCTGAGTTTGTCGCAGAGGTCTTGTGAGGGAGGGATGTCGGTGGACTCGCTGGTGGGTTGGGCGAGCTCCTTGATGATGTTGAAGAGTTCTTTGCTGTTGTGTGCATGAGTGGAGATTCTGTCTTCAATCACTTTCATACATGAAGAAAAAAACATGCTGGGAACTACAGCCGGGATCTCTTCTGAGCAATTATTTCAGTAACATCTATGGCCGATCGTGCCCAGACTATCTAGACATACTATACACTGAATTAAAGCGAACATTGTACTTAAGATTCTGGCTAGGTATCCTCCTAACCAGGGATTTCCTTATACGTATAAATATATTTGTTGGCTGATCCAATTGCTGTGATTGTAGCTTTGGTGGTCTGGACAATCAAATCCATTTTATGCAGTTCTGTAAAAAAATATGCAGCCGCCCGGCGGAGGTGGCTTTACCACCTTTTAAACACTATGTGGTCAGATGTGCTAAACTAGCAATGGTGCTACATATTAAACCAGACGATATGAATGTGGTCACATCTGTAGCATCATATTTATAGGTTATGTGGCCCTGCTAGGGAGAGGTGCCCTCACCACTAGGAATATACTGAAGTAGGTAAGGGGTCTATCAACCTGGTTGTTTTCCATAATTGAACACACTTACTTTATGCACAAGTCTGCACTGCTTTTATGCACTGCACTTTAACTCCCTGGGTGGGTTGACAAACTGTTTACATCTGAAAAGATGATAATTCCCAAATGTTCTAATGTTTTCTAATTGATAGAGATGCATAAGTTTTATCTTATTCAGGATGTTGCCTAAGGGTTATGTGTACCTTTTCCATTGCACTTGCACTTTACTGTGTCTGAAGAATTTAAACATGCTCTTTTTCTTAGGAATATGCCTTTGATGAAAACACTTTTGTTAGCATTTCATTGTACTTGTTTTTTATTTTCTTCAATTAATTTATTGATAGATTGCTGTGCTCACGTTTTTATTGACATGTTATCATAGTGCACGTTTTAAAAATATTTTAAGGGTGTCAAGTGAAACAATAAATAAATAAATAAATACTGTAACACTGAAAGACATTTAATCTGAGTAAATTGACATGGAGGACAGGCAAATCGTGTCTTTTTGCTCAGCTTTCCACCTTTGCATTTAAAGAAAGATCCTTACCCTGTTGGTGACAGTGTAAATACACAATTTCTTCTAAACGAATAGTCATTGCATAGTCCCAGTAGACACTAGAAGAGATTAAAACAGAAGTTCTATTTAGTTTTGTATTTACATTCAAAGACACGTATTAAACAATATTGTTATTATACTGTCAAACATTAATGATCAAGTCATTTGGCAGGGGCAGTCTTCCATGAATACCACCCCCCCCCAAAAAAGTGCAAGTAAGCCATTTTTGTAAAATTATAACCTACATTCACAAACCGCTGTGTCCTCCTTAGCATTTTTGTACAATTGCCTGCATTGTTTTGAAACTGTTTACCAATGCATTTATTAAGTCTTTTGCTATGGTTAACTTGCAGTGTCATTAGTGCAAACCATTGAAATGAAATGAAAAATGAAATGAATGAAATGAAAATGAATTTTGTAAAGCGCAGAATAGCTGCCCGGAGGCGTCCCATTGCTTGTTCAATTTGTTTAAAACAATACTATTTGTGAAAATGTAACATACAAATTACTCAAGAACAGAAATCTATCTATCAAGAGAAGCCCAGCAATCTATCTGTCTGCCACTTGCAATGTTGTAACCACTACAGATTAAAAGAGCATTGTGTGAAATTTCACCACAAATGAGCACAATTATTTTTCACAACAGACCACTCTAAGAAGGAAGATGAAATTTCCGACCAAAATAATGTTTTAGTTTATTCTAGGTCTAAACCTCATACACTTTGCAACAGCAATATACATTTGTAATAAATGTACACAGCCATAAGGATATATCATTATTAGAACAACACTACAAACTATTAAAGCCATTAATAAAAAAATAATGCTGAGGTGGGAGTAGTTAGTAGTTATTATCAGACAGACTCAATATTCTGTAGGGAGATTCAATGACTGCATCCTTTGAGTACCTGCTCACGATATATACTACCACCCCATATAGTACATTTGTACCTGTGATAGAATGTATAAAAATGGTTGCAGTAGTCCTCCTTCTTACTTAGTCGATTGTTCGCTACGCAAATACCTCAAATCAGTATAGTAGAAATGTTAAGTTGCACATTTAGCAGTTTTCTTTTGCATCTTGTGTCCAGAGAAAATTATTATTCCCCAATGGAAACCCTGTGTTGTTCACTACAAATAAAGTTTTCGATGAACCCTTTCCAATCCCTGCATAGAGACACAAGGCCACTCAATAAGACCTGGTAGGCTGGCCTCCACACGTATGGCACAGCAGAGGTAACCAAGAGACAGGCAACATACCTAATGCAGAGTTCCCCCCTGAAAGGGAGGGGAAATTCACCAAAAGTCAAAGTGATTAGGAAGGCCGTTATCAAGCAACCCACAACCTGCTTCAAACTTCAAAATCTTCTAGACAACACACCAAACTGTTTCAGAACTAAAACAGCACTTATCACGATCATCAACGTCATTCAAAACATCCTGAACCCAGGAATACAGCAGCCCTCATCCTTCTGGACCTTTCTCCGGCCTAACACTGTTTCCCACAAGACCCTAATCAGAAAAGCCTATGAGATTGGCATACAAGGATCCACTCTCAAATGGATCTGTTCCTTCCTCATGGAAGACCCCAAAGGGTCAGGCTTCCACCCTTCAGATTATTTTGCGGTCTCCCACGGGTATGGTCTCTCAACCCCTCTCTTTTCAACTTATATGCATGAAACCGCTAGCCAACATCGTCCAATCACAAGGCATCACCATTGTCTCCTACACCAATGACACCCAACTCATCCTCTCTTTGATATCCTCTCTATGCAAGACCATGATCGTGGGATGCGAATCAACTGCCTGAAACTCAACTCTGACAAGACAGAAGTACTAGTCTTCGCCAACAAGACTTCCTAATGGAATTTCACCTGGTGCCCGTCGGAGCTAGGACAAACAACCACACCGACAGACCACACAAGAAATATGGGACCATTTTAGATGACAAGCTCAACATGAAGCTCAGGTCAATGCAGTGTGCACCTCCTGCTTCCACATCCAACGCATGCTGCAAAATATCTTCAAATGGATGCCTCAGAACACCAGACAGATCGTCACACAAGCACTCATCACCAGCAGGTTGGACTACAGCAACACTCTCTACGCTGGAATCTCCAAAATCTTTCTACACAGAATACAGACCATCCAGAAGTCAGATGCAAGATTCATTCTCGACCTCCCTCTGCCGCACCCACATCACACCGCATCTCAGGAAGCTTCAATGGCTCCCAAGTCACAAGTGCAGCCAATTCAAGCTTCTCACGCAAACATGTCAAGCCCTACAAAACACAGGAGCAGCTACATACACTTTCACCAACCCACCAGACACCTGAGCTCTCTGCCTCACTCTCACTCGCACACATGCCCCAAATCTGCAAAAGAAAAATTGAAGGTCGCTCATTCTTCTACATTGAACCCAAGACATGGAACGATCTCCCTCAAAACATCAGAGCCACAAGAAGCTAGAGACCTGACTCTTCATACAAGCACCTTGGGAACACAAACCTACATACCTTGCCCAAGCGTGTGCATACACTCTCTGTGATTACTGAGCTATACAAATCAGCAGAACATACAAACCCATGAATTTGGGAGTGAACCAGATCTTTTTGGTCACTACTAAGGATGCTGCCCAATTTCTTATCGATTTTGCTGCACAGTTAAGATTTAGCATTTTCTGATGGTGATCCTGAATATTTTATAATTCCTTGTATAATGCCTTTTGCATTTTGTAATAAACCTTTATAGTTTTATCTAAATTTCTGATCTTGAACTCCCTTTTTTGAGTAAATCCTATGTAATTGACTCTATATTTTTGAAATGCTGTTTTGACTCTTGTCTCTTAGGACAACTGCCTCTTCACTTTGCAGTTAACACCATCCCAGATGTACCACTGGTATATAGATTTCCTACAGCCCCGCGTGCCTACCGTTTGCGGTACTAGAAGGTGGGTTTAGAATAAGAGAGGAGAGTTCCTCTGTTAATGATTAATTTTTGTCACTGATCTGTATTTTTCTCTATATTTCAGAGAACTAAAACTTGATTATTTGCTGATTTTCGATGCTCCAGTGCTGTTCCTGAACAAAATGCAATGGACAGAGTGTTTTGATGAGTTAATGATATATTGTGGGATTTGTAGCTGAGAATGTCGTGTTTGAGAAATGAATTGTTATACTGCATGTGAGTTCTTTGGTTTTGCATTGTTGATCCTTGGTACATTTGGTGGTTTATTTATTGTGGTTCTGATCTATTTGACGTATTTTTAATATTATGTCAAAAGGAGATTTAGTTATATTGTTTGCTGGTTAAGGTAATCATATCTGTCGTAATCCAAGACCTCAAGATATTGCTGCTGAACGTATCTGCAAAGGTAGTGTGCTCTGAGGTGCAGCATTCACACTGTGATTTTTCTTAATTAACAAGTTCTCTTTTAGGGGATGCATGACTAATTCAGGTTGGTGTTATTTGCTCTCTTTTCTGCGCAAAAACATAAATATACTAATCAGGGGTGAACTACTGCTGGACGGGAATCTGCCTTAGTGTAACTTGTGAATTAGTATTTTGAAATACTAGTTCCTCAGTTTTTTTCTTTGTTTGAGTTGAGCATACAAGATTTTAATGTATTTGTGTGTATGTGGTGGCTAAAGTCATCTGTGTTGATTCCTAATTCATGAAGTCACTATGTCATTGGTTGAATGACAATGAGAGCCGTGATGGGATTGGTGAGACGACATCAGGGGTTGTGCTCGTAATGGTTAGGTGCTGCTACAACCGCATTGTAATTGGTTGACCTTTCCCATAGTCGTTCAGGGACTGGCTGTTTGCACATTTGTTTATTTTGTGAGTTTTGGGTTAATTTTGAATGAGAATAATAGGTGTTGTATTGAAAAAGTCTAAAGTCCCTAGTGTACCTGTTGTGAAAGGAGAGGAGATTCTTTCTGAAGGTTTATCTGCATTCCAAATGCTGACAGACGTCAAGTATTATACATGTGTGGTTGAAAAATAGGCATGAATATACATCTAGTGACAAGACCCTGAAATTCACTATAGAGGGTAACTTTAATACAAGAACGTTTGAGATCCTGAAACATGGAATATGGCAAACTGCACCTACACAATTTGAAGCAATACATGAAAGGGATCGAGTGGACATAGAAAGGAAAAGAAATAGAGTGAAGAGTCCTGCTGCAATTTTGGGGACACCTGCCTTAATGGAACTCTGCCGCCTCGGGACTCTTGCCGCCACCGCCACTGACGGGACTTCACTACCCGGCAGCACCTGCGCCGCACACGCCGCCACCGCACTGAGCAAGCACCAGGCGGCGCTTATAAGGCTTGTAAGGCTCTGGTAGAGCGGGAGCCCTGCTGCAACTTTGGGGACACCTGCCTTAAGGGAACTCTGCTGCCTCAGAGGTCTTGCCGCCCCTGCCTGGACTTCACTACCCGGCTGCACCTGCGGTGCACACGCCACTAACGCGCTGAGCAAGCGCCAGGAGGCGCTTATAAGGCTCGCAGGGCCCTCGCCTTGCCGGGCGAAGCCTGGGCCAAGGGCGGGCCCGTCTGAGCCCGTTGGAGACCGGACGAGGCCAGGCCCCCCCTCTAAATCCACCGATCTAGAAAGAGAACGTGCCACGTACTAGGAACTTATCGGGTGAAGGCAACGTGTAATATTCAGTTGGTTGGATTTGCCAGTGACGAGCCAGGAGTGGTACTTTGAGGTTGGGGTTTCTCTCCTTGTAGATGCGGGTCTAGGCTGTCTCTATCTTGAGTGGCGTGACCTAAGATAGTACCTGGGAGCTCCGTACGTCAGGAAGGACTTTAGTGCAGGTACTGTCAGTTTTGATATTTATCCGGTATCGGCTCCATGTGCAAGTTAGGCACTATCTGGATATCCCAGGGCTTGCTTCCGGAAGTGGATGTATAAATTTTAAAGCCTTGGAAACGATTTTGATGGTGTAGCAAGAATCTATTCTTGCAAGATATAGGCATTGGAGAATTTTAATGTGCTTGTTTGCTCAGAAGACGCTAGTTGTAAAATAATTTGTATATAGTATACATTTTTAGCTAAGAGGAACATTTCATATCGTGGCTTATATAGATTTATGCACTCATGTTTACTCTCTTAATGCACATGCTGATTATATTGAAATTGTTATCGCTTATTTGCAGGGAGCTGTTGAAACAACTACTGAAAGTTATTTATTGGGTTAAGAATGAGAAGGCGTAAAATTGTTCCAGGAAAAAGCGTGGTAGGAACTCTAGATGCCTTCTTAACGAGGGCTGAATCAGTTCTTAACAATGACATTTTGATGACAGAACGTAGGTTATCCCTGGAGCCTTTCGCAGCCCAAGGTAGGCTCTCTCTTACCCCCGCGTTTCCTGCAGCTTCAATGACCCCAAATCAGGTTTTACAGCAAGATCAGCTAAGCCAATCTCTTGTAGGAATTTCGGTAACACCAAATATTGCTGTTTCTCCCATGCTTGCCGAGCAGGACTCTAGCCCAATCAAAACTAAAGTGAGAACTAGAGGGCAGAAAGCTACGAGAAAAACTAATCGCCCAAATAGTTTGCCTGGGGTAGTGAGGAAAACCCGGGGTGTTTTGAAATCAAACAAACCTGTGATAAATCCTCCAAAGAGAACTAAGGATGTAGACCCTTCAGCAGGCAAGGCTTATACTTCTGTTCTATTTCAAGATAAGGTAGGGCCAGTATCTGGAAGCAGATTAGAGGGTGATTTCTGGGGTAAGTTAGAATCTATGTTACATATAATAATAGATCCCATTATGCAGAAAATAAGCTGTGTTGAAAATAGGCTGTCTAGTCTAGATAAGATGGTGGTATCTGCTCCCTCAGTGAAATCAATGGCAATTTCGAACATACCTACAGCTTTAGCTACTATGGAAGGGGGAAGAGCAGGACAAGACAGGGTTGGAGGAGATTCTGATGCTAGGCTATCTGCTACTAGTAGGGTGCCGGTTGTGAATGGTTCAACCAATCCAAAGTCCGTTAGTATAGGTCCGTTAGTAGGGCCCCCTACCTGCAGAGCCCCTACCTGCAGAGAGATAAGATACAAGAAGATAGACCTGCATGTGGTAGCCCTCCCTACTATCGACCTTCCACCAGAATCAACTCCATATGTAGTGATTCTGGGGAATGTTCCTGCATTTCCACCGGGGAAGAGGAAAGATTATGACCAGCTCCTGAATAAAATAAATCACTGATAAATCACTGATATACACAAAACACCATGATTGGCCCGCGTATACTTAATAATATACTTATGGCACGCAGGGTTAATTGGATTGGGGGCTCACGTAAACAAGGGATTGGTGACTGTATTATAAATTTTGATAATCCCCATATAGCTGGTAGGTTACTTTCCAGGGATTTCAGCCTGACCACCTTGGTAGGCTCCGCCATTAAGATACTACCCTTTGGCTTTTTCTATAGGCCGTCCATCAGCAGGGATGAGACAATGGTTAGCAGGGGGGAATTAATAGATGGGGTGGTCACGTAAGGCCATATCCCAGTTTCCATTCTATTCCCCGGGTTCATCCACTGATACCTGCAGATAGGCGGTTTGATACCAACCGTAGTATAGCTTTACAGAACAGGTTTGATACCTTGTCTGGCATGGAAGAATGTGATTGACTGGGGGGTCCTATTCTAGTAGGGCCCGAGCAGGGGGTATCGACCCAGGAACAGGAGGATGTAGCCGTACGACCATTAAGGAAGTCCCCTAATAACTTCTTATCGTGGAATATAGTGGGGTTAGCAGCGAAACTACAGGATCCTAGATGGGTAGCTTTTGTTAAACAATGTCAGGTAATTTGCCTACAGGAAACATGGTCGCCAGATGGTGACCTACTCCTGGAGGGTTATAAGGCCTTTTTTGTTCCAGCTAGACCATCCAGGAGTGGGAGACAAAGGCGGTTTAGCTACATATATTTCTGTGGCTATTAACTGTAAATTACAGTTAATGACCATCTCTCATCCTGGCATTCAGGTGAAAACGACCAGCAAAGGAGGTATGAGTTGGTGCATTGTTAATTTTTATAACTCTTTTTTGCCCCCAACAGAGTGCAGTAATCGATTTGCACTGGGAGAAGCTATAAAACAATAATTGAATGCTAGTCTTCATAGTCTTCTGGTAGCTGGTGATTTCAATATACACCCTTGTGGCGAGCCTTTTACGGCTTGTATGTCTGAATTAGGCTGCCCACGTATACAAGGATTTCACTTTGAACACTCAGCCCAAGGTGAGATGTTAAATGACATGATTAATGAATTAGACTTGGTGGCCACAATGTCTTTAACTGCCCCATGCACCAACTTTACCGTGCCCACATTTAAGGGTCAGGGAAAAGGATCCTTTATAGATTTCATTTAAATTCCGTCCTCACTACAGTCATTTGTGAATAACTTTAAAATCTCAGGGAGCTAATTTAGTGACCATAATCCCCTAACGCGGTATCTGTCAGGCTTACTGACAGATAAGGGTCCGGAGGAAGTGGATCTTGGCCTACTACGACCAACCGATGGTAGGCGTAGATTAAAATGGTCTCAAGTAACTCCATAAAAATGTTATGATGAGTTTAAATAAGCATGTAGCAATGAACGGTCCCTCTGTTTAGAGGAGCGGTCTAAGTGAATAGAGATCTTAGATGCCTATAAGTCCATTATGCATAAGGTGTCCATGCTTCTATCCGCCCCAGTAAAACGACATGTTAGGTCTGGACCCAGATGGTTTGAATCCCACTGTTCCAAAGCTGCAAAAAGGTTGAGGGAAGCCTTGTTAAAAAAAAACAGAAATCAAACTGACGTTATAAACTGTCGCAGGGGGTATAAGGCGGCACTCACCGTTCAAAAGGAAATACTAAAAGATGAAGCATGGAGGGAATTGCTAGAATCTAGTACCCTTAGAAATGGTTCGAAGTTTTGGGGCATTGTGAACAGGCCTCCGTTTACTCAGGAAGGGGGGAGGGCCTTGAATCCTATATAACCGAGGAGGAGTGGGTAGCACACTTTGAATCTATGTTTGATAGCTGGCATGGGCACAGTGACAGTGCGCTTCGTGATACACATGAGGCAGTAATAAAATCCGAGACAGGCGAAATTTTGGAAGGTATAATGGGTTTAACGGCAGGCAAAGCACCTGGGATCCCCCCCAGATCTGTTTAAGTAAGATCCCTCCTTTTGGGCGCCAATACTAGAATCTGTTTTTAGCGCGGCAGCACAGCATGGCTGTCCTGAGTCGTGGGCAACATCTACAATAGTTCCTGTTTTTAAAAAAGGTGACAGAAATAGCACTCTGTGTTACTGACCTATATCTTTCATTGATTCAATGGTAAAGGTGGTAGGTAGGATCCTTCTTCAGAGACTGACATCTTGGGCTGAGGAACATATGATTTTGTCGGAAGTCCAATACGGCTTTGTGCGTGGTCGGTCTATTATAGCTCAATGTCTTAACTTATTTTTGATATTGAGCAAGTATACCGTTGCACGTTCTGGGACCATCCATTTGGCCTTCATGGATCTGTCATCGGCTTTCGACTGTGTCAACAGGAGGAGGTTATGGCAGTCCATTAAGGAAGCGGGGAGTGGATAATAGTATTGTTAACTTCCTAGAGGACATGCACAAGTCCACTAAAGCCAATGTTAGTTTTTTACAGGATTTGCGGGTTACGAGGGATTTTTATATTAAAAGGGGAGTCCAGCAAGGCTGTATATTTGCTCTCTTTTTATTTAACTTTTATATTAACGACCTGGATAACGTATTAAGGGTAACAGGTGCTTATTACCCTAGTGCAGGACGGCGTGTAAATATTTATTTCCTGAAGAAGAGCACTGCTTGTCATCGGACGCTGGAAGCACGGGTGCAGACAGAACCCAGATCAGATTCAGGTGCAGCAGAATGCAAGTCAAAGGCAGGCACTGTTTGTTTCCCCAGCCTAACAGACTATGAGTAATGTGCAGAATCAGGAGAAATTCCATACGAATATGCCTGTAGCTCCTGTGTTGCAGCCACACATGTGAAACAAAATGACATACAATCCAGTGTATCAACCAAATCCATTGATTTTGAGTTTTGGATGCAGTGAATTTCGCAATGACTGTGCTTGAGACAGGACGTGGATTACATGCTTTGTGCAGTCCTAGAAGCAGCCCAGATTGTCCCATATGCAGATGGTGGTTGAATGGGCAGCCCATATCATTCATATTCTATACTTGTGCTAACCGTTTCACCGTTCGTTCCATGGAGATTCCAAACCTGTGCCTCTCTGGAAGAGAAGTCCAAGTTATGGGAATAAGCAACACACAGATTACTAACCAGCTGTCTGCTAATACCCCAGGTAAAATATGGTAAATGGAGAAAAGTCCTTAATTCATACTAAGATTCAAATTGTGTTAATTTTTGTGGCAAGGACTTGCTTTGCAAGATGAATTGTGTAATTAATTGCACACTGGATGGTGACAATTGAAACACATGATGAAGATTTAGTGCTTTAGTGTAGGCATTGGTCAATGGCAGACACTGGGGATGATGTAAAGGAAGCCTGCATTGCTTACACCAGAGTTTTCCTTTTTTCACAATGGGTGGGGGTGAACCAGAATGGCTTTTGCTTCACTCCCCCTTCAACCCATCTGTGACATCAGCGCTATCTGAGACAGGCTGAGGTAACAGATGAGTAGCACCAACGCCACAGATTCCCCCTGGAGGTGGAGGAGCCAGCAGGTGAGTGCTCTCTCTGCCATCTGTTAGGGTTTTAGGGGAACAGAACGCCTCCCCATTTTTTCTGGAGGCACACTGGAAAGAGGAGAGTCCAGGGATTTCTTTGTTTGGGGGCGTGTCTCATTGATCTTGGTTTGATCCACTCCTGTAGAGGACACCAGGCCCAGCTAGATAAGCAGGGCAGTGTTTTTTTTGGGACAAGTGAGGAAACTGAGTGACAGGAATGGTGATGGAATTCAGCTGATTCCGGAAGTTTCAATCACAGAAATGTAAAGAAAATGCATGATTTTAGACAAAGTTTGAGGTTTGCAGGGCATTGTGGGTAAGCAATCCTCTTGAGATCCAAGGCACCCCACCTTGGAATCCCCTGGGTGTTTACTTTAAAAAATGTGTATGGTTGATAGGTTTCCATGTATGGTGGCAGAACAAAGCGCCAAATGCTACAGCTACCCCTCTAAATGACCTCTCCATGTTGCACTGTAGGGCCTTTTGTTTGGCGGTCTCTTAGACCACCCACACATGTGGGGCACTATTCTTGTCGGGAGAAATGTGGGAACTCACAGTGGAGAACATCTATGGCTTACTGCAGATTCCAGAACTTTCTGTCGCAGAAATGTATGCTTTAAGTTGTAGTTTGAGGTTTGCAGGGGCTTCTGTGTGAATTTGTCAAGTGAGAGCCACGCTAGTCATGCCCCCCTGGATTCCCTTGGTTGAAAAGTTTTCAAACATGTGTAGGTTTGCTTGGTTACCTCAGGTGCTGGCAGAGCCAGGCTCCAATATCTACAGCTACTAGATCGAAAGGCACTAGATCTACTCACACAAGTAAGGTGCCATTTATTTCGGGAAACATGGGTGAATGGTGGGTGATAGGAAATATGTGCCTCCATGCAGATTCTTTATGTTTTCATCAAAGAAATGTGAGAAAATTTGAGTTTTTAATCAAAGTTTAGGTTTTGCAAGGGCTTCTCGAAAGAATAGAGCCACATAAGTCAACCCATGCTGGATTCCTCTGAGTCTAATTTTCAAAAATGAGACGGTTTGCTAGGTTTTCGCAAGTGCCGGCTGAGCTTGGGCTCAAAATCCACAGCTACCCACATTGCAAAAAACAGTCCGTTTTCAGTGAACAAATTTGATGTGTCCATTTTGTGTTTTGGGTCCTTTTCTGTTGTGGCATTAGGCCGGCCTACACAAGTGAAGCACCATTTTTATTGGGAGACTTGGGGGAATGCTGAGAGGTAGGATATGTGTGGTTCTCTCCGCTGATTCCAGAAGATTTCCTCACAGAAATGTGGGGTAATGTGTGTTTCTAGTCGAAGTTTAAGGTTTAATCCAGCAGCAGTAGCTCTTCTTGATTGTCTAGTCGGTTGCAGTTGTTTGATATGCAAATAAAAAGAGTGAGGGATTTGTTATCAGTCATACCTTTGTTGTGTGTGTCCCTCATTCAGTTGAGAGTTTGTTAGCTTACACTCAAACTCAGCATCTGATAATACAGCCGCCTCACAAAGAGCAGATAATACTGGCAACTGAAAACATTTTGATTAAAAAGTGCAATATTTTGAATCTTGAAATGTTACTTCCGATTCCAAACAACAAATATGGTGATGAAGACCTTGACTGTGACTGCATTTATGTGACAGAGTTGTGTGCCATATCAAGGCTAGATATTAACGGTATACTAACTTTGTGGATGCTTCTTGTCTGAAAGATTATCAAGGGATTACTGAAAGCTGCTTACACAATCTGCCCCATTTCTGAAATCATTGAAGCATCCTACTTGCTTGGTGTGATTTCAGCCCAAGTAGCAGAGTTAATTGGTCAACCACAGCCTGCTGCTTAGTCATTTTGATTTCATGAAGCTTTATTCGGTGCATTAAAAGAACAATGACCATAAAAGCACATAAGCAAAATGATACATAATTATACAGATAAAACAGGATTAAAAATCATGCTTTTCCTAAGCTGCATTGACTTACATAAAAACGTGGCAATATTAAAACATTGGTCCGGAGAATTCAATTCATAAATCAATTTCATAGCATCATCAACATTAAAAATAGCATATTTTTTAAAAATTGGTTTTAGATAAACAATCCTCAAGTTCATATAGAGAGTACAAATTAGCATAAAGTGCAGGGTGCTCTGTTTCGAGTGACCATCGCATGGGCATGGTCCAACTGGATGCTTTTTTCATTGTGGGAAAGCCACCAATCAATGGGCCAACCCAAGTCTAGGTCTAGTCAGAACAAACCTATGAGCTGGTCTGGTTACCTGGCTCAAGTACAATTGGGGCCCTCACTTTTCATATATTTATTGTACAGAATAACTGAAGTGAGGTGTCCACTGGATGCTACACGTTTTTGGGCTCTATGCATCATGAACATTTGTTTCATGTCTGCCTTTGAATAGTTACTAGCAGAGCCTGGATCAGCCACTATATTGAGTCCATATATAATTTGAAAACTGTCCACAATATATTTGAGCCATGGTATCTTATCCAATTTGAGACAATCCCCAATGACAGACTGGTTAAAGGCTCTCTCTTCCTTAATCCAGATGGCACGCCATACCATTAGTGGCCTAAACAAAATTAGGTCACTTATGTGGGCAACCCCAGCTTCCCTATGGATCAAATCAGTGGAGGCTGATGTGGGAACACATAGCAATTTTTTAACAAAACAATTTTCCTCCCTTTGCAATGAGTCAGTGTTAGTATAGCCCCACAGCCCCGCCCCATATAATGCGATGGCAACACTCCTCGCATGATATATTTGGATCATGTCTCTTATTCTTCTGTCGCCGACCTTAGTTGAAAATTTAAAAATACCATAGGCGCTTTTCTTCATTTTGGACCTAACATTCATTAAATCATACGACCAACTACCATTATGAGAAAAGAGGACGCCCAGATAACAGAATTTATCCACACCCTGAACTTTCACCCCATCAATAAAAAAGGCTTGATTTTTCTTAACTCTAGCACCACAGATCATGGCATGAGTTTTACTCTTATTGATAACTAGCTTCCGGTTACTGATAAAATCTGAAAACTGGTCCATCTGTCGCTGCAGACCTATCGGAGTCCGGGACAGGAGCACAGCATCATCTGCATCATCTGCATAAAGCAGAACTGGGACACCTGTTCCGCCAATCTGGGGAGCATCTGCTTTGACTGTTTTCAGGACCATATCGACCGCATTAATAAAAAGAGTAAACAAAAAAGGGGCTAGGACACAGCCCTGTCTAATCCCGCGTATTACTTCAAAATTTGGGGTACACTCCCCTCCTACCCCAAAACGCACACAAGTTTGCATTCTATCATATATTCTAGCTAGGAAGAAAATGATAGCCTCCGGTGCACCGAGTTCCAACAGGACTGGCCAAAGAATGGAATGGTCCACAAGATCAAATGCGCTGCTTAGATCGGCAAAGCAAAGATATAGAGTGCCTGGCTTAGCCCTTGTATACTTTCCGATAATTAAATCCAAGTTCAGGCATTGATCGAGTGTTCCTCGCCCCTTTCTGAAACCATATTGGGAGTTTGCCAAGATCTCATTTTCTTCCGCCCACTCTTCCAACCTAAACAACAGCACCCTATTCATAATTTTTACTGAAGAGTCGAGCAAACTAATCCGGCGATAATTACTAGCTGCCGCCTTTTCCCCTTTCTTATATATAGGGACGATGATGGAGTCACCCCACGTAGGTGGTATCTGGGTTGTTACGGCTGCATTCAGTGCCAGTGTAAGTATGGGTCCCCACAACCGTGGGACTGTCTTATAAACGTCGATGGGTACTTCATCTGGACCCTGGGCTTTTCCCGCCTTGCTAGACTTAATGCTGTTTTCAACTTCTGAGAGGGTAATGTCTAGAGGGACTATACGCCAAATTCTTGGTTCGACATCAGTAGAACCAGTTCCTTGAAATATGGCAGTAAAGTGGGAGATCCAGGCCTCGCTACCAACATTGGATACAAGGTGTGGGGCTTTATCATCCCTAAGAAAGGGAGAATTTACTGTGGACCAAAACAGGCAGTTATCTGAGATTTCTGCCGTCCGCATTAGGTTATCCCATGCTTCTTGTTGTAACTCCTTCTTTCTTCTAGACAATGCCAATTTATATTCAGATCTTAGGTGAACAACCAGAATTTTGTCCCTTGGTCAAACTCCTAGGGCCTGTTTCAATCGAGTTAAGATGGCTGTACATGCATGATCGAACCAACCCTTTCTCTGTGAGGGCTTGACATTCCTACTATTGGAAAAAACATCCTTAATATTTTTATTAATTTTAATAAAAGTATCCATAATAACAGAAGATGTACTACCCATATTCAGAATGCCTTCAATTTCAACCAACGATTTGGATATGATCATGTTCATAACAATTGCCGATTTTTCCCCTTTCCATCTTATCCGTGTCCCGTTTCGCCTATGCAGCTCAATGTTACACAACCTTCTGGTCACCTGCTGTCTACTATACTTCCATAACTCAGTTTCCATAACAATACGATTATGATCACTAAGTGTAGGGTCCTGGATGACTCAGGTCAAAAAATTTGGCTCAATAAAAGATGATGCCATAACATGATCGATGAGAGAGTTAAAATTCCTTCCTGTATAAGTGGGAATAGTTTGACCATTCGCATCCTTGCCTGGTTGCAGTAGCTCTAGATCGTATGTTGCCATGATATTATTAATCACTTCACCATAGGCATTATGCGGAAAATGGGATATATTATTATCACTACAATCTAACACTCCACAAGCCCTAGAAAGTGACAAGGGACAAATGGAAAGATTAAAATCACCTAACAAAATGATATTAAAAGAACATTTTGTTTCGGCTACTAGCTTCACGAGTGCCTTATCTAGCTCCTCAATGACTAGATGTCGGGTATTATTAAAAATGTTATTATAAAAATGTAGCCAGTTACATATACAGCAATACATTGAGCGTGACAAGTTAGAGACAGCAAATATAGATTTGGAGCTGTATAATACTTTGGACACTTGTGGTCACAAATGGGCTCAACGACATCCTCTGCTAGTCCTATCAAAAGTAGGTTGTACATTTTGGACCTCTTAAACGCTATTCAGCAACTGAAAGTAGTGTCAATTGTAAAGTGCACAGCTCTTGAGCCTGGTGACCACGCTGACACCAAAGGCAATCACTGCACTGACAAGGGTCTGAAGTATTATGATCTTGAAATTTTAACTGGCAAATCAAATGAGCAGAAACAGAGTGAAGAATAAGAACATTTTGAAACTGATGTAATAGTTGATGATACACATAAAGTTAACTGATTTTGTTGAATTCAATAAAGGTAAAAATGAGTGAACTCAGAGTTGCAGGAAGAACTAACAGAGAATGAAAAGAACGTTTTGGAAAAAGCAGGTTGGTTTATTTCACTTTACCAATATGTTTTGCCAGACCTCATGCTCCAGAGGAGGAGTAGTAGTAGTAGTACTTTATTTAATCATATTATGATCATTCACATCAAAAGCAAAACAGCTCAGATTATACCATAAAAACGTAGAAAAATAAAAATTTAATTTGATAAAAGCACATCATAAAAACAGAGTTATGGGCTTGATTACGAGGATGAAACATGGAGTATATAACAAATTAAAATTACAAATTACAAAGTCGGGAAGGATTCATTGGAATTCCATCATGGGGAGTCACCACTTATGTGGGAGCTAATACAGCCCTTCTTACAGATGTCGGTGGAGTATCCTCACATATTAGTTCCTAGATGGTAGATAACAGTAGATAACATACTAATTCTAATGCGCCAAGCATAAAGCAGATATTTCGTTAGTGTAAACACAAGTCATTTAGTTGTGTTGGATCTAAACACACATAAGGCATCTGCGTGTCGTTTGAAGGACAAGAGGTGGCATGCAGGAGTTATCCACCTTTTTTTAATGTGTGCATAGTGGGGGCAAATACACATAAAATGTTCAATTGATTCTGAACTTAAGTTAAACAGGGAACACTGTGGAGATACAGTTGCATTTTTCCATTTACATTTGGTAGCATTCAGTGGCAAGACCCCAACCCTTAATTCTATGTAAAGAGCACATGCATGAGAAGGTGCCTGGTGCCGCCTTGTTCAAACATGCGAGCTCAGTATAAATCCAAAATCTGTTTTGTAGATGGGGGAGCAATTTATCAGTCATGGATTTTGGGTCCTCCCACAAGAACCTCAACCCGAATGTATATAACCACTGCTTCACCTCCTTAAACCAACCAAGTCGCCCAACTTGTCTTACAAGGGTAAATAGTTTGTACAGGATCTGGGTATTACTGGCCCACAGTCTTTCCCAGAACACTAGGACCTTCAAAACTGCCATGAGTGATATGGACTTTAGCCCTAGTTCTAGGTGTACCCCATGCTCTAGAGTATGCCAAGGGAAAGATGTGGGCAGGGACGGAATGGTTACGTTATTTGAGAAGCATTGATTTAATCCAAAATTCAGAAGTGTAGCAAAAGGTGTGGCTCAAAGATGGATTACTTGCCAGAAAGCTAAACCGGCTAAACACTGATTACCGTGAGTCATATAGGCAAATCCGAAGCCCCATTCAAAAGACTGCAAGCAGATTTCATAGAAATGGCTATTTTTAATGGGTTCAGATATATTCTCGTGATTGTCTGAGTGTTTTCTAGATGCATGGGGGACTATTCAACTAGGAGAAGTGACCGCTTGACCGTGGCCAAACTCCTGTTGAGAGAGTTAATACTATATTTTGTCATGCCTTTTTCTATTGAGACAGACCTAGGAGCTCATTTTAAGAACGAGTACCCAAACATATTGTGCACTGCTCATCAGATAGAGCAAATGTTCAACTGTAGTAACCATCTAGAGGCATCTAGAGAAGTTGAGAAAATGACTGTCAAAATTAATTCTGAACTTGCCAAGGTGTGTGCCTCCACTAGTCTGAATTTACCTGAAGCTCTTTCTCCACTTGTCATGAGCATTAGAGTTACCCCAAACAAAAGACTGGTCAGATCATCAGATGAAATCATTGTCTTCGTAGGTTTTTGTTAGCATATTCTGTCGCCATATCTGTCATATTTCAATGCTATGCTGAAAGAATTCCTATTTGTTTTTAAATCTTGGAGGTAATGTAACTTATTCTAAATATTTTAAGAATACACAAGTTAGTTGGAAAATTTACTCGACCTAACATGGGCATGTATGTAGTCTGAGTGGTAAGGAGCAAGAGTTTATTATGGAGTATATTGAGTGGAGAGTGAGACTATAAAAAAGATTGGAAAAATAAGAGCGAGACAAGAGAACAAATTGAGGTGGAGGAGGAATTTAGGAATTTGATTTAGCATCTAAGGTTGAGAATGAAGAAAAGGGTAAGGTGTGTAAAAAGTCACAAATAACTAGAGCAATGGAAATTGTTGGAGAGAGTGAGAATGGAACTATGTCATTGATGGTGAGTTTTTGGTTAGTGAAGAGCCAATATTTAGGGGGACTTTATGTGTGTGCTTTCACTATCTGCAATTGGGCGGGGGCAGTTACCTTGCTTTGGTGTTCCCTAGGGTTTACCATGTGAATAAGATGAGTGATGTGGTTAGTTAGTTAGTTCTCTTGTTTTGTCCGACCATCATTGGGGGAGCTTAAAAATATTGCATTGAGTATTAAGTCCGGCTCACCCAAGGACCCCACTAAACCTAAGACCCAAAGAGAGAGTATGGAAATGTTGGCTCCCTATATTGGTCATCTCCTGAAACTCTCCTATGAATCAGGGGTAGTTGATAGGTTGTGGAAGGAGGCGGTCGTTATCCCAATTGAGAAAAAAACAAGGATGAAGGCAAGCCAGTTGGATAATTATCGACCAGTCTCGCTCCTACCATATTTTGTCAAAATCACAGAGAAGGCAGTCAACATACAATTAAACTTGCATATGAATGAGCACAACCTGCTACATTCTACTCAGTCAGGTGTTGGGGCCTCATATTCAATGGAGTCAGCTCTGTTGGTATCAACTGAAACAATACGAAGGTATGCAGATAAGGGCAAGACGGTGATGTTGGTGTTGCTTTATCTCAGCGCCACCTTCCACACCGCCAACCACTCTCTGCTCCTGCAATGCCTCAAAAACTAGGGATGAAGGCAAGCTGGCGGCCCGCCCAGCCTTAATTGGCGGCCCGCGGACCCTGTTGCCGTGCATGTCCAGACCTACATGGATAACATTTTAAGTTAATAGGGAAGATGGCCGCAGGTGCATACGTTGTGAATACGTATTGAATACGGAGAATCTTCACTGCAGCCGTAAAGACTTCATCCTCGATAGGAAAGTGAAGGATTGTATAAACATAGATTATGGGTTTGCTTACAATAAACCGCACTTCTACAAAGTAATGCCAGTTATATTGAAATAATTTGATAGTATCTATGGCAACCAACGCCAGGGTGCTTCAGGGTATATGACACCTACCCACCAAAGTGTCAGTTAATCCTTAGATTCAGCCGAATCAAGGTCACATATGAGAAAATCTAATACCCAAGCTACACCAACGTCAATATTTTCATATGGAGGGGCGCATAAATGTTCTTACACACTCATTTCTCCGTTTTTTTCCCCCCGCGCCCTATCAGCCTGATTCATCAATCTCCCGTTTTGCGAGGCCCTAATAGCGAATTATAGCGATTCGCTATTAAGGACTCGCAAAACGGGATTCATGTAGGATTAGCAAAATTTATTGCGATTCCTACTGATTCCTTATTTGCGATTAGCAAATTGCTAATCGCAAATAAGGAAAAACTCCCCATTCATTCCTATGGGCCAAAAGGCCCATAGGAATGAATGGGGAGTATTCCTTATTTGCGATTAGCAATTTGCTAATCGCAAATAAGATTGCGATTTGAAGGGTGCCAGGGGTGTCCAAAGGACACCCTGTAGCACCCCTCAAATGAACATTTGAACAGGTGTTGCGCACACACATGTCCAGAGGACATGTGTGTGTGTAACATGCAAAAGTAAAAAATGCACAAAAGTGCTTTTTCCTCGTTTTTCGCAATTTACCACAAAGTCAGATTTTGTGGTAAATTGCGACCAAATATTGCGAATTCGCAATTTCAAATAGGGTGATGAATTGCATTTAAGGAATCTCTATTAGAGATTCCTTAAATCCAATTCCTCGCAAATATGCGATTTCGCAAATAGCGATTTTTGCATTTGGGATGATGAATCCCAAATGCAAAAATCGCACTCGCAAACGGCCAGATTCTCAGAATCTGGCCATTTGCGAGCGCAATTCAGGTTGATGAATATGGCTGTATATCCATAAAGTACACAAGAAATCTCAATGGAGCCAATAAGATAGTCCAATCACAAAGCTTCTGTCTTGAAGTCTGTTATTTTAATTTCCACAGGTTCATGATACTCCAAATTACAGCCGACGCGCGTTTCGCCCTCTGGGCTTTCTCAAGGCTTATTAAGGTCTGATAAGGCTTGAAAGATTTGGAAATAATTCCCTTTGTTGAGGTGTCCCTTGATATTATACAGTATTCCGTTCCGCGCAAAAATGGGGACACATTTATAGATCAGTGGTAATTCTTCAATTGATGTTTTATAAAGTTCGGAAAAACGATTTATTGTGGTATCCAATGCAGATATCCATTAACATTATTAGTCATGTATCGTCATGTTGACCATGAGTTTCATAGGATTGTGATAGATCCCCAAATACTGAGCATGTTCGTTTCCGGCCATGGTGTGTACCCGGTCAGTACCAGCTCTGACTTCCATCTGGTTTCGCGTGTCCTCAGCGCCACCTTCCACACCACCAACCACTCTCTGCTCCTGCAATGCCTCAAAAAACAGGGATGAAGGCAAGCTGGCGGCCCGCCCGGCCTTAATTGGCGGCCCGCGGACCCTGTTGCCGTGCATGTCCAGACCTACATGGATAACATTTTAAGTTAACAGGGAAGATGGCCGCAGGCGCATACGTTGTGAATACGTATTGAATACGTATTCACAATGTTTGCTCCTGCGGCCATCTTCTTTGTTTATGGTTGCCTTGGATTGGACTGAGCTCCGTGACATCAACCCCGGCACCCGGCGTGAAGCACAGGTCCTTTAAAAGTCAGCTGTAACTAGCGCTGTTACAGCTGACTTTTAAAGGACCTGTTAAGGAGCTTCCTGTGTGTGTCCGGGGTGACGACCCTCTCTGCAGCAGCCCCTGGGACTTTTCATCACCTTGCAGCAGGCCAGGAGAATCTTCACTGAAGTCCTCGCTGCCCCCAGCCACGGAGAATCTTCACTGCAGCCGTAAAGACTTCATCCTCGATAGGAAAGTGAAGGAGTGTGTTGTCGAGGGTGGGGGCACTCCTCAGCTTTATTTCTCTATTTATTGCTGCGTTTTTCTATAGCGCGGACTTTAACTGGAGGTGTCAGAAGGAGTGTGTTGTCGAGGGTGGGTGGGAATGGGAGGTACGGGGGGCACTCCTCAGTTTATGTCTTTATTTATTGCTGCGTTTTTCTATAGCGCGGACTTTAACTGGAGGTGTCAGAAGGAGTGTGTTGTCGAGGGTGGGTGGGAATGGGAGGTACGGGGGGCACTCCTCAGTTTATGTCTTTATTTATTGATGCGTTTTTATATAGCGCGGATTTTAACCGGAGGTGTTAAAAGGAGTGTGTTGTGTCAGAGCGCTTCACAATAGGAACGGTACTGAAACATGAGATCAATTACATGTGAACACATTGCAAAAGCAAACGTTACAGTACAGGAGGCAAAAGTGACAATTGTGAGCAAACAAAACACAAGAGGTAGCAAAAGGTGCATTAGAGGAGGAAAAAAGTGACAAGTGTGCAGGTTACAAAAGCGTACCAAGTACAAATAGAGGTATAAAACTGAAATAAATGGAGGACACTCAAACACAAGAACAAACGTTACTTAGGCAATGGTAGCACTTGTGCACGTATCGAAAGCAAACAAAATGTGAGAGGTAGTAAACCGTGCGTTACACGAGAAAAGTGGCGTGTGCATGTTAGTGGGGCTCTGGGGGGAGGCGTGCCTTTCGGAAGCATCCTTTGTCCTGTGACCTGCAGTTTAGCTACTGGGGGTGGGAGTGGGCTACACCTGAGCTCGGGGTGACTGAAAGCAAACGTGCTTAATTTGTGCCGGCACAGCAATGATTCAGAAAAGGGGGTGGTGATGAACAGAGTGTCTGAATTAAGCAGACCACTCTTACCCAGTCCAAAGATCAGGGCTTGATCCATCACCGTTTTTTAGCTCACTGCACCATCCCAGCTCAGAACCTGGCTACATGCAAATTAGTCTGTCCTGTCCCAGTGCATGATGGGAACAGGGCAAAACAAACTACCAAGCCCTTTCTTATACTGGGAAGGAAACAAGCTACCGGGGACCGGTTTCTGGCATTTCAGCCGTCGTCGGCTCGGCTCGCTTGAATCCTGATGGTGCAATGAGCAAGGGACTCACATCTGAGTATACCCTTCCACGCTTATGGTGGACAAAATGATTCAGAAAAGGGGGTGGTGATGAACAGAGTGTCTGAATTAAGCAGACCACTCTTACCCAGTCCAAAGATCAGGGCTTGATCCATCACCGTTTTTTAGCTCACTGCACCATCCCAGCTCAGAACCTGGCTACATGCAAATTAGTCTGTCCTGTCCCAGTGCATGATGGAAACAGGGCAAACCAAACTACCAAGCCAATTCTTATACTGGGAAGGAAACAAGCTACCGGGGACCGGTTTCTGGCATTTCAGCCGTCGTCGGCCCGGCTTGCTTGAATCCTGATGGTGCAATGAGCAAGGGACTCACATCTGAGTATACCCTTCCACGCTTATGGTGGACAAAATGATTCAGAAAAGGGGGTGGTGATGAACAGAGTGTCTGAATTAAGCAGACCACTCTTACCCAGTCCAAATATCAGGGCTTGATCTATCACCGTTTTTTAGCTCACTGCACCATCCCAGCTCAGAACCTGGCTACATGCAAATTTGTCTGTCCTGTCCCAGTGCATGATGGGAACAGGGCAAACCAAACTACCAAGCCAATTCTTATACTGGGAAGGAAACAAGCTACCGGGGACCGGTTTCTGGCATTTCAGCCGTCATCGGCCTGGCTTGCTTGAATCCTGATGTTGCACAGCAATGAAGCACGCTGAACAGGGGTCCGAGAAACAAATAGTGAGTGGGAGACAAGGGGGGGGGGGAGAGAAAGAGATAAGGGGAGAGGGGATGGAAAGGGAGGGGAGGTGACTGGGGAGGGATGGAAAGAGAGGTGAACGAACGGAATGGAAATGAAGATGGGGCAGTGAAATGAAGATGGGGGCAGGGACTCCAAAGTGTCAGGATCTCAGTAGAAACTATTTGTAACTTTTTCTTGTGTTCCAAATGGGAACTAGAATAGACACTGCATGATGTATTTTGAAATTGAGAGCTTCCATGGCAAATACCAACTGAAGTGTTAAGAGGGCTTGAGGGGAGCCAAGAAAAACAATGTGCAGAAAAAATAGTTGTTATGGAACTGGAGGAAAAATTAGCAGTACTGTCGGAAAACGGTTAGGCTATTAGTTGCTTATTGAAACATGTCCATTGGTGAGAGCAAATGTGTATCCCCAGGCGTGCAGAAGTATATTGTTTCCATAGAAATATACAGTTGAATGTAGAACCTGCTGAATAATTGTCATTCTTCTAATTACCCTCACCTTCGGTTCAACCTTATATAGCAACATATATATTTTCTGGCCATTACCTGCTTAGCAGTGTTAAAATCCTATTTGAAACTGTGCATTTATTGTGTGGCATTAATCAGAATAATTTCCAGTGAAAAATAAGTGCTGTTTGACAAGTGTTTTGTGTAAAAGTACTTCACAGTGAAAATCCGATAAAAGATAATGGAAAAGAAAATCAATCAATAATTCTACTAGCGGCCTCTGTTTGTGCATTGCTTTTTGGGGCTCTGAAGCCTGTGCTGCACTGGGCATGTGCTGAATATCCGGTTGCTGCAAATTGCCATTCAATCCCACTTAAGATTGCTCTTGTCTGCTAGTAAACAAATACTATAAACATGTGCTGCATGTAGTTACATCTGCTTTGGAAATGCAGCACTGTCTAGTAATGTTTTGAAACGGCAGTGGTCTTTTTTTACCCCCCTCTAGCCCCGCCCCCAAATGACCCCGCCCCCACCGGTGCGGCCCTCGACTACAAACCACACTGTAACTTCGGCCCCCGAGAGAAAGTTTGTGAGTACCCATGACCTAGAGAAACGCCAGTCCACAGAATAAAATTCCTTCTTGAAGTTCAGGATTAGGAGGTCACTCTGGTCCTTAAGATCAGATAAACGGGCCATTGCTATTTGGATTCTGCGAATGCAGTGCCTGGTGAGACTTTGTGGTATGAACCCGAATTGGTCTTGGTAGAGCAGATGTGGAAGCGTTTTAAGTAGCAAGTTGGTCAGAAATGCTCCTTATATTTTAACTTCGGTATTAATGAGGGAAATTGGTCGATAAGATACGCATTGGAACGTGAATTGGTCTTGGTAGAGCAGATGTGGAAGGGTTTTAAGTAGCAAGTTGGTCAGAAATGTTCCTTATATTTTAACTTCGGTATTAATGAGGGAAATTGGTCGATAAGATACGCATTGGAAAGGCAGTCAACTCTGTTTCGGCAGAACAACTAAGGAGGCCAAGCCGAGGTTGGGAGAAAAATACGACTTGTTGGTCGAGTCTTGATAGAGATTCAGAAGGTGAGAGGATCAATTCAGTCTGAAAGCGCAGACAGTGCTCCACTGGAAAGTTATCTGGAACAGGGGTCTTCCCAGATTTCATAGTGTTTGTGGATGTTCTATGCATTTTTATTTGCCTACTCCCCCTTACTCT
Organism: Lissotriton vulgaris; assembly: GCF_964263255.1. Taxonomy (NCBI): domain Eukaryota; kingdom Metazoa; phylum Chordata; class Amphibia; order Caudata; family Salamandridae; genus Lissotriton; species Lissotriton vulgaris. The sequence goes on along the minus strand of NW_028247109.1, from coordinate 193,588 downwards.
CCCAATCCTTACACTAACAATGGCAGAAAATGCAATAAAAGTGCTGTTGTGCCTTCCTAAATTCAATAAATCGATTTATTTTAAGACATGAATTTTTATCCCCAGTTCCAGCATATAAATAATTGGGTACTTTTTTAGTACAAGAGAGAAGGAAAATTTCCCAGTTTCTTAGGACAAAACCTTCACAATTCAGAAAAAAATGAACAGAAGAGATACACCACAATACGTGCGAGCATCTCATTTCCAAAAACTCAGGAATGACCAGTAAATTAATACATTGAATGCCTGTTAGAGATAACTTCGACTAAAATACGACCTTGTGTTTGTTCTCTCAAAACTAGGAAATAGGAGAAATGTGAAAATATGAACAATGTATAACAAACTTATCTATGGATACATTACAAAGCAATTTTGAACATTGCTTTTGCTTGAGACTTACATTTAAACGGCTAGCATGGTACACTATATTTTACGGATCTGTTCTGTATTGTAAGTTCTGAAAAACGTCTATGCTCACACAAGTACGGTACTTTATAAGAAATTGCCATTTATTGTTATCAGCCTAGTTTTGCTCACCTTCTGAATGACTAGGTTTATACTGATATGAGAAAATCATCATAAATATTTCCACTAACCTAATAAAATGATCGCAGGCAGTTGCTCATCTAGACGTCTCCCACCCACCCATGCTTATATATAGCAGGTGAGTCATTTGTGACATCAGCGAACACATCAGAGGGCTCTCTCAGACTGACTGACAAAGCGGCAAAGCACGTCATCTTTCGAGGTTAACACACATGGGTTTAGCTAGTGCCCATGCCATTTCTCTCCACTCACTAACAAGCAATTATGGGGAGTGCATCGTGTTTAACAGGCTCTGCCAGCAGTGTTATTCAATAAGTTATGCAAGAAGCCAAGAGACTATTCGCCTCAGAATATAATACACTGCTGTGCGCCCCAGGCACTCACGGTTTCTTTCAATTAGGTGCACAAAAATACAGATCTCTTTTGCCCCTTTAATCACTTCAAAGAATAGTTCACATCATTGCTGACTATGCCCATCTATGTCCCTTGATCGGTTTATGTACCAACTTTTTTACATACAGAACCTTTTCCATCTGCTGGAGCTGCTAACATCTTGCAACAAAGTGAAAAACCTATATCTCTTTAGCGCAGAGTTTACCAAAGTTACTGTGGGTCAGGAGCAACTGGTGAGTCGCAAAAAGATTTTTGGTAGGTCACGAAAATCCTGGTCTCTATATAATATTTAAAAATGATTAGCCGTATTTGAGCACCAGTTCAAAGGCCCTGAACAAAGTCCCCAAGTCCAGTTTTCACTCAAACCCTAGCCTGTATTCCCAAGCAAGGCTCCGGGTAAACCTTACAGGATTTGTTGCTGCTGTTCTTAACTTCACAAAACCATTTCAACAGAGGAATGCGCTCACTATACTTGATCATACACGATAATCACACTTGTGTGTATAACTTTCACACATAAAACGATAAGTATGGCTGCGGCCTAATGGCCAGCGCGGCTGAGACTGCATCTGCGGAACGAGGTTTGAGCTCTGCCTTTGGCTCAACAACCTCTGATTCTGATCAGATCACTTAATCTCTAGAGCGAATGTGTGATAATATTACGCTGCATTTCTCCCCGCAGGGAATCACAATGCGGTTGTTACAACGACCACGTTGTGATTCCGCATACCATTACTCCGCAAGTCGGAACAAGACTTGAGGAGGGGGGGCGCTGGATGTTGGAATAGTATAATTTACTATTCCAACTCCAGTCTGTGCGGAGAATAGGGAAGGTGTTGGATTTTAAATCCAACCCCCCCCCCCTGCAAGTCGTTGTTCCGACTTGCGTAGTAATGGTATGCGGAATCACAATGCGGTCGTTGTAACAACCGTGTTGTGATTCCCTGTGGGGAGAAAGATTGGTGGTAAACGTTGTTTACCCTCTAGATCTTATATTAAAATGTATCTGACCTTGTGTAACGTAATCTGGCTCTCATATAAAGCGATCAAATGCTTTTGTCCCATGCTCCTATTAAACTCTTTATTAATATATATAGTCCAAAATGCATCACTGGGCCTTATTTTAACATAAAAATGGATGTGAAGTGTGAACCCCATACTTTGCTGCTGAAGGGGTTTCTCATATCACTTGTATCAACACCAAGGTTTTCAGAAGTGAATAAATGCCACAGGACATAACCCATTCTGAGAAGTTGCCCAGCTCCAGATTCCAGTGCAGTTCACCATCATCCACTTTTATGAGTAGATCCATATATTGGACGCAGTCCGATATCGGATCGCATGGTCAAGGTCATGATGTTTAAAACAATGGCTGTAATTACATAAACAAATTGCCACCTCCTCAAGTATATTAAACCTAGGTGGGTCCCAAATGTTTGTCTTTCTAAAAGGTGGGTCGTGATTATAAAACGTTTGGTAAGCACTGCTATAGTAGGATTATCTGAATTATATCAATTAAGGCACTCCCAGTTAATAAAGTCTTAGGTGAAATATAAAGGCCAAATATCATTGACAAATGAGGGATAAAATAGTCGATAGGTGGCAATTCAATCAGTAACGATCCCTATGGAGGAAAGTGAAACTACTGCTACCAATCAGGGCTTAAACTGACTCGACCCATCCACTCTACTTCTGTTATTGTGCAACAGACCGGGTTTATCTTATAATGTTACAAAGGAATACTCTCGTGTGCCCTAAATCACAGATGATTACTTACAGAACAAGGATTTCGTGGTATTGACAAGTTCTAGCATAGTAAGAGTTTATTTTTCAGACACATGTAAGACACGATCAAACCCATACACAATTTTTGTTTAAAAAAACTAATTTCTTAACACAAGGTCAAACACAAAAAAAAGGAATACGTAATCTAAAAGCAGTCTGGTGCACCACTGTGTCAAAATTCCAAATACTGTGCAATGCAAGCAACCACTTGGAACACAAAGTGGGATACGAGAGACAGTATTTTTTCAGAGGAATAATGGCACCCATTGGACGATTTGGGAGACCCTTTAGAATCGTTACATATTGTATATACGAGATGTGCTTACAATGCAGGGAGAGTGTTTCTGCCAGTCCAGGTAGGGGATCTGAGGGGGCCAGATGTGTGCACTTATGTGATCAGTTAATTAGCAAGAGTCCTATCCTCCTACCAATGTTTGTTTTTGGTATTGAAGTAGATCCTTCTGAGGGAAGAAGTCTATGGATTGCCTTTCAACCCTGGTTAAATAGTTTCACAGGGCTTCATCAGGGCAGGTGTTTATAGTTCTGTGTGGTATTAAAGTGCCAATGAGTGCTGAATAACTTGCAAGTGATAATAAAAGCAGGTAAATATATGCACCTTCACAATGATAGGAAGAGGTGGCTGTCAGCTGAAGAAAAGAACACAGGATGTAAAGCACAAAGTTTTAAACCTGGATTTAGAGGATGTAAATACTAGACGTTGAAAATAATTCCTTCTGGGCTTATTAGCAGTCACCAGATTTGATATTGAACCTATCACTCATCTTGGTAATGGTTATGGTGTACTTCTATTACTGGGAGAGTCTACAATTCCGTTTTTCCAATTCCCAGCATGCTATGGAAAGGAATGCATCAACACGGATACTAATATGCTCTGCTTCCCATAGTTATCATCGTTTCAAGTTTTTGTTAGCATTTGTTAATGCAATTTAATCCAGACGGTACAATAACAATCAAACATTTCATAAACACTTAAATAATAAGCTTGTGCATTGCTGTAAAAAGATCAATGTGTAAAAGAAACATTGCCGCAGTGACGTTAGGGCATTGTACAGTTTACAACGATTCTCTAACCTCTGGCTTACTTAAATGGTTAATTCTCGTTATATTGCAAAAATACACTGACAAAGTGGACCAATAACAAAATCAAACCAAATATTTCTTTAAAGTCCCAACGTATCCTGATGAACCTCCAGTTACTAAAACACTCCAACTAATACTTAATACACCCACGGCTACCCATCTGGTCTCCAAATTGTATGTAGAGCTGCAAGCGGAAATTGGCGACACAACTCATAAGGCATTGGCCAAATGGAACGCTTGCCTGGATAGTCCCCTGACTGAAGATGACTGGATCACGGTGGGCACGATAAAATATATACACCAGACATACCACACCCTGACACAAATGTTTAGATTTGGACTGCGAGCGGATTCCAAATGCCAGAGATGTGGTGTTGAATCGGCGGACTTTATACATCTAGCTTGGTATTGCCCGAAAGTAGCAAAGTATTGGATACAGCTGGTGAATGTTTTGGGGATCATGGTGGGTGTTACACTGGACTGTAATATCAAGACATGCTTGTTAGGGCTGGTACAAGGAGTGAGAGCCTTAAAACGGAAGTTTTGCGTGATAGCACTACTAATGGCAAAACGCAGAGTATCAATAACGGTGGGGGGGTAAAACTACTCCGCAAATGCGGCAATGGATTAAGGACCTAGCGTATTGCAGGGACAAATTAACAACGTATGAAGAGGAACTGCCGAGTGGAGCACGGCCCAGAGACTTTTGGGTTAACCTCATCTCATATCTTAAGGAGCAGAATCCGGCACAGTAATGGGCATGAAATATACTATGACTGTAACTAAGAAATGTTCATTAGTAAGACTGTGACAGTATGGCATGTATAAACTGTGCTACTGAAGGAGGAGTGCTGTAATGCAATGCAGTTTTCATGGTTTTGTATGGTGCGCAGGGTGCACAATGTTGTAACCTAAAGTTTGAAATGCCAATAAAAAAAAAATATATATATATATATATATATGTATATATATATATATATTTCTTTAAAGTGGATTTTGCAACTAGCCATGTCCAGTAAATGTTACTGAAAATATCGACTAATGTACACAACCTAACAAAGATTACCAGTTGACAACAACAGATGTTACAGAAGTATGTACTTTCCTCCATAATCCGAACAATTGGATGAATGAATTGTGGTCACAATGGATGAACAAAGTCTCTACACCCACAATCCTCACTTTGAGGACATGAATTAATTTAATGTTGAAAATAAACATAATAACTGGAATACATGTTGTGTTTTTATTCTTACTGCTAACGGTAGGTTTCAATAAAAAAATGTTCAGATTTTTTACATTGTTTTAGGGGCGTACCTCCAGGGGGGATGTTAGGGGTGTTACTCTGTCCTCCCCTCCATTTCACCAACAAAACCTTCCTGATTCAGGTCACTACTCTGAGTGTCTGGATTCATGTGGGCATCATTCTTACTGACTGGAGGGTGACTGAAGTGGAGCAGCGCATACTTGCTGACAGTGCTTAGGGTGGCTTGGGCCGTGTATTTGTGATTTGAAAGCGTGTGTTTTAGCCCGTTCCGAATTTTCACTAGTCTGAGTGTAGCACACTGACTGACCTGATGCACAATGCCTTTCAACAGCAGACATAGCATAAGTGTCCTCTTTTTCGATGCGGCTAGTGTATGGGGCACACTCAAGGTCGGGTTCCAGCAGACATAATCAACACCCCCTTTCCTATGCCAATCTGGTAACTGGCTCAAGACTGAACTCGGAATGGCTCTAAGTCTGGCCTAAGTCTCAGATACTATCACTGCAGGCTTTAGTATGCTGCGAGTCATCCATTCCTGCTGTGGTCCAACAGTAACCATTGGGCCTGGATAAAGTTATCATCTGAGCGTGGAAAACAATATATCAAATGGAATATATGAAATGCAAATTTAATGTTAACTTTGGGTGGATGGAATGTTTCTTTAAATTATCTTTGCCACAGAGGTGTTTTTAAATATTATCCCTGCCTGAGTGAGTACTGGAAGGATCCTTAATATTTTCCTTGATCCAGAAGGTGGATGAGCTGGTGTTACAGGTGTTACTTCACCAACCTTCTTCCATTGCATGGAGTCGATTCCAACCTAGATTTGGGTATTTGGATGCACAGTTTCCATTTGGATGGATTTCACCCATCATACTTCTGAGTATTGTTACTCACCACTTTCTCTTGAGATATGCAATTTACTTCAACTTCTGTTTCCAAGGTGTGGATGGGGGACACTGCTTTAAGTGTGCATGTCGTTTTTTTCCTTTTTTGAATGTATATTTGTCACAAGCCTCTACTGGCTACGGCAATGACTGCACCAGCTTTGGTAAACACTAGGATGAACTTAAATGCAAGTGTGAAATCCTGCACTACACTAACCAGGATGCAATGAGGTAATGGCGCTGGGATGTGAAGCAGTGCGCTTCTACCCCCCTTACTAATGAAAAATTAATAGCGGGCTCCTACCCCCCTTACTAATGAAAAATTAATCACTTAGAAGGACACAAAATAAGCCAATCAAAAGCTGTGGGCAGGCTCTAAGGCCATAGAGTGAATACAGCATGTCTCGAAGTTTTGGAAGTCTCAAAGACAGTGCATGCGTGCTGCCTAGACTGTCTTATATATCACAAAATAACAAGCGGTTTTGTGCTTCCATTCTTTGCAGGTCTTTTTAGTGTTGCACTGCTGAATTTCAAAAGTCTATACCTCACTGTCCACCACCACTGTTCTCAGCACCTCTTCCCACCCATTTCTTTTTATGCCATTGATCAACTCTACTTCATCTTCTCTACTAGGTCAGTTAATCATCTTGTTCCATTCACTCAGGCCATATCCATTCCTTCACCACCATTCCATACATTTGCACCGCGCACATTGGCTCCCTCATCCACTCTTACATCATTCACTCAACACAAAATCCCCTATCACACACACTACTCCTCAAATTTTCCACTACACTGTCATTCTCAATATTTACAAAATCAAAAGAAATTTTAATAAAAATATATGGATTAGTTAATATCTTTTAGTACTGATTCATAACAGTCCTTTCCCTGAAACTATAGTACTTACTTTTCTACTTTCTTGGGCAAGTTTATTATTTATTACTTTTATATAGTGTTTTACGATGCCAATTAACTGGTTCAGGGCATCATGAATGTATTCCTTCCTATCCAGATATTTTTGGAATAAAAATACAAGCTCAAAGAACCGAATTGGCGCAGAGGAGTTTCACACCAGACCGATCCCTTTAAAGGGAAGGTAGGCCAAGGCAGAATCTGTTACATGGCTGGCTCTCCCTGACATGCCATTGTTCAATCCTGCCCCAGCCCTACCTATGTAACAGTCTGCTATTGAAATATTCCCTTTTTAAATGGGATGAACTGTTACTTTTGCCATTATTACCAGCATTAATTCATAGCACACTATAACAGTGTTGTTGATCTCATGCAGTTACCCACTGCAGGAATTATTTTGTTACTTAACACTTAAAATGTGACTTCATTAGGAATATATAATACCACTTTTCTCATCTTCCTATTCGAAAACTGAAATAAAACATCACATAGAGTTAACAGGTAAGAAAACACTCACAAGCATATAAGTCAGTATCTAACCATGTGTCAGGATGATCTTTCTGGTAGTAATACATCACAAGCATTATTGGTGTTTATAACGTTTCAGTAAGTTAAATAAACAAATGTAAAGTACCCATGCCAGAAAGCATAGCTTTTAGATCCAGGATTATGAAAATAAATCATGAGTCTAAAGTTACTTGTAGGAGCAATGGCTGCTGAACTCTCAGGCAGGGTGAGAGAGAAATAAAAAGAGTTTTGAACAGACCAAACACTGGCAAATAAAGCAGCATGTTAAAGGCCCCAGACAATAATACCTGACTTTCTTGAGTGACACACGACATTCATGGGTGTTTAGGGCTGAAATGAAGCCCCATGCTCTTGTGAACAACGTCTGTATAACTAAACCAGCTGCTGAAGACTTTACTTACAATGCAGCTGTTACACTGGTGAGGTGGCGCCCCATCTACTGCTGACCACACAAGACTTCAGAAAGTGGTTTGTTCTACAACATGTAACCACAATGACTGAACATAAAATAAAAAATACAGCAAGCACAACATTAGCGGATGTATAGAAGAGCAATCGGGAGGGAATGTTAATGAAAAGAAAGCAAACAACTTAGAAAACGTATAAATAACAAGCATAAAAGAAAAAAAACAGACAGAAATGGTACAGGACAGAACAAATGAAAGAATTATTGTCTGAGGCAGACAATTGATGCTTAAGCTGAGAAGTAAAAAATTGAGCTTCCTGTCTAACTCTGCCCCACTCCTATTTCGCAGAGTCAAAACATACATTTTGACCTGCATGCATGCTCACAGTGTTTCAGCTCACTAAGCTATTACATTAGCATCATGGTACTCTGGGCGGGCTGCCTATCTAACTTTTCCTACAATCTCCCTGCTTCCACTATCTATAGGACCAGCTCTATACTCCAGAGCTGCATTATGCTCTTTATGCTGTCATTTCAACAGCCCTTCAAACACTCTGCATAATGAGGCATCACACGTTAAGGCCAATTTGTGATGGAAAATGTATTTACTGATTAACTGATGAAGAGGTTTCCTTCACCCTTATTTGAAAGTGACTTGTAGCCATCACCTAGATATTAGGATAGTAACTATTGCCCTGGGTGCTAGGACAGTGGCCATTGTCCTCTGGAATATATACACACAGGAGCAATACAATGACAATCTGACTGGGTAACTTCCAACATTAGTAGGAAGATGCGCTCTGGAGGCACCAGTTCCTACTAATAATAGGAAGTGCCACCAGCTGTAAGGCAGAAGGCAGGGCAAAGATCTAGAAGTACAATAAATTCCACCGAATAGCTAATCTCAATCCACCTACTGCTCGAATCCCCTACGCTAAACATGGCCTTATAAACATACACTTAGCCTTGAGGCCCACCCATGACATCTAAAACCATACTTTGGAATAAAACTGCCATTTAGTTAGCCTCACTAAGACATGGCATTGGAAAATTCAGTCACCACTGTCAAGTGCCTCATCTTTCAAGCCACAAAATATTTTTTAAGATCAATAGATGAAGACCACTAGCCTTTGTGACTGACTTCTCTTGCATGGAAACACCTAATACATCTTTCCAATATTTGGACTTGTTGCTGCCCACCCGACCATCAACATCAGAAAGGCCCTGATTACAGCTGTGGTCCACGTCATCTCAGGATAAAACCTACTCCTCCTTCCTAGAAGAATTTAATCCCCACGTGTACCAAAGCCAACCAAATCTATCACAGAAGAATGTATCTGCGATTATACTGGCCAATGTAGTAAGACTTATAGGCACCGAGAGGAGACGATGCGGATATCTTCCTGGACGCTACTTATACACCTTACAAATGAACTTCCTTCTTCAATTAAGCACACCGTTATTCCATCTCTATGACTACTATCTCTAACAACAGTATTGAGATCCACCTTGGCTCTAAGATATTCGTGTAATAAGCCTACCTCCGAAGTTCAGCTAGTCGGGCGACTTGGGCTCAAGTTTCACCACAGTACCTCCTTTCATAGGTATGCGACTTTTTGCCGCATCCTCAGATTGCTTCTTTAATCGCATTTGATCCGTTGTTTATAAGTTGTCTACATATCATGTAAAACTAGCATCTGCCGCAGAATCGTTCACTTGCGTTTATCAACCTTTAGTGTTCAGCTTCTGTCTTGCTTTCTATTGGAAATTCTTGTGGCTCTTCCTGAAGAAGGCATCCTGTATGCCGAAACGCATGTAGAGAAAATTACAAACATCTACTACATCTCAGCCACTTTTGGGTAATACCACTTGAATTTATAATCTGTCTTTTGATTAATTTCGATTATCGGTTTCATAGTTGTGTTTAAATTGGTTAATATATATTATTATATTGTATGCAATGGTATTTATGTTTCATCATGAATGCTTATGTCAGACTTTTACATTTCACATCAATAAAATGTTATATTTTTAACAAATTTGTTCACTACACTGAGTTTATGTAGATATTATCTCCCCATGTATATGGCTTGATGTTCATATTGTCCCTAGTTCCGTAGGAATGTTACTTCAGCTATGTAAGGCTTATAGGTCCATTGTCGACAATTGCTAAATTAGCATGAGCTTCGCTGCCATGAACCTGCTTTTGCGCACAACACCGCAGGCATCTATTTCGCAATACTTATTTGTGCCCCTTTTACAACTGTCTGCTTTGCAGGTTATTTGCTGTGCTCTGAGTTTTAGTCTGCACACGATGCTCAAGGTTAAACAACAATGCCCCTTGTTATTCTGTTCTGATGTGTCCCTCGCACCTAGACATAACAGGCTACACACAGCTGCACCTCTGGAAATCATGTACTTTAATATTCCAAACACAATCTGTTTTCACACACATGGAGAGACACCTTTCCAGAGAGAAGACCAGTGTTTGTCCTGCGTTATTAACATTGCATCTAGGTCTTGAGGTATGGGGGTCTGCTGACAAAGCCCAGAGGTATTCTGTTTTATAATAAACTATCTCTTGTTACTGGGAGGGTGGTTAGGTCGTTCCATCCTTTTCCATTGTTTTCCATAACATGACATCCCCGTTTGTATTCTTTGGAATTGTAACAATGCTGACTACATTGTATTTATGCATTCTGCTGCTAGTATTGGCTCATGTAGTGCACCATAGAGTTCGTTAGTTGAAATAAACATTTTAAACTATACTGCGTCTCTGATCACTCGCATTGTGGACAAGTATGAGTGGCTAAGCGAAAAAGTGTCTAGCTCCCGTGATTCCCAAGATAGAGTTACGTGTTTTGGGTTGTCTAATCATTGGTAGCTTTGCTGTAGATGGAGAACGAATGAGACACTATAGCTAGTCGGTAAGGGATTTTGGGTACGGATGTGGTAGGTTGCTACACCACCTATTCACTAAGGTCCTGTTTTCCTGTGCATATGCAGAATCCCCGCAACACCAAATTCCACATAAGCAGGCCCCTTTGCTTCCAAGACTTGCTGAACAGCCCAACAATGCACAGAACTAGACTCAAGTTATCCCTTAATTTCACACACAACCTTTAATTATCCAACACGGTATTACAACTACAGGTATGATTGCATCATGCAACCTGTTGAACCTAATTGACAATCCATCTTGAGCATTAGAAATTAAATATCTTCCCACACCCCATTCCATTAAACACATCAGAAATGTAAGCACTAAGGTGTCAGTATTGTTTGATTATTAATAATCCTTACACTCTTTTCCACTCTCTAAAATTAGCAGCGCAAATCGGTAGACAAAACAACATCACAGTCAAACAATTTCATCTTTAGAGTCCGTTAAAATGCGGCTAGTGCATGGTCAAAGAGGAAAGAGGCATCATATCAGTCATTTTCCTTAGTCTTTAAGGAGCACCATCAAGTAATTTTATCATCATCAAATCATTTTCTCACAATCTAGTACTTTTCTATCATCTCTAGGGTCCCTTTCATGTCTAAACAGGTATATTGAGCTCTTGAGTTCGGCCTGGGCCAGTAATAGTAGTGGTAATGTCTTGATCCAGAGATGATTAACATTGGACTGACATTTAGCCACGAGAGACATTTAAAAAAAAACGACCTGTGAGGATCTTCATCCTGTGGAGTTTTAGTCAACCTATAACCAATCTAGTCAACCAACTAACACATAAATAATAATCCCTGAACCCTTTCTTGACAACCTCTACCGTAACAAGTTGGGATTTGGCAGTTGCTAGAATACCTAAAACAGACAAACACCTGAGGTCAAGTGGTGGAATGATGAACTTTTGGTCAGAAAAGTGTCAAATGCAACTTCAAAAACAGCAAGAGATATAGGAGGTTATAACAAAGCAATACAGAGATCAAAAAAGTCCTGCCTTGTCAAATGCATTAAGAAGTTTACCAATTAAATAACATAAATATTCAATGTTGATCAGATACTGTTCAACTGAGGAGTCCAAAAAAGCTGGCTTGGAAACCTCGGTGCTTTAAACAACTATGATGACCTTCTTGAGTTCTTCAACTGCTAAAATCCAGTTTTATCCTTCTCCATCACAATCGATCTTCATCCCATACAATTAATTGGAAACAGATGAAGTTCTAATCCTCGCCCTGATAATAAAAGTGTAAGACACAATCAAACCCATACACAATTTTTGTTTAAAAAAACTAATTTCTTAACACAAGGCCAAAAACAAAAAAAGGAATACGTAATCTAAAAGCAGTCTGGTGCACCACTGTGTCAAAATTCCAAATACTGTGCAATGCAAGCAACCACTTGGAACACAAAGTGGGATACGAGAGACAGTATTTTTTCAGAGGAATAATGGCCACCATTGGACGATTTGGGAGACCCTTTAGAATCTTTACATATTGTATATACGAGATCTGCTTACAATGCAGGGAGAGTGTTTCTGCCAGTCCTGGTAGGGGATCTGAGGGGGCCAGATGTGTGCACTTATGTGATCAGTTAATTAGCAAGAGTCCTATCCTTCTACCAATGTTTGTTTTTGGTATTGAAGTAGATCCTTCTGAGGGAAGAAGTCTATGGATTGCCTTTCAACCCTGGTTAAATAGTTTCACAAAGCTTCATCAGGGCAGGTGTTTATAGTTCTGTGTGGTATTAAAGTGCCAATGAGTGCTGAATAACTTGCAAGTGATAATAAAAGCAGGTAAATATATGCACCTTCACAATGATAGGAAGAGGTGGCTGTCAGCTGAAGAAAAGAACACAGGATGTAAATCACAAAGATTTAAACTTGGATCTAGAGGATGTAAATACTAGACGTTGAAAATAATTCCTTCTGGGCTTATTAGCAGTCACCAGATTTGATATTGAACCTATCACTCATCTTGGTAATGGTTATGGTGTACTTCTATTACTGGGAGAGTCTACAATTCCGTTTTTCCAATTCCCAGCATGCTATGGAAAGGAATGCATCAACACGGATACTAATATGCTCTGCTTCCATTAGTTATCATCGTTTCAAGTTTTTGTTAGCATTTGTTAATGCAATTTAATCCAGACGGTACAATAACAATCAAACATTTCATAAACACTTAAATAATACGCTTGTGCATTGTTGTAAAAAGATCAATGTGTAAAAGAAACATTGCCGCAGTGACGTTCGGTCATTGTACAGTTTACAACGATTCTCTAACCTCTGGCTTACTTAAATGGTCAATTCTCGTCATATTGCAAAAATCCACTGACAAAGTGGACCAGTAACAAAATAAAATCAAATATTTCTTTAAAGTCCCAACGTATCCTGATGAACCTCCAGTTACTAAAACACTCCAACTAATACTTAATACACCCACGGCTACCCATCTGGTCTCCAAATTGTATGTAGAGCTGCAAGCGGAAATTGGCGACACAACTCATAAGGCATTGGCCAAATGGAACGCTTGCCTGGATAGTCCCCTGACTGAAGATGACTGGATCACGGTGGGCACGATAAAATATATACACCAGACATACCACACCCCGACACGAATGTTTAGATTTGGACTGCGAGCGGATTCCAAATGCCAGAGATGTGGTGTTGAATCGGCGGACTTTATACATCTAGCTTGGTATTGCCCGAAAGTAGCAAAGTATTGGATACAACTGGTGAAGGTTTTGGGGATCATGGTGGGTGTTACACTGGACTGTAATATCAAGACATGCTTGTTAGGGCTGATACAAGGAGTGAGAGCCTTAAAACGGAAGTTTTGCGTGATAGCACTACTAATGGCAAAACGCAGAGTATCAATAACGGTGGGGGGGGTAAAACTACTCCGCAAATGCGGCAATGGATTAAGGACCTAGCGTATTGCAGGGACAAATTAACAACGTATGAAGAGGAACTGCCGAGTGGAGCACGGCCCAGAGACTTTTGGGTTAACCTCATCTCATATCTTAAGGAGCAGAATCCGGCACAGTAATGGGCATGAAATATACTATGACTGTAACTAAGAAATGTTCATTAGTAATACTGTGACAGTATGGCATGTATAAACTTTGCTACTGGAAGAGGAGTGCTGTAATGCAATGCAGTTTTCATCGTTTTGTATGGTGCGCAGGGCGCACAATGTTGTAACCTAAAGTTTGAAATGCCAATAAAATAAAAAAAAAATATATATATATATATATTTCTTTGAAGTGGATTTTGCAACTAGCCATGTCCAGTAAATGTTACTGAAAATATCGACTAATGTACACAACCTAACAAAGATTACCAGTTGACAACAACAGATGTTACAGAAGTATGCACTTTCCTCCATAATCCGAACAATTGGATGAATGAATTGTGGTCACAATGGATGAACAAAGTCTCTACACCCACAATCCTCACTTTGAGGACATGAATTAATTTAATGTTGAAAATAAACATAATAACTGGAATACATGTTGTGTTTTTATTCTTACTGCTAACGGTAGGTTTCAAAAAAAAAAAATTCAGATTTTTTACATTGTTTTAGGGGCGTACCTCCAGGGGGGATGTTAGGGGTGTAACACTGCCCTCCCCTCCATTTCACCAACAAAACCTTCCTGATTCAGGTCACTACTCTGAGTGTCTGGGTTCATGTGGGCATCATTCTTACTGACTGGAGGGTGACTGAAGTGGAGCAGCGCATACTTGCTGACAGTGCTTAGGGTGGCTTGGGCCGTGTATTTGTGATTTGAAAGCGTGTGTTTTAGCCCGTTCCGAATTTTCACTAGTCTGAGTGTAGCACACTGACTGACCTGATGCACAATGCCTTTCAACAGCAGACATAGCATAAGTGTCCTCTTTTTCGATGCGGCTAGTGTATGGGGCACACTCAAGGTCGGGTTCCAGCAGACATAATCAACACCCCCTTTCCTATGCCAATCTGGTAACTGGCTCAAGACTGAACTCGGAATGACTCTAAGTTGGCCTAAGTCTCAGATACTATCACTGCAGGCTTTAGTATGCTGCGAGTCATCCGTTCCTGCTGTGGTCCAACAGTAACCATTGGGCCTGGATAAAGTTATCATCTGAGCGTGGAAAACAATATATCAAATGGAATATATGAAATGCAAATTTAATGTTAACTTTGGGTGGATGGAATGTTTCTTTAAATTATCTTTGCCACAGAGGTGTTTTTAAATATTATCCCTGCCTGAGTGAGTACTGGAAGGATCCTTAATATTTTCCTTGATCCAGAAGGTGGATGAGCTGGTGTTACAGGTGTTACTTCACCAACCTTCTTCCATTGCATGGAGTCGATTCCAAGCCTAGATTTGGGTATTTGGATGCACAGTTTCCATTTGGATGGATTTCACCCATCATACTTCTGAGTATTGTTACTCACCACTTTCTCTTGAGATATGCAATTTACTTCAACTTCTGTTTCCAAGGTGTGGATGGGGGACACTGCTTTAAGCATGCATGTCGTTTTTTTCCTTTTTTGAATGTATATTTGTCACAAGCCTCTACTGGCTACGGCAATGACTGCACCAGCTTTGGTAAACACTAGGATGAACTTAAATGCAAGTGTGAAATCCTGCACTACACTAACCAGGATGCAATGAGGTAATGGCGCTGGGATGTGAAGCAGTGCGCTTCTACCCCCCTTACTAATGAAAAATTAATAGCGGGCTCCTAACCCCTTACTAATGAAAAATTAATCACTTAGAAGGACACAAACATAAGCCAATCAAAAGCTGTGGGCAGGCTCTAAGGCCATAGAGTGAATACAGCATGTCTCGAAGTTTTGGAAGTCTCAAAGACAGTGCATGCGTGCTGCCTAGACTGTCTTATATATCACAAAATAACAAGCGGTTTTGTGCTTCCATTCTTTGCAGGTCTTTTTAGTGTTGCACTGCTGAATTTCAAAAGTCTATACCTCACTGTCCACCACCACTGTTCTCAGCACCTCTTCCCACCCATTTCTTTTTATGCCATTGATCAACTCTACTTCATCTTCTCTACTAGGTCAGTTAATCATCTTGTTCCATTCACTCAGGCCATATCCATTCCTTCACCACCATTCCATACATTTGCACCGCGCACATTGGCTCCCTCATCCACTCTTACATCATTCACTCAACACAAAATCCCCTATCACACACACTACTCCTCAAATTTTCCACTACACTGTCATTCTCAATATTTACAAAATCAAAAGAAATTTTAATAAAAATATATGGATTAGTTAATATCTTTTAGTACTGATTCATAACAGTCCTTTCCCTGAAACTATAGTACTTACTTTTCTACTTTCTTGGGCAAGTTTATTATTTATTACTTTTATATAGTGTTTTACGATGCCAATTAACTGGTTCAGGGCATCATGAATGTATTCCTTCCTATCCAGATATTTTTGGAATAAAAATACAAGCTCAAAGAACCGAATTGGCGCAGAGGAGTTTCACACCAGACCGATCCCTTTAAAGGGAAGGTAGGCCAAGGCAGAATCTGTTACATGGCTGGCTCTCCCTGACATGCCATTGTTCAATCCTGCCCCAGCCCTACCTATGTAACAGTCTGCTATTGAAATATTCCCTTTTTAAATGGGATGAACTGTTACTTTTGCCATTATTACCAGCATTAATTCATAGCACACTATAACAGTGTCGTTGATCTCATGCAGTTACCCACTGCAGGAATTATTTTGTTACTTAACACTTAAAATGTGACTTTATTAGGAATATATAATACCACTTTTCTCATCTTCCTATTCGAAAACTGAAATAAAACATCACATAGAGTTAACAGGTAAGAAAAGACTCACAAGCATATAAGTCAGTATCTAACCATGTGTCAGGATGATCTTTCTGGTAGTAATACATCACAAGCATTATTGGTGTTTATAACGTTTCAGTAAGTTAAATAAACAAATGTAAAGTACCCATGCCAGAAAGCATAGCTTTTAGATCCAGGATTATGAAAATAAATCATGAGTCTAAAGTTACTTGTAGGAGCAATGGCTGCTGAACTCTTAGGCAGGGTGAGAGAGAAATAAAAAGAGTTTTGAACACACCAAACACTGGCAAATAAAGCAGCATGTTAAAGGCCCCAGACAATAATACCTGACTTTCTTGAGTGACACACGACATTCATGGGTGTTTAGGGCTGAAATGAAGCCCCATGCTCTTGTGAACAACGTCTGTATAACTAAACCAGCTGCTGAAGACTTTACTTACAATGCAGCTGTTACACTGGTGAGGTGGCGCCCCATCTACTGCTGACCACACAAGACTTCAGAAAGTGGTTTGTTCTACAACATGTAACCACAATGACTGAACATAAAATAAAAAATACAGCAAGCACAACATTAGCGGATGTATAGAAGAGCAATCGGGAGGGAATGTTAATGAAAAGAAAGCAAACAACTTAGAAAACGTATAAATAACAAGCATAAAAGAAAAAAAACAGACAGAAATGGTACAGGACAGAACAAATGAAAGAATTATTGTCTGAGGCAGACACTTGATGCTTAAGCTGAGAAGTAAAAAATGGAGCTGCCCGTCTAACTCTGCCCCACTCCTGTTTCGCAGAGTCAAAACATACATGTTGCACTGCATGCATGCTCACAGTGTTTCAGCTCACTAAGCTATTACATTAGCATCATGGTACTCTGGGCGGGCTGCCTATCTAACTTTTCCTACAATCTCCCTGCTTCCACTATCTATAGGACCAGCTCTATACTCCAGAGCTGCATTATGCTCTTTATGCTGTCATTTCAACAGCCCTTCAAACACTCTGCATAATGAGGGATCACACGTTAAGGCCAATTTGTGATGCAAAATGTATTTACTGATTAACTGATGAAGAGGTTTCCTTCACCCTTATTTGAAAGTGACTTGTAGCCATCACCTAGATATTAGGATAGTAACTATTGCTCTGGGTGCTAGGACAGTGGCCATTGTCCTCTGGAATGTATACACACAGGAGCAATACAATGACAATCTGACTGGGTAGCTTCCAACATTAGTAGGAAGGTGCGCTCTGGAGGCACCAGATGTAAGGCAGAAGGCTGGCCAAAGAAATAGAAGTACAATAAATTCCACCGAATAGCTAATCTCAATCCACCTACTGCTCGAATCCCCTACGCTAAACCTGGCCTTATAAACATACATTTAGCCTTGAGGCCCACCCATGACATCTAAAACCATACTTTGGAATAAAACTGCCATTTAGTTAGCCTCACTAAGACATGGCATTGGAAAATTCAGTCACCACTGTCAAGTGCCTCATCTTTCAAGCCACAAAATATGTTTTACGATCAATAGACGAAGACCACTACCACTAGCCTTTGTGACTGACTTCTCTTGCATGGAAACACCTAATACATCTTTCCAATATTTGGACTTGTTGCTGCCCACCCGACCATCAACATCAGAAAGGCCCTGATTACAGCTGTGGTCCACGTCATCTCAGGATAAAACCTACTCCTCCTTCCTAGAAGAATTTAATCCCCACGTGTACCAAAGCCAACCAAATCTATCACAGAAGAATGTATCTGCGATTATACAGGCCAATGTAGTAAGACTTATAGGCACCGAGAGGAGACGATGCAGATATCTTCCTGGACGCTACTTATACACCTTACAAATGAACTTCCTTCTTCAATTAAGCACACCGTTATTCCATCTCTATGACTACTATCTCTAACAACAGTATTGAGATCCACCTTGGCTCTAAGATATTCGTGTAACAAGCCTACCTCCAAAGTTCAGCTAGTCGGGCGACTTGGGCTCAAGTTTCACCACAGTACCTCCTTTCATAGGTATGCGACTTTTTGCCGCATCCTCAGATTGCTTCTTTAATCGCATTTGATCCGTTGTTTATACGTTGTCTACATATCATGTAAAACTAGCATCTGCCGCAGAATCGTTCACTTGCTTTTATCAACCTTTAGTGTTCAGCTTCTGTCTTGCTTTCTATTGGAAATTCTTGTGGCTCTTCCTGAAGAAGGCATCCTGTATGCCGAAACGGGTGTAGAGAAAATTACAAACAACTACTACATCTCAGCCACTTTTGGGTAATACCACT
Source organism: Lissotriton vulgaris (assembly GCF_964263255.1). NCBI lineage: Eukaryota > Metazoa > Chordata > Amphibia > Caudata > Salamandridae > Lissotriton > Lissotriton vulgaris. The sequence goes on along the minus strand of NW_028247109.1, from coordinate 174,649 downwards.
TGAATTTATACTCTGTCTTTTGATTAATTTTGATTATCGGTTTCATAGTTGTGTTTAAATTGGTTAATATATATTATGATATTGTATGCAATGGTATTTATGTTTCATCATGAATGCTTACGTCAGACTTTTACATTTTACATCAATAAAATGTTATATTTTTAACAAATTTGTGCACTACACTGAGCTTATGTAGATATTATCTCCCCATGTATATGGCTTGATGTTCATATTGTCCCTAGTTGCGTAGGAATGTTACTTCAGCTATGTAAGGCTTATAGGTCCATTGTCGACAATTGCTAAATTAGCATGAGCTTTGCTGCCATGAACCTGCTTTTGCGCACAACACCGCGAGCATCTATTTCGCAATACTTATTTGTGCCCCTTTTACACATGAGAACTGTCTGCTTTGCAGGTTATATGCTGTGCTCTGAGTTTTAGTCTGCACACGATGTTCAAGGTTAAACAACAATGCCCCTTGTTATTCTGTTCTGATCTGTCCCTCGCACCTAGACATAACAGGCTACACACAGCTGCACCTCTGGAAATCATGTACTTTAATATTCCAAACACAATCTGTTTTCACACACATGGAGAGACACCTTTCCAGAGAGAAGACCAGTGTTTGTCCTGCATTATTAGCATTGCATCTAGGTCTTGAGGTATGGGGGTCTGCTGACAAAGCCCAGAGGTCTTCTGTTTTATAATAAACTATCTCTTGTTACGGGGAGGGTGGTTAGGTCGTTCCATCCTTTTCCATTGTTTTCCATAACATGGCATCCCCGTTTGTATTCTTTGGAATTATAACAATGCTGACTACATTGTATTTATGCATTCTGCTGCTAGTATTGGCTCATGTAGTGCACCATAGAGCTCGTTAGTTGAAATAAACATTTTAAACTATACTGCTTCTCTGATCACTCGCATTGTGGACAAGTATGAGTGGCTAAGCGAAAAAGTGTCTAGCTCCCGTGATTCCCAAGATAGAGTTACGTGTTTTGGGTTGTCTAATCATTGGTAGCTTTGCTGTAGATGGAGAACGAATGAGACACTATAGCTAGTCGGTAAGGGATTTTGGGTACGGATGTGGTAGGTTGCTACACCACCTATTCACTAAGGTCCTGTTTTCCTGTGCATATGCAGAATCCCCGCAACACCAAATTCCACATATGCAGGCCCCTTTGCTTCCAAGACTTGCTGAACAGCCCAACAATGCACAGAACTAGACTCAAGTTATCCCTTAATTTCACACACAACCTTTAATTATCCAACACGGTATTACAACTACAGGTATGATTGCATCATGCAACCTGTTGAACCTAATTGACAATCCATCTTGAGCATTAGAAATTAAATATCTTCCCACACCCCATTCCATTAAACACATCAGAAATGTAAGCACTAAGGTGTCAGTATTGTTTGATTATTAATAATCCTTACACTCTTTTCCACTCTCTAAAATTAGCAGCGCAAATCGGTATACAAAACAACATCACAGTCAAAAAATGTCATCTTTAGAGTCCGTTAAAATGCGGCTAGTGTATGGTCAAAGAGGAAGGAGGCATCATATCAGTCATTTTCCTTAGTCTTTAAGGAGCACCATCAAGTAATTTTATCATCATCAAATCATTTTCTCACCATCTAGTACTTTTCTATCATCTCTAGGGTCCCTTTCATGTCTAAACAGGTATATTGAGCTCTTGAGTTCGGCCTGGGCCAGTAACAGTAGTGGTAATGTCTTGATCCAGAGATGATTAACATTGGACTGACATTTAGCCACGAGAGACATTTAAAAAAAAAAAAACGACGATGTGAGGATCTTCATCCTGTGGAGTTTCAGTCAACCTATAACCAATCTAGTCAACCAACCAACACATAAATAATAATCCCTGAACCCTTTCTTGACAACCTCTACCGTAACAAGTTGGGATTTGGCAGTTGCTAGAATACCTAAAACAGACAAGCACCTGAGGTCAAGTGGTGGAATGATGAACTTTTGATCAGAAAAGTGTCAAATGCAACTTCAAAAACAGCAAGAGATATAGGAGGTTATCACAAAGCAATACAGAGATCAAAAAAGTCCTGCCTTGTCAAATGCATTAAGAAGTTTACCAATTAAATAACATAAATATTCAATGTTGATCAGGTACTGTTCAACTGAGGAGTCCAAAAAAGCTGGCTTGGAAACCTCGGTGCTTTAAACAACTATGATGACCTTCTTGAGTTCTTCAACTGCTAAAATCCAGTTTTATCCTTCACCATCACAATCGATCTTCATCCCATACAATTAATTGGAAACAGATGAAGTTCTATTCCTCGCCCTGATAATAAAAGCATACAGCGCCCATGAGCACTTCTGTAGGCTGATTCTATGTCAGGACCGGAGGCTTCCGATTATGCTGTTCTTTCTTCACTTTATTTCACTACATATTTACACAGCAGCTTTATTAAACCATCAAAAATGTTTTTATCCCCATCAGGGAAAACAATCCAAATGGAAAACAACATAGAGTTCAAATAAGCCTGCAACAGACTACAACATCCATGAGTCCATGAGGCAACAACAGTCCTTTAGTCGTTCCTTAGTGTTAACACGTCCTAGAAAGACCCTTCAGCCTAGTTGTCCCTCCTCTTTCTTCGCAGCTCCGCAGCAACAGATAAGTCACCTTTTGTGCTCTTTGTTTGTTGTGGGTGATTTCTTTGTTGTGGGCGGCTGGGCCCATGTGTTGAACGTTGGCGGGACCCTGCCTCGCCTTTTGGGGAGTCTTTAAGGTTTTGCCTTTCACTTTGCTGATTCCCCGCCACAGGAGCGCTTTCGCTCCTTTCGCTGCCGTTCCAGCTCAGTGCGGTCTTTCATTGTGACCGCTAGGGGGAGCTCCAGCATCTCATTGGTCTCTGCGGCGCGTCTCCTCAGATGAGGAGGGGCGCTGCAAGATCAGTGTCGGAGAGCCTTGTCCCCTGCCGCCACACCGAAATGCCCCCTGGGAGGGGTCTGTATTATTCCCGTACAACATTTATTTACGCCCCGGCGGGGGTCCCTATTGCGGCGCTGCCGAGTGAATCGCCATCGGGCAGGTTTTTTTGCTCATGAAGCTCTGTAAGCCTTTTAGCGAGCTGGGTGGCGGTTGGGCCCTGTCAGGTTTACCTGAGGACCCGCGCGCTTGAGGCCTGGGCAGCCTAACAAAACGAGGTTTCAGCCCGTCCCAAAAACGTTGCAGTCTTCTAGGCTGCCCATAATATATAAGGGAATACTCCCTCTTTTCCCCAGTTATCAGGCTCCCTTTGACTGTGGGGGAGGATACCCTTTGTCAATAGGGTCAGGCTTCTTGGCTGGGGCTACAGCTTGGTTATTCTGTCTTCTGTTGTTTCTGGGACACAAGATTTAAATATGAGTAACAAAGACTTCTATGAGGAAGAACAGGTCCAGTACCTACCTCTAGACGACCAGTTCTTCCAGACGAATCGATGTACAAATGTGTGAATGATGTGGTGGGACCCTTGGAAGAGCGTCTGTCGAACCGCATCATAGCAGAATGCGCCAAGTTGGTTTACTCCCACTTGGACCCCCCTAGGTCGGTACTTACCTTGTCCCAAGGGGAGGATCCCTCACTGCCAAAAAAGGGTCACATGGAGTAGGGCCCGGAGGGATCCCAGGGGGTGGATTTGGACGCTTTCGACCGCCTCAAGAGCGCCTTTCTAGCAAAGACGTCCGTTCCACCACCTGTGCCTTCTCCGGTCCCGGCCCCCGCGAAATCCATTGGCTCGGACTCTCCATCTCTTGATGGGGGTTTCCCAGCGGATTCGGACGATGAGGACGGGTCTTTGCGACCAGCCAGTTCTACTGCCGAATTGCCCCAGGATTCCTCAGGAATGCTTGACCCGGATGAGATAGTTCACCCGCGGTCAGCTACCTCGGGGCAAGGTAGCTAAGATTGTGGCGGCCTGCCTCCGCAAGCCCTTAGAGAAAGAGGCTAGGGGCTGTTTAAGAGCGGAGCGCCCTCTCCCCACCTTGGAAGGGAAGGTGGCGTGCACACCGGAGCTTGACTCTAAGATGGCCACCTTCTTGGCCAAATGTATGAAAGACCCTCGGAAGGGTATAGACCGCTCCTGGTGCTCCTGTCAGGATAAGCTCCTTGAAGCTGTAGGGCCCATGAAAAAAATCTTGGATATGGCGCAGGAGGCGAAGGTGTCAGGCTCCACCAGATCCTCCGAAGTTCTCTCGAATTGGGCCCAGCGGGCGATTATCTTCTTGGGTAACGCCAACTGTGCCCTTTCGACTGAACGGAGGCGCTCACTGCTTATCAAGTTAGGTCCCAAGTTGAGCGACCTAGTGCCCTTAGAGGCTGGAGCAGTGGCACAAGGGGGCCTTTTCGGAGACCCCTTTGTGAAGAAACGAAGTGAGTTTGTGGCCACCTTCACTAGCTTGGACATGGCCCAGTCCAACATCAAACGGGGTTTTCCAATGGAGCCAGCCGTGGCTGGGGCCGCGCGACAGGCCGTGGCCAGCAACACAATCCCAGTAGGGGACAAGGCGGGGTCAGTACAACACTACGGCCAATTATACCAACTTTTACCCGACCAGAGGACAAAGATTCCGTGGCTGTGGAGGGTATAAGAACAACGCAGGCGGACCTGTGCCCGGCGGTAAGTCTGATTCCTCCTTCTCAAGTTTGTATTGGGGTCGGGGGCGCTAGGTGGTGCGCAACTAAGATGGCCGCACACCAGTAAGGCTCCTGCCTGACCGGGTAGAAAATATCCTGCAGTACCATCCTGTAATAAATACAAAGCTCCGTGGATCTACTGACCATGAGCGGAAATGCTGCTGATTTTCATGATGTGACCTGTGCATCGCGAGGCACTGCTGACCCTGAGCTGGAGGCAGGAGAAGATTAGAGCGAGGGGAGAAGGTGACGGCCAGCAGCGAGTAGGCGGATCGCGACTGCAGTAAAGAGCGAGACGGACTGAGCCTTCTGGTAGAAGAGGCCGATACGAGTTCCTGCTGTGAAGGACTGGCGGCAGGCCGAGGAGCTTCATCGCGGTCTATGCGGCTTAAATTGCTGATACTGGACAACATCCTGCTGCGGCGGCAGCGCTGGCCCTGAGATGAGGAGGGAACCGAGCCTAGAGAGAGCTGCCCGAGGCACAGACATCCCGTGTTGTGAGCTGCTGCTGCGGGAGACATGTGGAGAACCACAACAGGGGGGGGGGCTACGGCCCGCATAGGCACCCGGGAGCCCTAACAGCATTACACAGTTGGAGCTGCCTGCCCTGATCCCGAATAGTGATGAAGGACCTGCCGGGACGACATGTGGTGTCAGCCGACATTTTAAAAACGGAGAAGGACGGCTTACAAAGAGGGTGAGAGCTTGACATGGGGACATACGCTCCGATCCTGCGGGCAGAGAGAGTAAGCTTAGCCAGTAAAGTGAGGTGAACTGCGAGCACTGCGGGGGTGGACATTCAATACCAGGGCATCTCTGGACTGGTGGGATAGACCTGTGGACCCCCGCTACTAGAGGTGCAAGAGAAATTTGAGGTCTCCAGAGACTGCCCCTGTACACACTGTGCAACCAGGGGTCTGACTAGTGGCCCAGTACTGATATTGGCTTGGGTGCTTGGCGTCCCATCATTACCAGTGCCAGCCCAACGTGTCCCCACAGACTTGGAGCAGATCACCCCAACTCCACAATCAACGAGAACCGTTCTGGCACTTTTAAGGACCCCAAACTTATGACGTTTACACAGACAGGCCAGGATACTATAAAGTGCGGTTCACCACTGGCGAAGGGCTTATAGTTGACAATACAGTTGTGGTTGGCAGCTAACATGGGGCGCACGGACGCCAAACACGCGAAGCTCACGTTTCAATCAAGCAGGGCACCAAGGGCTAACTTTGCGGAGCGTGCAGAATCGAATGCTGGGGACAAGAGAGAGGAAGACTGGAAGTCCCTACTGCTGAGCATGAAACAGAGCCTCTCATCCATTGATGCCAAAATGGACACCATGAACGCAAGAATGGACATGATGGTGAACAAACTCGAACAACATGACCAGAGAATTAAAGGGGCTGAGACCAGAGTGTCGGAGCTGGAGGATGGAGCGGTGGCAAATAGGGAACATGTGCTCCACATAGACAAACTACTAAAAATAATTGCGGACAAGAACGAGGATTTGGAGGCCCGTTCTCGGAGGAACAGCGTTCGCGTTGTGGGCTTGGCCGAATCGACAAACACAGGTCGCATGGAGGACTTCATGGAAAAGCTGGTCACAGACCTGTTCGGAAGAGAATCCTTCTCGGTGCACATGACCATAGAGAGAGCACACAGGGCGCTAGGAGCACAACCACCCCAGGAAGCGCCACCCTGTCCTATAATATTGCGCTTCTTAAACTACCGCGACAGAGACGCGGTCCTCAGGTTGGCACGTGAAAAGGGTCAGGTGCACTACAAAAATACCACATTGGTTTTTTTCCCAGATTTTCCCCAAACGGTACAAGAAGCTAGACGCAAATTTGTCGTAGTAAAGAAAAAACAACAGGGAATCCCGTACACCATGATGTATCCCGCGTAGCTAAAGATCACACACCATGGACGGCAACATTACTTCACCAACCCCCAACAGGCGGAGGACTATCTCAATAAGAATGGGAAGGCAGCATCCAAGGAGGCGAAAGCACAAGATCGCTCCTGGTCGCAATCACCAATGTCGCAGCCGGAATGAGCAGTCACTGCACTTGAACATCACATGGACTGCTCCGAGTCGGTGAAGGGTTACTACTGACACTTTATGAATAATGGGATCTGCCCGGTCACTCTTCCCCATCCCACTGAAGCTGCTCGCCTCTTTGGCGATGTGGCATGTGGATGCAATAGAGGAGAAGAGGAGGCATGGCGTGGGCCCATAGTGACCCCCATAACGGGCAAACCCCAAGTTTGGTTTTAGATTTACCGAGGATTAGGACTGACTGTTTTATTAATATTCTGTTGGGGAGGGAACAAATGCACGGCAAGCTGGGGCGGCCGAAGTGGGTGGGGAGAGGGGGGTTTTTCTTGGGTAAAATGCTTCTCATAAATGTTTCAATGCAGGCAAAGGCATGTTTATGTTTGTTAAAATTTACAATGCGGGGAAATGCGGATGTTGCAAATGATGCTTGTAATTTGAACGTTATAACGTGGAATGTACGGGGCTTGAACACTCCCCGAAAGAAAAGGCAGATCCTGGGATACTTAGACAGGCATTGCTTTAAAGTGGCCTTCTTACAAGAAACGCACTTGAAACCAGCGGACACTCCCCAGTTCGCAGCTAGGTGGGCATCTCATCGCTGCTTTGCATCGTACTCAGGGTACTCTAGGGGCGTTGTTATTCTCATTAAACGGGGGTGAGGTTTGTGCAGAGAGGGTCGAAATCGGATGCCACTGGAGGTTCTGCCTACTTTGGGGGAAGCTGGACATACATGATGTAACCCAGGCTAATTACTATGGACCCAACACGGACGATTCGCAGGCTCTGTTACTATGGAGTAAGATTCAAGCGATAGGAACTACTTATGTCATTTTAGGGGGCGATTTTAATACGATTGTCAACCCACAGCTGGATAGATCCCGGGCCTTGCCCACGTACTACACAAATGCACAACACGTGCTGAAAGACACCATAGAATCCAACTACCTCCTTGACGCATATATATATATATATATATATATATATAAACACCCCACACTGCTGTACACTCGTCATGGGCTAGACTGGATTACCTAATTGTGACATTGGGGATGGCGCACTGGCTGGATAGGGTGACTCACCTAGCCCGCACATTCTCCGACCACTCTCCTTTAGTGGGTGCACTACAGAAGAGAGCATCAGTCCCCGGTTGATTGGTCCCCATACATTAACTAGAGACGTAATCACTGGCACCTCCAGGACCCAGTCTTTAAGGCTGAAATAGAGCACGAAATTCAGGACTTTTTAACTCGCAATGTGGCTTCGGTCTCGAGTCTCACAACGGTCTGGGAGGCCTTTAAGGTCAAGGTGCTGGGATGGTGCATCTCGAAAGGCGGCGGCATTCTTAAAGACCTGCGCAGGGAACTGAACAAGCTCGAGGGTGAGATCAAAGCATTAGAGAGGGATCTCTCTACTCGTATCCATGACAATATTGTTAGAGCTCAATTGCGGGACAAAATCACAGAATATGAAGTAGCAGCTGATAAGGAATGTAAATTCCGAGGTAAGTCCCACATGGGAAGGGTTTATGGCGAGGGAGACCGGCCGGGGGGCGGGGGGGCTTTGTCTCAGGCGATTTATCCTGCCAAGTTTGCTAACTATGTGACCGAAATTACAGCTGAGTGGGCGAACCCACAGAAACCTATCGGGGCAACTGTGCACATTTGTAGACTACTATCGCACTCTTTACACCTCCCAAAGGGGTACCACATTAGACTTGCCGCTTTACTTCACAGATACAGCTCTGGCGTGGCTAGGAGGCACTCAACGAAAATTTCTTAACTTGGAGTTGGAGGTAGAGGACATCACAGACGCGATAATGTCCATGAAATCTGGGAGAGCACCGGGGTCTGATGGGCTCCCGATGGAATTTTACAAAACATATGTGCATATTCTGGCCCCACTACTAAAAGAAGTTTTTTACGTAGCAGCGGAGGAGGGATGTTTGCCGAATACTATGAGTGAAGCCCTGATAGTTTCCCTTCTGAAACCTGGCAAGTCCCCACTGCGGTGTGAGTCATACTGTGCCCTGTCCCTATTAAACCGCGATAGCAAGATTTTGTCAAAAGTATTAGCCACCCGTCTTAACTTCCTGATGGAGCGGTTGGCCCTACCGGAACAAGCAGGGTTCATACCGAACCGCGCCACATCCCACAATCTCAGAACCCTCCCCGTCATTATGCAAGATATAGACCCCAACAGTTCAGCGGCGGCTGTCTTCTTAGACGCCACTAAGGCGTTCGACTCGTGGAGTGGGACTGCCTGATTGGAATGCTGCGGTACATGGGGATGCCACCAACTTTTTAAAATTGGGTTCAACTACTATACAACCAACCAAAGGCCACGGTGCTGTTGAATGGCATCAGATCCGTCAACTTTCCTGTCTCTAGAGGCACGAGTCAAGGATGCCCCCTATAACCCAATTTTGTTCACCCTGGCAATTGAGGCAACACCATAACGGAAGGGCACCCAGCCAGACAACTACTTATATCCTTATATGCGGACGATATCACCCTGTACGTGCATAAACCCCAAGAGAACCTCAACCCCATTGTGAGAGAAATAACTAGATTTAGGGCCATATCAGGCATACAAATAAACTGGGCTAAATCCACAGTGTTCCCACTGACAGATAAAACTGTCCAGTATCAACTAGACTACTCCCTTGTGTGGGAGAGTGACAAATTTAAATACCTAGGCATTCACGTCACCAGAGACAGAGACACTCTTATGCGTGCCAACTATGGAGTGGCGATTGACAAGGTGACGGAGAATGTGACCAAATGGATACAACTGCCCCTCTCGATGGCCAGGAGGATTTCCCTAATTAAGAAGGTGATTCTACCAAATTTTCTATACTTATTTACTAACATTCCTTACCATCCGGCAGGTTCTTTTTTAATACACTTCAGACACAGCTCATAAGACTTATATGGGGAGGGAAGCAAGCGCAGCTTAAACTGACCACGCTGATGCTACCATATCACCAGGGATGGTATGAAGTCCCTAACTTTGAGCAGTACTATTACAGTGCGCAGGCACACTTTGCAGTGTACTGGCTGCACCCGCCCCCATTTATGCCTCATCTGGCGGTTGAGGATGGCTACATGGCCCCAACACCTCCGGAGGGGTACCTGTTCACTACTGTCAAGACACGAGAACGCGACCCGACCACCGTGGACTGCACTGTTGCTGCGTGGGGATGGATAGCCTGTAAGTTGGAGACTCCCTTAATGTACTCCCCTAGGATGGCTTTGGCCCAAACTCCGCTCTTGCCGGTCACACATGAGGGGCTTTGTCACAGAATGCTGGACAAGTTACGCTATATTACCTGGGGGACCTCTACATGGCAGGACAGTTCAAGAAAAAGGAACAATTTTTCGGGGAGCAATCACCCACTACCATGGACTTATTCATGTTCACTCGACTTAGACAGAGCGTGAAGGCCATAACCCCCTCTTTTCCTGCAGAACCAGACATTTTTGCACCCCTACACGCACTGTTGCAGGCAGAGGCACCCAGACATGTCACTTCCTTGCTTTACAAGCATGTGCAAGATGCCCCACTGCCCCACCCCTTACGGGCTAGAAAAGACTGGGATACTGACCTACATGTGCCCCTCACAGATGAACAATGGGACACCAGCTGCACACCGACTGAGGCGATCACAGCGAACAGTAGATTAAGTCTAATACACCTTAAATTCTTGCACAGGATATATCACAAACCGGTCAAACTCCATACATTTCTCCTCAGAGAGGATGATTAATGCAATAGATGTAAGCAAGAAGGGGCGGACTTTATACATTTGGCATGGAGCTACCCGCAGGTGGCGACCTACTGGGGGGAAGTGTTTGAGGGCATGTCCGCTATGATAATGTTAATGGTAATGTTATGGGTGTCTTATATAGCGCTCGGCTACTCCAAGGAGTGTCCCGGCGCTTTCAAACCCACAGCAGACTAACAGAAAGCAGGGGGAGGAACGTAAAGGGAACAGCAGGTCACTGTTCATAGAGCCATGTCTTCAGGCCTTTTCTAAAGGCTAACAGGTTCGAGGTACCGCGAAGCGACAAAGGGAGGGCATTCCAGAGCTTGGGAGCCAGGTGTTTAAAAGAGCGCCCCCCCCCACCCTTGCTTTCCAACAGAAGGAATCATGGCCAGACCAAGAGATTCCGATCTAAGGGATCTGACAGGCTTGTAAAAAGCAAGGCGTTTCTGAATATATTCAGCTCCCACAGCATGGAGAGCCTTATGCGCCAGCGTAAGTGTTTTAAAAACAATCCGCTTGCGAATAGGGAGCCAGTGTAGGGAGTGTAAAAGGTCCGAGGCTCTCGCGCGGCATGGCAGACCAAAGACTGCCCGAGCCGCCGAATTCTGGACCACCTGAAGTTTCTGTAAGAGATAGTCGGTAAGACCCAAATACAAAACATTTGAGTAGTCCAGCCTAGAACAGATGAGAGCCTGGACAGTGGTTTTCCTATGCCCAAGCGGGAGCAGGGGAAGAAACTTGCGCAACATTTTGAGGAGACCAAAGCAGGTGCCCGTCAGACCAAGGATCTGGGACTTAAGAGACAGGCAGTTATCAATTTTGACCCCCAGATTCTTCGCAACCTGCGAGGAGGACGTGGGCGGGGACATGTTCACAGGCCACCAATCCTGCCACTTAGGGTCTGCCTGACACCCGAAGAAAAGCACCTCAGATTTTCCAGGGTTACATTTGAGGCTGTTTCGCTGAAACCATTCGAACACAGCCTCAAGACACCCACGGATGCTCTCCTCGTTGAACTCAGCCCCCTTCCCACACGTGAAAAGGAGCTGCGTATCATCAGCGTATGATACGATCTGAGCCCCAAAAGACTCAGCCAGCACCGCCAAAGGGGTCATAAAGATGCTAAAAAGAGTCGGGCTAAGCCCCGACCCCTGAGGAACTCCGACCTCCAAAGGCGGCACTTCGGCGGCCTATGGGGGGGCCCATCCCACCTGTCGGCGACCAGCTAGGTAAGATCTAAACCAGTTCAACACCGTCCTTCTCAGACCGATCTCATGAAGTCTGTTGAGGAGACCCTCATGAGGGACGGTGTCGAAAGCAGCCGACAGGTCTAACATTACCAACATAGCTCTTCCTCCCTCATCCAACACTTCCTTGATGGCCTCATTAACCTCCAAAAGTGCTGTCTCTGTGCTTAGATTGGAGCGAAAGCCCGACTGGGAGGAATGCAGCAGGCAATGGGTCTCAAGATAAGTGGAGAGCACAGTATGAACATGCTTTTCTATTGTCTTAGCGAGAGCAGGCAGGAGGGAAAGCGGCCTATAGTTGGCTAGGATCTCAGGATCAAGACCCGACTTTTTAAGTAATGGAACAACCATCGCCTGTTTCCAAACCAAAGGGACTACACCACTTGACAAAGATAGGTTGAGAATGGGGTTGATTAATGGGTTCAAAGCCTCACCAGCCCTAACTAGAAAACTAGCAGGGCAGTGGTCAGATGGTGAGCCTGATTTCAGTTTGGACAGGAGGTCCCGGGAGGCTGACATAGAGATAAATGGAAACTCAGAGAGAAAGGGTCCAGGTTCAGTTATCAAATTCAACTGGTCCTTCGGGACGGTAACAACACTAGGGTCCGCGGAGGGAAAGGACTCTTGAATCTGCTTAATTTTTGTAGAGAAAAAACTAGTGTTAGAACTGGCTATTTCTGGTAGGCTAAGGCTGACGCCAAAGCCAGGCAGAAACCACCATTCTAGTCAGGGCAAGGAAGTCACACGCCAAGATAACCTCTGCTCACCCCCTTGGTAGCTTGGCACAAGCAGTAAGGCTAAACTCGGAGGCAATGTGTAAAGCATTTGCGCCAGCGCACAACAGCAACAACATACTAGGCACACCACAAGAGAGACTCCACACAAGGTTATTATAAAAATAACTTTTGTATTGTAAAAACACATCAGATAAAATCACACATATACATGGTGCCAACTGGCACGGGCAAGATTCACAGGGATTATGTACACAAGACAGGGCCACAAGGACCACTGTCATAGTCAGATATAGCACTTCTAGAATAAGAAATAATAAAACATAAGATGGTAATCACAAAGATAACAACCAGTAACCACTGGTAACAGGAACCAGGACCTTACTAGGACCACCTGTACTAATAAAGAAGAACCACCTAAGTATCACACAGCATTAGGGGTCTAAGAAAGAATACATTACTCATGATGCAATAAACCTACATTCAGAGGAGTAGAAAAGACAACCACCTAAGTATCACTCAGCATTTAGGGGTCTAGGAAAAGGACACATTACCCATGATGCAATAACCTACATTCAGAGGAGTAAGAATAGAGCACATGATGCAATAAACTACATTCAGGGGTGCAGCGCAAGAAGACACATGATGACTAACCATTCAGAGGTGCAGCGCATGGAAAGGAAGACACATGATGCAGTAACACATTCAGAGGTGTTAAGAATAGGGCACATGATGCAATAAAATACATTCAGGGGTGCAGCGCAAGAAGACACATGATGACTAAACATTCAGAGGTGCAGCGCATGGAAAGGAAGACACATAATGCATAAACATTCAGAGGTGCCTAATAAATCAATAGCGCAAAAACACACAGTAGGCAATTACTATTTAAAAACATAGAAATCACATTGCGCCAACACTACATAAGCCACTACCTGTGGCAGTCCCTAGGCCAACTGGCCTTGTTGGGGCAAGGATGCCCTGGGTCCAAAGTCAGGGTGCGCTGCCATGCAGCGCCAGTCCAAAGTACAAAAGCCTAAACGTGGCAGTTGCCCACAAAGTGCTGGGCAACTGTGTACATCACAGAAAGACCTAAACGTGGCAGGTGCCCACAAAGTGCTGGGCACCTGAAGAATCAACAAAACGGCGCCAGCTAAGCCACACAGGCTCTGAAGCCAACACTGCGCACGTTGGAGCCACACAGGCTCTGGCCAACACTGGTCAAACGTTGGAGCCACACAGGCTCTTAAAAACATATATGGCCCCTCTGAGCCACACAGGTTCTCTCAGCGTTGGGGCGACCCACTGCCAAACGGGGCCGCCCTGACTCTCCATTTACTTCACCAAATGTCCCCCAGAGCCTCTCAGGGCTCTAAATACGATAAAATGGGGCGAGGGAGCCTCTCCGGGCTCTGTGCACGTTGGGGCGACCCACTGCCAACCGGGGCCGCCCATGAAGCCTTCATGGCTTCCTGCTGGCACTCTTCGTAACGTTGGGGCGGCCCACTGCCATCTGGGGCCGCCCTTGAAGCCTTCGTGGCTTCTCTCTCGAGCGCGAGCTCGCGCTACTGCGGGGGAGGGGCGGACACCGACATCGCGTCCCGGCGCCCCTCCCCTGCTCTGCCCCACTCCAGCCCAGACTCACCGGGGCTCTCGTTGCTGCCGGTCTTCCTCCTGCAGCAGGGCTCCCTCGCATCACGGGAGCCCTGCGATCCGGCCGCCATGCTGCCTCCTCTCTCTCGCCGGGGAGCCTCGCGGTGGGGGCAGGCACCGACAAATGTGCCTCGCGCCCCCTCCGCTTCCGTCCTCAGGCCGCTCCTCTCGCTGCAGGGCTCCCTCCGCTCACGGGAGCCCTGCAGACCAGCCGCCATCACTCGTCCTTCTTCTCTCCCCCGGGCAGCTTCTCTCCTCTCGGGCTGCGGGGGCGGGACTTCCGGCCGGCCGCGCTGGGATTGGCCGGCCGGCCATCCACTTCCGGGTCGCTGCGGGCAGCGCAGCGGCCCTTCTCCTTTAGGCAGGCAGGCGGGGAGGCATTTTAAAATATCGGCAATACCGGCGTGGGCAGCCGAAATTAAATAAAAGTCAGAAATAAGCGAGGTGGGCACTCGCCAAGGCGGGCAAAGCGCTCCTCAGCGCCATAATCAAAATAAAGCGCTCTAAAGCGCTATGGGGCAATAAAGCGCTCCCAAAGCGCTAGACACAAAGTACCAAGGTCCTTCCAGGAGTGCAGCTCCACCATGCTGCACAAAGGTCCCAGAGAGTCTCAGGGGGCAAAGCAAAGTCCCCCCCATCAGCCCAGCAAGGCAGAGGGGTCCCCCAGGAGTCCAGGAAAGTCCATCAGGTGCCCAGGGGCTGGGCAGAGCCAGGGATTCCCCTTAGCTCAAGCAGCAGCAGCCCCTGGCAGATTCAAGTTGAAAACAAGAACATTTTGGAAGGGGATACAACCCCTTTTTATACAGTGCAAAACCTTTGAAGTTCTTTGAAGTCCTTTGAAGCAGGCAGTGTGAGAACCAGCTGGACTGGTTTAGAGGGAAGTCCCCTTCAGTATCAGGGACAGAGGTGTCAGTCGCCCAGCGGGAGGTGGAGCCAGCTTTGTAGTTACACAGGAACAGCCCTTCACTATCAGGTGCCATCTCCTCCCACTTCCCTGGCAGCAGATGCTGCCTTTCATCCATGGGCTGACTTCAGACAACCTCCTGGGCTCTCCAGCCCCTGTCATCCTCAAACCAGACAGTCAATCCACAAGCAGGCCCATGCACTCTGGGCCAGGCTCACCAGCCAATCACACGCTAGCACCAACTTGCACAAATATGCCAACTTCCAAAAGTAGGACTTCTAGACTAGACACAGCCATGTCGCATACATCATTTTGCGGCATTCATTCTCACGAGTTCTCTCATACCAAACTCGCCCCTGCACTCCCCACGCATCAGGAACTATCATGGGCATACAGATTCCCCATTCATTCCTATGGGAGGGCAGGTCACTCACCATTCATCCACAGAGAGCTCAAGCACTTTACACTGTACCACAGTGAAAAAGTGCGCAGAGGCCTAAAATCACCAATACCAGGTTCCATAAATAGGCTAGGAAAACGCAAAAAGTCTAGGGGTGAACCTGCCTAATGGGCCGGGTCCAACACAACCCCCTTCCAGCCAAAACGCAGGGTAGACCAATCACACCACTGATGGGCTTCACTGCTTTGGGCGAGAAAACCACGGACACGGCCTCGCACAGCAGGGACACCGTCCAGTTTTTCGCCACTCTGAACCTACATGGTTTCCTCCAAATAATAACTCTCTGACTCAACTAGGGTACCCCACTGGTACACACTAGTCATCCACAGCCAAGACCAGGCCATAGGCCATCCAAATCACAGGTCCTAACTAATCCACAGAGTGGGGGGTAGTAACCCCTGGCACACAATAGCCATTCTCCACTCTCTCTCTCAGTGTAGCTACAACTACCACTGATCCAACAACCTAGGGACCATACCCTCAAGCTGACCAGAGGTCACGGGCAAGAATGCCCCACCCTACCTCTACTTCTGGGTTTCCGCACCCTCACAGAAAAGCACTTCACCAGAACACAATTCTGCTACCAGATCAGGACCTCACTCCATCACTAGTCTACCACCTGGAAACTATTCCACTTCTGAGGTACAAAGCACACAGCACAGTCCCTTTTCAAGCAGGTGGGGGGACACAGCACACAGCAAAGTCCCCCTTTCCTCTACCTTAGTGAAAACAACAAACTGCAGGTGAGCCCCAGAACACACAGCAAGGGCAGCCCCCTCAGTCTCTTCAGCTGATCCACTTTGGTAGAGATTCCTCTTGACCTAGAAGTTTCCTAATTTCCCAACCTAAGATCTAAACCCTCAGGTTACACCGGGGTCAGAAGTAAGGACACCGTCCCTCTGCACCCCCTTCCAGTTCCAGTATGTCTCAGGCTAGACAGAGCACACGCCAGCGGCGTATCAGCGACACACTCTCCTCCAGTACTCCTTCCAGGTCAGGCCACACCCCAACCCGGCTTTCCCCCCTCCTCGGGGAACGACCTCCAGAGGCCCCACAAATGGTCAAGCACTCTAGACGGTCCAATGCTCAGTGAGCCAGGACTTCTGCACCCTCCACTTAGGAGCGGTACTGCCCAACACTAGGACCGCCGGAGTTCTGGTTACAGACACTCCCCGTCCTCTAGACACAGGAAGATCCTCCTCAAATGACCTATGTACAGCTTAGGCCCCTGACCTGGCGCTCCTTTAAGGAACCCTCCAGGCCCTGAGATAGGGTTTCAGGCCAACGTGGGACACACCGTCCCACACTCACTCCGCCTCCACTGAGACAGGGCGTGAGCCCCTACACCCCTACCATACTACTGGGACCAAGCTGGGTTACACATGAACCTCTTCCCCTTTACAGGATCATCAGATACACAAGCCACTCCTTTTGGAACCACTCCCTAATGCCTCTGCAAGACATCTAGCACACCACCAGACATCCACCTTCCTATCCAGTGCCTCTGCAGGACCTCCTGCACACCACCAGAGGTACACCTCTCATGCAAGCTCTTTAACAAAAAGAAAACTCACACCAACTCCTCCAGTTCAGCACATCACTCATTCGCACACTCCCCCCCCTCGGACTGGTAAGGCAGTTTCCACCACCCCTGATCACTCAACCTGACCACACGTGACACAGGTACCAAACTCTGGGAGCGGGGAATGGGAATTAACACACTGGACACATTAAAGCTGCCACCACTGGATCCTACCACACTGGGGAATCCAGACACACACTACACTCAGGGAACAACCACCCTCCTGAGCAAGTCATTTCTCCTCACACTCCCTCTCTTCCATCTACCCACACAGGGACAGGATTTGGGATTGGACATTGGACCCAGCAAGGGATTCCTAAGCTATGGGAACCTCCCCCTCTACTGGCGTCCCGCCCTATCACTTTCTCTCATCTGCCACTAAACATAAAGCGCAGAAACACATTTGAAAATGACACTCTTGAGGAAAAAAATCAAAAACAATAATCCCAAACATGTGACTATCTGAAAAAACACAATTGTAGAGTTTTGTAATGTAGCCAGTTGTCGCTATGGCACTGCGCAAACACAAGTTCCAAATCCGCACCGCTGACCAACAATGTTAGAACTGGCTATTTCTGGTAGGCTAAGGCTGACGCCAAAGCCAGGCAGAAACCACCATTCTAGTCAGGGCAAGGAAGTCACACGCCAAGATAACCTCTGCTCACCCCCTTGGTAGCTTGGCACAAGCAGTAAGGCTAAACTCGGAGGCAATGTGTAAAGCATTTGCGCCAGCGCACAACAGCAACAACATACTAGGCACACCACAAGAGAGACTCCACACAAGGTTATTATAAAAATAACTTTTGTATTGTAAAAACACATCAGATAAAATCACACATATACATGGTGCCAACTGGCACGGGCAAGATTCACAGGGATTATGTACACAAGACAGGGCCACAAGGACCACTGTCATAGTCAGATATAGCACTTCTAGAATAAGAAATAATAAAACATAAGATGGTAATCACAAAGATAACAACCAGTAACCACTGGTAACAGGAACCAGGACCTTACTAGGACCACCTGTACTAATAAAGAAGAACCACCTAAGTATCACACAGCATTAGGGGTCTAAGAAAGAATACATTACTCATGATGCAATAAACCTACATTCAGAGGAGTAGAAAAGACAACCACCTAAGTATCACTCAGCATTTAGGGGTCTAGGAAAAGGACACATTACCCATGATGCAATAACCTACATTCAGAGGAGTAAGAATAGAGCACATGATGCAATAAACTACATTCAGGGGTGCAGCGCAAGAAGACACATGATGACTAACCATTCAGAGGTGCAGCGCATGGAAAGGAAGACACATGATGCAGTAACACATTCAGAGGTGTTAAGAATAGGGCACATGATGCAATAAAATACATTCAGGGGTGCAGCGCAAGAAGACACATGATGACTAAACATTCAGAGGTGCAGCGCATGGAAAGGAAGACACATAATGCATAAACATTCAGAGGTGCCTAATAAATCAATAGCGCAAAAACACACAGTAGGCAATTACTATTTAAAAACATAGAAATCACATTGCGCCAACACTACATAAGCCACTACCTGTGGCAGTCCCTAGGCCAACTGGCCTTGTTGGGGCAAGGATGCCCTGGGTCCAAAGTCAGGGCGCGCTGCCATGCAGCGCCAGTCCAAAGTACAAAAGCCTAAACGTGGCAGTTGCCCACAAAGTGCTGGGCAACTGTGTACATCACAGAAAGACCTAAACGTGGCAGGTGCCCACAAAGTGCTGGGCACCTGAAGAATCAACAAAACGGCGCCAGCTAAGCCACACAGGCTCTGAAGCCAACACTGCGCACGTTGGAGCCACACAGGCTCTGGCCAACACTGGTCAAACGTTGGAGCCACACAGGCTCTTAAAAACATATATGGCCCCTCTGAGCCACACAGGTTCTCTCAGCGTTGGGGCGACCCACTGCCAAACGGGGCCGCCCTGACTCTCCATTTACTTCACCAAATGTCCCCCAGAGCCTCTCAGGGCTCTAAATACGATAAAATGGGGCGAGGGAGCCTCTCCGGGCTCTGTGCACGTTGGGGCGACCCACTGCCAACCGGGGCCGCCCATGAAGCCTTCATGGCTTCCTGCTGGCACTCTTCGTAACGTTGGGGCGGCCCACTGCCATCTGGGGCCGCCCTTGAAGCCTTCGTGGCTTCTCTCTCGAGCGCGAGCTCGCGCTACTGCGGGGGAGGGGCGGACACCGACATCGCGTCCCGGCGCCCCTCCCCTGCTCTGCCCCACTCCAGCCCAGACTCACCGGGGCTCTCGTTGCTGCCGGTCTTCCTCCTGCAGCAGGGCTCCCTCGCATCACGGGAGCCCTGCGATCCGGCCGCCATGCTGCCTCCTCTCTCTCGCCGGGGAGCCTCGCGGTGGGGGCAGGCACCGACAAATGTGCCTCGCGCCCCCTCCGCTTCCGTCCTCAGGCCGCTCCTCTCGCTGCAGGGCTCCCTCCGCTCACGGGAGCCCTGCAGACCAGCCGCCATCACTCGTCCTTCTTCTCTCCCCCGGGCAGCTTCTCTCCTCTCGGGCTGCGGGGGCGGGACTTCCGGCCGGCCGCGCTGGGATTGGCCGGCCGGCCATCCACTTCCGGGTCGCTGCGGGCAGCGCAGCGGCCCTTCTCCTTTAGGCAGGCAGGCGGGGAGGCATTTTAAAATATCGGCAATACCGGCGTGGGCAGCCGAAATTAAATAAAAGTCAGAAATAAGCGAGGTGGGCACTCGCCAAGGCGGGCAAAGCGCTCCTCAGCGCCATAATCAAAATAAAGCGCTCTAAAGCGCTATGGGGCAATAAAGCGCTCCCAAAGCGCTAGACACAAAGTACCAAGGTCCTTCCAGGAGTGCAGCTCCACCATGCTGCACAAAGGTCCCAGAGAGTCTCAGGGGGCAAAGCAAAGTCCCCCCCATCAGCCCAGCAAGGCAGAGGGGTCCCCCAGGAGTCCAGGAAAGTCCATCAGGTGCCCAGGGGCTGGGCAGAGCCAGGGATTCCCCTTAGCTCAAGCAGCAGCAGCCCCTGGCAGATTCAAGTTGAAAACAAGAACATTTTGGAAGGGGATACAACCCCTTTTTATACAGTGCAAAACCTTTGAAGTTCTTTGAAGTCCTTTGAAGCAGGCAGTGTGAGAACCAGCTGGACTGGTTTAGAGGGAAGTCCCCTTCAGTATCAGGGACAGAGGTGTCAGTCGCCCAGCGGGAGGTGGAGCCAGCTTTGTAGTTACACAGGAACAGCCCTTCACTATCAGGTGCCATCTCCTCCCACTTCCCTGGCAGCAGATGCTGCCTTTCATCCATGGGCTGACTTCAGACAACCTCCTGGGCTCTCCAGCCCCTGTCATCCTCAAACCAGACAGTCAATCCACAAGCAGGCCCATGCACTCTGGGCCAGGCTCACCAGCCAATCACACGCTAGCACCAACTTGCACAAATATGCCAACTTCCAAAAGTAGGACTTCTAGACTAGACACAGCCATGTCGCATACATCATTTTGCGGCATTCATTCTCACGAGTTCTCTCATACCAAACTCGCCCCTGCACTCCCCACGCATCAGGAACTATCATGGGCATACAGATTCCCCATTCATTCCTATGGGAGGGCAGGTCACTCACCATTCATCCACAGAGAGCTCAAGCACTTTACACTGTACCACAGTGAAAAAGTGCGCAGAGGCCTAAAATCACCAATACCAGGTTCCATAAATAGGCTAGGAAAACGCAAAAAGTCTAGGGGTGAACCTGCCTAATGGGCCGGGTCCAACAACTAGCTATCGAGATCACTCGTGGCTCGGAAAACTCATGATGTGAAGCACTGGCCTTCGGAGTCACAAACTCCTTGACGATAGTAAAAATCTCCCTGCAGGAACTGGAGGCGGACTCGATTCTTGCTGCATAATAGTAGCATGATAGGGGTACAAGTATTGCCAACTCCGCAAGCAGCCCTCTAGGGCCTCACCCAAGAAATCAATACAGTACATAAGAACTTTTCGGCACTGGAAATGTTACTTGCGAAACGACAGGTGGCCTGCAGGTGGGGCAGAAGTCGAGCCCCTAAATTCAAACTTTGGGTGCGTGACCTATCAACTTCGCAGGAAAACTTACACTGCTATGCTGACCTCCTACCCATAAAATCCCACCCAAAAGATATTTGGGGCCCGCTGACCGCTTACTTATTAGCCCAGGGAGCAGAGGAGGAGATGGATCCGGTAGAACAGGAGGGAACAGGGGTGGGAGGAGGAGGGGGGCAGCCACGATGGGAGACTGCACTAAGGGGTACCGAGGTGTTCTCCTCAGGAGGTGTGAATGATCACGATCGTGCCATGTAGTCGGATGGCATGGACTTGAGGTTTTTGCACACGCAGACATGCCGCGAAATTTCAAATCTTGTTCAGATCTAGAGGGTATCCACCTGATAGCGAGCTATGTTGGAGCCTTGAACCACGGCGTAATCTGGCACAGAGCTTTGCAATATGCCGCTATGCCTACAAAATGTGTTGAGAAGAGGGTTTTATTTTATTTATTTATTTTTTGTTCAGTGGGGGTGGGAAAGGGAGGGAGGGATTATAGTATGTTCTTACATCACCCAGCAATGTACATGGAATATAACAATTATTGTTACCTTGATGAATACTGTCTTACTTTACCATGTAATGTGCAAATACAGCAATAACGTTTTTTGAACCTTAAAAAAAAAAAGTTTGTATTTGGGACGGCTAGCGTCCTTTCAGGAAGCCTGGAAAGCAGTCACAAGCGATGCCTGGATCTTTCAGACCATTCGGGGCTTTCACATTGAGTTTTACGATTCACCCCGTCAAGGGGAGCTTTTTCATCCCATTTCTTTTTCGGTGGCAGACGCACTCCTGATCGACGAGGAAGTCTCCGAGCTTCTACGCAAAGGGGCAATTTGCCAGTCAGTTTTACACCCAGGGTTGTTTTTAGCAATATCTTCCTAGTGGAGAAGACCGACGGGGGCGACGTCTAGTCATCAACCTGAAAGAATTCAACGGATGGTTGGTGTACCGGCACTTCAAGATGGAGGTGATTCATCTCCTCCGGGATGTTCTTCTGCAGGGCGATTGGATGGTGAGGTTAGACCTCAAGGATGCCTACTTGGTCGTCCCGATCCATCACCCACATCGCCGTTATGGCAGTTGCAATGGAGACAGCAGGTTTACGAGTTCACTACCCTTCCGTTCGGACTGCCCTCAGCACCTTGGTGCTTCACAAAGGTCCTTCACCCAGAGGTGGAGTTCCTTCGGAGTCAGGGTGTTCAGATGATTGTCTATTTGGACGACATCCTCCTCAGACACTGTAGAGTCAAGTGCAACAGTCGGTTTCCTTTTTGCAGGGTCTGGGGTTCGTTGTCAACAGGGGCAAGTCAGTTCTCACCCCAACACAAAACATAGTTTTCCTAGGGTTTGTGGTGGACTCGGTCCACACAACTTTGAATCTTCCCTCTCGGAAGATGGCCAAGATTCGGCATCTGCTATGTCAGACCATCTCAAAACCCACATCTCCCTCCGTCAGATTGCTCGGGTGGTAGGGCTGCTGTCATCATCCATCCAGGCAATCTTCCCGGGGCCCCTGCATATCGTGCACTGCAGCGCCTGAAAGCACACCCTCTCAGAAGGGGTTTGCCATAAGACCAGTTGTTTCCTCTGTCTGACGAGGTCAAGGAGGAGGTGTCCTGGTCTCTTGCCCACATGGACACCTGGAATGGCAGGGCCATCTTCGGGCCGTCCCCGACATTGTCATAGAGTCCGACGCCAGCAGGTCAGGTTGGGGAACGTGCTACGGCAATCAACCGCCTGGGGGGCTCTTGCTCCCAAGCCCGAGCGAACTTGGCGAAGGAGTTCTGGAGTTTTTGCTTAGCGCACCACATTTCAGTGACGGCAGAGTACTTGCCGGGCCAAGCCAACCAAGTCATGGATTGGCACTCCCGGCATTTGAGGGACTCCAGTCAGTGGAAGCTGGATGCTCAGGTTTTTCGGTGGTCGCTCGACCTCTGGGGCCCTTTCTCGGTAGATCTGTTTGCATCACGCTTGGACCACCAACTCCCGAGATTCTTCAGTTGGAGGCCAGACCCACTAGCCCAGGCAACAGATGCTTTCCTGCAGGAATGGGGTCAGGAACGGAATTACGCGTTTCCTCCATTCTCCATGATTGTGCGGCTGGCGGCTCAGGTCTGCCGTCAGAAAGCGGAGGTGGTGCTGGTGACACTGCTTTGGAGGTACCAAGTGTGGTTTCCAGTTCCTCTGGAACTTTCTTGGGATTCTCCAATCCTACTCCCCCTGTTCCCTCAACTTCTTCGGAATCCGGACGGAGAGCAGCATCACCTGATAACTCAGGGCTCTCTCCTCCTCATGGCATGGCGCCTTTCATGCGACGCTGGTCGATCCCAGGCCTTTCAGAACCAGCTGAGACTCTTATCAAAAGAATGGGCTTCCAGCACCTCAAAATGTTATCGGTCCGCCTGGACGAAGTGGCTACGTTGGTGTCTTCAACTGGGCCTGGATCCCGTGGTTGCAGGAGTTGTTCCCATTCTGAATGTTTTGGCTGAGTTGGCAACAGGCGGCCTGGCGTAACTAACCATTAATGATCTGTGTTCTGCTATTTCAGCGGGCCACAGCCAGATCGATGGTACTCCGGTGGGAGAACATCCTTTTTGACAGCTCTCATAATGGCATGCCTTAAGTACTGCTGTATCAACTATTCTGGTCTTTCAAAAAAAAAATAGTATCACTCTACAAAGACTGCAAAACCTAACTGCCAGATTGTACCTTAACCTACCTAAGTGGTAACTCATACCACCTGCTCCCCCCATTCGATACTAGGATCAAAGTTTTATGCATCACAACTACAAAGCATACTGGAGCAAAGGCTCAACCAGCCTGCAGAAAATAGATCCTTATTATATAGGAAACAGATCAATGCTCGGGCATCTAATCAATAATCTTCCAAGGTGATGAAAGAAAGAGGCAGATCATGAAGTGCAGTGGCTTAACAAAACTTGACAGACCCCCCCCCCCCCTTACACAGTTCACAGAGGGGGAGCCCCACGCTCCAGACTAAGTCAGGAGCTTTAAGGCCAGGGGCCTCACTGCCCATGCCCTGGAGCTTGGGGGCTCTTCACACCGGGAGGGCAGTGGGGACTATTACTACGCCACTGATTGAGTATACAGGACCCTGATTTTGTAGTGCACTAATTTCCACATCGACAGTGAACCTATCCACCAGCACTTTAGGAATATTTTGAAAACCGATCTATTCAGACTTGACCTCAAATTATCTCGACTCAGAACATAGTCATGACCAAAATATATTGTACACGGTTCTCCCCCAATCTGAATGAGGTCTACCTTCCTATTTTTCCTTGGTTTCCCTAACAGCACTATGAACATCTACTTTGTCGGCACTACTTTGACCTACTCTGGAAAAACCCTTGTTTATACGCTATATGCCATGAGAGTATTTTTAGCAGTCGACCAAATGCGTAGTTTGGGGATTTTCATAAGCATGTGTTGGACACGCACATAGGTCCATAATTAAGGAAAGAACGTGGCTTAGCACGTTCAAAATTTCCAGAACTATCACACGCACATGGTCAGTTATATACATATTTTATAAGAAAAAAGAAAGCAATTCACTGCCTCTACAATGGCAGTGGATTTATTTAGACATTCAAGTTCAAATTCTAGGCAATGGCCCGTGTGTGTTTTTGGAATTCTTGTACAAATTTTATGGAAATTATTGAACTCAATTCTTTGCATTGTAATGTGCACACACACACCGGGTTAAAGTCAATATTTTTACCATTGGGAATTTGCGCAAGAGTTTTTTACGTTAGAGTATGTACATCTGTTGTAGTTGACAGCCTGGGCAATAACTTAGACAAGATAATGGCAAGGTCAAGATAATGGCAAGGTGTTCTTAAAATAAGATAAGTCTCCTAACTACCCTAACTACATCATCAAGAAAGCACTAGGAAGAGAGAGGCGTTTCTGCTATAATTGGCAAGTGCAGGCCAGTTACATCATAACCGTTTTCTGCATCAAAAGTATTTACATTTACATACATGAGATGCGGAGAGCGGCCAGGTCTTGGCATAAACTGTTTACCGAGGAAGAAAACATTTACTACCTGCCTTTCAGAAGCACAGAAACGTATTCGGTAATCTTCTGCCTTACAGAAACACGTAAAGGTGTTTAGTATGTATTAGCTCTTCATTTAACCAAGTACTACCTCGCACATACCATTTACTGTGAGGGGAATGGACTAGGACCATGATGAGTTGCAGGTGAAAAGGCAAACACCCCACAATCGGAGGGCCCCAACCACTTCTGATGCCAGGCTCTATTCATGAGGATGTCTAATCACACACGATAAAAGAAGTGCCACATAGAGCGGACTCCCACGGGAACAACAGTCTGTTACCCTAATGGCGAGCAATGTATGTAAACACGTAAACCCTGCCAAAGGGCTTCGAACACGTAATTTTCCCTAGAAAGCATGTCAGGTCCCTCAGATCGATCAAATCAACAGCAAGAGGGCTCATATGGCGATCGTGCTGGTGACTTTCAACCCTACACAAACCGGCTGTGAGCTCCCACAAAGTTAGACCTTTGTGGACATGCAAACTTTTTTGCAATAGTTTCCCACCCCATAAACACACTTAACAAACGAGCATTGTGGTAAAGGAAATAAAACAGCCAGAAAATTAAACGGGTTGTTAATGAGTTTCTCTAGATTGATTTTTTTCCTCTAGACTAAAACGGGTTAACGAAATACAGTTAAAATATGTTGTGCCTACCTGTAAACCGAGTGGATTTTCTGTGGCCAAATAATCTGGCACTAGCAGGGGCAGTGCAACCGATGATCTTTAGCACAAGGGCTAAAAAACGTCCTAACCAGCACCATGTAACTGATGAAAGCATAGCAGCCCAACAACTTGATACATGGTTCTGAGTCTCATAAGATAGCTCAACATGTTACTGATGCACAGCCTACATACCACCCCTGGGGTCCTGGATATACATTGGGCTGTGCAGTATTGTGGGTGAGATGCCGCACCAACCAATTACAACAAAGAAGTTGTTGCTGAAACCAGATTTCACAGGTGCAGGAACACCAGGTACAAATTTACTATCCTGCCCCTGCCCCATTTCCCCTTACCGTCGACATTTCAAACTCAGGATTCTCCTTCCCGCCAGTCCAAAACCTCAGTCATGCCCTGGCGTCCTCCCCACCCCACCCGGGCCCATCTGCTTCCATTTACCACCTACTCAGTGCTGGCAATAAATTGAAGCTTCTATATCCCCCGGAATAGGGGCACTGCAGGCCGATTTGGACCTGGTAAATTTAGGCTCAAATGTTATTCCCCCTTCAGAGACAAAAACTCATGGCAGCCTGATTTATGTGAGAGGCACGGGTCAGAAAAGCTAGCTTTGATCATCACATGGTATCCCAGCCCACAAATCTGACCACCTTGTAGACAGAGCTTTAGAGTGCTAGGGGTTCACAGTCATCTTAAAAATAGCTTAAAATTGATATTAAACTCACATTTTTCAGTGCAATTTCCCTAAAAATGGACTACAGAGGAATAGGTTCTACAGGCACTTCATATAACCTAGGGACAATGTTCTGACATGAACTACCATTTTTCAAAACGTGTTTAACAAATGTTTTCACTTTGGGCTTCCACTTCCGTCTAACTGCCATCTGTTCCGGTTCAAGAACATTCTCATTCACATGACTGCCTATCTACTTAAACAGGAAGGTTGCAACTTTGCCTCTCAGGTGGTTAGGGAAGATAGAATTAGTGTGACAAGAACGAGTGCCCAATTGGTCTTTGAAGCACATCCCTATCAATGTCTAAAAGCTTCAGTGGTGCAATGGTGCATGCTTAGGGCGCTAGGTCCGCTATGTACAACATAGTTGGTGCATGTGCTGGCAGGACGAAAGCCCAGGCACAGCTTAATGCTTAAACTTTGTTGAAGAAGGGGGGCGTAGTATGGCAGCACAAGATGACGGCCACCATCCCATAGCTCTCCCGCATCCAAACCGACCATCCTTTTATATCAGGCAGTGTACGGCAGTGGAGTGGGGCACCAGGGAGCGCTGAGTTACTCCCTGAGCGGTGGGGAGTTAAGGGGCAACAGGGCCGGCCTGGTATTGGTACCGCAGCAAGAGACTGCTTCCTCTGGATAGAGGGGACACCAATATGGCAGCCACAGCTGTAAGGCCAGCACGAAGGAGCCCTGGAGAGGAGCAGCTGCCCGGTGTGGATGGAGCAGAGACCCAGTCAGCACCTCGCAATGGGGGTAGAGGGAGACACGGGAACAGTGATTCTGTCACCCCTCTAAGAGAGGTGGGGAGGCATTGAGAGAGTGGGTTGACAGAGGAGGGACCCAGCGACTGAGGCAGAACATGGTGAATGGATCTGGGTCCGCACCCTCTCTCCCCTCCAGAAAAGAGAAGGTTGCTCACCCTAGGGAGTGTGGACCGGGGACAGGCAGGCCTGCCAATATCTCTGTAGAGGCAACAAGCAAGGCTAGGGACAAAGCCTCATGCAAATATGGGAAAATAGGCAAATTTGCTAAACCCTTGCGACAGCCAACACACCCGGGAGGAGGGTGTGAGATACACTAGGGGAGAGCGGAGCACAAAGGCCATTCTACGGGTCATTGAATCTTCCTGTGTAGCTCTGGAGAACAAAATTAGCAAGGTTGGAGCGGACGTGGCCCTACTCCATCAGGACTTGAAAAAAAGCAAGGGGTGTGTCGCCGGAAACCGAATAACTACACTGGAAGGCTCTGTGAGGTACTTATCAGAGAAGATACAGAAGTTGAATAGCCAATCGCAGGAACTGGCAGCCTGTGTAGAAGACACCGAAGAGCACTTCAAGCGAAATAATCTGTGGTTCCTGGAAGGAGTGGAAATCCTCCGCCCGGAAGAGTTCCCTGAGAAATGGCTGAGCTCCTTTCTCCCCTTGGCTCAACTTTACTATGCTTCCTGATAGAGCAGGCTCACTGAGCACTGGCAGCAAGACTTCTCCCCAGGGGTGACCCCAAACCAATGATTGGTCGTTTTCTGAACAACAGAGACCTGGTCCTACCTACAGTTCAGAAACTTGGGGAGGTCAAGTACGAGTCTAACTGCATCTTTATTTTTCCAGACTATACAAAGCTAGTACAGCGGCAGTGAAAAACGTATGAAGCAGTGAAACAGAAACAACAAACATTGGATATTAGGTAAATGCTACTCAATTGGCGAACCTGAAATTTATCTTCCAGGGACAAACCCTCTTCTTTGACCACCTGGTTTGGGTGTGAGACTGAAATTGAAGAGCTCCCCATGACACAAGGAGAGAATGGACCATACCCCTCTGGCAGCCCACAGGTCGGGATGGAGAGGGGTACTGGAGAAAAGAGGCACCACTAGAGCCAGGGCAGAGGTAGGGGAGGGCTGGTGAGTCATAGGCCCAGGAATAGGGCTGGGCCTCCCGTGAGACAGAGACAGAGGGACATTCCACAGAGATAGACATTGGCGGCGAGCCGAATCCCCAACACTGGGAGAACCATACGAGGGCCTCGGACAGAGAAAACTTAGTAGTGCCTGAGAGAACCATATGACGACACTTCAGGAGGTGTTCAAGAGTTGAGTGAGTGTGCACGGGCACCAACTAGAGAGGTTGTTGACTGTTCTGAGGGGGAAAAGTAACATTTGGCTAAATGTGACACGGGAGGGGTGGGCAACAGACATTTCCTAAGATGGGAGAGTTGGTAGTTTGAGACCCATGTCAGGGAAATGTGGGGAGGGAAGGTTCAGTTGGGGTTGCTATTTCATGTTAATACACAGTTCAACGCAGCAGGGCACGCGGTCCTGTGGTCTCACAGTCCCACCAGAGCATCGGAAGGAAGGAAGGTAGGTAGCACTGGATGACCGCACAACTCTCTGAATAACGTGGAAGGTGAACTGACCAGATTCTAAAAATCAAAAGAGGGGTGGTGACTCCATATATTCGTTGACAGGCCCTTGATCTTGTCCTCCAGTATGAAACGCACCTACTGGGCGACACCTGCTGTTGCCTTTAGCAACATACTCTACTGGCCCAGACAGGATACTCAAAAGGGTCCTGGGGTAGCAATCCTTGCAAAAAAGACCCCCACTTTTCAGACTGAAAAATGCTGGGTAGACCAGAGGGTTACTGCGTGGCAGTGAGGGGGCAATGGAACTGAAAGACTGTAATTATTACCATCTGTGCCCCTTTGGGACTCCAGAAGCGAGTACTGGACGCTCTGGGTCCTATCCTCTTGGATGCACCTAGTGATCTCCATGTTGTGGGCGGGGATTTCACTGGGGTTATGGATTGAGATATAGATAGGTATTCACCGCGCTTGACCCCAGTCAGGATGTCAACGGAGTTTGGCACAATAAATCTCCACTCTGGGCCTGAGAGATGTCTGAAGGCGCCTCCACCCTGGAGATAGGCAATACTCATTCCTCTTCGGGCACATGGAACTCTGACACGACTAGATTACATGGCCAACCCACTGACGGACATGACTTAGGCAAGGATGCCCAATATATAGCCAGGGGGGATATCCGATCACTCGCACTTGTTGGTTCAGTTGGGTCCCTAAACAAATGACAGATCCTGTACCTGGTGTCTTGACACCTGGCCCCTGAAAGACTTTGGCATAATGGAAATGCTATGGGTAGATACTCAACGATACATTGAAAAGAATAAGGGCTCAGTAGCTTCTCCGGTTACTCTGTAGGAGGCATACAATACTGTGCTTAGGGTCAAAGCCCAAAATGTAGCTCCCCTGACAAAGAAACCGAGAACAGGATGAAGCGGTTAGACCATCAACTCCAGACAGAAGCCAGAAACCAGACAACTTATCTACTCTTGGGTACAAAAAGGGAACAATACAGTATCCTAGCTCCATAGGCAGCCCAACATCACTACCTGTGGGTGCAATGGAGACTGTATGACACAAGGGACAAGCATGACTGGGGAAAAGAGATGAGGAGGCGAGATGGGTGGCCGAAATACAGACCGAGACTGGGACGTAGCCCATAAAGACAAGGATAAAGCCTGAGCATTCGCGGAGTATTACCGAATATTCTAAACAGCCCAAAGGGATGGCACAGACCAGTAAATAGAGACCTTCCTGGCGAGGTGCTAGGCCTGGTCCTCAATGCAGCTGTTAGAGAAGAACTTGAGGTGGAACTGACAACTGAAGAGATCGGAGAGTAAGTGTTGGCTATGGAATCGGGGAAAACAGAGGAAGCCAATGGGCTCCCAGTGGAACTTTATAAGCGACTGGTCTCTCTCCTTGACCCCCTCCTGCTAAACCTGTTAACCGCAGCAAGAAAGTAGAGAAAGGAGTGATCTCAGACTTAGTACAGCCGGAACAGACAGGATTCATACCTAAAAGGGTGACATGCTTGGATCTGAGACAGCTACAGCTACAACTGCAGCTGGACAGACTCATGTATGAGACATACGCAGGATACAACATAAGCTGTGAGAAATCCATCATTTACCAACTCGGAGACTGGGACAGCTTAGACAGGGTGATGGGGAACTGCCGACAAAAAGCCTCTCACTTCAAATACCATGGTATAGAAGTCAGGTTGACTAAATAGCACTTCTTGGAATTCAATCAGGCCAGAGTTCTATGAAACTTCCATAGAGATGCAGACCGATGACGCAAACTCCCATTACGATAATTGGTGAGGCTGCCCTCTACAATATGATTACCTTGCCCAGTTTGTTTTATGTGCTACAGAACACTCCATTCTATGTAAAGGACAAGTACTTCCATAAACTAGAATAGGCAAAATGCTACACACACACCTCTGGGATGGGGGTACACCACGAATGTCTCTAAAGACACTGTACAGCTTGGTCGATAATGGGTGGTTTGCAATGCTCGACATGTGAGCGTACCACAGGGCACCTACATGTCATTAACACATGGCGACATGATGGCTGATAGGATAGAGAGAGCAACAATGCAACAGCGGACTTTTCTCCACTATGTATATAGGAGATCAGAGAGGAGGTGCTTGCCAGAACCACCCCAGGTTACCCTAAGGTCGAATGAGGATGATCCAGTTCAACAGCATTCATAGGTCCTACTATAACTGCTCCACTTGCCTCTGATGTGAGATAGAAGACAGCACGTTCTTACACAGGCTATGGAACTGCCCAAAGGTGCGAGCATATTGGGGGGGGGGGAAGGTCACAGAAACAGAGGCAGTGATTAGTGTGAATATGCCCAGGAAACCCCGACTGATTATATTGGCCATGCCCAATGATGTCAGCATCTCCCAAAGGCAATCGCTGTTTTGCACACTAGGTTTTGCGATGGCAAAAGGATCTGGCTAGAACATGGGGGCCGGCACAAGTACCCATGAGAACATGTGGTGGGAGGAAATAAACAGGTGTATAGAGGTGGAGAGAGTGGTTTAAGAGTGTCAAAGGTTGCCTTAAAAAATTTGTCAGTCTGGGGAGCATAGAGAGTGCATCACAGACTACAAGAACAGGCAGGCGAAGCCACGAAAAGGGGGTGACTCCGCAGTGACTTCCCTGTCCCAAGGGAAGGGAATGTTTCGACGAGTGATTAGTGGACTGCCATTACAGGCGACTGCAATCTCAGTTTTCATCATCCAGGGGCGGGATGGGAGGGCGCAGACAAACCGGGTGGGACTAGAGGGATTCTTTGGGATGGCCTGCATGAACATTGTTTGACCTATATATGTTTTGGTATAAAGAAAACCTATAAAATTATCCCAAACAAAAAAAAAAACCTTTATGAACACGAGTCCTTCCCTGTTGTAATAATAATGACACTATGTCCTTCGGCTCAACTATATGAAATAAAAAGGCTAGATAAAAAAATTGGACAAGTTTGAACAAGCCAAAACTATAACAAAAATACTAATTCAGTGACTAGTCACAGGTTTAGTACAGACATTGCAACTGTATGGAACACATCTGAAACTATTCATAAATACTTTAAGATAAGAAGCTTTAGTTAAAACCCATCTAATCAGAGTGCTCAACAAACTTTTATTGACGACAATAAAACACGAGATAACTTTTTATATTTAAAAACGTAATTGGGGAAAATGTCAGTAGTAAACAAAAATAAGATGGTAATTTGATTCAGATCATATATCTTACAGCGACTGGCAAGCTGTAACATTAAAAGGCGGGACCATCAGTTAAGACCAGCAGAACGTACTTTGTCACTGTGCGATTTTTTGACCTTACTGGCCAACCAATGTCAGTCTTACCCACCTTAATTAAAGAATACACTCTATCCACCAGTAAACACGTGATTAATTCCACTGTGAGGAATCAAACCATTACACTTTAACTTCTGTTTCCCTTGGGTAAACACAATCTCTTACAACCCTTTAAGCATGAATCAGAATGATTAAACTCTGATGAATTAAAGGCACTTAAGCCCCCTTTGCTTATGCCTCAAAATTGTTTGAAAAAACTCCCCTAAGATATCTTATATTGCTAAACATAAACACATGTAAAACGTAGATGCAGCGGTTACTGTCTTACAAGTGCAATCAACTGAAAGTCACATCACCAACTATACAAGAAGTAATATCCTCACATTGCAGTCATAGACTATAAATTGACAACAATTAGCAGCATATTAGTTCCAAAGGATGAGGCACAGTCTTTAAATAGTACTTGTGTTCTCCAATTTTTAATAAACTGTAGGAGTTTCCTGAAAACCTGCAAACTATGAAGTCTGATTGGAAGACGGTTTTTCATTATCTACCTAAGATAAGGTGCAGAACTGTTAGTGAAAACTCTTTAGCACTAGAAAAAACACAAATTAAACCTTAGAGAAAGAAAATGGAATTACATAATTACATCAATCACTGCTTCTTTCCGATATGTCTGGGACAAATTTACAGAATATGTTAGAAACCCTTAACAGAAAGAAGAAAGGGAAAAGGTTAAAGAAAATCACAAAATGAAACAAAGTCCTTAAAATATTTAATAATTAGAAAGAGAAATCCCAGGGATTACCTCTTTGAAATCACATAAAGCATTCTCGTCAGCATCTACTCAATCAACAAATAATGTTAATTTGATAACGTCATCAGAGTAGTAATACATTTATACAGTCAGCAAGACAATCTTCCATGAACAGTTTCTTATGAATGCCACAATCCCTTTATTAGGTAGCTAAGATAAAATATCACTTCACACATTAGGGGAATTGGTGAAAAACAATAGAGTATGTTTTCCCGTGTGTATAAATATGAACAACTCCTACCAATAACTTACTTTATTCCATATTATACTTCAAGCAGTGTATAGGATACATTTAAGAGAAAGCAGATTAATAAATTATTGAGAAATCAAGCTCATTTTGCCGGGAGTGACACGGTGGGCATTTTTTCAACTAACTAGTTAATAATATGGATAACATTGAATCCTGTAAAGCAACATGGAAACATTCAGAAGTTTATAACCCAAAATATTTTTCAAGACAGGGTAAATAAGAGTGGGTTTAGTTTATCCAGCACAACGTATCACACAAACCAAAAAAGTAATAAACACAAATGTGATGTACTTTAACACCATGGGTGCAAACTGTTCAATGTTAGATTGTTTCGGCACACTACTAATGTAGCGTTTTGTATAAACTGGAAACAACATAGCATTGCTATTAAAAACAACATGACATGCAAAGTTGGTTTGGCAGAAGTGAGTGATAGGAGTCTGCTTCGAACACTGCAAACAGATGACGTCTGGGAGCTAGTCAAGGGAGTAATCCATAGGGAGATAGCCCACATCAGAAGAGCTATTGCAAAGGTTCAATTTGCTCATCGTGGAACTTATGAGGATATTAAGAAAATCTTTGAAAATTCTGATGAACACTTCATCAGATTATATCGGATCTTTTCCATTCAGAAAACATAACCCATTCACAAAGTAAGTAAGTGGTTAGTTTGCCTCTTTAATAAGCACATCGATTTCCACTTTAGCAATACATCAAGATTTTTTTTCTAATGCAACCATTAAGTTATAAGCAAGTATTTAAACATTGGCAACATTGTTGCTCATTTGTTAACTTTAAATATCGATATTGTTCCTGTGATGTTTAAATCAAAAGTAAAATTCTCAGCCCTTAAGGATGAATTATCCTCTAATTGTGTAAATATTCTAATGGCCATAATTCTCTTTCAGTATGCTAAATGCACAACAAGATAGAGTTGTGGGCTTTGGGAAGCATTTTCATTTACCATTCCAATAAATGTTTTAATCAAAGGATGACACTACCCCACTTTACAAAGGCTGGTAAAACCACCTTTTACTCACCCCTAGACACTTGATTTTATTTTTAAATTGTTATCAAATAAAGTAATTAAATGAAAAGGATTTGGGAAGAATACTTGAAATCATGTTTGTTTATTTAGCTTTCGTAATCAGGAAAGGAATGGGTATGGCATGTCCTAATATAAAGCCTAATCTGACCATTGTCTTTACGCACTCAAAATGTTTTTTAGCAAAGATCTTAAAGCCACCCATAAAGCACTGCAAAAACACAACGTCAAGGAGAAAATTAAGAAAGACTACAAACAAATACAACATAGAAATCTGACTAGTTAACCAATTTCACATTGATAATATTAAGGTAACCTACATAATGTATTAAATAAAAAGGATACATGAATTTGGGAAATTTTGAGCAATGCAAAGGATGACTGATTTAAAGTTAAAACAGTTATTACATTGCTTACAGCATGGGAAGAATACGTAGTCAAAGCTTGTAAACCCACCTCATAAAGTCACTGAATTGTGGGTACACCCTGCCTTAGGGCTTTAAAGGGGACTTCCAGTGCAGAAAAAAGTTATTTGCCCAGTCCTTCATTGCTAACTATCACCAATAGCAAGTGGTGTAGAATGATGCTTTGCTGGTGACGGCTGTTGTCGTTTTGAGATGTCTTGTGACATCACTTATCATTAGACCTCTTTAAAATTACTGAATGCAAGATACAAACTGCTATCAACAGTGCTAAATCGAGTTGTGCCCTTGCCAAAATGACCTGCCCAAGGCCCAATTTAACAGCAGTTCAGTGTTTTGTACAAAATTGTTAATGCCAATGTATAAGAACATAGGATGGCAGTCGGACGAGCGTCCGACCCCAATCCTGTCGGTTCTACAAGACAGATTACGATACTACTGCCATGGAGGCGGTCGGAAACATGCCTGGTAGCATTGAGGCTTGTGCTGGGGCCAGAAAAAGGGCTGTACCACACGCCTCAATGCTACCAGGCATGTTTGCATACATCCCTGCACTATGTGGCAGGCACCATGTGGTGCCTGCCACATGGTACAGGGATGTTTAGGGGGTCATCATAGGTGCCCCCAAGGGACCATGGCAGAGGGCCAGTGGGGAAGGAGGGCCCGCTAAGGGACCCCAAAGTCACTTTCTTCCAGCTTTTTTCATGGTGGGCTAACCGCCATGAAATGGCCAGCGGAAAGGGTTATTATTATACCTAAAGTGGTGCCTGCACGGCCAACATTGCAGGGGTTGCAGACCGTCTAACGGTCCGACTGCCTCCTTGAGCCCATCAGTTGCGTGGCCGATGATCTCTGCGCCGGCCCACCATCTGCCTGCCATTCAAATGCGGCTGGCGGTCCTGCATGGGCTGATGGTGGTGGGACCGCCACTGATGGCCTGACGGTGGTGGTCCCACCACCATCGTAATCAGGCCCACAATCTCTTCTGCAAGCATTCAAGAATCGATAATCCCATCAATTGTTTAAAAGATGATCATAAAAAACCCTAAAATTACAGACATTGCAAACAATTACAGACATCGCAAACATTTTCTCAGTGAATTACATTAGTGGGTGCACTCAAATGCAACATTGTCAGCTACCTCAGTCAGGTTTAAAATGAAACACGAAAGAACAGATTGTCTTCTCCATTTCATTGACTGTACACAAACCCACAAGTCCCCATGACTCGTACAAGCTATGTGCTAGTTTTGACCATTTTTGTGTGGCATTTGAAATTGTTAACAAGTTGTGGCAAAGTTAATCAAATTTGGTGTTGGCCCTTCACTGCTTTACTTCATCATTCAATTCTATGGCAAGACCGGAGGCTTTGGATTATGCCTTACTTTCTTCACTTTATTTCTCACAGCAGCAAGAAAAACATGTAAAAAACTACTTTTCCCATGAACATCAGGGAAAAAACAGGAAACTGAACAGTAAGTCCTTTCTCAGTCTCTATGCACCGGCAGCAACCATCATGCCTTGCAACCACTTCCTCTTCCTCTTTCTTCGCTGCTCAGCAGCAAGTTAAGTGGTTTTTTCTCTCTTCTCCTGGGTTTTTGTGGGATTCTGTGGGCAACGCGTTGTTTGTGGTTAAGCGCTGGTTTTGCGACCCCTACAGGTCCCCTTTGGCATCGCGGGACGCTCCTGCGCTCCTTACGCGATTTGCAACCCCAGCAGAGTGCGGTGCGCTAGGAGCGCCGCTAGGAGGCAGCGCTTTCTCTGCGTCAGGCGCGCTTTAGTTCGCGTTTCTCTGCAGCTTTGGCGCTGTCCCTTGCTACCCAGTGCTGACACCCTCCGGGGTCGAAATTAGGTTTCCCTTCAATTCTGACGCCCCGAGTGGGTTGTATTTGGTTTATTGAACACCCTCACCGGGTCGTAATTGGCGCTGGTGCGCAGCGCTTGGGAACGCTTGCTGGGTAGCGCCCTAGGAAGCAGAGGGCCGTGCGTTCCCTGGGCTAGTCCCGTAATTTGTGCCTTTGGGCCGCCACATCCTCTGGGTTGCCCAGATCCATATTGTGCCCTTAGGGGTCTTGTTATTGGCTGCGCTGTAACTCTCTCCTGTGGAGCCTAATTTAACTCATCATGCAGGGAGAGCCAGGCCGGTACCATGAGGAAGACCCTCTCTCTTATGCCGCCTGGGACGAGGATTTCTAACAGGCGGTGGACGATTCCATTTATAAAGCGGTGGATCAGGCTATGGAGCCGCTTGAGCAACGCCTGACGGCACGTTTGGACGAGGCGTACGCAAAAATTGCGGCCCTCATTCCGGCGCCGACTCCGAGCTCGGATCCTTCCCCGTCAACGCTTCCCCCCCCGCCTAAAAAGGCGTGCGTTGAGGGGATCGATCCTGTCGCCTTTGACAAGGTCCGGCACGCCTTCAAGGCGCTTGAGGAACCGCTACCTGTTCCCGCTCAGCCGGCGATTGTCGCTCCGGTTACTCCCTGTACCATGTCCCCAGAGCCAAGGCAGGATGACGACTCTCCGGATTCGGAGGAGGAGGAGGCCTGTTCCTCTAGATCGTGGCTGCCTTCCAAGCAGCCTTCTACGTCCGCGGCCCCTTCAGACATGTTGGACCCGGACGAGATCGTTCACCCGCGCTCCTCCGAATGGGTGCCGGGTGACAAGGTGGCTGCGTATGTAGCGAACCGTCTCTGTAAGCCGGTGGACAAGGACGCTCGCAGCCGTCTTAGGGCGGAGTGTCCCAGACCTTCCCTAGAGGGGAAAGTGGCCATGACCCCAGATATAGACCCCAAAATGGCCACTTTCCTGGCGAAATTTGTAAAAGACCCCCGAATGGGCATCGACCGGTCCTGGCGCACATGCCAGGACAAGCTGCTTGACGCTGTGGGCCCCTTGACTAAAATCCTCAACATGGCGGAGGAGGCTAAGGTGTCGGGGGACGCCATTTCCCCAGAGGTGCTCTCAAATTGGGCGCAGCGGGCCATCGTGTTCCTCGGAAATGCTAACTGCGTGCTCTCTACTGAGAGGAGGAGGTCGCTGCTAATCAAAATCGACCCCAGACTGGGTGACCTCGCTTCTTCGGAGGCGGGCGCCGTGGCGCAGGGCGGTTTATTCGGCGATCCTTTTATTAAGGAATTGGGCAAGTTCGTTACGACGTTTACGTCTTTGGACCGGGCCCAGTCCAACATAAAGAAGGTGTTTGCCCCTCGGGTTTTCGAAGGGGCCGGACGAGGCAGGGGCCGCTCGTTCGGCCGGGGCGCTCCCTCCGACAGAGGCCAAGGCTCCGGACGTGGACATGGACAGGACCATGGCTCCAAGTTCAATAACTTTTACCCCACTAGGGGTCAGAAGTTCAGAGGACGTGGTGTCTATCGAGGCCAACAACAAGGTGGACGAGGTGAGTGTTCTGCCTTCTGCGACTTTACGGGTGGGAGGCCGCCTGGCGCAGTTCTTCCCTGCATGGCTTTCCCTTACCAAGGACGCCTGGGTACTACAGACGGTTCAGGGCTTTCAGCTGGAATTCCATGGCCGTCCCCAGCAGCCCCAGCGTCCGCGCCCCATTACCTTTTCGCAGCGCGATGCGGCTTTGGTGCGAGACGAGGTTTCCGCCCTCCTTCACAAAGGGGCGATTTGCCGCGCATGCGAACACCCGGACGGCTTCCTCAGCAATCTCTTCTTAGTCGACAAAGTAGATGAAGGCCGCCGTCCGGTTATCAATCTCAAAGAGTTCAACGAGTGGCTAATTTTACAGCCATTTGAAGATGGAGGGAATCCACCTCCTGCGGGATGTGCTGCGGCCGGCCGATTGGATGGTCCGGCTCGATTTGAAGGACGCCTACCTGGCGGTCCCGATTTTCCCTCCTCACCGCCGTTTCCTCCAATTCAAGTGGGAAGGACAGGTGTACGAGTTCATCACGCTGCCCTTCGGGCTCTCTTCCGCGCCGTGGTGTTTCACAAAGGTACTCCACCCCGTGGTAGAAGCCTTACGGGCTCGCGGTGTCAGATTGATAGTGTATCTAGACGATATGCTTTTCATGGACCAGTGTCCGAAGCGCTTGAGGGCCCAATTGCAGTTTGCAGTGGACCTGTTGCAGGGTCTAGGGTTTGTGATAAACGAGAAGAAATCCCTCCTGGTCCCAGCTCAGTGCGCAACCTTCCTTGGTTTCAGCATAGACTCGGTTTCGGCTACCTTGAGTCTCCCCGCACGGAAAATGTGCAAGATTCGCCACGAGTTGCGCCAGACTCTGGCGAAGTCAATGGTCTCGTTGCGGCATCTAGCACGGATTGTGGGCCTGTTGTCATCTTCGATTCAGGCCATCTTCCCGGGGCCGCTCCATTACCGGGCGATGCAGCGGCTGAAGGCGTACCACCTCAGGCAGGGCCTCACGTACTCGCAGCTGATCCCGCTGTCTGCGGAGGTGAGGGACGAAATGCGCTGGTGGCTGACGCACATGGAGGCCTGGAATGGTCGTGCCATATTTGGGTCGGCTCCCGACATTGTAATAGAGTCGGACGCCAGTCGCGCAGGTTGGGGGGCCCGGTGCGGAGAGTTCTCCACCGGTGGCGCCTGGTCTCCCCACGAGCAGTCTTTACACATCAACTGCTTAGAATTGCTGGCAGGCTCCTTTGCGGCCCAGTGCTGGACCAAGGAGCGGGTGCAGTCGTGTGTTCTTCTACGGATGGACAACGTGTCTGCAGTCCGATATATCAACCATCTGGGTGGCACCAGATTCAAGATGCTAGCGGATCTAGCGCAGGACTTCTGGCACTTCTGCCTGGACCATCAGGTCTCGGTCACGGCGGAGTATTTGCCGGGCCGCCAGAATGAGGTGGCAGATTGGCACTCCCGCCATCTCCTGGATGCCAGCGTTTGGAAGCTGGACCCGGAGGTATTCTCCCAACTGATGGCCCGTGGGGCCCGTTCTCGGTGGATCTGTTCGCCTCGCGGCTGGACCATCAACTGCCGAGATATTTCAGCTGGCGCCTAGACCCGTCGGCGGAGGCGACGGATGCGTTCCTCCAGGACTGGTCGAGCGAACAGGGTTATGCGTTTCCCCCGTTCTCCATGATCACGAGGGTGTCGGCGTTGTTGCGCCGTCAGTCAGCGCAGGTGGTGATGATCACTCCTTGTTGGAGGTCTCAAGTCTGGTTTCCGGTTCTTCTGGAACTTTCTTGGGATTTTCCAATCCTACTCCCCCACTCTCCTCACATTCTCCTGAACCCGGACGGGAATCCCCACAGGTTGGTTCAGGACGGTTCACTGAGGCTGATGGCATGGCGGATCTCCGGCGTCGCTGGTCTCTCCCAGGCCTTTCGGGAAAGGCAGAGGATCTGCTCTCAAAGGCATGGGCGGACAGCACCACCAAGAGATACCGGTCTACATGGCACAGGTGGCGTCGCTGGTGTGTGCGAAGGGGTCTCGATCCCGTGGGGGCGGATGTAGTCTTTGTCCTTAATTTCCTGGCCGACTTGGTGGATGAGGGCTTGGCCTATAGGTCCCTCAATACCTTCCGCTCGGCCATTTCGGCGGGGCATGACCTGGTTCAGGGTTCCCCGATTGGGGAGCACCCTCTGGTTTGTAGACTGTTGAGAGGGGTTCGCCTCTCGTTGCCCCCCGAACCGAGGTATTCAGTCCTCTGGGATGTCAACAGGGTTTTGAATTTGTTTCTATCCTGGCAACCGAATAGGTTTTTGTCCCGCAAGGAGCTTTCTGCTAAACTGGCAATGCTATTAAGTCTGATTTCCTGCAGAAGAGTCTCCGACGTGCGGGCGCTTGATGTTTCAGCGCGGACTTTCTCCCATGAAGGGGTGTCCTTTACGGTCAGCAGGAGGACCAAGACCCTTACGAGGGTTATTTCGTATCCGGCCTTCCCGGATTCCCCAAAGCTGTGTGTTGTGCAGTGCCTCCGTGCATATGAGGATATGACTGAGGATACTCGCCCTCCGGGTGAGCGACAATTACTGATTGCCCTACGGAAACCGTACAAGGCTGTTTCTTCCCCAACC
This sequence comes from Lissotriton vulgaris, assembly GCF_964263255.1. Classification (NCBI taxonomy): domain Eukaryota; kingdom Metazoa; phylum Chordata; class Amphibia; order Caudata; family Salamandridae; genus Lissotriton; species Lissotriton vulgaris. Next base: position 133,765 of record NW_028247109.1, on the reverse strand, counting down.
ATCGCCAGATGGGTGCGTTGGGTGATGCAGGAGGCGGGGATTGACACAAAACAGTTTGGTGCTCATTCAGCTAGGGGAGCCATGGCCTCGAAAGCCTTTGCGCTGGGGGCTCGGTTGGAGGACCTGATGAGGGCCGCGGACTGGTCCTCGGACTCCACCTTCAAGAGGTTTTATTTTAAGCCAGTAATAGAAGTGGCTAGGCTTGGGGTCGATAAGCTTTGAACTGGCATAATCCGAAGCCTCCGGTCCTGCCATAGAATGAGAATTTGCCTAGCCTTGGTGCTGGTAAGTTCCAATTCTATTAAGGACTCGGAGGCGAGGATTATCCCCCCCTGGGACTTCCTGGAAGTGACCCCTCCCCGTATGGACCGTAAGTAATCTATTTACGTGGTTTTCATGCAGTTCTTAATGGTACTGTTCCTACCTGATTTGTGTTATGTACCTGATGTTCTGTGAGATCGGGTCCTGACTCTGATATTTTCTTCCAGGGACTGATGGACCGAAACAGGATGCGTGAAGTTGACGGACAGAGTGCTTCGCGCGAAGAAAGAGGAAGTGGTTGCAAGGCATGATGGTTGCTGCCGGTGCATAGAGACTGAGAAAGGACTTACTGTTCAGTTTCCTGTTTTTTCCCTGATGTTCATGGGAAAAGTAGTTTTTTACATGTTTTTCTTGCTGCTGTGAGAAATAAAGTGAAGAAAGTAAGGCATAATCCTCGCCTCCGAGTCCTTAATAGAATTGGAACTTACCAGCACCACGGCTAGGCAAATTCTCATTACACGCCAATACACGGAACACAGTCAGAGTAGGAGATGTGAAATAATTATCTAAATAGACCACTACGCCTGGGCATCCCACTACCATAGGAATAAAAGAATGATGTTTCTAGCACCTTGCTGTTTGGACTGTAGATAGTTGCTTAACTGGAATAACTCTAAGAAGGCAAAAAATATACATGATGTTACCATATATTTATATGAGGAGTTAAGAATAGCAAATATATATGTACAACCTTTTTTTCTACTCAGTTTTCTGACATTCAACTCGCATGTTAAATAGCTCTCACAATAGCAGGACACAGACCACAGAGGTATCCCTTAGCCTAGACAGAGGAACTACTACTCCAGTTGACCTTATTGGTTAAGAAACCAGACAAAAGTCAACTTACATCAATCTCACAGGCTGAAGCCGCAGATGCAGTAGTTGTGAAAATACCAATGATCTAGATGATGAATGGCCTCCAAATGAGACAATAAACACTATCCACACCCGGAAATGTCCTATGGCACCAAGGAAATAACGTCAGTAATGTGTCCACCACTAACTGCCAATTATCACTCAGATATCAGTTCTAAATATATGTTGGAAATGTATGAACCTTGTCTCCACATATCAGTTGTCAGTTAAAAAAACTGTACAAACACATTTTCACCTCAAATAACACCTTTCATTTTTCTCAGTAAAGGAACTATGGACCAGATGTGCTAAGCATTTTCACGGTCGCAAATACTCCGATCCGGTGTTTACAACCATTTAAATGTTTTTTTCCTATGGCCAACCATTTAAATGATTTTTCCTATGGCCTAATCCCATTTTAGGACTCAGAAAGGTTTTACCAACTTCTAAAATGGGATTTACAATAGATACAGATTCGCTATCTGGAAAGGAAGTGTTGTAGATGTGCTTTCTAAATACCGAATTGGTATCTTATGCAATAGAAATTCAGTCAAAAACATGAAATTTTTTCAGACACCTCAAAGGAAGTGGTAATCCATTCGCATAAGGGGAAGAGGTCCAATTGAAACCCATTCCCCTTTATGACTGTAGAAAAATAAATACAACACGATAATAAAGATGTAGCAGTGGGCCAGAGAAACACTGGTAACTTACAATTTAAAAAAGATCACTTTTTTATTTTAATCCAGCCCAGTTACTTTTAAGAGGAGCAGGGCGAGTTAAAAAATTAAAATGTTTACTTGTATGTCAATCAAAGACATGGTGGCCTGCTGACCATTAAAGGCCACTATCTGTGTGATTGTAGCAATTAGATTGTCACAAATAATTTTGTTGGTCAAACTGTGATTTAATCTGATTCTGTTTTATTCAATGACCTAATGGTACAAAGGTCAGTTCGTAAAAATATTTACTGGTCTCAAAAATATTAGTCGCAAACATCGAATAGTATTATGCAACCAGCAAATATTACAGCTGGCCCCATTTTTGCCCAGGAACGAGTTTTTAGTTTTCTGAAGGTACTCGATTTCCAATCTTTATTAAACTTTTGACTCGCATTTGTATTGCATTTCACCAAGCATACTGATAGGAGTATTCTCAGCTGGAAAGCCAGACCGTTCGCAAATCTGCACGTTTTTGAACAACAGATAGCTATTCAAAGTGCATACGTTCCTTAGGCATATAATATGTGTATAAGCATCCCTTTGCTGCAGCATGCAACTGTCCCACTTTCGCACAATGGCAGAATGGTCACAATTGGACGATATTTTTGAAAGTGGTATTTAGGACACAATATTTCTGTCAGATGGCATTTCTTTTAACCACCATATTTTGATCTACAATCATCAGGGCAACGGAATGAGGACTGGTACCAGTCAACATTGGTCCATGCGGTCTGCTTCTCTGAACCACTGCACAGAAATTCCAAGCTGGCCACAAAAGTGTTTTTCTGCCTGGCCAGACATGCCCATCACACCATTCAAGGCCAAACTTTGTATGGTCCTGACTATTCCCCTTTGAAGGCAGAAACCTAGGTAGGTGGGACAAATATGAGGTTTCCTCTTCCTGGGCAGCGATCGCTGCATCTTATCAGTCACCAGATGTCTTATACTAATTCCTCTAGCTCTCCTCATTGGGAAGAAGTATATACTACAATTTTGTTTCCAACACATTGTCATTACTTCCTAATCAACAGTTATGTGGACAAATACATTTAGTAATAGAGAAAATAAACATGGTAATAAATATTTATTTTAAGGGGATTCCATCACCTTTTTTCATAATCTAAATCCCCCACTGAGCCATTCATCAGTTGATTTGGAGTCCACTTTAATGTCATGGTCTCTGCAGTTTGATGTAGCGACAGATATCCTGGGATGGCTTCCATGTCATCTCTCTAAAACAATATGAAAAAGAACATATATTTAAACCTTTTTTATAGTTTAGGATGGGAACAGATTAAGTGATTTTATAATGCAGCTTAACAGTAGTGGTGTGTGATATGCTATAACTGGCTCCTCCCCCAGAGCCCAAATTATATTAAATAGACATACACAAAAATTAAGAGTCCGATTTAGATTTTGGCGTATAGGTTACTCTGGACACAGCAGTGACATATATCCCCTCCACCAAAATATAAATCCCATAGGATAAAATGGGATTTATATTTTAGCGGACGGGATATCCATCACCGTTGTGACCGAGTAACCCGTCCACCAAAATCTAGATCAGGACCTTAATGTTAGAAAAAGATGCACATGCACCCTTTAAGTCCTGATAATTGGACCCACATTTCAACAGCATGTCTATTATAAGAATTACACAGCTGGTACTGGTGAGCTGGTATAAACAGATAAAAAATATGATCGTGGATTTTCCTCAGACTAAGAAATGTCAGTGCCATAAGGGTGCGATAGTATGATATATAAATGTGTTTCTTTGCAATAGAATCTAAGACATTTTGAAGGTTTAGCTCTGGTTGTCTCTTACATGCCCTTCAGTCTAAGTGCAATTATTTGTGATTCAGTTTATGAAGAGTTGTAGTACATTAATCAAAGTAGTTACCACAAGGATCATAAAGATTTCTTAAAAATATGGTGCTAGCATGTTGCATGGCTATCCTGCCCTTTTTGGGTTGTTTAATAGCCCTTCACCTTTTTCCCCATTGTTCTGCTTGAGGAAAACTAGAACAAACATTGTTAAAAAAGTCTTAAAATGTCTTGTAACATTTTTTTTAAAACAATTTTCATTGAGCAATTTGCCTAGTGTTTCAATGACAGCATGGCATGCGAACGTCTTGTAACATCTTTGACATTTTGATCTTATTCTAAGAATTTGTTTGAAATCACTGAAGGAAAAAATTTGTTCTTTTTTAAACAAACCTTGTACTAAATAAGTACACTTTAGGAGTTGTGCTACACGCTCAATTCAAAATCCATATGCTGAAAATAGTATCGAACTTCGAGGGAAATTATTTAAGCAAGTGGTAGAGCCCTTCTGTATACTATTTCAGGCATCCACCTTCATCTGTGACAGGCAGGGTGGTGGGCAGTGAAATAAATGGGAGAATAAGTTGCAAATAAAACCTTTCCAAAACAATAAATACTAATAAATGCTCTATGTATGAATTTGTTTTTGCTCCTAACGGAAGGTATCTATGATATAACAAGCGAATAGGCCGGTTTCTTTCTATCTGTGAATTATACTTAAATTAAAAAATAATGAAAGCCTGCAGGGGATATGTAGCAAATACACGAGGTCTTATGGCCGGGAACGTCTTTTGTCTTCCTACGACGTCTAAGAAATCATTTGCAGGAGAAGAAATGAACTGGATAAGCATGCCACACCAATGGAGTTTACTAGTATTTCGAACTAATCAGTGACACTGAGATCACCCTCCTATTAGCATGAAAGTGTGCATTTTCAGTCTTAAAAATCGTGGAAAAGGGAAAAAAGATAATGTTCACTTTCGTTTATTTGTAGATTTAAAGGGTAAATATAATATGTTACTGTCAATATTTGCCATTGCAGTGCATACATGTTTTAACTAATATTTCTATATTGCTTCATGTAGATTTTTTTTATTTGAAAAAAAGAGCATGCGTAGTAGATGAAACGTTGTCATTCCGTAATGATCAAGGCTAACAGTGTCTCATATTGATGTGATGTCAATCATCAAGCTGTCTTATAAAAAGTGAAACTGGATCTAGGGAACTGTCATATGTCAACGTTCTGTATTAAAATTGCCTAAAGCAAGCATAACAAATTAAAGGAAGAGAACTGAAACGCAATTTCCTTTTTAGGGGTTGCATCAATGGAGCTTCAGCACCATTCATGGCGAACCTAAATGAGAATATGGGGAGGAATTGTGATTAATGCCGTGTCAGCCCACGCTCTGTCTGCATGTGCACAGTTATGGATACATGCATGGATTTTTTTTTAAATGCCAAGCCTATAGGTTTGGGAATGCTGTGTAATTTTTTTGAGGACTTCACAAAGGATTTCAAGTATATTCTAAGTTTGTCCAAAAAACATTTTACAGGGATAGGATAGAGAAATGCATTGACAATTAAACAGGCTTGCTGACAATCCATGGGCAGGAGTATCATAAAGTACCAGCCTTCGAAGATGATGCTAAACATGTTATCACATCTCTGGTGGCAATTTCATGCTACACGATTTACATGCGTATTAAAATAAAACGTCTCACTCAAGCAAACCTGAAGGGGTTTCTTCACTGTTGGTAGGAAGACACAGTAAAACATAATATTTGTGGGAGAATGCAGTATTACTTTCAAAAACGTAAGTTATTCACTAGCACTTAGCTATTACAGAATATTATACACAAGCAAGGTAGTAAGAGTGATTAGCAGTAGACATACAGGCTGCACCATGACGTTGTTTTTGCCAAACAGTAACGTCGCTCTTGAGTTCTGATGTAAAGACTCTACATAATCCCGCGCAGAGAGCGAAGGCCGGTCGTCCATACTTCCACTGGAATGTCTTTTCTGAACCTACAATTAAAAAAAGTAATCCTTTGTTAAAAAAAACAAAAACATTTAACAACCCAAAGTGCACAGGAATTTTTTTACTTTTATTACATCAGATATATTAAACAGATATATTAAACAGAAAGAAGTTACAGCAATGCAGCCATTAATAAATAAAGAGGAGTAGTTTGGGGAGAAGTAGATTCCCTGGGTACTGGTCATAAATTTATTTTTTAATAAAAATATTTTAAATCAATAGGTTGTAATTCTGAATAATATTTTACATTTAGAAATGTTAATATTGCTTTTAACGCATTAAAAAATGAGAGCAACAGTGAATACATTGCTTGGACTGAATTCAGTCCAAGAGGGTCACCACACTTGGTACTAAATACTTAGGAGTAAACCTGGCATGTAGAAAAGGGGTGGCCCCTAATGTAAATATCCTACCTTTCCTAGCAAAAACATGCAAAGATAAATGTGGACGTCTTTACCTATGTCTACATTGGGATGGGCAGCTCTACTAAAAATGATAACTCTTCCTAAAAGTTTATATAAATTACAAAACTACTACCCCACCCCACCTCCCCCGTAGACCTCTTCAGACACAACATCTCTGGTCCTTCCTGCGGAGTGGATGGACGCCCTTCGAGTTTAAATGACTAAATGCTAGAAATGCACCTACGATGGAGTCTTAACTAGTACAGACCTTGAGTGCCATTACACATGATAGTCATTAATAATTAGATGAGGGTATGCAAGTCCTCTAATACACAAATCAGGAGTCACAAGAAGGGGGGGGGGGGGGGGGGTAGGACGTACCTGGATGGGCAGTGCCCTTCCTGAGGTTGAAGCACTAATAGGCTTTGAGGAATAAGAATCACTTGGAGATCTCTCTATTGGGAGATGTGGCCCCTGATGGTACTCTCACAGGTTTGTTTTTTTTATCCGAGAAGTATTTGGTCTCTTGCCATCCCAATATAGGGGCCTCCAACTTCTTCACCCAATTACTTTGTATTTGGAGACCATGACGGACCTACACAAAGTTACCCCCCTCGAAGTGAGATTAACCATCCCTCTGACAGAGGAAAGATATCTGCGCTTTCTATCGAACCCCAGTTATAAACTATCTAGATATATTTTTGAGGCTTTGTGAGGCTTGGGGAAAGGATATTGCCCACTCAGAAGATGAAGAATGGACGTCAGCACTTATGGTTCACAGAAAGATAGCCATTTCTAATACTTATTAGCTTGTTCAGTTTAAATATCTTTACCAAGTGTACTTAACTGCGGCCAGACTTCGGAAAATGCACCATGGTCTTGGCCTTTGATGTCAGACGGCAGTGGGTAATTTTCTTCACACGTGTGGTCCTGCAAGTTCCTTCCACACTTATGGAATGGCATTGCCCACGTGTTTCAACACTCTAGACCAAGTTTGGTCACCTAATCTACAACTGATCAACTCCCCGTTTTTAGTTTGGCCATTTTTTCATTAAATTCAGCCTTGATGGGTTACACCTTCAACCGAGTAAACCACGATTGATAAAACACTCACGTAATTGGTCCTGTGTAGACATGAAACATTTTCGCGATTCCCTTGTAGCCTCTATGCCAAGCTTGAATCAAGATATTCACTCTGTTGAAAAGGATATGGCCCTCTGGTTTACTCGAGGCTAGCAACACTCATACCCTTTTACGCACATCAAAAGTGGTTAGATGCCATGATTCAGCTAGGTGGTTTTCAGACGAATTGTAATCAGCCAAGCTGAAATTACAACAAGCAGAGCTGAAATGGCAGGAAGACTATCCCCCGAAAAAGAGAGCAATTTTTAAAAAGCATCTTAAGAAATATAAAGTCTTGCTGTTGCAGGAAAAATATCCCTTTTTTACTAACAGGATACTATAATCTGCGAATAAATCAAAGGACATTTTCTAAATTATCTCAGAATTATCCAAACCCAACAGACTGTCGCTTTTCTTTTCTACTTCCCAAAATCTCTACGATATGTTAAGTTTATTAACTCAGAGGTTTGGAACCCTACTATTTTAGCTACCTTCCCTTCTATTAGCGAAGAATGCTTTTCTGAACTACTGTCTAAGGTCTAGTCAGGCTTTCCAAAAGGCCCTTGTCTTCATAGGGTTCTTAAACAGTTTTTTTCAGTAATCCCAGGTCTTGCATTGCCCTTACTTAACTCTTCTTTATCCCAAGGATGTGTCCAGATCTTTTAAGGATGCAGTTGTAATTCCTCTTCAGAAGAAATTTGGAGGAGATCCTTTATTGTTAAAATATTATCATCCCATCCCTTTTGCCTTTATTGGCAAAATAGTTAGAAGCTCATGTAGCACAGTGTCTTTGTTCTCATTTAGAGGAGTCACAATTCTTAGATGTAGATAACTGGTTTTTGACCTGCACATTCCACTGAGGTAGTTAACTTGTCAGTGGTAGATTATATGCGTCAGGAGTGTGACGAAGGATACACTTCTGCATTGGTTCTCCTATATCAGTCGGCAGCTTTCAACACGGTCAAGCCTAATATATTGGTGGACTGTGCTGAAGCCGCTGGGCTTTCCAGCTCAGCCTTGAACAGGATTAAATCCTTCCTGAAAAATCAGAACCAGTCAGTCTGACTTGCCCCATTTAGGCACTAGAAGTACATCTGGATTGCAGGGTACCATAAGACTCCTCTTTATTCTCACACCTTTTTAAGATCTACATCCGTCCTCTCATCCAAGCATTGAGAAACATGAGCTGCACAATCTACAACTATGCAGATGATTTGCAACTACTCTTTAGGCTTGATGGCTCTTTGGCCCGCTAAGGATAATTTCAAAAATATGATGCGTTTCATCCATGACTGGATGAGCAGCAGTTATCGCAAACTCAATGCAGATAAAACAGAGATTGTCTTCATGCGCAGTAAATTGCATTATTGGTATGGCTCCTTTTGACCCATCGACATGGGATATCTGCCGTCCCCATAGAAATCGGCCAGAACTTTGGGGGTCTATATTGATAATGAGCTATCTTTAAGATCTCGATTAGGAGGAGTTATCCGGTCCTGTTTCTTATATCTCCAAAGGATTAAAAAAAATACCCAGATTCCTTACTTTCGAAACAGTGATCCAAGTGTTCATGGCTTTGGTTATTTCCCGATTGAATGTGCTAATTGTCTATCGGCTTGCCAAAATTTTTACTTTCTAGACTCCAGACTGTTCAGAATCAAGCAACACGTGCCACCTATAAAAAGCCTAGAAACTGTCACATTACTACTTTTTAAAGAGACCTTCATTACACCCTCTAGACCAAAGGATTATCTTTAAAATAGTTGCATTACTTTTAAGGCCCCTCTTTTATAAAATTCTGATTCATGAAATACATCCTGAGCGGGAGACTTTGCTCTTCTTTCCAGAATCTTCTAGCCATCCCCAAATATAAAAAGAGAAGGATTGGTGGCATCAGATTCTCTGAGCTACCTTCACGGATCTGAAACTCCTTTCCTCTCTTAATATGCCTGTCTCCAGACTACTTGAGGTTCAACCAGGCACTAAAGACCTAGTTATTTTGGCAAGCGCATTGTTAGAGCAATCTCGATGAAGTTCTTTGATCAAGTTACTTCTCTGTACCTCAACACCAAGAAACCTTGTGGAGTATGTGCACACAACATAACAAGTGCTTAAATGCCCATTCAATCTGCACCTTAAGGTAGCCTTCCTCAAAATGCTTGATGAAGAAAGATTGTTTACATCACTGGGTCTCAGGGTGGGCAACAGGAAAATAGATCAGGAATGGAGTAGTTGCACATCTCCTAGCCTGATCCTATGAAAAGGAGTATGGCAGAAACCGAATACCGGAAATCCATACATGTGATTTCAGGGGATGGCCTAGTAAGCATACAAAATATGGCTTTGGGATTAGTGCTGGGAATCTCGCGGGGACCCCTGGGATATTTCTTTGTATACAGAGTGTGGGGTGGAAAGTGGGACAAAGATGTTGCAAAGTGTATGTGTCTTTGCTAATTCATTGCATCCCTTTTTGCGCTTTCCAGAGATCGTGTGCAGTGCGCCGAACTAAAGTGATTTCAAAATGTCTTTGATTTCGGATGCTAATTGCTTATTACTAGTTTGTTATCCTTGGCTACAAAAGAAAATAGAAAACCTAATAATTTGTTTATAAAGGAATACAACAAAGTACTTGCATCATCAAATTGAGTAAAGATGCTGGAGGCTGAGTTGCCAAATTTGTATCCGGTCTGGCAAAGCCAGCATCATGTGATCCTTACATAGAAATGCGAGTTTTGTGCTACCCACTTTAAAGTATTGCCTTCTTTGGGTCGGCCTCCTTCACACATTGGCTGGATACATTGTTGCTCCCAATTGGATCCGCCTCTATTAGTATTTTATTATCATGTCATACTATTGGCTGTTTGGGTGTGGCCTTCCGTCTCCTAGAAAGTGCTTCCAATGGAATGCATAAGCGACTATTTTACATTAAAAGTAAGCTCACTCGTCACAAGTTTTGTTACATTCCCGACTTCATCTCATACATGCACTGTATACACAAAGCAATCCCTTTTTTTGGTCTGCAGGACACATTGCTACTCTTCACTTCAAAACAAATGAATTGCTACCGACGGCAAAGGACTTTTAGGGAAGAACCCTTTGGCGCTCTTAGTGACGACATTCCGATGCCATGCCCCTGATAAGATTCAGCGCACCTGGCAGCACTCCTACCCCTGTAGCTGAATCTCTGCTGAACTACAAACTGAAATCGATTAGTGGCTTTCGTAAATCTAAAGGATCTGGCATGCAAATGAAAATGGAAGCCAGACCTATTGACTTTGCCAGTGTCTGTTTTGGCTCAGTGTTATTTGGCCAACATCATACTAGAACTGGGATCCAATCACATCATACATTCACAGAAAACAAGGGGTGCTTGTATGTAAATCTGATCTTAAGAGGAGAAATATATACTATCTGTAGACAAGTACACGACTCATTTTAAAATCAGACAGACATTTGTCATCTTTATACTGTAATCTCACCATGGTTACAACTAGTCAGGTATACCACCACATGTGTCAGTCGTTGTTCTGAATAAATGGCTGAGATAAAACGTTAACTTACAAGCTGTCACAGAAAAGACATTTCAGCACCTAATACATTGAATCTATTTAGAGTTAATATTTTAGGAAGCATATCAAACCTCTCCAGCTGTGCATTTTCTAGACAGTCAAGGGCATAAAGAGAAACACTGACAGCACGATGTACTGCCTTAAGCTATATATTCTTTGATATAACTGCTACAAATATTTGCTAAACACTCACACTAGATGCACTGTAGTATCTATAGATGAGGTGAATGCTCTAGTCTGTGCAATATGCAATGTATGAAGGAACAATAAGGGGGTCATTAGGATGGACTTTGCGATAAGGGCGGAGTTCCAGTGGGTGGTATTAGGATGCGGCCGCATCCTGCATTTATAATATTGTGGCGGGCGATGCTCTCTGTACCGCCTGCCACAATGCCATAAAGGAGGAGTAGGTGGTGGCAGCTCCTACGATCCCGTTGAACGCTAAGGGGGCAGACAGCGAGGCACTAAACTGTAATGATTTCAAATTACTGTGCACTCTTCTGTTCATTGATCGCCTGATTGTTTGTTTTTAATATTTCATTAGCATTGGAGATCAATTGTTTTAACACCTTTTAAATTCCCCTTTCTTACCTGGTGCGATGTGTGTGCTTTCCCTGCCCCGTACCATTGCGGCTGCATTGCCGTTTGTGTGGAGGGCAGGGCGCCATCTTGGGTCAGTCCCGGAGCCCGGCAGGACAAGAGGTTGCGGTCTAGCTGGAGGAGGGGCTAGACTATATCTTGCACATGGTATACCGAACGCGCAGTGGTCACGCGCAGCAGGCGCGCTGCAGGCGCGCCGAAGCTGCGTCAAAGGGGAGCCCGTCTGCGCCCGTCCGCGCCTGGACCACGCCAAGGGCCTTGACCCCTGTTCCACAGAGCTCCCGAGTTGGAGATAAGGTAATAACATACACGAGTGCCCAAATCATGGATATAAAGTATACGACCAACACCTCTAGATGCCCCTATTTTAAAACCGACACCTTCGTCAACTTAGTGTCTACACGATGCCCCAGTTGTTCTTACAACATGATTTTACCTTTTCTTCAACACAGGGATAATATACCCTCGGGAACAAACGAGGTTAAACATATCCAATACTCGCTTATTAATGCTCGATCATTAGTAAAACATAAGTATCAAATCTGCGAATTGATATCCAGTCATAACATTGACCTCCTTTTTATAACTGAAACTTGGGCAGATCAAGCATCTGGCCCAGATTTCTGTATTGCCACCCCCGATGGTTACCAGGTAGTCAGACAGGATAGACCTTAAGACAAAAAAGGTGGGGGCATAGCAATTATACACAGAAATAACCTTGTGACCAAAATAGAATCCATTGATTTCCCCCAGGCAGAAGCACTATCTTTCTCAATTATGCTCTCCCACTCTCAATCTTTTAATGGAATCCTTCTCTATCGCCCACCAAATCCAAGGAATGATTTCCTGGCATCTCTGAATAGCTTATTAGAACCTATTGCTGCCACCTCAGACTATACTATATTAGGAGATTTTAATTTTCACTTAGAATCCATTATCGACAAAGACTCCTTAGCGCTGACCTCGGACCTTTTATCAGCAGGTCTTCGACAGTTAGTTACTTCTCCCACCCATCAGGCAGGACACATCCTCGAAGGCATATTTACAAATAACTCTCATATTGCCTGCTCTACTGTTATTCCACTAACCTGGACGGATCATTCAGCAGTCATGTTTACCATCCTGACAACCAATTACAAAAACTCACAGGTCATAACTCGCTCGCCTGTTCAATTTCGAGACTGGAAGAACATCGATGTCTCGATTCTACAAACAACTCTCTCATCCACCCAACCGGATGACACAATAGACCCACATATAGCCTCTAATAACTACTGTCCTTGGCTACAGAATGCATTTACTGTTCTGGCTCCCTCTAAAACATGTTGCCCAACAGGAGGTCACCATCAGCCCCTTGGTTCTCAGAAGCCCTTAGACTTGAAAGACAACGTTGTAGAAATTTGGAAAGGCGATGGCGCCATCACTATGATAACAACGACAGAGACGTGTACAAAAAAGCACTTGCCACATATAGAAAGCTCATCATTACAGAAAAAAGTAACTTCTACTTAACACAAATAGAATCAGCACAAAACTCGGCCAACCAACTCTATCAAGTCTTAGGAATATGCTACTTACCAGTATGCATCTGTTCTTGGCATAGAGGGCTGCAGAGTGGTACATTATGAATAGATCGCCATCTGGTGTTGGGCTCGGATGATTGCACTTTGTTTTTCTCTTGGAGAGTCTTTGACGCACTCTCTCCAACTGTCCAGACTAGCACAGGACATATGGAGATGGGCCATTCCTCAAAAGACCTACCTGTTAGCGGAACACCTACCAGGAATTCAAAATCAAATAGCAGACATCCTAAGCAGACAGTCAGAACAAGTACACGAATGGGAGCTGCACGACCAAATACTACAGCCATTCTTCCAAAGATGGGGGCAACCAGAGATAGATCTGTTTGCCAATCATCAGAACGCAAAATGCAAAGAATTCGCATCCAGGTACCCACACCAAAGGTCCCAGGGCAATGCACTGTGGATAAATTGGTCCAACAAATTTGCTTACGCGTTCCCTCCTCTACCACTAATTCCATTACTGGTTCGGAAACTACAGCAACATTCAATGACAATGATACTAGTGGCACCTACATGGGCAAGACAGCCGTGGTTCACCACGCTGCTACAACTCTCACAAGTACCACATCAAAAGCTAAGGTTACTACCCATGTTGTTTGGGATCTGGGTGCATTATTTCTCCATGGTTCTGTGTAAGATGCATGGGTAGTAACCTTAGCTTTTGATGTGGTACTTGTGAGAGTTGTAGCAGCGTGGTGAACCACGGCTGTCTTGCCCATGTAGGTGCCACTAGTATCATTGTCATTGAATGTTGCTGTAGTTTCCGAACCAGTAATGGACAACCAAGGGAGGAGTCACCAAAAGACAAAGACTCTCCAAGAGAAAAACAAAGTGCAATCATCCGAGCCCAACACCAGATGGCGATCTATTCATAATGTACCATCTGCAGCCCATATGCCTCGAACACTAAGTTATCTACTCCACCAGCAAGTGCAATCATAAAACCTTCCCAAAATCTCTGTAACTCTCTGGCCAACTTCTTCAAGGAAAAGGTCAATGACATTTACACCAACTTCACATCGAAATCTGCCACTGACCACCCTAGTCATATCCCAGCCCCAACACCTCCTCCGACTCTTTCAGCAAATTTAGTCAAATTTCACCCACACAGACTGCGGAAGTAATAGCTACCATCAAATCAGGATCTCGCAATGACCTGTGTCCCATGTCCATCCTTAAGCCTGTTTCCAATCTAATAGGACCTGTTCTTACTAAAATATGTAATGCCATGTTCCGTTCAGGCTCCTATCCATCGATTTGGAAAAAAGCCATTATCAAGCCTTTATTAAAAATAAACAATCTCGATCCCAGAGAACCAAAAAGTTATAGACCAATTGCTTCTCTTCCATTCCCATCCAAATTGTTTGAAAAGATCATTAACACCCAGCTGTCTAATTATATCGACCAAAACAATCTGCTGGATGACACTCAGTTTGGTTTTAGGAAGGGGCATGGGACTGAGACAACACTAATAAAGGCCTCAGATGAAATCATAATGATCATTGATCAAGGCGGCGCGGCAGTCCTGATATTATTGGACTTGTCCGCAGCCTTTGACACAGTCGATCACACCACCTTGATCAACCGTGTATCCTCTATTGGAATTGATCAAAAAGCAAAATCGCTTCTGACATACTTTTTGTCTGAAACGTAAACAGTCAGTCAAACTTGGTACTTACTATTCCCCTGTTTTTACTCTTCCATGTGGAGTTCCCCAGGGATCCTCGCTAAGTCCGACATTATTTAACATCCATGTGTCGGACTTGGCGAGGGTCATTAAATCATATGGAATAAAGCCAACCTCATATGCCGACGACACCCAGTGGGTGTTGTCGATACATAATAATGGAGGAGCGGTTGCAGCCAACTTTCAGGATGGTATGATGGCCATTAGTTTCTGGATGGACTGCAACTGTTTAAAACTTAATTCCGACAAAACGGAGGTCATGATTTTTGGCTGCCTCACCCCATCTTGGTCCACAGTATGGTGGCCCACTGAGTTGGGTCCCCCCCCATTACCTGTCACCAAAGTTAGGAACTTGGGGGTAATATTTGATGATAAGCCATCGTTTGTTAACCATGCAAATGCAGTGGTCTCTTCCTCCTTTTTTATCCTTAGAATGGTCAGAAAACTTCTACCTTCCCCCCCCCCCCCCCCAGTGCAGGTAAGACACTCATGTGTACCTTGGTATTATCCAAGGTGGGCTACTGCAACAGACTTCTACTGAATGCACAAGAGAAAGTCCTTAATAAAATGCAGTTGGTACTGAACGAGGCAGCTAGAATTCTGACCCGTACCCCAAAGTTCTATTCAATATCCCCCATTTTTCACCAACTCCACTGGCTCCCAGTCAAAAGCCGCACCAAATTTAAAGCTTTGTGCATTGCGTACAAAGCCATGAATAACATTGGGCTGGAACTCTTAAAAAAAGCTCTGTGCACATACACTCCTACAAGACCACTACGCTCATCTACTACTCTTCAGGTCCCTATTCCGCGTACAAAAAAAGTGGCCTGCGGAGACAGACTATTTACAGTGGCAGTATCAAGACAGTGGAACACCCTCCCCTTCAACATTAAAAGCAGTCCATCCCTGATGATATTTTGAAAGCGAACAAAAACATGGCTCTTTAATCAGTAAATTCTAGCGCTTCTTCAGACTTTTTTTTCAGCGCCGAGACACCCCAGGGTATTTGCGCGCTGTATAAATTTTATAAATAAATAAATGAATGTATGCATTTGGGGTCCCGCAGGGGGCCCCCAAAGTGAAGACCGCATGCCTTTCCGTGGCGGCATTGCCACCACGGAGAGGCATTGTAAAATGCCCATCATAATATGGCTGGCGGTGTCTGACAGACACCGCCACCATAGTATTCCTTTTCCGCCCTGGCCGCGAGGGGACCAGGGCGGAAAACCGGCGGACGGTCTTTCCGTCCGCCGAGCTCCCCCCCGCCATACTAATATGACGGGGGGGGGGAACGAGTGAGGATGTCAGGCGATTGTCCCCGCCAGTCTGGCAGTGGCTACCGCCAGCCTGGCGGGGGCAATCTGCCAGACATCCTAATGGGCCCCTAAGTGTGGATATGCACGCTCCCGCTACTGCCTCTCTGGCGAATCGTGTGCTGTGAGACCCTGATCCACATTTGCGTAATTGAAGTAGGTACACCGCGGATAGGGCAAAGTGCCCGCTCAAATCCACTACATCCTATTCCAGTTGCATGCGGGCGGCAAGGGTGCACAATGCATTTGCGATTAACTCAAACGCGGGCCAGTCAACACCCCAATTGGGCGAAGTTTGCCCAGTTATTTTTGCATTGTCCAACCCTTATTCAACCTCTTCCCATTACCTAAAGGTACAGATGGAAGAGATACATCACACTCGATGTGCATGGATGTTATCTGTCATACCAGTGGCATCCTCTGATACACAAACAAGGCAAACTTAATATAAATGTACTTGCACACCATCGCTTGTACGGATAAGATCGACATTGAACTGTAATGGAAAACCTGTACATTGAACAGCAATTGTATTGTATCTGGAAATGGTGTCTGTAATGGACTACTCATTACTTGTGATTGTATCTGTTTTCCTGCGCTTGCATATGAAATAATAAAAACAGATTTAAACATAAAAAGAAGGAACAATAAGTGACGTTTAAATCCTATCTCTCGCTTCTGTTTAAGTAGTCATTCTCTTTTGTGGATATCTTTGCACTCTATGTACATGAAATTTTCAGGACTATCGGCCAATAAGAGCTTGGTCAAGTATGTTGTTGTTTTTAAGTTTGATTTTATTAAGGAATAAAAAGAAAAATAACAGCCAAAAAATAAATATAACGAATCCTATTAGACATGAGAGTGAATAAATAGAGCAGTAATGCAGAAGGATATGAACTCTCAAGCTGTACATAAAAGAAAAAAACAGCATATATAAAACAATAAGGAAAAGGGACAAGGGGAATAAAACTGAAAATAATTAATAATGTATATCAATTAAAAATTACAGGCAAGTACTAGAAGCTATTTAACACAGTAAGCATAACAAGAGTAATATTACAAAATGGTAATAAACATTCAGTAGTAAAGAACCAACTAATCATTCAAAAGAGAAAAGGCATGAGAAACAAATTAGGGTGGTTGCCATACATCATCTGATATATTTTTAGAGGCAACAATTGAAGAGGCAGTTAAAGATAAATAAGTGAAAAAAAAGAAGGGAGGTTTTAGTGTTCCCTGAAGGGAAAAACCACACATCAAATAATAATCTGGTATATACAGCAGATAGTCTAAAGCGTGTAACATTATGTTTTCAAACATTTAGGACGGGGTGCTAGGCTAGCTTGTAACACCTACTACCAAGAGATGTTGTCAGCACATTATGCAACATAGAACTACTAAAAGCTTTAACAGCACACCCTTAGGTGTATTTTTCCGTCCAACTTTAGTATAGGATGAATTTGAGACCCCAAACACGATGCACTAGTCGGTACAATTCATGATTATAAGTAAAGAACAGTATGTGTTGTCATATCCAACAGACAGTCCAAAAACAAATAAAACAATTTTGAGATCTATGTCTTTATTCATTCTTTTTTTAAAGGCCTTAACTCTAAGCGAGCAGACTGCTGTGCGACTAGTTACTGTGGATTATCCTGATTTGGGGTACATTCTTATCAAGGATCAGTGCCTGCTCCTTTGACTGTTTTTCGGAGTCCTAAACCTTATTTGACTGTTCACATGATATTTATTGAGGCCTTGGCCTTTTAAGAGAACAATACCAGTTTGTCATTAGAGCGGGTCTACTCGATACCCGCAACCTACTAACATTACTAGTCTACACCATATACAATTTTTTCAGATCCACAGGATTTCCACGAGATACTTCCAAGGTAACCTCTTATGCAATTTCATGCATTTTCGTGCCTTTTCGTGATTGGAATCTACTGTTTCTATTCCCATACTGCCTTGAAAAAGTCTGAGTACAGAGGAAACACGTGTCGGCTAGATCGTGTGCAGGGAATCTTTTTAAAAAAGAATGAATAGAGGAGGAGCCAAGATGGCGGCGGAGACGGACGTGTAGTCGCCCGGCTCCCCGCGCCTTTGTTACCTGCACCGCTATCCTGTCCTACATCCTGTACCACGTCGCGGCGGGAGGAAGAAGACATCGCGCTGTTACCGGGGGTGTTCCTCCGGTGTCTCTACCCGCCTGCTATCCGACGTTAGGACACGCTGATCTGTCGACCATAACCGAGCCCTGGAACCAGAACCCGTGACCCTGCGCACCGCCGGAGAAGGCTGTAGCTCCGAGGGCTGCTGGAGCAGTGGTGTGGCGGGCGGTCCCAGACGGACTGTTTGCTGTGAGGGCGCCTACATCGGCCCTCGGTGGGAAGTGTACATCGACCAACTGTGAGTCCACTTTGCTTCTCCGTTCCCGTGTGTCGCTGAGGTGAGCCGCGCTGCTCCTTCCTTTCCTGGTGTGGGACCGGCTGACATGATTGGCCCTGTAACTCGTTCCTGCCTACAGCTACGCGAGGGGGATTTTTGCTAATTGTTACCCACTGACGACGGACCCGTTTATTCAGGGACTGTATCCCGTCTGTCCATTGTCAGCTTTGCCTTCGCTATCGGCGAAACCCCTTGCTATATAAACATGGCGGCCGTCCCCTCTGTGTTCATTACGGGCTCCACCTCGGCTCCTGACGGTACTACACTGCGTGGACTCGAGCGGTGTGGGGGACAGGGTGCTGCACTCCGATCTGCGGACACGGCGGTTTGTCCGCCTGAATACACCATTGCCTCTATTATGAGCGCGATTGCCGAATTGAGGGCTGATTGGAATGAGCGCTCCCGGGTGCTGGGCGAGAAACTGGATGAAGCCGCGCTTATGCTTAGGGATGTATCGCCTGGCTGCTCTCATCTTCCCGCCGATCGGCCCCCTCACGGCGAAGTGCGGGCTACATTGTTGCAGCGCGCCTGTGAACCGGGGCACACGTCTGACACTGATAATCCTGATGCACTGCCGCCTGCCTATCCCGGCGATGATAAAATGTTTCCTATCCTGCCTAAGATCCACATTCCGGCCACGGAATCACTATCCTTCTACGTGGATCCGCAGACACTGCTACTGTCTTACTTGAATGCCTACACCCTGCACGCTGCTAATTCATTTCCCTGTGAACTGCAACTTCGGATGGACTTTGGATTGTCGCCTTTCTGGATTGCCAAAACTGTGTGTGCCTGGAAGTGGCCATTTTGTCCTGGGGGATCATCTCTTTGCCGAGTGCGGCCATCTTGTCCCTTTGTTCTACCTGAGGCGGGGCTTTCACCGGAGCTATGTTTGGGAGTACATTTGCGGTCTGGCCAGGGCTAGAGGAGCCCTTACTCATACGAACTGTGTCTGATGGACGGTTTGAGACTCGGAACGGGACGCCTCCTCGACGCGTGATGTTGTGATATGCGATGTCCTTCCCTATTCAATTTGTGCTTGATGATTTTTGCCTTGTTTAATTTGTTTTTGGGGAAGTGAACGCTGTGAACGGGGAAGTCCGGGAGACTTAGGATTTGGCCCTCCTCGTATAATAAATACATTCTTCTTTCTTTCCTTTCCTCCTTTCCTTATTCTATATTTCGGGTTCTTTAGTGGGCGACAGGCACAATGCTGGGGGGGGGTAGGCCGTAGCCTCTGCATGAGTGTAGGGTGGGGGGTGCAACTAGTTTCTTTATTTCGTTTCTATGGGCCGTAATTTTTTTTTTCCTTATCTGCGCTTTTCTTATCCTATTTCTGTTCTGGGTCCGCTGTAGGGGTTAGTGGGGAGTGGGTGGCGATGTTCATGATGCGTACATGCTTACAGACAATCCTGTTGTTTCTACCTGAACCGTCATGCTATCTGAAGGGTGCTAGCCCCCACTGTTTGATTCACGTACTGACGTTGCCTACTCATGTTGCTTAGTTATTGTACGGACTCAGTTCTCCTTGGACACTATTCTTCATTATTTGTATTAGACTTTAAAAAACTCTTTAAAAAATTAACCTTCAATGATCCTGTTTTTCGGTGGCATGGCTCTACTCAGTGTAACGTCAATTGATTGTCTAGGTTTATTCTGGTGCCACTGAGAACCTGTATTGCTCGCACTTGTGCTTACAAAGTATTTGTGGCCGGCCTGACGGTTGTAGGCCCGTATTTGTCCTCCTGCTAATGCACAATAAAGGTTTACAAAAATTAAAAAAAAAAAAAAAAAAGAATGAATAAAGACAAAGATCTGAAAATTCTTTAATTTGTTTTTGGACTGTCTGTTGGATATGACAACACTTAGGGCTCGATTCCGATCCGGTAAAAAAAATCCCCCGTACGATTCGTATCCGGAGCCGTTTCCGTACGACTCGTAAACACACCGTACGACCCGGCGAGTACGATCCGGACCGGGTGATCAGGACGCTATTTGTACGGTCCGCGTCAAGTTAGGGCGAATCGTACGGAAAAGCGCTCAATCACATACACACCGTACGCCGCGTACCCCCCATGATCGCCGGGGTACGCGCCGTACCCCTGCGATCATGTGGGGTACGCGCCGTACACCCAGCGTACATGGGGTGCGCACCGTACACCCACCGTACATGGGGTACGGTGCGTACCCCATGTACGCTGGGTGTACGGCGCGTACCCCACATGATCGCAGGGGTACGGCGCGTACCCCGGCGATCATGGGGGGTACGCGGCGTCCCCGGGAGGGGGGGGGTGTTCTGTACTTGTTTCGGCGCGAACTATGCGTTTACGGCTGTTTCCAGCTCCCGTAAAAAAAGGCTCGTACGTTGCATACCCGACACGAATCGTACTTGCTGGGTCGTAAAAACCAGCCGCGAACCGTAGCGATGTCACGTACAGCGGGTTCCGAGTGAGACTCGTACGGATATTTTAGTCGTACGGAGTCC
This sequence comes from Lissotriton vulgaris, assembly GCF_964263255.1. Taxonomy (NCBI): domain Eukaryota; kingdom Metazoa; phylum Chordata; class Amphibia; order Caudata; family Salamandridae; genus Lissotriton; species Lissotriton vulgaris. The sequence continues at coordinate 112,794 of NW_028247109.1, read as the reverse complement.
TGTCCGACTCGTACGGTCTTTGGCTCCTGGTACGGATCGTACTTCGTCGTACGTACGGGGACGTGTATGGGTACGATTCGTACGGGGAAAATTGCTCCGTACGACGATTCGGAGCGCAATTTTCCGGATCGGAATCGACGCCTTAGTGTTCTTTCCTTATTATCATGAATTGTACTAGCTAGTGCATCTTGTTTTGGGTCTCAAATTCATCCTATACCAGAGTTGGACGGAAAAATACACGTAAGGGTGTACTGTTAAAGCTTTTAGTTGTTCAAAGATAAATACGTTTTTAAGGGAAGCCGTAGAAGATCCCTTTTGATTGCTAGAGATATTGGAGAGACATAGTTAGTGTCTAGGCGATGATGAAAACAAGCTCTGAAAGTGACTTTATCAGCTTGCTTCCAGTTTGAGGTCATTAAGTGAAAAGCAATAGCCAACAATACATCTAAGAGTTTTGAACTTAGTGGTGAATGAGGCCATTGGGGAGATAGAGTACCTAGAAATATATTTTTGAATGAAAAAGGGACCTGAGCAATAAAAATTCTCTGAATTTGGGACCACACTGATTGCCAAAAATGAGAAATGGAAGGACATTCAAACAACATATGCTTTAAGTCTGCATCAGGGCAAGGACAGGATTAGTAGGTAGGGACCACTTCTGATGAAAAGGATGATATTGATACAGGGGAAAATAGTACTCAGTGAAAAATGAAAAATAGGGTTTGTCTGGTATTAGTAGCCCGACACGTTTTGTGAAGTTTAGACCAAATTTTATCCCATGTAGTAATTGGTCACTCCTGTGATATATACTTTTCCCATGCCAGTTCAGTTTTTGATTTTTGTCTATCTGGGGGAAATTGTAAAGTTTTGTAAATATTGGATGCTGAGGGAGAATTTTCCAATATTGAGTATACGTTTCTGTAGATTGGAGAAAAATCTGTATTATTTGGTACATTATGGAGTAATTGGATGAGAGAAGGATAAAGAAGATTATATTGCAGTCTAGAGGACGATGGTAACAAGAATCTAGATTGAAGATCAGAGAAAGTAAGGTGTTGGGCATCAGATATAAGTGGAGATATCCATCTTAAACCTCTAGAATGCCCGGTTTTCCAGTATATGGGACGGTTGCTGACCCCTAATGATGTATTATGCCAAATTGGTTGTTGGTGAAGAGAGCTATTTGAGGGATACACTGAAGATAGTAAAGGGGTCAAAAGTTAACAGGGATTAGAAATGACAGGGGAACGCACAGAAGCAATGTTGGTGGTGAACGCTATGAATTCTTGAAATAGAAAGGGGCAATAAGAAAGTTCTCCATCTTTAACTAGAGAGGAGGGTATAAAGGAAGATCTGTAGATATCCACTGAGCAGCTTGTTTTAGTGAAAAAGCAGAATGGTAAGTTTTAAAGTCGGGAAATCGAAGACCCCTGTGAGGTCTATCTTTCTTTAAAGTGGACAAGGCAATACGAGATGATTTACCTTTCCATAGGAATTTTATAAAAGTGGAGTCAATCTTCTTAAAATAATATTCAGGAATGTGAAAAGGTATCATCAAAATAATATATAATATAAGAGGGGAGAGCATCATCTTAATTGAGTCTAGGCGACACCACCAAGAAAGAAAGAGGGGATGCCAACAACTAATATTATCATTTTATTTTTTAATAATATAGTCAAAATTACGCTTTAATGTTTCAGGTAGTAGAGGTGCAAACCACAAGCCCAGATATTTGACTTTAGTTGGTTGCCAAGGGAACCCGGAATGCTCGAAAAAATGTTTGACATTCACAGGTAACATTTTGCATTTATCAGCATTTAGTTGATAGCCTGAGAGTTAGAGAGAAAGAAGCCACCTGCTGAGGAAAAGGAGAAAGGGAAGTTTCAGGATTGGAACAATATAAAAGAATATCATCAGCATAAACCGACATTTTAACCTGATGAGAACCAAAATGGAACCCAATAATACGTTCATCCCACCTAATGTTTGCTAAAAAAGGTTCTAAAGCTATTACATATAATAAGGGAGATAGAGGGCAACCCTGTCTTACCCCCCTACGCAAGAGGAAATAATCAGAACTTTTACTGTTATTGTATGCTGACGACATGGTGTTATTTATTAGAGAACAGACACTACACCTGGCAAGAGTATTGAGGGAATATATTAGATTTGGGCTCTTCTCAGGCCTACAAATTAACTGGGACAAGTCGATAATGATACCGCTAACACCCAAAACGACTCCCCGCACATGGAATATCATCGGTGTGGACAACAGAACCAGTAAAATACCCGGGTATCGCGACCCTTAACTTGTAATAAGAGAAAATTATGGCAGAGCACACGCTTCCCTAGAAGAACAGGTAAATAGATGGAATATGCTACCCCTCTCCCTGGCGGATCGAATTGCGATCGCTAAAATGGTCATACTACCATGCTTTTTATACCTCTTCTTCAACATTCCAATCAAACTAACACAACACTACTTCAGCGCAATACAATCGTCCCTTATCCCCCTGATATGGGGAGGGCGGCAGGCCAGGGTGAGCTGGGCCACATGAACGTTAGACGTAGGCAAGGGCGGATTCAGAGCTCCGGACCCGTACATATATTACCTAAGAGCCTAAGCGCAATGTGCATACTAATGGTTCAGACCACACGCATATACCCCACATGTTGCAGTAGAACACGGGGACGCTCATCCAGTCCTGGCTGGCATTCTCACACACACCCACAGAGGCATGCCCAACACTGAAATTAATACGTTGGACACGACAATCGCCGCATGGCAGGCTGTAGGTGCTATCACAAACAAGCTCCCCGTATATGCGCCGGCACTTACCATCACGGATAACTCGGCATTATCTGTGACACAAGAAGAGGATCCACTGAAGGCGCTGAGGGAGGTGGGCATAGAAGTCATGCAAGACATATACCTCGAGGGGCACTTCCTCATCACAGAAGACCTAAACTACATTACTAACCCTTCACTGCTGTTTAACTTCATGATTCACAGACTGTGGCTGGTTGTTAAAGCCCACTACCACACGTACCCAGATGAGCCCTTAACCCTGCGCACACTTCAAATGCTACTGGTGGCACCGTCAAGGCGTAAGCTAATAACAAAACTATATAGAGAGATACGGGATGAGAAAGTTCCTGCACCGGATAAAAGCCTAGCCCGCTGGGCGCCAGTCTAACCCCGCCACTACTAGACATGGACTGGGAACACATTTGTAAACTAACCAGCGCCTTCACACCTAACAGCAACTTGCAAATCATACACTTTAAATATATGCATCAGACTTACCATACCCCTATCAAACTATACAGATGTGGTTTCAGGGAAACAAGCAATTGTAAATGTTGTAATCAGCCTGATGCTGATTTCCTGCATCTTGTCTGGGAATGTAGACCGGTGCAACTGTTTTGGAGGGGAGTGCTAGAGCATATACAGGAAATGACTGGGACTCTTTGCAATGTACACCATCAATTTGTTTGCTATGCTTTGTCCTCACTTAAAAGGTACAATGGATAAATTTGTGCGCATTGCACTGTTAATGGCCAAACGTCGAGTCGCTAGACACTGGGAAAGCAATATGGCCCCAAAGACTGAGAGATGGGTCAAAGACTTGCAGCCTGATTCATTAAATCTGAAATCGGCATTCATCAAAATTAGGGAGAAAAAAATGTGATTCGCACGCGGACGCAAAAAGCGTTAGCGATTTACTGAAATCGCAGAATAATCGCTATTTCCGTCAACATCTGTGTAGGAATTGCGATATCGCAAGTTGCGATATTGCTAATTGCCATATCGCTAATTGCGATATCGCTAAATGCAAGATCGCAAAATCGCGAGATCGGAAAAACGGGAAGTCGCATTTCGAGCACAGTGATGACATCACAACCAGGAAGCAGCCAGTTCCCACCCTCATTCAGAACAGTGAGGCTGATCTCGAGGCTGCAACTTACTGAGCTCCTACCAGGACACCAGCAAACTTGCTAATCCTCAACTAATCTCACTGCAGCAATGGCAGAGGAGGCTGTACCATGGCCCAGCAACACCGGGCGCAAGATGAAGATACAATTCTCCGAACAGGAGTTGGAGCACCTCATTGATGGCGTGGTTGATAACCACCCAAAACTTTTTGGGAGAGAATCCAGGAGGGTGCCTGAGCCGGAGAAACGGCGAATCTGGCTTGGGATAGCGGCCAAAGTCAACTCCGTGGGCGTGGCACACAATTCACTGGAGGAGCTCAAGAAGAGGTGGTACGACCTCCGAGGTCGTGCCAAGGAGAGGGTGGCAGAGAGGCTGGGCGAGACCCTGGCTACTGGAGGGGGAGAACCTACAGTCCCTCCCAACACCCCCATGGAGGACCGCGTGGAGGATACTTTAGAGCCAGAGGCGTGCATTGGGGTCATCAGATTGGACTCATCCCGCCCCACCCAAGAGAGCCAAGGTAAGTGGCATGCGACTGCGACCCTGTCCCCTATCAATGGCCATGACCCAATAGCCTCCCTTAATCTTCCATAGTCATGCCATCCATGCACATTAGGTAATGCCCTAAAGCATTGTGGGACATGTAGTCTGCCCACAATGTACAAGTACCCCAATGCAGCCAGACATGTCCCAAAGTACGCAATGCCACAGCCAGTCAGGGAATGTCATCCAGCATGCATGTAGCAACTGCACGTGTGACAGATACATGCAACTAATGAAAGTCCACTTCCCCTCACAGGTGGCGCTGACAACAGCAGCGACAGTGACAGGCTGCTCATCGACGAGCAACCAGAGGATGCCGAGGAGGTGCCAACAGCGACACATCCTGCACCAACAGGCGCACCACCTACCCCCGCAGCCAGGGCTACAGCATCTGCTCCACCACCATCAGGCGCACCACCTACCCCCACAGCGAGGGCTACAGCATCTGCACCACCACCATCAGGCGCAGCACCTATCCCCGCAGCCAGGGCCACAGCATCTGCGCCACCACCATCAGGCGCAGCACCTCTGACTACCTCAACTTCACCACCAGCTGGACCCTCTACATCTGGTCCAGCGACTGCGGTCACAGTGCGCACACCCACTGTGGCCAGCCAGCAGAGCAGGCATGGCAGGGCGCGCCAGCAGAACAATGCACGCAGCGGCAGGAGGGGGATGGATGTGCGCGTGCCAGGCTTGAGCATTGAGCGTCGGATGCTACGCATACACCAACTGCAGGCACGACGGCAAGGGGCGATCCAAATGCAGCTCCATAACATTGGCCGCAATGTGGCAAATGTGGCAGACAGGATGGACCGCATGACGGCAGCCATGGAGGCCAACACTGCTGTGCTCATATCGCAGCGCAACACCGCCCGCCGCCGCCACCGGCAGCTACTGACGCGGCTGTCCGCATACACCCGCTCTAACTATGTTATAGGGAATGCGACCTCCCAGCTCTCGCGACGGTCCCTGGCGCAGCAGCAGCAGTTGATCCAATGCTGTGAGGACGTGGCCCGAGTGTTGGAGCAGGTCACCACTGCCGTACTGGCGCTCCATCCCACTGGGCCAGGCAATGTCGGGGGGGACGATACCAGCGAGGGCACCTCCAGTGTGAGCAGCCTGTCTGCCTCACAGGTTGCCGTGTTACGCCGCAGCACCAGGCCCACTGCAGGGTCACATGCCGTGGCAGAGGAGGAGCCGGAGAGGCGATTGGCTGCTGCGCGCCGGAGGCGCACTTGAGTTTCATTTACTTTTGCTGGGACATGCTGACACTACAAGCCTGTCCTGTGTTTTGTTCGCAGCAGTATGGGGCAATACTGCTTGCATAGAAAAGATAGAAACTTAACACTATTATTATGAATTCAACAATAATATTTATTCTTGCATCATACATCGGCCTCCTGTCATTATTTCCATTTGCATGCAATTGTGAATTGTTGGGTGAGGGGAGTGGGTGCACTAGAAACTGTTCATTGTGATGTGGTTGCGGCGTCTGTGGCCTTCAGCGGGGTTCTCCCCGCGTGCATGACGCACATGTGCAGGTGGCCGGTCGTCCCCTTCCGACTCACTGCCAGAGATGTCTACAGGTATCCGGCGCTTGGTAGCAATGTTGTGTAGTATTGCACACACAGCCATAATGCGGCAGCACACATCAGGACTGTAGTACATGGCCCCACCTGTCTTTGCAGTATGCGGAATCTGCTCTTCAGTAGCCCAAAAGTCCTCTCAATGCAATTCCTTGTGCGTATGTGTGCTACATTGTAACGCCGTTGCTGTGGTGTAGCAGGGTTGAGGTATGGGGTGAGGAGGTATTCACGGAGGGCGTAGCCACTGTCACCTGAATGAGAGGAGCAGAGGGTGAGTGCCTGTGCAGCGCAGCTGCTTCATCGCAGTGTGACATTGTGGGCAAAGTGTACTTACCAAGTAGGTGTCCTTCCCCAAAGTCTCCCCTGGCCAGTCGTGTGTGGAGGCCGCTGTGCCGGAATATGAATGAGTCATGTGTACTCCCCGGGTACTGTGCCACTATGTCCGTGATGTATGTCTTAGCATTGCAGACCATCTAGATGTTGAGGGAGTGGTAGGACTTGCGATTGCGGTACATGTACTCCGTTGCAGCTAGTGGGCAGATGTGGATGTGGGTACAGTCAATGCATCCTATCACATGTGGGAAATGGGCAACATTGTAGAATTGAAGCTTGGTCTCATCCAAATCCTGTTGGCTGGTGGGAAATTTGATGTGGTGGTGTAGCTGGGTCAGCATTGCGTCAAGGAAACTCCCTAGGCAGCGGGACATGGTGGGCTGGGATATCCCCCAAGCAGCCGAAATTATCCTGTGGAAGCTCACCGGAGGCCAGGAGGTGCAGGCTACACAATACCTGGACATGTGTTGGCACGGCATTGGTCCGCCTTGTTGGGTGCTGCATCAGGGGGTCAAGGTCCTGAATTAGCTTGATGATCATTGCCCCATTCAGGCGGTACTTTGCGTATATTTGCTCTCTGGTTTGGCCCAGCAGGGTGACCCGCTGGCGGAATATCCTGTCCTGGATTCTGCGTCTCCTCCGTGCTGCTCGCTTTAGCCTTCGCCACCTGACCACCATGTACAGTCCTGGCATTCTGACACTCCTTATGCTGATGCTGCTTCTCCTTAAGTGTGTTTGGTCAGGCCTGCACCAGTTACTGATTGGCCAACGATTTTTCGATTTTTTTTTTACAATGGCTTTGATGGTTACCACCTGCTTTGGGTTGTCCTTAAATTGCGCCTCGCAAACAGCGATTTTGGGGTTTTTCGCTAATTGCGATTTTTCATGAATACCGATTGCGATTGTATTGCGAAATCGCTATTATTTTCGCAGATTCCGTGATTTCTCGCTATTTCCGATTCGCTAATGGTCTACTGCCGGGATTCTGCGAATCTTTTTGCGATTTTGCAATTCTGTGTTTGCGATTTCGCTATATTCGTGGTGAATACCGATTTGGGAAATTGCGCCCGCGATAGCATTTTCGCAGCTATTGCGAGCGCAATTTTGCTTCATGAATCAGGCTGTTGGTGTAGTGCAGGGACAACCTGACATTGTACACAGAAGAACTGTCATCAGTATCTAGGACCAGAGACATATGGGAGCCTCTACGCCAATACCTGCAACAAGAGACTTACACTAGCTCACAAGTCTAATGGTGATGATGTTACTGAACACAAGATTTCATACTACCGCAAATGTATCTGGTGAAACTGATGTGAAACTTATTAGACAGCTGATTGTACAACGGTCGATCACGGAGTCGTTTTAAGTTTTGTTATTGTTGTACTGTCTTGCAAGGCAGAGGTATTGCATTTATTTTCAAAATACCAATAAACAGATTTAAAAAAAAGAACTTTGATGTTGCACTGAACATAAATCCGAAGATTAACTTTTTTACGAACCCACCCAACATGCTCCCCCTTTTTTCTACATTAGGTAAAAATGGGACCAGGCAAAAACTTTCATATTAGGTCCTCCTAAAACCACTAAGTCTAAAACTCCAGTCTACTTATGGCAATTTATGTGTCAAAACCTCATGCAACAACCTCTCTGATGTCACCTCTTCAGTCAGTTTAATGTTTACCTGGCTCCACTGGCCAATATTGTGAAGAAAAGAGGATTTGAGAACATCATGTATGCTGATGACACTCAACAAATCATCTCTATCGATAACAAGAATTATAATCAAGGAATGATTTAGTTCAGTATCTTTCTGAGGTAGCAGAGTAGCTGCATCTCCACAGTTTAAAATTAAATCCAGATAAATCGGAATTTGTGCTGTGCGGAGGTGCTGAAAATAGTTTTGGGCCTTATTCATGGTAGGCAGCTATGCTAGGCCCACACAGACATCCAAAAAGGGGTTACAATTAAATGTGTGTTTTCTCATTGATAATACTCTGTGTCTACAAGAGCAAGTAACTAGGGTTCGAAGGACATGTTTGGGACTGTTACGTATCCTTCAGAAATTGTTCCGATGGATTACAGTAGCTTGGAGAAGGAATATAATCCAAGCTTTAATCCTGAGTAGGATCGACTATGTAAATGCAGTATATGTTGCCATGGCCAATTAATTATTCTCAAGGCTTCAAACTGTTCAAAATACAGCTGCCAAACATGTTTGCAACGTGGGAAAAGGGAGCGCAGCATCTGCCTGCCTTGACAAGCTTCATTGGCTACCAGTTCGTAAACGAGCTAACTTTAAATTACTGTGCCATACACAAAGAGAGAGCACTTCAAAGTAATGACCCTAGGCTATTGTCAAATAAAGTAAACTTTCACAAACCCACTAGAAATCTTAGATCAGCCACCAAGGCCTTGATATTCTGCAAAGAATTAAGAAATGCTGGATGAGTGGACCCTCCTTTTATTTCTTAGTCACTAATTGGAATAGGCTTCCTGAGGCTACGCACTATCAGATTGGCTGACTTTCAGAAAAAATAGAAGACCACTTAAGTCCTATTAACCAGGAACCAGTTATTGACTTATACTAGAGCTGAGATATTCCTCTGGAGATAAGTTGTGTGCTTACAAATACCATATACATACAAATACCATATACATAAAAATACCATATACATACATACCGTACATTGCACATGTGTATAAAAAGTTTTTTAAATCATTCCATAGCTTTATAGGTATCACATGCATTTTTTGTTTTACAGGTACAGCGCCATATGTGAAAAGAAAGCTGTGCACATAACTTTTCAGCTTACTTAATATCTTCTTCAAACACATTGGAGAAATGCCCCCATCACACCCTCGCCTTCAATCACTGATAGCACCACATTAGGTCAAATTCACTACCCCGCCAGTCTCGACGCCCCCACCCCGAACACCCTTCTTGCCGCTGACACTTTATTAAAGGAGACTCTGCCATTAAGATGTATATTTGTTTCAAAGTAACCTGAAAACCTCGTTTTGTTTCCATCAATGATCCCAGCCAAACAGCTTTATTAGATTCTTTTTAAAAAAATCAATGGTCCTCGATGATGCTATATATCAAACTTGAAACCCTCATTAACTTTACAGTAAATCTCTGTACTTCCTCTACATACATCGGAGGTCGGTTATTTCTTCCTTGCCTATCTCCGGCTATAAACAAAATGCAGCTGGTTTTAGAAAAGGGGCCCAGCATCCCCAATGCAGAGGAGGACAAGGGAAGCTACATGGGTGGAGCGAGACGAGGGAAGCGACACAGAGGGCGCAAGAAAAGAACCAACTGGGGGGAGAGCAGCGTGAGACAGCGAGGAAAGAAAACGGATGAGAGAGAGAGAGACTGTAACGTGAAGCGGGGAGGAGAAGCCCAGGGATGAGAAAGCAATGCAGGGGGGAAGCACATTAGGGTGTTAGACTGTTTTTATTAATTAGGATAATATTTCCTAAATCAGATAAGCTTAAGTTAGCATATCTAGGCTGTAGCCAGCTTGCACGGACATCTATTCATAGTTGCAGAAATAAATGTGCATTTATTTTATGCAAACAAGCTTGTGCACGAGTGCTTTTCCATTTAAGAAAATGAGCAAACTATACAAGCCTAATCCATTGCCTCTGTATTAATAAAATGTATCAATTTGTATTGCTCTCGAGGAAGCCATGTTACCGTTGTTCCTGTCCTTGCAACTTTCAAGATCATTTGATAGAACCTTTCCAAAGCATCATGCATTAGATGAACTGCCCGTTGTATTTCTCTATTACATAAGGGTCATGTAATTTCCTTCATTTCATATGTACACCTCATTCATTACTAAGCGGTAGTAGTAGATATTTCTAGATGTATTTTATTCAATGTAATTTATGTATTAGAATGTTCATTCTTTTACTAGAATGATACATTTCTATTTCAATCCTATTACATCCGATCTCACCACCAAATATGCGAGGCTTTTCTGTCAAAAACCCTAAAAAAGATTGTTTTGGGGATATATGCCAGTCTTTCTCTGCTTTTCTTTTGAGGAAGACTATGTCAGTCCTCTTGCTGAACTATGCTTAGTTCTGGCGGCTTGCTTTCTTTGGAGGATATCCTTAAGTTGATCTTCTCAAATTACTTGATTTTGATTTACTATTGAGGCACTGACTGCTTTTGATTAGACACTTTTTGCCTTCTGAAATAATCTTAATGTTGGATAAACCTATAAAGTTTAACTTGAATCTCTGTCTTGAGTAATCTTAGTTACCTTGACTTTCACTCAGCCTTTAAAACTGGGATAGTCCTGATTCCATGTATCGTCCCTCTTAATATTTTAGTTATAGTGTCTAGAAAGGCGAGTGTATCACAGGATGGGTTGATGCACATGAGCGGACAAAGAGCCACAAGACCATGGCAGAGCGGGGTGAGGAGTAAGGAGGGAGACAGCTGGAAAACACATGGATTCATGTGAGTACATAACCAGGACTAAAAGTAGCACCTAAAAGGTGAGCAGAGGAAGGACGCAAGTAATACATCAATGCACGATGAGGAGGTAAAGCCCACACAGGATAGCAAATAAGAGGAAAGCAAATGAGTGAGAATAACCCAAACCAATGTTATGAAAATGGTAGGACCTAAATGTGGAGCAAACAGGAGTCTGACTGCATGCATAAACTGATGGTTGATGTTAATTTACAACCAGGCCCTAATTCGCACAATTTCAAGTAGGTCTGCAATGACCTTTTTTTGGGTCCCGCACCTGCGACGCAGCGCAAAGCGCTGTCGCAATGCGAGACCTATAGTCGTCGAGTCTGCTTTCAAGAGCTTGCAAGGGGGACAGGAGATGGGCACGTGCAGGCTGCAAATCGAATCGGTGAACGCGCGCCTTCACTACGTACACTCACATGCTGCGCCCATCTCCTGTCTTCCTTGAAAGCCTCTGTGGAGTAACTTTCACTTTCCTTCTTCCTTCTGCCGTGGGCTCCATGGCCCGTCAACGCGCACCGTACACACGCCTCCTAAAACCGGCTCCCTGGCTCGACCACGATCAAGCCCCCCGCCCGCCCGCCCTGAGGAAACGTGCCCAGTCAACGCGCACTGTACACGCGCCTCCTAAAACCAGCTCCCTGGCACAACCCCTCCCCCCCGAGGAAACGCGCAAACTTACCCGGTGTGGCGCATCGTACACGCACCTCAAATGCCGTTCACATCTGCCAGCATGCAGGCCCACTCATCGGGCTGCTGTGCAGAGACTGTTCTTGGCGGCCTGCTCGGGGTTCCAATGCGACGCTCTGCAGGGCTCCCTCAGCATACGGGGCCCTGCAGAAACACACCCGCCTCTCGGACTTCTGAAGACTTTCACCACTACCGCAGGGCTCTCCCTTCCTCATGGTAGCCCCGCGTGAATGAGCACGACTACCCTCTTCCGGCCACATCACAGACCCCGCCCATGTCACGGGCAAGGATGCCTGACTTCCTGCTTTTGCCCCCGGGCGGCAACAGTGAATTATTGCTTGTTTAGGATTTAGTTAAGGGAAAATTAGAAGCTGCAGGCACTATTACTCATCACATTAAAAGCAGCCTTGTGGGCTGCGTGAAAGGGAGACCCGACCTCAGGCAGTCCCTTCAGAGATGCCAAGGATCGTCAGGGGTAGCAGCCGCTGGCCCTCGCTTGTTTACAGACATAGACTAACCAGCTTTGGAATCAAACTACGATTCCTAGCAGCAGTCGGAACCATGTAATTGTCACATGACTTCCGTCAGGCTATTTCTTTCCAATCACTACGGTTGCTCCAAATCATCCGACTTCCTATCCCACGTGTGTTGCATCTATTGACAGTCGCATGGTTGCCTCGTGGCATATTGAATACCATATTGTAGGACCCCGCATCTGAAGGCTTCTTTATCAGGATAGAAACCGGGGTAAGTCCAGGTTACTATTCACACATAGTCTTTTTTGTACCGTAACGTATTCCATTACTTTTAGGATGCTGGATTGCATCTATGTATCAGTTGTTTGTATTGTTTTTTCCAGCCGTGGTTATAGTGATAAGACTGGGGTGGCAGGGGTATGTCATGCACGGTGCAGTGTTCTGGACATGCACTGCATCATGGGCGGGGTTGGGTGGGTTGGTTGTTACGTGGGGTTGTGATTAAACCGACCATGCACGGTACAGGGTTTGGATTTGGAGGAGGGCAGCGGCAGTGCCATGCTTGTTTAAGAGTTGGTGAGAGCAAAGGGCAGGTTCACCAAGTAGGATCACGCTGGGGCAGTGGTTGTTTCCTGGGAATACAGGAATTCACATTTGAGGGGCGGCTGTGGGGACGTCAGAAGTGTAATGTTGCAGAGATCTAGCTGTGGGAATTTCACTCACAGTAGCTACATATTTATATCCCAGGGGGAGGGCAGTTGGTATCATGATGCATCAGTTTGCAAAGGACACTGTTCTACACTTTTAATGTATTCAAATTGTTGGCCTGGTGAAAATGATAGGCTAGTTGGCCCTGCCATAATTTGAGTTTGTAACTTCCAGTTTAACCCCTATGTCAATAACAAGCACATGACTTATTAAGCTATCAAGCCGCCTTGCACTTTTAGTACCAAAGAAAATAATTAGAAAATATGTGTTATGGTGTGTACATGTTGACATTACTAGCAGGAAGCAATCACCCCAGACATCTTCCGACCCACTGGTTCTCCAATCCATGCCTTGATCTCGAGCTATTCTACGAATAATTGCAACTAGTTCTCCTTTCTTATTTTTCAGTTTCTCATTTTCTTTGCCTCTACTTTGCCTCACTTCTCTTCTCCTTTTTGCCGTCATATTAATTGCATGTGTTCCATTTCTAAGGTTCTCATTGATTTTTCTTCTACTCTCTCTCTCTGCCTCACCTGTCTGTCCATCTTCCATTTCCCACCATCTCCATTTAACATTAATTATCAGGTATTAATATTCCCTTGATGTTTCACCTGGCACACTCTCTACAGGAGAACCCACAGCTCTATTCTCTTAGAAGTGCGGCTAAATATAGCACCTTTACTCAAACTTTAATGGCTCACTTGCCAGCAAGGAGAGAACCCCAGTACGGTGCAGACCCCATGTGATGCACATGAAGTCATATTAGGGTAATGGTAAAAATGACTTACAATAGTGACGTGGAGTATTGTACCCTGGCTATCCAGACCAACTTTTAAACATCCAATAGAAATAGAAGAAAGCCTCATTGTTACAATATGCCCGTGTTTTTTGAGTCCGCAGATTAAATCCAACAGCAGGCATATAATCCAGACTGGAAATCTCTCCACGCAGTGAGTTCGTATATTTATAACTGCAGGTGGCAGACTGGATTAGTTTGACTTTAAGTAAGTAGAGTAAACCTTGAATATAATTCTATTGGGAGTTTTAAAACCTTTTTTCTAACAAGCATTTGCAATGCAGTAGGTCTCACATTTATTTATTTATTTATTTATTTAATGCAATTTTTAGAGCGCACAAATACCCGTACGGGTGTCTCGGCGCTATCGTTACAGACACTCACTTCTTGCGAGGAGAAATTAGGATGAAAACAACCAGGTTTTAAGGCTCTTTCTGAATTTTAGTAGCGTAAGGGCAGTTTTAATGTGGAGTGGTAGTGTGTTCCACAGTTTAGCAGTTGCGATGGTGAAGCATCTGTCTCCCCAGTTGGTCTTTCTTGTCCGTGGAACTTTCAGCAGATGGGCTGAGGATGATCGTAATGTCCTAAGATGTTCCACTGGACAGAGGGCTTTTTTTAGGAACTGTGGTCCGGGATTGTTCAGAGTTTTGTAGGCTATACAGAGAGCCTTAAATTTAATTTGGCTCCTGATAGGGAGCCAGTGTCGTTTTTTGATGTAAGGGGATGTTGAGGTGAATTTGGGGATGGATAATAGGACTCTGGCCGCGGCATTTTGCACCGTCTGGAGTTTATTTAGTACCTTTTCCTGCGCGTTCAGAAGTAGGGAGTTACAGTAATCAGTTCTTGAGAACACTAAGGTACTGATCAATGTTTTGCCCGCAGACTGCGGTAAGTAGGGGAGTAGTTTTTTTATTCTTTTTAGGATGTAGAAAGCAGAGGATACCACAGCGTTGGCGTGGTGGAGGAAAGTCAACTTGTTGTCGAATGTGACTCCCAAATTTCGCATCTTGACTACCAGTTGGGGGGGGCACCCAACTGGGATGGCCACCACTGAGGGGACCAGGCCGGCTGCAAGTTCCCGAATGTCATCACCTCCGTTTTATCGGAGTTTAGTTTGAGGCAGTTTGATGACATCCAGGAGCTTATCGCCTTCATCCCCTCTTGGAAATTGGCTGCGACAGATGTTCCGTTATTGTTCACCGATAATACTAATTGGGTATCGTCGGCATACGTCGTGAGGGCAATTCCGTGTGATTTTATCACCCTCGCTAAGTCCGATACATAGATATTGAAAAGCGTCGGACTTAGCGAGGAGCCCTGTGGAACTCCGCAGGGGAGGGAGAAGGTCTGGGAGGTGAAGTTACCCATCTTGACTGTCTGGGGGCGGTTGGCCAAAAAAGAAGCAATAAGGTCTTTGGCCTTGCCTCTTATTCCTAGAGCTGAGACACGGTCGATCAGGGTGACATGATCGACCGTGTCAAATGCAGCGGAGAGGTCCAGAAGTATTAGGACCGCCGCTCCTCCCTTGTCCAGCGTTGCTCTGATTTCGTCTGCAGCTTTAAGGAGTGCTGTTTCCGTTCCGTGCCCCTGTCTGAAACCGAACTGGGTGTCATCGAGGAGGTCGTTGTCATTGATGAATTTCGAGAGTTGGGTATTCATTACTTTTTCGAAAATCTTGGCTGGAAAGGGGAGACAGGCAATAGGTATATAGCTGGCAGGGAGTAGAGGGTCCAAAGTTGGCTTTTTTTGAAGTGGCTTAATGATAGCCTCCTTCCAGACCGATGGGTAGATGCCTGTTGAAAACATGGCGTTGCAGATAGTGGATAACGCGGGAGAGACAGCTTCTGGGATGAGATTCAAGATAGCTGGGGGGCATGGGTCTAGGGGGGATCCGGATTTGGTGCTGGCTACCAAATGTTGAATATGTTCCTGGTTGGTCGTATTAAAAGATGAAAAGATGGGATGGTTGCTGATGGGAAGTGACACGGGGGTGGGGGGAGAGGAGGAATGAGAGAAGGTCAGGAAAATGGAGCTAACCTTGTCCTCAAAGAAGCTGGCCAAAGCGTCTGATAGAGACTGTGAGCCTTCTAGGCGCGGGGCAGGGGGATTGGACAGATGGGTGACCACCTGAAATAATTCTCCTACCGAGTTTTTCGCCTGGTTAATTTGTGCAGTAAAATAGCGACTTTTTTCTGAGTTTATAAGTCTTTTGTAGATGGAAAGGGCGTTTTTGTAGGTCATTTTGTCTGCAGGGCTGCAGTGGCGGCGCCACTGCCTTTCAAGGTTCCTGCAATACTGTGTCTGAATTATTAGGGGCTCTGTGAACCACTGCGCTGATGGCATTTTCCTGTTGTGGTGGGAGGTTTTGATCGGGGCTAGTTTGTTGCAAGCCGTGTTTAAGTTCATCAAGTAATTGGAGGACGCCAGAGTGGGGTCCTGCTCGTTAGGAATATTGATTTCATGCATCATCTCTGTTAACTGAGCTAGATTAATGTGTTTCCAGTCTCTATAGGAGGATTGAGAGGAGGAAGTAGGAGAGGGTTTGCTGGAGTTGATTTCAATAGAGAAACAGATCGCTGAGTGGTCTGTCCAGATCAGGGGGATTACTTGGGTAACGGCTATATGGGGGTTGTTAGTGAATAGACCATCTAGAGTGTGGCCTGCTTGGTGAGTGGGTGATTTTATCATTTGCAGCAAGCTGGCAGCTGCTAAGTCCGTAGTTAGCTGCGTTGTATCAGGGTCGTTGAAGGCTTCTAGGTGAAAATTAAAGTCACCTAGTATGGTGAAGTATGGGGAGCCTGCGGCTGCTTCAATCATATTGCCTATGTTGGCAAGAAACTTAGATCTCGACCCCGGAGGGCGATAAATTAACATGCCCTTAAACGATGATTTGGCCGAGAGGCCTAATGTGAAGAGGAGAGCCTCGTACTCAGGACAGTTAGATTGTGCCATAGTAAGTTTGAACTGGTCTTTGTAGATTATTGCTATACCTCCACCTTTTTTATAGGTCTGTCTAGTCTGCATACATTGTAGTTGATTGGGGTGGCAGCTCTAAAGTCTGGGCCGGAGGCTTCGTCCCCCCATGTCTCTGTGATGAACAGAAGATCCAGTTTATACGTGTCAATCAAGTCGGCAATTTCTAGCTTGTGTTTGGGGAGTAATCTGGCATTTATGAGCGCTGCTAATACTGGTTGTGAGAAAGTTTTAGAGGGCTTGGGAGTTTCCGTTATGCAAGTAGGGCATTGATGTGGGCCCAGGATGGGGTTGGTATACCCGAAAAGTGGTGGAGCATGGGGTAGTTCTGCTACGTGTCTGAGATTAAGTAGTTCAGCAGCGGTGTAGATAAGTCTCTCCGTGTTTGGAGCCCGTCGTAGGACCGGAGCGGCAGGGGGGTAGCCCTTAGCCCGTCCTCGGCGCCGACGAGCGCAGACGAGCTTGCCTTAAGCGCGCCTTCGGCGCGCAATCGTCGTGCCCGCTGCGCTCGTCCGCTGCGCTTCCGGTTACTGTACATACTTTATCATCAGCACGGGTGACGTGGTAAGGGGCGTGGTCAGCGTAGCTGGGCGTGTCCGCAGCTGGGGAAAGGCGGCGTTGCCCTGGCAACAGTCGACCGCGTCAGCCTTCAATCGGCTGGGCGGCAGTCTGCGCGATCAAGAGGCAGTGTCCTAGGATAGATTTAGCAGTTTTAAAATCAAGTTATACACAATTAAAAATCGGTGCTAGCTCCCGGCTTTTCGCCTCAGGAGTGAGTTCTGTGAACGCCTCGCTTGTGATCAGCGAGCGCTCATATAGTGCGGAAAGGGGGCGTGGTCAGCGTAGCTGGGCGTGTCCGCAGCTGGGGAAAGGCGGCGTTGCCCTGGCAACTGTCGACCGCGTCAGCCTTCAATTGGCTGGGCGACAGTCTGCGCGATCAAGAGGCAGTGTCCTAGGATAGATTTAGCAGTTTTAAAATCAAGTTATACACAATAAAAAATCGGTGCTAGCTCCCGGCTTTTCGCCTCAGGAGTGGGTTCTGTGAACGCCTCGCTTGTGTTCAGCGAGCGCTCATATAGTGCAGAAAGGGGGCGTGGTCAGCGTAGCTGGGTGTGTCCGCAACTGGGGAAAGGCGGCGTTGCCCTGGCAACAGTCGACCGCGTCAGCCTTCAATCGGCTGGGCGGCAGTCTGCGCGATCAAGAGGCAGTGTCCTAGGATAGATTTAGCAGTTTTAAAATCAAGTTATACACAATTAAAAATCGGTGCTAGCTCCCGGCTTTTCGCCTCAGGAGTGAGTTCTGTGAACGCCATTTGAACAAGTTTAAGCTATTGGCATTGTAAATGACAATGCCTTTTATTTATGTTTTAAAAACAAAAATAAAAGGCATTGTCATTAGCAATGTCAAAAGCTCAAACCCGCGTAAATGCGAGACATATTGCATTGCAAATGCTTGTTGAGTTGGTGAGTGTGGTTTTGCTGCAGGAAAATTAAGCAATACTAATCACCGCAGAAGATGTGGAGCAAAATATTTTGTTGGAAATGTGCACCAGATTTGACGTTTATGCAATCCGGCCTAGATGTACAATTCACTCATCTCGATGGATATTAAAAAAGGTCATGGATCATGAAACAAATATTCACTGTGTGAAGAGTGAATTAAGAAGAATGAAGATGTTCACTCTGTAGAGGAAATCCGAAGTGACAGAATGAGGGCAAAAGGGCAGAGATTTCTAGGGTGTGGAAACAAGGATAGCACTTTCCATGATGCTGAGTGAATGCTCTGGGGTGTAACTGACAGGAGGCGTTTGCAAGGAGCAATTTAAAGAAAAGTCTGACTAATAATCACCTGTCCTCAGAGCACAGGCTAAACACTGTTTACCGCAGCATGGAAACATGGAAAGTGATCAGTGAAACAGTTTGCCGTGGCCCATATTACATGCAACTGTGTTTTTAACAACATGATAATGTCAAATATGTTTACATCAATGCAGAGGGGCATTGGCAGACAGGGGAAAGGAGTGGCTCAGGCTTGCTCAACCAGTAGCTTGTGAGCTACTGGTAGCTCACTAACTGCCTGTAGGCAACTCTCCTGTGTGCAGCCCAGTCTAATACAATAGAAGGTTTTGCTCAGTTAAAGTATTATATTCACATCAAAATTGAAAAGCGTGTAATCGAGTCAAAACTCATGAACTGTGTTTTGGAGAAAAATGGTTGAGTTTCAAAAATACATTTAAAACTGATATGTCCGTAAAAAATCATGTGGTGTTAGGGAGACTTATTACTAATATTACTTTGATACCAGAAGCATTGCATCTGTGGATATGTAGTACACATGTAGAAGCTTTCAACATTACTCCTGGCAACCATGTCTGATGAGCTGAGGTGATTCCCACTTCTTGCATTTGGTTGCCACTAGTGAAATAGTTTCTAATGGGGTCACTATAACAACTTTAACAATATTAGAGGATTGGGATGATTTTGATTAAACATAAGTAGCTCTTATTACTGAAAAGGCTGGTGACCCCCCCTAGAGTAGATGCATTTATCCTGCGCTCCTCTAAACCCCTTTGAAATGGAACTCTGCTCCGTCTGCTTGTCTTCAAAGTAAGGACAATTAATGCTATCTACTAGTGCAATAATTTTAATACTAGAGTACCTGCACTTCTCAGGCACTTCTCAGGGAGCAATACTAGCAATATAAGAATGTTAGACCTGACAGCCTTTGGGTGGTCTTCCCCCAACTCCCTCCACTGTTATGCCCTCGTTGTTGCTGGTTTTAGAACTCTGTGCACTTTACCACTGCTAACCAGTGCTAAACTGCATGCGCTCTCTCCCGTAAACATGTTAGAATTGACTTACACAGGTTTGGTATATTTAATTTACCTGCAAGTCTCTTTTAAAGTGGTGTACCATATATACCCAGGGGCTGTAAATTAAATGCTACTAGTGGAAATGCAGCACCGATTGTGAAACCCGCACAAGTGGCCTTTCAAACTTGTCTCAAGCCTGCCATTGCAGGGCCTTGTGTGCAGTTTACTGCCACTTCGACTTGGCATTTAAAACTAATTGCCAAGCCTTAAACCCCCTTTTATTACACACAAGGCACCCCTAGAGAAGGCCCTTGGTAACCCACAGGTCAGGGTGCTACATGTCCTGGCAGTGGCAAACAGTCTATTTTGTTTTTCACTCCTCTCATAGGTTAGCATCAGGAATTCCTTAATAGACTTTTTAGCTGCTTTCCTAATTAGAGAGGAGTAGCGTTTTCATGTTGCATATGTTTGGAATGGTTTTGATAAATCCTCTTTACTGATGAAGTTGGATTTAACATTACTGTTTTAGAAATGGCACTTTTAGAAAGTGGACATTTCTCTGCTCTTAGGTCTTGGGTGCCTTACAGCCTGTCTCCAATAAACGTCTGGTTTGGATGACAGCTACACTTTGTGCATTCCCTCTAGCCTGCCACAAACACAGGAAGGTGAGCCTCATCTGCATTCCGAGCACTCATCTGCATTGTGATGGGCCTTCCGGGCGGGGAGAAATGGGAGGGTCTAATACACTTCAATACCCCAGGGTTAGCCTGTCAGACTGGACTGGAGTGAAAGGGATTGTGTGTAATTTCAGAGGCCAGCCTTTGATGTCATCTCCACTTCAAAGGCACTTCGGAAATAAGTACTGGTTCACTGACTCACACAAATCAGACACTTCTGGATCTGCACCTAAACCTCTGTCAGAAGTACTGCTGTGTTGCTCGAAGGACTCAACTGGACTACTGATTTCAAAGGCCTGCTATTCTGTTTGATTCCCTGTTGCCTGCTGGTCTCCTTCTCTGCTGAAGGAGAGCTGGACTCTGCCTTCTTCCAAGTGATCTCCAAGGGCTTGTTGGCTTGCCTCCTGTTGCTTGAGACTCTGGGAAATCAAAGTCTCTACCCCTGCTCCTGACTCACTGGAAATGGCCCGGGTACTCGCAACACTGATTCTCGAAGCATTTCCTGTCTGTGAGTAGCAGAACCAGCACTTCAACGTGGTTATGGAAGTACAATCAGCACATTCGATTCACAACCATAGCTTTGCCTCCAGAGATCAACACATTAGACAGTGCATCGCCGCCGCTGCAGCTTGATGAGATCGACACATACCCTAGACTGCAAGGCAGAAACCAGCACATTGATTGACACCTCTTGACTCTGGCACCCGTCTTCGGAACGACTCATCGCCCTCACTGCGTGGAGAAGATCGACACATCAAGCTGCTTAAAACCAGGATAGATAGTTACTTTGTTCACCGGGGCCTGCACCGGTCCTGTAGCCGGACAGTGCTCCATCGCGGTCGGCCCAGACTTGGCTTTTTTCCCTCAGTCCAGCGCGACCTAAAGCAACCTTGTCATCTGTACTTGCTTCTAAGCACTTAGTGCATTTATTTCTTCAAAATTCACTATCCCAACTGCTACATTCTGGATGTTTATTGTTATTGGTCTTATTTTACTCAGATAAATATTCTATATTTTTCTAAACTGTTGTTGAGTAGTTTTGTGGTGTTTTTAATGTGGTACTGTATGAGTTATTGCACAAATACTTTACACATTGCCTTCTTAGTCAAGCCTGCCTCCTCTGTACCGAGCTACCAAAGGCTGAGCACAGGAAAATTTAGGTTGTGTTGTGACTTACCGTGACTAGTATTGTGGTCGCTTCTTGGACAGAGTGCAAACTAGAGACCCACTGCCTAAACAAAGAGTATCTGCACTTCACAGAAGCAACAGTAAGTATCTATAATGATATATTTTCATTTCAAGTACTTCTCTCCATGTACAATGTGGTGTCTATGTACGAGAGATGGCAGAGTGGAGATGATCTACACGGCAACACCACGGTCTGGAGTTAAGGTATGCCTGTAGTGTTATAAAATGGGCAGTCTTGACCGGAAGTGCTGCACTTGGGCAAGAAGACGAGCACCACAGGACATTGAGGGATGAAGAGCAAGTGAAGGGCCTGCCCCTAATACTCCACCATCAGAGGTGAAGGAAGGACAGGCAGTCTACCAGAACTCTGCTTGGTAAGGCCGGAAGAAGGTTACAAGATAGCTGGCAACCCACATTAGTGGGCACAGCCACAGTTTGGAGGCTTGAGACTATAACAGGACTTAGCAGACTCAATTATTATAGATGGACATGATTCCGACTACCATGAGTTTGATGGGTGGATGGTGCTCTCAACAACCAAATGAAATAGACTACACCTACTCCTCTTTCCTACAGTACATATACCAGACTATATCATTTTTTGGCAAGCTCCAGGGTTCCCTTCACAGGTCAATATGATATAGCACAATTGCCCTTTCTGATCATGCCCACTTTTATGAAATCTGCCAAAGAATTAGAGGCAGAGGTTAAATTAAAAGCTCCTCCGGGACACCCGTCAGAGATGAAGAGTTCTAAATTTGTACACTGCTTAAAATGGCAAGAGGGGAACTGATCAGGGGGCCTGTGGAATGTTCTTTTATCCCTTTGCCCCGGACACGATTTCACGGCATTGCGGCACTTCCACAAAATGGGGCCGCGTCGGCAGTTGGCAGCACTAGCGAGGTAGTGCTCCTGTCGGCCAACGGCCGACGGGAGCACGCAAGGGGGGGGGGCACTGTGAAATATGCCAGTTCCAGTTTAAACAATGCTAGGGCTGAGGTAAGAGCAGCTAGAAGCACAACTAGAGAAGCTGGAAGTGTTACATCTAATAGAGCCATGAAAATCCGGCATTAACTGGTGGCAGTCAGAGAACAGGTTAAAGCATTCTATTTGAACAAGGCTGAATATGAACTGCTAAGAGAGTTACCAGAGTTGGAAGAACAAGTATCAACTAATAGCATTGGCTGGGACCCCAAGAAAAGACAACCAAACTACTGTAATAGTGTTTTGTCATTTCCATTGCCCATTATATTAGGTGGAGGATCCTTCACAGGATGTCGTGACAGGCTACATGGAGAACCCATACTGACACCCAAACAATCACAGTCATTATACTGACTCATAATGACAGAGGAAGTCATAATTGTGATTGTATGGTGTAAAACGGGCAAAACGTAGTGCCGGCTCGCTCAGAACGGCGGTGGTGGGGTCGGGGGGGATTAAACAAAAATAAAAAATCTACCTTCTCTGCTGCACGCCTCTTCTGCCGCTGCACGCCACTCCCCCTTTGCTGAAAGCACTAGAAGCACTCAGGCTTTCGGGCTCTCCCTGCTAATCATGACACTGCAGAAGCAGAGTCGTGTTTGGCCTGAGCATCCTGTTTGGATGCTCAGGGAGTGCCTCGGGAGGCTGGGCATGTTCTCCACGGGGCTGTGCAACGTAGCCCAAGGGAGAACATGGCAAGTGGGCATGACTGTTTGGTTGGCCCTATAGTGCAAACCACTCCTCCCGTGCTCTGGCGTTAGGAAGCCAGCCCCACATTCCCAAAAAAGAAGAAAAATATAATAAAATCTTGTTATTATCATTTTATTTTTTTCACTGTTGCAATAGCAGTGGGGCGACGCTCCTCTGAGTGTTCAAGATTCCTTGTACCGGATGTAGAACAGGAGAGGAGAGTGCCCTGGAGAAAAGATGTAGCAGGAGATACATTTGCTGCTGTCTGCTGTATATTGCTGTTCCAGTAAGAAATCTCCACATACTTTATTGCACTTGAATTATTGGACACGTTCTGTGGACATCTCCCACCCTTTGTTGACAAGGCAGCTTAATGCATTTACGGACTCCAAAACAACCTGTGCTACTATAAGGGAAGCAAGGTTAATAGTCATTCCAAAGCGGACTAACAATCCTACATGCCTTAGTTTATATTTCCCTGCATTCTTACTAAATGTTGATGCTAAGATATTGAGACGCATTTTAGCACCCCTTTTGGGGCCAATATTGCAAGGCCTCCTAGAAACAGGCATTCAGGTTTCATTTTCAATAGACATTGTGGAGACATTACGAAAAATATTCTATCTACATATGTTCTCACTAGACACAGAGATGTTGTTTGACTGCGTAGCATATGGTTCCTTAGATGAAAAACTGAGTGATTTGGCTCTGGCCCACAATTTTAACAGTTGGTCATGGCTGGGATGAGAAAACTATAGGCATAAATTGGGTTAAGGGAGATCCCTCCTTTCCAATGTGATCCTCAGTGGCACAAGACAAGGTTGCCACGTCGCCCCACTAATGGTCGGCCTTAAAATGGAGCCATTTGCGGTACGGAACTACAGAAATATTAAAATATTGTGTTGGTGGAAGCACACTATTCTTGTATGGCTATGACGTGCCGGTATCACTAATTCCCTTGTTCCATCCCATCTTTAATGGACAATTAGAGGCAGAATAGCAGGTACTGGGGTTTAGAACTTAAATCCAATAAACTGAGATCCTGAATGTGCCAGTCAGACAGGCTCAGCTTTCAGAGTTGAAGGCATGCTTTCATTTTAAATGGTCTAGAGACTTTACAACATAAGCGGGAATATTGTTAAATTTAATAGTGCAGTGACTGATTTCATCCAACTGTCGCAGGAGCTGTAGAATGTTCTCCAACCACGGCACATAAGGAGGTGTGTGGTGATAAACCGGGCTATACTTCCTAAAATCATATGTCTTACTCGGGGCTTATTTCCCCCTATGACCACTCCATGATCCAAGTTAGTGAGATTGCAATGTTGGCTCAACACCTAAAAACAGCTACACTAGTTATGGATGGAATGAATTCAATGATGATCAGTCCAGGGGATGTGTGAGGCTGGTTGACCGGTTTGTTCACTCTGTCCTCAAATCATTTCAGACTCTTAAAGGGGAACTTAATATCCAAGAGCATAAGAGATACCACTGCTACACACTTTTCCAGTGGGCCCATCAATCAATTGTAAACCACAAGCTAATAGGCAGCCGATACATTTTGAGAAGTGAGAAAACAAGAAACCAGTACCTGAGATATCACAAAGAAAACCACATGACAACAAATGTTATAGGCTAAACTGAGCATTCACTCAATAAGAAAAATTAGGAGGGCATATACAGCGGTGACCCCGTATCGGAATTATACACTAGTAAAGCAGCATGATTGGGACACTAGACAAATGAAGTACTGTTGGTTGAGTTTCATGGTGTCTGCTGCTCTGATATATTTGCTCTGGCACTGTGAGAAATGACACCTTTCCAGGAAAATGGTACATGGGGATTTTGAGCGTGAGCACCAGACTTGCAGTTTATATGGTGCTGAAACTCTAAAGCACAGACCTTCCTCATGCATTCACTAAGGGCTAGAGAATTGTCACCAGAACGATGTGCTATGAGGAAGATAATAAAGCTTCTCAGGGGAATGGGAAGGGACCAACAGATACAAAAAATGAATTATCGAGTTTAGGGTATTCTGGGCATGGAGAAACTGACTGTCACTAGGGTGGAGAGCCACTCATTCAAGATAAATGGACACTGTATAAAAAACATAATTTTACAACGGAATTTAGGACGTGGCCTAAAAATTGATAGAGGGGTTGAAACTCAACCCAATAAACCGGTCATGGATGCCTTCATTCATGTGCTTGTACTGAAGAGAGGAATTTTTGTACAAACATTTGTACAACAAATTCACAAGGGGTTATCAACTAATGTGGATACATATGTCAATGGGAGGGGGAGTGGAGGTTGGGGGACGAAGAAGTTGGACCTGCCAAAAGCGGTTATTAGATTTGCGATTATTCGTCAGCAAATGATGTGTTATCTCTCAAAATTTCAAAAACAATGTTTGTTCCATAACATTTATGCAGACTGAACTGCAGCTTATAGTGTGGTACATCACAGTCAATTCCCTCAGAAAAACTGGTTTAAAGTATGCCACCACATCACAATTATTACATGTAAAAACTGTGATTTATTTATAAAGTGAGCATTTGTAATGCAGTGAACGACAATAAAGAGGCTGGTTCAGAGTGTGGAAAGGTCACAAGAATGAGGTGACGGGCTGAGGGGGAAGGTGGGACGGACTTGAAATATAGAGGAAGAGATCATATGAAGGGACCAGGAACTACAGAAGCAACAAATACTGACATCTGCACCATATAGACAGGGCCACTGGAATTACGCGATTGTTAGGACGCTGTGATTTTTGCATTTTTACAGATTTGCCACACAATCTTTCCTCTGCTGTATAATTTGCAGTTTTTATCAAAAAGGAAATATTTTATGTTGCTCAAACCGTTCAGAAGTTACTAATTATGCAGTGACACTTGTTAAAGCACAGTGGAAGGCCCTTTGCAAAGCTGGACTGGTCACCTTTCTGTTGCTTATTGCTATAATTGGTTGCCTAATCAGTACTACTAAGATGCAACGAATGCCCAGACAGTTTCCTTTTCTTGCCATATAATTTACTAAACACTGCCCCATAATTTGGCCCTCTCCTGCTGCATAATTCAAGGGGCGCTGCATATAGTTCAAAAGAAATTTGGTCAAAGAGTGAAAATTAGTAGGTCTTGGGGGTTCTTCTGGAATTGCAGCAGATTTGTCTCTTCCATTGGAGGAAGAGTCAACAAGTTCAGAAGATTTAGTGTTTGTGTTGTAAAACAAGGGCTACCAACATATTGTATGTGGCATTTTGGTATAACTGGCAAGCCTGGGCTCAAGGTTCTTAGATTTTATGCTGGCAAGTATTTGGTGATCCTATTCTGTAAGAAGACCGGTCCACAGCAGTAGGGAACAGAAGCCAACACACTCATTGCTATTCTCAATTATGCCTTCAATGCCAACATCCACATTTAAGATCCTTCATAAATCATACCCATGACTTCCCCCCCAATCCAACCTAACATAACTAAAAAGCCTCAGAAAAATATATAAAAACCATGGTTAGCATCCCACATCACGCATTACTCACATGGAATCACAGAAACCTCCATAAGAAATAAAGGGATTTTAAAAGCTATCAAACTCACTTCCAAAACTACCAGTACAACACGTAATTGACTGATGCGAAACTACCAACAAATCATTTGTAGAGAAGATCAACACAATACAACACGTGGATAACTAACATTAAACATACTGCTACCATGCCATCCATTCCACCACTAAAAAAATATCCAGGTGGTCAATCTCTGAAAACTTTCTTAATTGAAGACATCCTAGCCAACCATTCTCTTTCAAGACAAGAACATATAAATAGGACATTTCAACTCAGCCAACCTGAAATCCTTAACTGGAGAGAAATTCACTGCGCTTCGTCATGCACAGCATCTTCCCAAACAATCTGTAGGGTCAGATGATCCTGGCTGAGTAGCCGTGTTGCTCCTCATTTTATCATTCTGACCAAACCAGCATTTTTTCCTGGCAAGGGACTTCTGCCTTGGACAGGAGTGCTACATGTAATGGATACTGCTCACCAACAAAGTGCTCCTCTTTGGAGGGTGGTGTACACCCAAAGTCGTGGGTGACTACCATCCCTCTGACCAGGCCATAGCACATATATCGGTTGGTGGCAGCTTATGCATAGATCTTGCGTACAGGCCTTATACCAGTATGGAAACTGCCTGCAGGCTCTTTCTCTTTCAATATGAGTAGTTGGTCATGCCTAAATAACCTGATTTTCTCTTAGCATTCACATTGTGTGTAGTAGAGCATCATAGTTCACCAATGTTGAAGAAACCAGCCTCAATGAGCATACACACATCAAAACCTGATAAGACAATGGGCTTCGGCTACTTTTCTTACTGTAACGTTTGAATGTGAGACTCAGAACATGTGTAGTCCATTACCACAGAGGACAATATAGAGTATAAGTTGGCCCTTATTCAGAACCTGATAGTATACGGGCTATTCATCTAGATTACTAATCAATTTATACTAGTTAACCTTTTATTCTAAAACAGATAACAATGAGATATACGTGACATATTTTCTGTGTGTTGTTTGCGGTGTGTCTCCTTTTAGTAACAGCGTGCTCTATAATGCCATATTCCAAAATGGCAAACATTGTAACCAAAAACAATCTTCATGATTAAGACTTAAATGACCTTGTAACCTCCACAAATGTCAAAGGTTTGGAGAGGAGATCAATCAGCAGTTAACCGAGTTCATATTAGCATCTAGCTTCAGCGATTTTAGGAACAGTAATAATGGGACCAACTCCGTATTCCAAAACGACCAATCAGGTTTCAGACAACGCTGCTTTACTCAGACAACCCAAGTCCATGTTGGGGGTGCCACATTTTTTATAATCGCAAATTGTGATCCTTTCTTTCTCTTCCAGTTTAACCTGTCAGCAGCCTTTGACACAGTCCACCATCAAGCCTTTCTCAATATACTCTTACTGTGGATAAGGTTCCAGGAATATGCTGTGTTCGTTTTAAGGTTCGCCTGCACTGTGCTTGTGAAATCTATTTTTTATTGATATCCTGTCCAGCTGATTACAAGTGCATTAGGATATAATGCATTTGTAACAATGTAAATGGGATATGCCTCACGTTTGTGACAGAGTGCCCGTTCCACAGACTCTAAATAAGTCCCAGAGTAATCTTTAAAACACCTTGTGCAAAACCTACCAAATGGAGCCCGAGGGCTTTCTCTGCCTCTGGGACAGCATTCCACTCAAAATACACCTTCTGTCATCTCTTTTAAAGTTCAGAAATGCTTTAAAAATCTGACTTTTCTCAGAATAACTCAGCAAATTCAACACTATCAGCCGTTGCCCATCCTTTAACGCTAAAAGACTCCAAAAATAAATAATGAACATACACTTTATCATAAAGAACATTTTGCAAAATTAGAACTTTCAATAAAATGTTAGGTAATTAACTGCTTTACATGTTTGTGTCTGCAGATTTAATATCTGATTAATAACCTCTGCAACTTTAAAGGAATGCAGAACTGTTATCTTTTTATTCAGATTTTCACTTTCTGCATATTAAAGTTGATAAGTGTTTTCAGGAATACAATTTCACCATTTGATTTATAGTCAGGAATGTGTTATAATAAATGAACTGTCCCTTCTTATAAAAACAAGCATTGAAAATGCAATAGGTCGCACCTTTGATTAAGTTAAAGCCATTTACTTTGCTAATGGTATTGTAAAGCAAAGCAAATGGCTTTAACTTAATCAAAGGTGAGACCTATTGCATTTGTAATGCTTGTTTATCCCTGCTTGTTTCCCTTTGTCACTGTTTTTGTAGTAGTATGTAGTAGTATTTGTATAGCGCACCGAATCGACCCCCGAAGGGGTATCTCAGGCGCTTGTACGCATACCGCTGTGGAACCCTTCCTGGCTTTTCCCTGTGAAGTGCCAACTCCTGGGCACCCCCAAGGTGAAGCCAGGCATCCAAGCGTTGTTGGGGCCGTTGTGGAGATTAAGCAAGCTATTGCCCAGAGTTGCAGAGTGGGACCCATGATTAGACTAGGCACCGAGGCGAGAATTATCAAGTCCGCGGAAATTGAGCCCAAGACCCACCGAGGCGGGAATTGAACCCTGGTCCCGGGCTAGACCTCTGCATCAGGGTCTGCCGCTCTAACCATTGAGCCACACTTTTCTGTCTTCCTCTTCTGATCTCTTTCTCTGTTTTGTGTTTTTCTCTGCCTTGGTTCGGATCAAAGTCTGTTAAGGAAAAATAAGTGCAGGTCCACGAAAATAAGTGCTGGTGGGCCTCACATTCAACCACTGGCTCAGATTAAGCACTGGCTACTCACACCTGTCATGGGACAGTGGGGGAGCTTTGGAGTGAGTGAGCTACTCACAACTGACAAAAGAACTGAGGTCACAGGGGAAAGTTCCTACCCTCTGTGTCATCTTGACAACGTGTTATTTGGATTGTATGTGATAATCTTACACACACATTGATGTGAACACAGGGTGATGCGCAGCAAATAAATCCATTTAAACACTGGGCAAACTAGTCACACGCAGGTTTGATAGAGGCTCCTTATCACTGTTTTCATGTGTGTCAGGCCACTTTGTTCAATTACAGATTAACACAAGAGCTACCAGAATGTCATCATTTGTCAACCAAAAACACAGAGCTCATTTTATTCTCACTCCATGCATGAGTTATCTGGTCCTGATGTTTTTCTTTACTTTCCAGGAACATAATCAGAAGAAAAGAACAACAAGGGCCTGAATGCAAAGAAAAATCCTTGTCTGGATATGGCTACTCCTGGAATCTTGACAGTTTTTGGTGAAGATCTGTGTTGTGATCCCTGGAATTTGTGAGTTACTAGCACCTGACATATGAGGCATCTTCAGATGTCCACACTGGATGAGGAATATCACACGTGTCTTTGCAAGAGTTTTGTAATGTAGCTGAGGAATGCCAGAACTGTTCCTTCATGACTATGGCTGCTGAGAACTCCATGGCCCAGAATTTACTGTTTGCAACGTTCAGAGCTCCAGAAACCGAGAGCTTGAAGTGGGTGACAAGAATCTGGGATCATTTTCGTTTCCCCATCAATCACTTTCCAGATTTCAGACCTCTGCACTACGTGGAAGGGGTGTGGGTCAGGACGGCCCGCCTTGGGGTGCCCACTGCTCTCACCTAGCAGCCAGCGGCGGGGAGTTATGCGAGGAATCCCCCAAGAATGTGGCCTGTTTGTTGTGGGTTCCCGGGGCCGGGGGAGCGGCGGCCAGGCCCGCCTGATGGCTCCTAGCTGGGCCTGCATCGAGAGCTGGAATGTGCCTTTTTCCCTAGATCCGCTGACCCCTGGGCGCCCAGTCAGATATTCGCCACCCAACCATTTCCTGCCAAATCATGTGTTTCCTCATCAAAGGGGGCCCCATGGGAAGGGCGGAGCCGGGCAGAGGTCTAGGCAGTGCCCTCCCAGACCCCGTGAGGTCTGAGGCCAGCAGAAGGAGTGCAGGCAGCTATGAACATAGGCAGTTGGAGGGATTGCATGTCTGCACACTAGGGGACAGTCACATGCACTGCACATGGGCGCAAAAGTGGATGTGAGCAAATACCGCCAAACAGCAGGCACCACACGCCGCACGTAAACACACAGCTATGGAGGCAGGCAGACAACAGAGAGACTGTACACGTGCACACACGAGCATACCGACTCATCAGCGTGAACACTGGCCTGCCCTCCCACATATTGTAAACCTGCACAAACACATCATGGACAGGGGAATTGCTCATGGATAAACACATACACACTCAAGCATACATGGACGCAGGAACAGACAGTGCAAATGCATAAATGCAGATCTGCGTGAACAAGATTCAATTCATCGTAGCGATATATAAGTTACATTTAAAACAAGTTCTTAACAAGTACTCTGTGGTGAATTTACTGTCTAAAATATACTGCATGACACAATAAGGAGGGGCCCGACGAGGAGAGGGACGGAAAGCGAAAGCATGCCGCCATGCACACGTACGGACAAAAAAATGAGCTCGCATGTGCACATCCCTACGCTAATAAACAAACAATGGCGTCGGGCTGTCCACATGCGCGAGCATTGTTTTGTCCGTACGCGTGCATGTTCAGCTTTGTGGAAGGCAAGAGCAGCCATCTTTGTCCATCTGTACGCGCGTGCATTCCTCTTTGGCTGAATTAATCGCAAAAGGCCCTCACAAAGCAAGAGCAACGCATGCGCTGCTTTCGCCGGGTGAAACCTAAAAAGATGGTAAGATTTAGTAAACCATAGTTGTGGTTAGAAGCAGCTTAGCGGCGCAGACTTAAAGACTGGTCTTAAGTGTGCCCAGCCCCTATGCTTTAACTACTGGTGCCACGATTCAGTGAGGATTTCGAATGAAGCATGTTTTTTTTTAAAAACTTTGATTGAATGGGTAAAACTGGAAATGAACACTTCATCCCAGAATATCTCTATCTTTAGACAAAATCTTGATTTTGTTCCTAGTATCAAGAGTAATCTATTTTGAGTATATTTTTATACTGTGACTCTATTTAGCTCGATTCTGTTTGTTTTTATTGATTCATATCTATGACTCATATAATAGGATTGTGTTGGTATGCATTGTCAACCATCACAGGTGGTCATATAACATATAAGTGAATATATTAAAAACGTTTTTGATGTGATTAAAATAGGCAACTCCTGCTAGGAAAAATGAGAATGAGAATAAACTAACTAGGGTTATGTCCCAGATTAAAAACACATTCGGGGGCGTCAATCGAGAATATTTATGCGCCAATCTTTAGTGACGTCATATGGTAAAGAGCAAATGAATAGTGAATTTAGGATTGCCTTCTAAACTGCAACGTTCCATTGATTTTATGACGTCGGTTTTGAAACTTAACGTAATTTTTTTTTTAAATGCAGAAAAAGGTGCAGGAAGTGGGAGAGGACACTCCATTTTCCAGGTTTACTAGGCATAGAAGATTGCAGAAATTGACAAACAATGAATCCTTATAAACAAATACCAACGAAATGGAGAAAATATATAAAACATTGCAAGCCTAAATTGGAAAGACACTTACACACAAGGCAGGTCGTTTTGTGGGTGAATCTTGTCTACAATGAGAGCCGTGAATACGGTGCCTTTGGACAAGCTCATCTGCAGAGGGATCGGTCCAGAAATGATCTGCTGTTTTCATCTTTGTGTATTCAAGAGCACATGGCCCAACTATAAAGGAAAAAAGTTAAACAATAAAATGCAACATTCAGTGAAATCCGGAAACATAACTGCTAAAGACTGACCATCATTGAATATATATTCCTACAAGAGTTCATTTCCATGGGTGTTCAAAAAAATGCCACCTGAACCAAAATTTCCCTACATTAGAGTTTGAGCCCTGTAGGTATCATCATGCAGGCAGAGTAAAGTCCTCCACCTACCCGAAGTCCTGTCGCTGGCTGGTCTTGGAGACAGAGGAGGCCACACAAGAATTCAGTACCTCCTCCCATTTGTTCCACCCTCCATGTATTTTTCACGCAGTTCACATAAGATCATGAATTACAGGGACTGATGTATGGTAAACACCATTGCAAGAGATGTAGCTTCGCAGTCAGTCACTGAGAATACACATCAACTGCCGAGTTTGTACGTTCTGATGGCCCAGAGCAAAATCCTCCCACTCATCCCCACTTTTTTTTATCTCAAAACTGGTATTCAAACTACAAACTTTTTGGAGCACCTGAAATACTGCACCTCCCTTTATTAAGGCATTCCTCAATAAGTACTATCTAGCTAGCTGGTGGAATTAAATGCCTCAGTTCATCTTATTCTTGGGCTCAAAATACATATCCATACCTCCTCACACCTGCCTTTGCTCCATTGTCTACCAATATCCAAGTTCAAGTACTTGCTACACTGCATTCCTCTGCCGCAAATCTGCATACAGTGCTTTGTATAAAACAAGTTACTTACCATATCTTTCATAGATTCACATGCTTGAATCTTCTCCATCGTCATGGTGGGAGTCCCATGGTATTTAAAACAAGCAGTACCATATAAGTACATTAACAGATACAGAGAAAGCAATTGACATTGTTAACCTATTCACGTTTTTTTATCAGACCCAAAACTCAGCCAATCAGAAACAAGACCCTGAACCACTCTTTCAGCAGAGCCACCAGGCCTCAAATTCGGAGCACAAGCATAAAAGAGAATAACATATATTATTGAGGTGTAGGGGTGGTGAGTGCTCTAAATAAAAAAAGCAATAGAGGCCCCTGAAATACTTTAGGCAGGGGACCAGAGGAAATAAAATGAAACAGTAAACAAAACAAAAGCACTCTGCCGCTGATGGCGTGAAGTGGAATGTCTTGCTCTGAACTGGGACAAACGTTCCCTCAGAAAGACCAAACCACCCAAATAAATAAGCTGATTGACATAAGTTGATACATCAAGTTATACCTATTTAAGGCAACTTGCTGTCAATACATTATAATTCCTTTAAATAAAACAGTATGGTACAAAAACAAATATTATTTCATAATATGAAGACACAATTTACGTCCCCCACTCCGACAAACATTCATGTCAGGTGCACCACCTCTTAAGGCTGTTCATAAGGGTAGTGCTCTTGGAAAGTGTCATAACTATGAGACACAGACTGTTGAGGTCAGCTCAGGGAGCTTCTCTCACACACAACTTGTGATTAGAAATCTGAGGTGTGGTGGCTCTGTAGGGGAAGAGTGGTTCAGGGTCTTGTCTCCGATTGGCTGAAGTTTGGGTCGATTAAAACAATGTGAATTTGTTAACAAGGTCAATTGCTTTCTCTAGGTCTGTTAATGTACTCACATGGTACTACTTGTTTTAAATACCATGGGACTCCCACCATGACGACGGGGAAGATTCAAGCATATGAATCTATGAAAGATTCAATACTGGAGAAGCACTGCTCATTCTTAGATGTATTTCCATTTTCCTTAAGAGTCAAACTGTTGAACTCACTCCCTTCCCGTCATCAAGATCTATTGAACACCACCTTCTTTTGCAGAAAAGGCCCAAAGCCTGGTTATTATTGGCTGCTTTGTCATCTTTTGTTTTGTTCATCGACCCTTGCTCTTTAAGTACTGCTATATACGCAGCCTTCCCCAACGTATTCATGACCAGCGCCAAGATTCCCAGTTTCAGTGTAGCACACTTTACAAATGCATGCATATTCATGTAAAAGCTGCAGCAACAAAAACAAAAATACATGCAAATGGAGAGTATTAAAGTTCTCTCACACATACAGCACACAGGCAGCAAGAGTACACCTTGTCTCAGACACAACAGACACATTCTTGGCTGACGTAAAGCATATTCAACACTAGTGCAAGCTTCCTGAAATACTGAGAACAGTAGCGGCAAAGGAAGCTGAAGTGCAACTACTCAGTGGGTGTGTAAGTGAGATGGGGCATATGTGAAGATGAGCTACAGAGATTACAAGTCGGTTGGCGTCCGAGCAATTGTGTGTGGTTGTCTAATGACACCGATACTGGTTGGTGTAGCGATGTGATGATTTGCATATTGCTGTGATCAGTGTACCAGCGTACTGTGTGTAAGGTGTGAGGGGTTAACATAGTGCATATGTGCTGCTGTGATTGGTCCACGGGATGGACTGTGTCACAGCGTGAGAGTGAAATGGTGAACGTTCCTGACAAATTGTGTGACAGGGTGAGTGATGTAAGAGTGATACAGTACATTATGTTGTGTGTGAGTGTGTATGTGTGATGCCATAATGATTTTTGTGTGGATATGTGTTATAAGTGATAATGCATATGTAAGGTGGAGAGTCATTGTATGACAGTGTGTGTGAAATGGTGTGTTTTCGAAAGATGGTCTACATTTCTGTAGACTTGTAGCCTACTGCTTCCAATTAATGGATTATCTTAAGTAAATCATTTCACCGTTTTGCAACATGGTGTTCCATCTCCTGATTGACAGCAATACACTTTTTGCAAGGGGGGCTGGACGACTGATGGGAAAGATATTATTGTTGCCTCTGGTGACATCTTCATCATACAATGCTTCGATATTTCTCTGATGTCTAATAGCTGTGCCACTAAATGGCAAAACGTATAAAAACAAAGTGCATCATTTGTGTATTCATAGAAACTGTGAGGTGACACTCACTTGGCAATGAATGTAAAACAGCACAAAGATGAAAAATATACCTAGTAAGGAGGCAAGTATTGGGCCATCCACGGGATCCATCAGAAGGGCTTCTTTTTCATAATATTTACTAGGGAAAAAGAACATGAAAGAAAGTAAGCAAACAGGCAACGCATTACTGCAACATTGAACATGCGTGCCACATTACATACCAACTAATAATGTATTGATTTTGCCACATTATTTTTCATTTTAATTTCTAATTTACTTTACTTTGTCAGCTACCGCCAACAGGCTTACTCAAAGTCAGACAGAACGTATTTTTAAAAAATATTTCTTTATTAGTTTTATCATAGATCAATGTAACAATCAAACGCTATACAAATATGGGTCTAGCAACCCATCTTAATTACAATTGCCCACCTCTCCCACTGAGACACCTCTTGTCTCCTAATATAATGTTATCTAGCACATGTACATGAGCAGGTATTGTAGCCTGCACTATCTAGTGTCCCTACTATTGACCAAAATGGCCATGACAGCATGTAGATATAAGCATTG
This sequence comes from Lissotriton vulgaris, assembly GCF_964263255.1. NCBI lineage: Eukaryota > Metazoa > Chordata > Amphibia > Caudata > Salamandridae > Lissotriton > Lissotriton vulgaris. The sequence continues at coordinate 77,192 of NW_028247109.1, read as the reverse complement.
TGTGATAATTTAAAATCCAACTGTAAACATCGAGCTGGACTTAATACATTGCATAGGTCCTCTGAGGTAGTTGTACGGTTGATTCGCGTAATGCAGACTTCTTTCTGTACCCCAAAGGTGGCAGTTTCAAATCTCGGCAGAGCTGGCTTAGCCCTGCACCAATTGACAGTATTCATCCTGATGTAAGGCACATAAAACTGTCTATTTGCCAACTTCCGTTATGCCATGTACCAGAGTACAGTGGTTTCACCCACACTAATGATTTTCCACTGACCCATCCAACAAATGGAGGTCAGCTCAAGCTAGCAGATTCAAGTCCACTGGATTGGCTAAGCATTGAGGTGCACCCCAAATGAACACCAAGGTTAAACTTTTTTACTGGACATGTTAATTTGTCCGGAGGCTGTCGCAGATTTTTGCACCATACAAAAAAACAAAAAAAAAATATATACATATGCAGGTTCATAATCTGAGTCTCACTTAGCTTGATATTAGCAGCACAACTGACTTACTTATGACTACTACCCCTCCTGGGGTATAGGCCATCAACCAGGACTCTCCAGCCATCTCTGTCCTGGGCTCTTCTTTCAATCTGAATCAAGGTGTAAGCCATCTCCTTGCAGTCAGTCTTGAGGCCTCGAAACCAGGTATTTCTTGCCCTTCCTCATGGGTCAAGTTGTGGGCTTGCCTGGTGGTGTTTGATGCAGGCTTGCGGAGGTTGTGACATATTAAGCTTCAGAGTCTTTTAATGATTTGTTTTTAAGCAGGGAGTTGGAAAGTCTGTTGTCATAGGTCATTGTTGCTCACTGTGTTTGGTCAGCGGATTTGGAAGATTTTTCTCAGACATGTGTTGATGAAGGTCTGGACTTTGTTGGTGTTGGTCACTGTTGTCCTCCAAATTTCTGCTCCTTACAGAAGGACCAATTTTACATTCTTGTGAAAAAACCTGATCTTGATTTGCAGTGTTAGGTCCATGGAGCGCCTGATTTTTTTTAGCTGAATGAAGGCAGCCCTTGCTTTGCAGAGTCTTGACTTGATGTCAGGGTATGTGCGGTCCTGCTCATCTATGACACTGCCCAGGTAGATTAAGACATCACTCTCTTCCAGCGGATCGGCTGCAAGAGTGACTGCAGTTGTGCAGCCCGTGTTAGCCTTCAGGATCTTGGGTTCTCCCCGTGGATGTTGAGGCCAAGTTGTGCTGATGTTGAGGCCACCTTGTAGGTCTTGTCTTGCATCTGATGAGTATGGGAGAGTAGGGCCAAGTCGAGCTGCCTCCAAGATATCCACTGGATCCCCATTCCTTCTCTTTGTTGTGGATGTCCTCGAAGACAAAAGGCGAAAGCAAACAACCCTGGAGGACTCCAGTCCTCAAATCAAAGGCTTCTGTGAGTTGTTCTCTATGGACTATCTTACAGATCATACTGTCGTAAGAGTTCCTAATGATTCTTAGGAGTTTATCTGGCATACTGTAGAGGTAGAGAAGTTTCCAAACGGTCTTTGTCCACGCTGTTGAATGCCTTCTCATGTTCGATGAAGTAGACATGGCAGGGGGGGGGGGGGGGGGGGGTTCCATTTCATCGACTGCTCCATGATGATGCTCAGTGTTGTAATTTGGATCTATTTTTGCAGAAGGTAGTTTGCTGGTCTCGCAACTGAGCATCAACTTGTTCCTTCAAGCAACACTACTTACTGGCATGTTTAGCAGGGTCAGTTGCAACCACTGATGGGACAACAGCTGCCATCAGTTGGACAAGAGGGGAGACTGATGCGATTTTGCAAATGCATCTGGGTGTCTGCATCATGAAGCACAAATTGTGCTGACTCGCACAGCACTGACTACTCTATCTATAGTCTAGGGTACACCTAACTCATGAATTTAGTTTTATCAGTCAAACCATAAGGGCTCAAGCAGCATGTCATAAAGGAAGTCCGTCCCGGGGGAACACTGCTAGTCGACCTGGCTCTTTTGCTTGGTCCAAGTGGAGGTTTCCTCCTCCTAGCTGCTCTTAGGTTCGAATGCGATATTCTTCATGGATCTGAACTGCAAATCGTTTTGCCTTCAAACTAGCAGATTGATTCTTCTGTTTGCATGATTGTTGCGGTTTAAGTGTTTAGAGTTACTTAGCTATAATTCCGACTTGGAAAAATTATGGAAACTCGTTATTGGAACTTGTGCACTACAATGGAATTAGCACGGAGAAGTTGTAACCTGACTTACATTTGTATTACTAAATCTAACGCAAACGCATGAAAGATCTGACGCTCTGCCAACCAAGGCAGGTGCTCTGGCGGCAGACAGGTTCCATCAATCCATTGAAAACAAATTCATTGTGTCAAAAAAAGAAATGCCTGCACACAACCTCTGAGTACTCAAAAAAGATTTTAATATGGCATCAGACGGCATGTTCAGACCCAGCAGCGAGATCTTTCTCAAGATAGAGTTGGGTAACAGAAGATGGTGCTGTCTCACTTTCTAATATTCTGCAGGTAGGACATAACAGACACACTTAGAAATTTCCAAAAACAAAAACGCTCTTCATCCACTAAAGTAACATAAATATTGATAAAAATGTCAGTTTATTGTATGTTTGTCAAGATTTGAACCTTGGTTTCTATGAATAATGGCCACATATTGTGACACTCCACCCTATCACCAATACTGCAGGGGCTGGGAGAAAATGAAAATATAATATAACCGTAGTTCATCATGCCATGTTATTGAAAAGTGAAGTGCTAAACCACGCTCCTTCCTTGTAAACATGCTGTTGGATGAGGAAATTCCTCTCACCACCAGTTCTTAAATATGTAACACCCAAGAGGATAATCCAACAGCAACTACCAATCACTTGGGTATAAAACCCATGCGGAAAATCAAACAGCAACAATCAATCACTTGGGTATAAAACCCAAACGGGTTATCAAAGAGCAACTATCACTCACTTGGGTATAAAACCTAAGGAGGTAATCAAACAGCAACTATTAACCAGTTGGCTATAAAACCCAAGCGGGTAATCAAATAGCAACTATTAATCACTTGGCTATAAAACCCAAGCGGGTAATCAAATAGCAACTATTAATCACTTGGGTATAAAACCCAAGCGCGTAAACAAACAGCAACTATTAATCACTTGGTTATAAAACTCAAGCGGGTAATCAAACAGCAGCTATCGATCACTTGGGTATACAAACCAAGCGGGTAATCAAACAGCAACTATCAATTAAATGGGTATTTAACTCAATTGTGAAATCAAATAGCAACTATGAATCCCTTGGGTATAAAACCCAAGCAGGTAATCAAACAGCAACTATGAATCACTTGGGTATAAAACCCAAGCAGGTAATCAAACAGCAACTACCAATCATTTGGGTACAAAACCCAAGCGGGAACTCAAATAGCAACTATTAATCACTTGAGTATAAAATCCAAGCAGGTAATCAAACAGTAACTATCAATGACTTGGGTATAAAACCGAAGCAGGTATTCAAACAACTATCAATCACCTGGGTATAAAACCCAAGCAGATAATCAAAGAACAACTATCAATAACTTGGGTATAAAACCCAAGTAGGTAATCAAACAACAACTATTAATCACTTGGGTACAAAAGCCAAGCGGGTAATCAAAGAGCGAATTATATTTGCTTCGATTGAGGGTCATATTAATATTAATCCTTTTACATGTACGGCGAGGGTGTGCCAGCACTTCTCGGACAGGAAGAATTTGTTATACATTTTACAAACATATGGACACTTTACTTGTCGAAGTAGCCGAATATCTGTTAACTAGCTGTGCCACTCTCTCAAGGTAAGGTACACCTTCATTTCCAATTATCTGCCGTAGTATACACTTATTCTAAATACCATCGTCACAGACGAGTCATTTTCGACCCTCTGCTTACAGATGCAGATGTGTTATTGAAGTTTCCTGAAACAAACCATCTCTTTTCTCACCTTTGACCCACTTCCCCCATTGTGCTAACATGAACCCAATTTAGGCAGCATTGGTGTTGAACATTTAAGTCTTCGATGGTGGAGGCAGAAAAAATGTAACCGAAAACTTGAGAGAGGATGTGGCCTTCGACCTCGTGGAACCGGGTTCGAGTCTCGGCAGGGAGGCTCAACATGCTGTGATTCTGGGCAAATCACTTAATGTTCTCATAACAAAAAGAAATGAATGCGTCTGTGCTGTCTGAAACGCAACTGGTGCTCATGTAAAGAGAGCTGACACCTTGTCTAGGTCGCGCTATATAAAAACTCAAAACTCTCTCCTCCCCCAAAAAGACCAAACACTTTATTAAATCACTGCAAAAACAACAACCATTTGCTGTAGCAACACCTTACCACAAACTCGTACTAATGTTGAACAAAAGAGGCTCTAGTATACGGTTAAAGACGCTTTGAGGCTTTCTTGCCACTACGCTTTTCCCTAGATGTCATGGGTTTATGCTGCGAGAAGTTACAGGGTTGGCAACATGTAATGCTTTGTTCATTAGAAACTCGATTAAACAAAAATCTAATTTCATAAGAGCCACCAGAAAGCTTTCATCCCTGCCATCTTGGACTAGATCACCAGCTGTGAGCGGGGATAAATGGATTTCTACGGGAAGCCCCACATCCGATCAGTCATACAGTAAAACAAAGCTGATCTGAATACTCTCGGCGCTGATGGCATCTGCTTTTGCATACTGGTTCAAAAAAGACATCTCGAATACAAATCCATCAGCAGAAGCAAATGCGTCCTTTTTCGCGTTAAGCTCCTTTTTTAATTGCGGGGGAGGATCTGCAGAAAAGCCGCATGTTATAAGAGAGAAACCATTCTAAAAGAAGAAGATGTTTCATCAAAAAACAGTGTGAAACGTTATCAAAGCAAAGACTTAACGGGAACGCATGCGAGGGAAATACCAAGGGGGAGTAATTTAAGGTTGAAAGAGATTGGGTCGGTAGCTGTGGAGGACGAGAGGCTGCAAAAGGAATACCCACAAGTGTCTTCTGTCTGGGAACCAAGCACCCTATTGAAGCACTCGAATCTCTCAGGGTAGTGAAGCAGAGCAGTCCAAGGGTTATTCAAAGAACATGGTGTGGGCTGGTAGTTGACATTCAGCAGTGTGCAATAACACTCAATGAATTACAGTCAAGTCACTCTCCCTCCCCCCTCCCCCCGCACCCCCCTTCGGTGACATGCAGAAATCCCATTTAACTTCTAATTAATCGTGACTTCCACAAATATGAGGCAAGAGTACTGGCTTTGTCAAGGAGTCACCACATCATAAGAACTATAACCACGTGTTAAAAATTACCGATATATTATTGAAATCAGCAATCATGTTTACATGCAATGATTGTCAATACAGCATCACAATATATTTTAAAAACCATAGTCCACAATAAACTGAACGTAAAGCAATGAAAATCCGTCTAACGTGTATTGGAATCTGTCACATATTTAGGCAACATAAATGTAGACACAGAATCAACCACTACAGGCCCTGCCCTCCCAGGTTGTAGTACAAACGTTTTAATCTTAAGAAAGCTTAAAACATATTGAAATGTGTCCTCGAGTCATGCATCCTTTGACTTGGGAGACACAGGGTTGATTCTGGGGCGCTCCAGCCACAGTGCTGTAAATATTGTGGCAGGGCTCTCCTGCTGCTCTGCTAGTTCTTTGAGTCCTCGCGCTGTGGCCACTTTTTTTTTCTTTTTCAAAGGATGCCAGATTCCATTGGGACACCCACATTCATGGATATCACTGGGACAGCGTGGGTGGCCCACTCCCACGCTGTCTAACCGGCTCCCCAGGAGCCTTCTAACTTTGGGGCAGGAGCCAACAGCAGCTTTTCGTGCTCCTGCCAGGTGGGAGCAGACTTGCTTTACAATCTGCATTTCACCTGTGTTCCAGGAACCGGTCATTATGTGACCAGGGATGGGGTCCCTAGACCTAGTGAAAAACTGGGCAGACAGCCTCACGTACAGCCCACTGAGGGCAATTTTATAAAAATTACAAGTTTTGTGTCTGCGCATTCCAGTGCAGCCCCATGTACTCTGTTAGCATTTAGGGGTTAAAGGCCAAAATCTTTGCAATTGAATATCTAGTCCCCATTGGGACGATTTCAGTGATCTTAGGCTCTCTCAGCTCCTGCTGTCTCCAACCATCAGAAGCAGTTTTCAGCGGGCCTCCTGACCTCCAAAGGGGCACATTCCGTAGGTAGCTGGTTTCAATGGCTTCCAGCACACGCTTTCTCCTTTGCCAGGCTCTTGCTGGTCCTCTACTCTCGCTGAGGCACAGAAGTCCAGGTCTTCCTCCAAATGGTCCTCAGTGGGTGTAAGGGGTCAAGCCTCACTGGCCCAGAAGAGTCCCATCTAGTCCTCGGTTTAAACTGCTGACAGAGTACTTAGTCCAACAGGGCTTAAGAGCCTTGTCCTTCAAACTGCTCATTGCATTACCATACAATTATCCTGATTTCCAGCTAGTGACGTTCACTCACAATAAAGGTCCAGAAAACGGAGGTTCGACCTGACATCCTTGGCGTGGTTTTGATGGAGCAAGGATTCGCACGTAAAGCGCCTTGCCCCAGTGCAAGAACCTCGCCTAATGTATAATCCTATTAAAATAGTTGTCCGTCATTTTTATACGTTTTCCCATACACGCGGGTGTCCCCAGGATGCTTGCTCGTATGTCTTTTCCATATTAACGAAGCTTGCACTAAGGAATCGGCTGCTTCGCTGAAATTCAGTCTGCGCATGCGTCGGTCATACCCATGTGATGTGACGCACTCGCATTCTGGAGGGATTTCGTGCTCATGCGCACTGTTGCAAACATGGCCGCTTGTCTCTCACCACGCATTCTGCTTGCCACTGCTGCTTCAGCCTATCTGTCCTTTCGCACTAAACCATAATGCTATAGTCATTATAAAGTAAGGGTTGGTTAGAATTTTATCATGGTATACAGTGTGATCATTTTTTTGTGATTTTAATTTGTTCTCGCTTACTTTTCATGTACCGCGTCTCTGGGGCTGGGAAAAACGGGAGCGGAGCCATACTTGAAGCTCTGCTGGGCACAGTCACATGACAGGAGAAAAACACCATTGCGCAGAAGCTGAAACAAGCCAGCTGGCTCCTGAAGCACAATGCGCCTGAGAAGTTCTCTGGGAAAGCAGAATCTTACCTTGGACGATGCAACTCTGTTGCTACCTAATGTGAACTCTTGTTATACTGATGTATTCTATGCATGAGAACGTGAACTCAAGGGGCGGGTAGAAAATTTTAATATTTGAGAAGAAAAAGTTGAATTCTAGGAGGTGGTAATGACCGCACCACCTCTCCTGACCAATCATAGTGTGGGAAACTGTCACTTGCAACATTAGTGGGTGGTCTGAGGGACCCCAAAATAGTATAATTGCCCTAGTTTAGCTTAGGAAAATTGTCCGACTTGTCCGAGTAGCAGACCTGTCACTGACCCTACGAACTCAATAGGTGCTCAATCTGAAAGTGCTGCGGAGCACTCTGTCCATACTTTCCACAAACTCCTAAGGGGTGGAAAAATCCTAAGTGCTGGCGAAGCACTTTTGCTGGGAAATTCGAAAACCCAATCGGGGTTACTGGCGGATTACTTGCAGGAGGGGGTAACGCAGGCGTTGCTGTCCGAAGCTGTGGGTGTTGGTCGTACCCTGGGAGGCCCAGTCCTTTGATCCAAACCTGAGGGGTATCCTGTCCTGATCTGTCCGTGGGCTGTACCTGCTCGCATTCTGGCATTCCTTTTCTGAGGGTCCCTATCCCCGTCTTCCCATCTGACCCGTGGCCAGGGTTAGTCTTCAATCTGAATTAGGTAATTATCAGTCCGTGAGTTTGCATCTCACTCTCTCTCTCTCTCTCTCTCTCTCTCTATTCTTCTATGAAAGCATTCTTGCCAATGATACTGCTCTATCATCTTTAAAAGCGAATTGTATGTGATTGTTTATTAGTATTGCTCCACTTCTCTCCCCACCTTTAGAAAATTGCCAAACTGTCATATTTTATTAGTATGTTCCAGTTTTCCCTTTTCCTTTAGTTGATTGCAGTGAATTTAGTAAGAATAGTTTAAGCACTTAGGATAAGTACATGTTTTAGGTCCCAAATCATAAACCCATGTCCTAGCATAAAATTGCAGTCACTAGTTCTGTTCTAAAATTCCTACCTTTAGTCTTCCCATATATTCTGATGGTTATAATTTTGGTACAAAGTTACTTAATGGTGTTGATTTTGATGTTTGATATATTATTCTGCATATCGCTTATTGTCTTGGCATCTTCTCTTTGAACTCTTATATAAAGTTTTAAACTTCATCAGGTGTCTGTGGTCATTTTACAGAAATTGTGGATAAGTATGTGCTGAAGTATAAAGAGTATATTTTTCCTAGGTTCCCTGTCTACTATTTTCCCTACTAGCTCCAGATCTGTCATATGTAGTTGTGCCTGGGGTAAGTCAGGTACGTGGTAAGCAGAGGTGAAAACCCAAACCTTAATTACTCATAGAAGCGTACAGCGGAAGCCATCACCCAGTTCACCCCAAATGTCAATGGTGTATTAAATCTTATGCACGCCAGGGCCCAGTGCGTGTAAATAATTGGTGAACTCGGTGACCTGGGTGAACTGCGCGCTCTATCAGTAATTTTCTGGCAACCAGAGGATGGTTTGGACTAGTTAGATTAGGTAGACAGGATAATTGATAAACAAACCGTGAAAATAAAATGTGCTGCTGATTTTCTACTGTATTGGTTCAAATATTTTGAAATGTTTTAAGGATTTATATGTAAATGTATATGATTTTGCATTGCTGCTATAGATATTACATGTTGAATTAACCCAGAATTGTTTGTAAGTGTTCAGTGTAGTCCGAATCCCCGGGGAAGTATTTGGCTAACGGTGAGCAGAATCCGGTTAGCTGTTGAAGTCACTAGGGTTTGAGTCATTAGTGCAGGGTTAGGAATAACTGGAAGCACTAATTAGGACCTTTTGTTGCATCTGAATAAATGATAGCTACGAGTCCGGTATAAAACTTTCATTGCGATATCACCTAGTAAGGGTCGCATACGGAAGGAGTAGTAGGGTCTCCGAGGCTTGACTGGTAAGTAAAATAGTTCACTGGTGAAATCCCGGCTCAGTACATATCCCTGACGAAAGTGGATGAGTCGGAAGAATAACGGGTTCTATATTACTCGCGTGTGAGGTTAGGCAAAGAAGTCTATCCAGAGTGAATAAGAAGTAGACAGAAGTGGTTTACTTGTAGCGAAAGGAAGTTTTTCTATCTCTTTAGAACACTCAGACATAGTGGCAGACGTTGTGTGTTAGTAACTAAGTTTTACATTCGCACTTTAGGAAAAGTTAAAAGTTTCCGTTACCTTGTGAAGGAGGGAGTCGGTCGGAAGGCTGCTCTGACGTCACTCCGTGCCGCGCTGGTATTGGTCGATACAGCGGGTGTGTAGTGAAGCTGAATTCGTGAAGGAGGGGTGAGTGCCGAAGAGTGAGACTCTGTCTTGCGAAAAGGCCGCGCACCCATTGGTTAAAGATTTTGTATTCTCTGATCTGATTGGGTAAGGCGAAATAAAAGTCGCGCTAGCATTGGAAGTACAAAGGTAAACAAAATTAATCAAGCCGAGTTAGAAGAGAGTCTGGAAAATTATATGTGGTATCCAGATTTTATACCGAATCCAAAGTACCTAGGATTTCATAAGGATCAGATATTGCGAGGTAGACCGCACATGATGTATGGAATAAAAAGGAAACTGTCATTTACTGACAAAATAAAGAATTTTTTCAAAACCGACAAACCCATTAGAACGAGGGAAGGTGTGCTCATTCCCCCGCCAAATACCCCTGCCTCTTTCATGATGTTTGACAAAGGGTATCATACCTGTGTATGGTTGGAAAATTGGGCCAAGTACACTGCTGAGGACGGAGTTTTAGCATTCCCTGTTGAAGGAACATTTAATGGTCGGGTTCTGTTTAACTTAAGGACCCGCATGAATGAATTACACCCCAGACCTAGATTGACCCAGTACGAAGCCCTGGAAGAATGGGAGATTGAGGCCCTAGAAAGGGATAGACCCAGGATGGATAAGGGAGTAAGTAAATGGTATCCCAGGCTTCCAACGCCAACCAAAGAGCAGAAAATGAAACAGTGGAGGCAAAACATGATGACAGAAGGATTGTTTCCTATGATGGGAGTATTAGAAGAAAAGAAAGGAAAATGTAAAGAAAAGACCCATCACCTAATGCCTGTAGGGGACTCAGAAGATGAGCACCTGGAAGATCTGTTAATGAAAAATCCCCCTCCCTATGTTGCAGAGTCAGAACCTGTGCATTCTCCAAACCCTTTTTCAAAATATCCCAGATGTAGGAGGGATAGTGATACAGATGGAACAGGTACAGACAGTAAAGTCAGTGACGGGGATGGGTTTTGCAGACCTAAATCTACGGTCCCGAATTATCAGCCGTTCGGGGAAGGACCACCCCGATTGGTCACTCCGACTGCTCCAAGTATTTATCCTCCCTTGGTACCTCAGGTATTGCACGACAATTCTGCAGAAAAGGCTCTACGAGAAAAAGAAAAGGAAGCCCTGGCTAGACAGCGAGAGGATTTGGTTCGAACCATTGCCCAGATACATCCCCATCCTGATTCCCTGACTATTCCAGTAACTATTGGTCCAGCTATTCCACTGTATAGAGATAACCTGGCTAGTCCCCGTCCTCCTGTTATCTCCCCAATAATGCCCACTCCTAGTATCCCACCCTCGAGAAAGGAAGTATACATAGATGAGGATCAAGAGAGCGAGTGTGAGTCAGTAGTTCTGATGGATTTGCCTATTAGGGAACCTAGGACTAGCATGTCGGGGGCAAGAAGTCAGAGTAGGCCAAAAGAGGTGTTGATTGAAGGTGCATCTGGGGTTAGGAGTGCCACAGTAGTGTCCCCAGAAGAATTAGACAGATGGACCAAAGAGCTGGAAAAAGATACCACTCCCCAACCCAAAGCGTTAGAGATATATAAATTAAGAATAGAAATAGAAGAGATGATGGCTGGAAATGTGGGGGTGGAACGCCTGAGCTCCTACAGTGAAGAAGAATTGCTGTTCATCAGTAAAAATCTTACCCGGAACGCTAGAATGCTCCACGAAAGGTTAATGGACACTGCCACAGAAATGGGAATAGATGTCAGTCGCTCCAAAATTCTTCAGAAACCCTACAGAGTAGATTTTGCAGACAAAGACTTAGAAAGTCTGAATGTGATGGGAAAACAGATCCAGATAAAATAATTATTAAAGCTTTTGCAGAAATGGGGGGATGTGGGAAAATGGAGAACCCGATGGGCAAAGAAAAAGGAAGACAGTAGAGCGAAATCACAAACGTCAGAATATATGCTGAAAGAAGTAAATCCCGCAGAAAAATTGTGTCCCATGAGAGAGGTCCCGGGAGGGAAATATGTCCATGTCCCTTGGTCCCGACAGGATATTGTGTCATTTACAAATGACTTCCCGAAATTACGGGAGAAGCCTGTTGATTGGTACAGGCAGGTAGAACGCTTCATAAAAGTTCAGAAATGTCTGCTGAAAGACCTGGATGGGTTTTTCGACATTGTGGTCCCTGTAGATCTGTGGACCGACTGTAAAATTGAAATTGATTGGCCCAGTGAGGAATTTCCCAGAGATGAGAAAACAGGAGCGCCTGCACCTGAAGTAATGAGGAAGTATGAGCAAGTCATACAATATCTCAAGAAAAAGGTTCCCGCAAAGGAAACAGATTGGACCCGAATAGATAGAACCACCCAAGAACGTGATGAAACTGTTCACTCCTATTATGAAAGGTTACTGCAAGTGTTTAAAACGTACAGCGGTATCGATAATGTGGACATGAAAGACATGACACATTTCAGTTACAGATTTGTGCTAGGATTAAGGCCCGAAATCTCCCAATGGATTAGAGACAATAAAATCAGTTGGCAGGGAAAACCAATAGATGATGTCCTGAAATACGCAAAATACTGCGAAGATGAAATCGAAAACAAAAGGAAGGCTCTCAAGGAGAAAGTAATGTGGGCACAGGTGAAGTTGGCTGAACAACAAGAACAGCAGTTAAGTAACTTGAATTCTAATAAGAACTCACAGCATACCACTGGTGGGGGAGGAGGAAAGCCCCGAACTAAAATGAGTAGAGAAGAGGCTATGAAAAAATTCCCTTGCCACGGGTGCGGCCAGATAGGGCATTGGAGAGACGAGTGTCCACACCTGCAGGCCGGTAATGCCCCTGTAAATGGTTTAAACCCACAGGTGCAGAAAGAGGGGACGAGGAAGAACCAGCAACAGGTAAAACTACCTCCAGTACCTCGCGCTCCTAGACAAAATTTTAAGAATCAGGGTCAGCAGAATGAGAGGGCGGAAGTATGGGAAGTCGAGAATGAAAGAGATGCAGTCATTCCACAGTACTTGTTAAATTACACCTTCCTCTATGAAAATCAAGATTGACGGGGCCTGAGAGGGGAGGATGAGGAGTGCGTGCTTGGCGCCTCCTTACCGGTAGACCAGACTGGACCATACATTGAAGGAAAGGTTGAGGGAAAAGACGTCACCTTTCTATTGGACACTGGTGCTACCAGATCTACTGTAAGAACAGTGGATGTTCCTAACCTACCCCTCTCGGGAGAAGCGATCCAAGTAGTGGGCGTCTCAAATCAAATAATAAGTACCCCAGTAACTGAACCAATGGAAATCTCCATAGGTAATTTCAAGGAAATGCACAGATTTGTGGTCTGTGATTCTAGTCCTGTGAACCTGCTAGGACGTGATTTGTTGTGCAAGATGCATTGTACCATCTATTGCACACCAAAAGGCGTCGAAATTCAGACCCCCGATGAAGATGGCCTGTACAAATTGATGTTGGTCAGACAAGATGCAGATATCAAACCGTTAACAGTTGAGGATTTACCTGAAGAACTCCAGTTAAGAGTAGTACCAGAAGTGTGGGATTTCACAGGAAAAGATGTAGGCTTGATGGCGAATGTAGACCCAGTTAAGATAACGATAAAAACGAATGCTGTATACCCCAAAACCAGACAGTACAAAATGAGTGCAGAAGTGAAAGCAGGAGTAGCGACTGAAATTACCAGGCTGCTCGAAGCAGAAATAATAGAGGAAGTAATGAGCAGCCCCTGTAATTCGCCTATCATTGGGATCAAAAAGCCTAGTGGAAAGTACCGGGTAGTGCAAGATTTGCGCAAGGTAAACCAGATTGTCGTGCCTTGCTGTCCTATTGTGCCCAACCCTGCAGTGATACTATATCAGATTCCCTGGAATGCAGAATGGTTCACTGTCATCGATCTGTGCCATGCATTCTTTTCCATCCCGTTGCATCCAGAAAGCAAGTTCCTTTTCAGTTTTGAATTTGACAGCCATATCTATGTCTGGAATCGTGTCCCCCAGGGGTACACCGAAAGTCCATCGATTTTCAACCAGATACTAAAGAAGTGCCTTGAAACTCTGGTGCTGCCGAGAGAATCTGTTCTGGTGCAGTACATAGATGACCTATTGGTGGCATCTAAAACCCAGACAGACTGTGTCACCGACACCATTGCCTTGCTGAATCACCTAGGAAAGGGAGGACATAAAGTGCCACCTGACAAGTTACAATTTTGTAAAAACTCAGTGAAGTATCTGGGGCACCAGATAGAAAAGGGAATCAGGAAAGTCACTACCGAAAGAATCAAAATAATTAAAGCCATGGAACTGCCCCGAACTCAGAAAGAAGTAAGAATGTTCTTAGGGGTTGTGGGCTACTGCAGACAATGGATTGTAGGATTTGCCGCGCTAGCAAGACCCCTGATAAAAATGACCAAGAAAGGAGTAGAAGACCCCGTCAGCTGGGACAGTGAAAGCATGAATGCATGGGTAACATTGAGAAACTGTCTATGTACTGCTCCTGCATTGGGTATGCCTGACTACTCAAAGTCCTTTGAGCTTTTCTGTGACACAAGAGAGAATTGTGCTCTTTCAGTCCTGACCCAGGAGCACGGATTAATTAGGAGACCGGTGGCCTATTTTTCGGCCACCCTAGATCCGGTGGCTGCTGGATTACCGGGGTGTCTGAAAGCAGTTGCTGCTACTTGCGTCAGTCTGGAACAGAGTGAGAACATTGTCATGGGACATCACGTCACTGTATATGTTCCTCATTCTGTTGTAATCCTGCTGACTAGAACTAAGACCCAGTACCTCACACCTAGTCGGCTGACTAAGTATGAAAGAATTTTGATTGGTGCTGAAAACGTAACCATTTCCCGGTGCAATGTCTTAAACCCAGCGACACTGTTACCTGTCCCTCTGGATGTAGAACTAGAAGAGGAAGGGGAACATAATTGCATCGATTTAACTGAGTTCAGTACAAAGCCCCGTCCAGACATCCGTGAAATAGCGTTACTTGATGGGGATAAGACAATGTTTGTGGATGGCTCGTGTCTGAGACATGAGAGTGGGAGCCTGAGTGCTGCCTATGCTGTGGTTACGTTGACAGAAACCATAGAAGCATCTTACCTGAGCGAGGTGAAATCTGCACAAGTGGCAGAGCTCATCGCGTTAACTAGAGCATGTAAGAGGGGTAAGAACAAGAGAATAACTGTTTATACAGACAGCCAGTATTGTTTCGGGGTTGTTCATGACTTCGGCCAATTATGGCTGCAAAGAGAATTCATGACTTCCTCAGGCACACCTATCAGAAACGGAAAGGTGGTGCATAACTTACTGGAAGCTATCCAATTGCCCAAAGAATTGGCTGTGGTCAAATGCGCGGCTCACAGATCTGGAAACGATGATGTGACTGCCGGTAATAGGTACGCTGACCAAATTGCCCAGTTCTGTGCCCGATACCATATGTCACTCCAAATTGCGTTGTGGGGTGGAACCAGCTGCCAACTTATGTTGTTTGAGAATGTGTCAACGTGGGAAGAATTAAAGGATTTGCAACAGGCAACAGACAGGCAAGAAAAAGAAAGGTGGTCCGCAAATGGATGCAAGTTGAGAGATGATGGTGTGGTGGTAAATTCGACTGGGGTGCCTGTACTGCCTGACAGCTTGATCGACCCCATGATCAGAATGATACATGAACCAACACATATGGGAAGAGACGCGATGTGTCGAGTGTTTGACAAAGTGTTCTGTAATTCAAAGTTCAGGAACCAGGCGGAAAGGCTTTGCCAGAGGTGCCTAGTGTGTCAGCAGTTCAATGCAGGGAAAAAGACTGTGGTAGAACAAAGTACGGTTGGAAAGGCAGTAGGTCCCTTTGTCAGAATGCAGGCAGACTTTGTAACCATGCCTAGGTGCAAAGGGTATAGATACATTTTAGTCATAGTTTGCCTATTTTCCCGGTGGGTGGAAGCTTATCCCGCTAAGAAAAATGATGCCATAACTACTGCAAAATTGTTGCTCAGGGAGTTGATACCTAGGTATGGAATCCCAGAGACAATCGAAACGGACCAAGGTGGGCATTTTGCCAATGATGTCCTAGAAGAGCTCTGTAAAGCATTCCAAATGAAGCAAAGACTGCATTGTGCCTACCGTCCAGAGGCTTCTGGGGTAGTGGAACAAATAAATGGCACCCTGAAATCCAGATTGGCCAAAATGTGTGATTCCACAAAAATGAACTGGATAGAGGCTTTACCCCTTGTGCTGATGAGTTTGAGAAGTATCCCGAACAGAAAAACTGGCCTGAGCCCCCATGAAGTGTTGATGGGAAGAGTGATGCGACAGGCATGGGTACCCGGACACAAACTGCTAAGCATTTCTGATGATATGGTACTAGAATACTGCAAGCAGCTGGGTGACCAAGTGCGTTCTCTCTCTCAGCAGATTGGAGAGACAGAAGACGAGTGGCCAAAGACTCCAGCACACAAACTGCAACCAGGAGATTGGGTGGCGTTAAAGAAACACACCCGGAGCAGTTGCCTGAAACCGAGGTGGGGAAAGCCGCGACAAGTGATCCTCGGCACTACAACTGCTGTAAAGTGTGCGGGCGTACCGAAGTGGATCCACGCCAGCCACACAAAGCGGGTAACTGGAGAAAACGCGACTGAAGCTGAAGGCAGCGCAGCTGAGGAAGCTCCCGAGGAGGAGAGTCCGGAGCTAGCTGACATCGAACTGCCGAGCACAAGTCGAGACGTTGAGTGGTTCCCTGCCGACGACCAGGTTCATGATCCAATACGAACCAGGAAATATTCCTACTTAGACAGTGAGTGGGATAGTCCAGGTGAGCTAGAAATAGACGAAGAAGATCAGGTCAACGAGAATCACATCACACCTGATCAGGAAGTAGGCCAAGTAGAGTCAGATAAAGACACCGAAACTCCTCCTGAAACTCCAGAGACTGGAAAGGGTCAGATAGTAATTAGAGCTGACGTTCATGCAGAAGAAGACGAAGAGGTTGAAGAGCATGAACAGGAACAGATAGAAATAGATCAACGTGCTCAGACAACCGAAGTAAAGCCAAAGAAACATAAAAAGCAAGTACGATTTGAATCTGAGCAAGGTCAGACTAGGGACCAGGCAGAAGACATAGATGAAAGACCTGGAACAAGTCAGACAGGTAGGGAAAAAGAAGTGCCACAACCAAAAGTAAAGAGAGTACACGAAGAAGGCCAAGTTTCCTCTACCACTGGGAGGCACGGAGGCAGAAGTGCACCCCGCTACGTCAAAAGACTAAGACTCAGACTAAAGACAGTCGAAGAGAAACTGAAAGACCGAAAAAGGGCTGAAAGTGAAAGAAAGGCAGCCCAAGGAAAATCGCTGAGAAAAAGCGACAGACTAAAGAAACAGAACCGACTGTATCGGAGCCCTGAGTGGACTTACTTTGTGTTGGAGGAAATAGACGAACCACACCACAGTGGCAACAGTGACGAAGAGTCCATCGCTGATCGGAGTTCTGACGAAGACCCTCCTTGAAGAGAGCCCCGAAGTGAGCCTTTGGTGCCAAGAAACGAAGAGGGGTAGCAAAAGCCACCTGTAAGCTGAAAAATGTCTGATCCGAATGTCTCTGGAAGGTCCCGATGTGGGTGTCTTAAAACCTGCTGTAAAATATGCTTGTGTAGTATAGCCATGCTAATAATAATGTGGATAGCACTAACAGTTTTTCTACCTTTTATGATAAGCAAAAATCCAAATTTGTCCCCTATTGAACCAGAAGCAGTAGACGTAGGGGTTGTACAGACTGTAGAAACACCACGGAATTTAGAAAGACGCGACAAACAAGTAGGCTTGACACACACACGACCTAATTTAGAAGCATTAGATGAGGATGGACTACACTTTCACAAAATGAGAAACAGGACACATTTGAATGTTTTTGCTAACTTGTTGGTGCATTACGTAGAAGCTATGGAAATAGAAGACTGTTATGTCTGCATGAAGCTACCTACCTCAGTGGCTGAAGGCGTGACATACCACCATCTACCTTTAACCTATGGAATTTCCTGCAGTATTTTAGCTAGCTTGTTTTATAGGAGCACTTTACAGTACTATTATTCAAATGCTGACGTAGTATTTTCTGAACTTCCTATTAGAGGACACCTGAACCTTGTACATACCAAAAGTGACGTGACCCGTTATATGGGAGAATATTTTCTGACTATAGGCAACATAGATTTAGACGAAGCAAGACAAGATAATCTGACCTGTTCTCTGCAAGAGCAGGAAAAGATGTTCATAAAAATGGCAGACAGAAGGAGAGAAAAGTTTCAAAAGAAAGCAAATGACGAAAAGAATAGAGTCCCTAGGTGGGCTGAGCACATGGATAACACCTCGCAAGGCGAAGCTAATCCTGCCTTGTTACTGGATTTTGAACGAAAAGGGAAACTTTGTATCCATAGGGAAAAGACAGAGTACTATAACAATGTATTCATCGGTTCCAGCGAGTGTGAACATAATTACAAAGTAATTGGAGGTTGGGGTTTCAAAAATGGGTCAGAACCTGTGTTTCCCGGAATATATTATATATGTGGGAACAAGGCTTATTTCAAATTGCCGGATCACTGGTATGGAAGCTGCTACTTTGGCATTGTTTTCCCGAAAATATACCATGTGAATAATGCAGCTGGAAGCGATGAAGAAACTAATGGCTTAGTGCGTAGTAAACGTGAAAGTGTAGGTGAAATTATAGGTGATATTTTTAGTGCACTGATACCTGGAATGGGGGTAGTTCTGAACACCCATAGAATCTGCAAATTGTCTACAGTAGTGGACCGGCTATCAACGGACACTGCTGCTGGATTCCTGATGGTCAATACTGAAATGGTTGCGATCAGATCAATGGTTTTACAAAACCGTCTTGCCCTTGACACCCTATTAGCAAAAGAGGGCGGAGTCTGTAGAATGCTGAAGGCGCAACATTGTTGCACTTACATTCCAGATAAAAGTATCGAATTAAAACAATATGTGAAGAACATAACTAATTTGGAGAAAGAACTCAAACCATTGGAGGTTGACAGTGCCTGGACGAGACTGACTGGAGGTCTCTCCTCTATAGGTAGTTGGTTTTCTAACCTAGGTAGAAATATTTTGTGGAAAATACTGATACCAATAGTTGTGATAGGTGTGGTTGTATTGATTATCTTTATCTGTTGCAAATGCCAAAAATGCAAAAAGAAGTCTCTAGAACCTAAGAGGGGGGTGAAGAGAAATATTGATGAACTAGAATTAGAGGAATTAAGGAATGAAGTCTACAAGAAGGTGAAAAATCACCACTCTCAGAGAAGCTGAAAGAAAACTCAACAATAAATTTGTTGAAATTCAAATGAGTGATGTGGATGATTGAAAAGTTGGCATCTGTTTCCTTTATGTGGTGATGATAGTAAATATCATCAAAGAGGGGATTGATGGAGCAAGGATTCGCACGTAAAGCGCCTTGCCCCAGTGCAAGAACCTCGCCTAATGTATAATCCTATTAAAATAGTTGTCCGTCATTTTTATACGTTTTCCCATACACGCGGGTGTCCCCAGGATGCTTGCTCGTATGTCTTTTCCATATTAACGAAGCTTGCACTAAGGAATCGGCTGCTTCGCTGAAATTCAGTCTGCGCATGCGTCGGTCATACCCATGTGATGTGACGCACTCGCATTCTGGAGGGATTTCGTGCTCATGCGCACTGTTGCAAACATGGCCGCTTGTCTCTCACCACGCATTCTGCTTGCCACTGCTGCTTCAGCCTATCTGTCCTTTCGCACTAAACCATAATGCTATAGTCATTATAAAGTAAGGGTTGGTTAGAATTTTATCATGGTATACAGTGTGATCATTTTTTTTGTGATTTTAATTTGTTCTCGCTTACTTTTCATGTACCGCGTCTCTGGGGCTGGGAAAAACGGGAGCGGAGCCATACTTGAAGCTCTGCTGGGCACAGTCACATGACAGGAGAAAAACACCATTACGCAGAAGCTGAAACAAGCCAGCTGGCTCCTGAAGCACAATGCGCCTGAGAAGTTCTCTGGGAAAGCAGAATCTTACCTTGGACGATGCAACTCTGTTGCTACCTAATGTGAACTCTTGTTATACTGATGTATTCTATGCATGAGAACGTGAACTCAAGGGGCGGGTAGAAAATTTTAATATTTGAGAAGAAAAAGTTGAATTCTAGGAGGTGGTAATGACTGCACCACCTCTCCTGACCAATCATAGTGTGGGAAACTGTCACTTGCAACATTAGTGGGTGGTCTGAGGGACCCCAAAATAGTATAATTGCCCTAGTTTAGCTTAGGAAAATTGTCCGACTTGTCCGAGTAGCAGACCTGTCACTGACCCTACGAACTCAATAGGTGCTCAATCTGAAAGTGCTGCGGAGCACTCTGTCCATACTTTCCACAAACTCCTAAGGGGTGGAAAAATCCTAAGTGCTGGCGAAGCACTTTTGCTGGGAAATTCGAAAACCCAATCGGGGTTACTGGCGGATTACTTGCAGGAGGGGGTAACGCAGGCGTTGCTGTCCGAAGCTGTGGGTGTTGGTCGTACCCTGGGAGGCCCAGTCCTTTGATCCAAACCTGAGGGGTATCCTGTCCTGATCTGTCCGTGGGCTGTACCTGCTCGCATTCTGGCAATCCTTTTCTGAGGGTCCCTATCCCCGTCTTCCCATCTGACCCGTGGCCAGGGTTAGTCTTCAATCTGAATTAGGTAATTATCAGTCCGTGAGTTTGCATCTCACTCTCTCTCTCTCTCTCTCTCTCTCTATTCTTCTATGAAAGCATTATTGCCAATGATACTGCTCTATCATCTTTAAAAGCGAATTGTATGTGATTGTTTATTAGTATTGCTCCACTTCTCTCCCCACCTTTAGAAAATTGCCAAACTGTCATATTTTATTAGTATGTTCCAGTTTTCCCTTTTCCTTTAGTTGATTGCAGTGAATTTAGTAAGAATAGTTTAAGCACTTAGGATAAGTACATGTTTTAGGTCCCAAATCATAAACCCATGTCCTAGCATAAAATTGCAGTGACTAGTTCTGTTCTAAAATTCCTACCTTTAGTCTTCCCATATATTCTGATGGTTATAATTTTGGTACAAAGTTACTTAATGGTGTTGATTTTGATGTTTGATATATTATTCTGCATATCGCTTATTGTCTTGGCATCTTCTCTTTGAACTCTTATATAAAGTTTTAAACTTCATCAGGTGTCTGTGGTCATTTTACAGAAATTGTGGATAAGTATGTGCTGAAGTATAAAGAGTATATTTTTCCTAGGTTCCCTGTCTACTATTTTCCCTACTAGCTCCAGATCTGTCATATGTAGTTGTGCCTGGGGTAAGTCAGGTACGTGGTAAGCAGAGGTGAAAACCCAAACCTTAATTACTCATAGAAGCGTACAGCGGAAGCCATCACCCAGTTCACCCCAAATGTCAATGGTGTAATAAATCTTATGCACGCCAGGGCCCAGTGCGTGTAAATAATTGGTGAACTCGGTGACCTGGGTGAACTGCGCGCTCTATCAGTTTCACCCCAAACGTTTTTTCTCCGTCCTCCTGTTTTGCTGAATTCATGGTTGTTGGTTCTAGGACTCTGCAAAATTTACCACACTCAACCATGAAGGGTCACGGTTGTCATGTCATGGTCAGTGGTTGCCAGAAACCATTCGCTCCCTGGTTCGTTTAGAGGGACTTATGGTGGCACAGTGAGCTAGCTGGTCTCTAGGCCAACATATCCTGTTGGGGTGCTCTGAATCAGTCTAGGCACCTCAACCAAAGTTTATCTTGTCCAACAAATGTGCAGATCCTATGGATTAGTGGGAACTACACAACAGAATGTCCTGTTTGGTTCTTGCAGAATTATAATTCAAAACCTCTCTTAAGGGAAAAGTCGGATTTTATGTCACAATTCTGAAAATTCCACTTTCAGAAAGTTGGTATTTTCTAGTTCTAACCGTTTGGTGGTGGCCTGGAGCCCCTTTCCTGGGTCACATGGTTAGGTGTAATTAGCGGTTGGCCTTCGCGTATTCCTCTCAGACAGCCACACAATAGGGGGCCTTGGTATTGACAGCATAGGCAATCCGAGGCATGAAAAGGGGGCAAGAGCTGTGTACAACGCTACTTGTACTTCAAAAACATTGCCTCCGCTCACATATGAAGAACTTCACAATAGCCTACTGTAACTGCCGACAGAATGGGAGGTAGGAAATTCCAAACAGTAGAAGGATTTCCATTTCAGAACTAGCACCAGGTATACAATTAGGACCTGCAGGCCAACTATTCAGTACACTACTACTACTGGACCTGTTTTTACTATGGAAGAAGGACTGCCCTGCTGCCAGAACACTGTCCTGCTGCTGGAAGCCTGCCCTGCTGTCTGAGAAGGAAGACAAGATCTGCACCCTTCATCCCAGGCTGAAGTGACTATTGAGCAGCTGACTGACCTCCTGTCCTGAGCTTTAGGGACACAAGTTCCAGAGGCTCCTCTGCAACTGCCCAGCAGACCTGCTGCACTGAGCCTGCCATGACCTGCCATTAGACCAGCCTGAGCACTGCTGGCCTCAGCTGCAGTGAGTTACTGATCCCTAAGTGGTGCATTTCAGGTTCTTTCTGCACCCTTGGTGTGGCATCAGTTGAGCTCCCCACTGGAAGAAAAGGTGAAATCTTGAAGTTCTGGGCTCTTTATGACCATGAATGGATCAGTGCACGCCAAGATCTTGCTGCTGCTGCCAATGAACAGCTCCAGTGAACCCAGCTCTTCACACTACAGTGACAGGCCGTGGTGTGAGGTCTGCACTTCTAGCTACAGCATCAACATGCACATGATGAATGCAAAGCGAGGCCCCAGCAATGACCGTTAATGACACCTGCAGGAACTTCATGCTACAGCTACAGCGACGACCGTCTGCAAAACCTGACCTACTCTTCCTGCAACAGCAACAACCATCCACATTTGACCTACTCTAATGCTACTCTACGCTAGTCCGACGGCCAGCCACAACACCATGCCTTCAACTCATGGCTTCCTCCACCGCAAAGTGGATTCTTCATGCTAGACTTTAGAAGGTACATTTTTCAGCGGAACAAATGTGGTCCCTTTATCTGGCCTCGCTCCATTGTGGTTGTCCTGAACTTGTGAATTTCACCCAGCCTCGCAACACCAGATAACAGTGAGTGGTGCTTGGTGCTTTTAGGCGCTATACTTACCATAATTCTTTGAAATTGCATAACTCCGGTTCCATTCATTGAATTTTGTTGTTTCGGTGTCAAATAGTTTATTAAACTTACACTATTTTTCTAAACTGTTGTGGCGTTTTTCTTGTGTTGTGTTTTCACTTTATTACTGTTTAAGTGGTACATAAAGAATGTACATATTGCCAGCAAGTTAAGCTGGATTGCGTTTCTACCAAGCTACCAGAGGGTCAAGCACAAGTTATTTTAAGGACTTTAGTGTTTCGCCATGACAGGAATTGTGGCTGTTGCTTGAGAAGGGCTCACACACCCACTGAACCAACAACCACATTTTTTATACCCGATGGTCAAAAGGTCAAAAACCCTGGGGAGCTAAAGGGGTGGATCCCATTTGAAAAAAAGGTCAAAAGAGCATTCTTATTCTAATTACCAGTGTGACTCTTATGCACGGTCATTACTGAGATTATTAAGCAAGTGTACCCGACACGTCTAATAAAAGGATTGTCATTTATGATCTGGTACTCTGATCTCTCCCTCAGACAGGCATTGCAGCGTGCTAAGAAGGACTTAAATGGGTGGGGTTTTTTGGTCACGGTATAAGGAGCTAACAAGAGACAAGAAGGAAATGTCCCCTATTACTGTGGCATTCTCCACACTCAGCATTATGGCGTTATTTTGTAGTGAAGTTCCAACTTGCCATGCAGGCTGCCCAGGCTCCTTTGCATCAGTAGACAGCACATTTGGGTTGGTCGGCAGCACAGGGTTGCATATTTCCACCTAACTCATCTAGAACAAGTGGCACTTATAGACCGCAGATATCCATTCAGACCTAAGGGGAGTGGATTGATTATCAGTTTGGTCTCCTGGTAGCAGCAACATATCTAGGTGCAGTTGGAGCACAATGTCATATGAGTGATCCACCCATTAAGAAAAACAGAGGTTTGTTAGGCAAGCTGGTCCTTGATATAGTTCACCGTAGGAGGGCGGAGGTGGCAGATTACTGATGCAGTCGAGCAATCAGAACAACCTCTCCTGCCTGCTTTGACCCAGAGTATCCTGCTCAAGCTTGCTGGAAACAGATGAATTCAAAAAGAAGGGTATAGTGTGCTTTCTTGCTAAAAAGGATCTATCACTGATTAGTCCGGATGCATCCTATTTTGAACCCAAAGGCACAGAGTACAGTCATACCACGTTTTGTGTCGGTATGGTTTGCATTGCTATCTGGGGAACAACTGTTGAGGATACTTGGTTGCACCACTGTAACTTCCCTCCCATCCTTAGCTTTTTTAAGAACAACTGTCAAATAGTCGGGTTCACCAAAACGTTACGTTTGCAGTTGGCTCACATTGTTTTAACAAAAATTAGTTCAAACAGAGTTCGGTCAAACGGAATGACTTTATCTAGAAAAGACCTCCCAGAATTATACAAGTTCTTGTATTGCCATGACATTCATTTTTAGTCCTCGTTTCCTCTTCACTTTGAAATTGTATGGTATTTTCTGTTCTTCAATTTATATTATGCTCACACATTAACGATCACCTGTTCTTTTAGTTCTTCATTATGCTTTGACACTTGCAATATTAAAAAAATGGAAGACTAACTCCTCTGAGGTGATACATTTTCAAATGAAATTGCCATAGGCAGCCATAGAATTTGGTGTCCCAGGATCCTTTTGACTTGCTGACATACCTAGCGGCTGACCCTCCGTGGGTGCTCAGAGATGGGACTTTAGATTCATAAGAGGCTGGAACAGTAGTGAGGGCGCATCTGGGTCAAAGAACAAGCCTGTCCTTGGTCCATCAGAGATCGGAAGACTTAGAACACAGAATTTCCCCTTGTCAAACGTATAAGTCTATTATAATGATGGATCCTAATATCTTTAACGTATAGTGTGAATATTAACAATATTTAACTGCTATTATACTTTACCTTTCCATAGAGTCCAGTGGGGGGGGGGGGGGGGAGCAAACTATTAAGGCTCAAAACATTCTTTATAGAAATTCATTCAATCAGGTAAAATATTACATCACTCCTTAATATATCAATATTGCATCACTTGCCTATATAGCTTTTGGAGAGCCAGAAAACACTCGAGCCAACCTTAATGCATCTAAAGACTTTTTTTTCTCTCTCTTGTTCTTAATCAACGGAGGACTAAATCAACTCCCTTGCATTTCCCTGTTAACTGTGCCCCCTTTATTAATTCCTCCTTAACTTGTTTGTTCGGCACGTTTGTCCTCTCTGGCTGATTTCTGCTCTTAGTTTAAATTGCCGCATAGAGACCGAAAACAGACTACTAAAACCACAAACTTTTACACACTTCGTTATTATACTTACAATTTTCCCCTACTTTCTTAGAAATTGTACCAAGTTTTGGTGCTGCTTTTATAATCCATCAAGACCTGGAACTGATATCTGAGCAGGCTTCATGTGTGCCCGGGAAGGGACAGAGGTTTTAATGGCAACTAAAGCTGCACACTGCAACAAGTTACATTAACTTCAACATGAGAAACAAGTCAGGGTTAATGTAAGGAGTTGTTTGATACCTTGGAGTGCCGATGAGAGACTGCAGGTAGGGGTGTGTTACCTCCCTCCTGCAGAAAGCCACTTGGGTGTTCGCCTCAAATGGCAGGCTTCAAAAGGCCTTGGAAGGGAAGATATGTATCACCAGGGGGAGGGCTGCCTCACTGTTGAGGTAGACAGGCTGGCACAGGAAGCAGAAACAGGGAACCAGTTGCCAAACCAATTTCCCCAGGGGCTTTAGCTCTGAGGTAGTCACATCCCATGGGTGGGATAGGGAGATCTAAACACCGAGAGAGGGGTCTCGCCATCTTGGGAGTGGGCAGAATGGTGCATTCTTGGATAGCCTGATGCCACACTCCACAAGAAGTGGTCACCAGATTGGAGATAACCTGGTAGCCCATTAGCTACCAACCGCATCCTGCCAAAGCTACATTTCTAGATTTGAAGCAGAGCCTAAAAAAAAAAATGGATTTCTTTTTTGTAACAGCCATAGATAAGAAAATTGACTTATTAATGGACAGGTTTGACCTTCTCAAAGAAAAGGTGGACAAGCATGACGACTGGATCAATCAAACTTGAATGTCGCACCTCAGATATTGAAGATAGCCAACCTGTAGACGAAGAAAAGCTACTGCGAATGGAGATGGTACTGGAGGTGATTCGCCATAAAAATGAAGATTTAGATGCGCGTTGAAGAAACAACCTTCGGCTCTTGGGAGTACCTGAATCAACAGCCGTGGGCAGAATGGAGGACTACATAGAGG
This sequence comes from Lissotriton vulgaris, assembly GCF_964263255.1. Lineage (NCBI taxonomy): Eukaryota > Metazoa > Chordata > Amphibia > Caudata > Salamandridae > Lissotriton > Lissotriton vulgaris. Next base: position 51,259 of record NW_028247109.1, on the reverse strand, counting down.
GGATGCTGCAAGAAAGTTTTGGAGAGGAGCTTTCCGCCATGTTATCCATGGAGCACGCCCATGGATCCATTGGTCAGCGTCCCTAGCCGGGGACTCCAGCTCGCCCTAGCATATCCCGGGTGTTGAACTATATAAGGCCCGCGATGTGGCCCAATGTTTAACATGTGAGAGTTATCCGCTCCACTACTAGGGAAAGGAAATATCCATTTATCCAGACTTCACCATGACAGTACAGTACAGTCAGCCAGAAGAGACTTCCTGCCAGTTAAGCGCACTCTCCAGCGAACTGAGTATCTCACTAAACTCTGAATACAGTATCAGTGGAAGACCCACTACTTTATTGACCCCAGCACTGCGGCTAAGTTAACCAAAACACCTCCACCTAGGAAGAAGGGCTCTTCATCAATCACTTGCAGAGTGGACTCAGAGCACTTTAGTGACAATGACTAACTTCACTTTATCGCTGCTTGACGTGACCTGAAGGTGCTTGGAGGAGGGGGTTCATGCCCGGACTAAAACATCTTCCCCTGTGCGTACTGCTGTTCCCCTACTGGCATGAGCTGAAAAGACATCTTCCGGTTCCGTTCCCCTCGTCATGCTGAGTTTGGCGGGAAGTGAGAGCATCATGATGTGCAGCGACCCCTGTGACTTCACCACTGTGAGAGATGTATTGCATGAAAGTAAATATTTGAGTCTAATGCTTAGATACTCTAGTCCCCCATGACATTGGTGTCTACGGCCACCCGGCTCAATGAGTTGGGGAAGTGAGCCAGAACCCTAGTTCGCTCCTGTAGGAAAGTGCCCCTTTTGACACGGTTACTGCCCCCTCCCGGTACTTTTTGCCTGGTATCTGTAGCAATTTTGACAAGTGTGTGTGCTGGGTTCCTGCTCACCAGGACCAATGTTCTTTCCCTAAACTGTATGATTGTTCCACAAATGGCACACCCTTTAGGATCCTTTGCAAGTCCATAGTAAGTAGTATCCCTGGTGCCTAGGGCAATGGGCCAAAAGAGTGTCCATAAGGGCTGCAGCACAAATTGTGCAACCCTAGTGGTCCCCTCACCAAGCTTATGTAAACTGCCATTGCAGCCTGCGGGTCTTGGTGCAGAGAAAACTGAAGAGTCAACACAGCACACATCCCTGTGTGCTGCGCCTGCCAGCACTGAATGTGGTATAGGTAAGTCACCCCTACGGCAGGCCTTATTGCCCTAAGGTATGGTGCACTATACCCATGTGAGGGCATATCTGCAAGAGTGTATATGTTGCGGTGATGTCCAATTCACCCATAGATATTACCAGTGCACAGGGAAGCCTTAATGAGTACATGGGCTGGACTCTCGTCATTACAAGTTCCCCAGCTACATGATGGCTTTCACTGTACACCAAGGTGTTTGGCACCAAACACCTCGTCTCAAGAAACCTACACTGATGCCAGTGCTGGATCTATTAATAAATGCACACAGAGGGCACCTTGGAGGTGTTGACTGGCTGGTGTCCACCACCCAGCCACCGTGAGACAGATATCGGACTTCCTGAGGTGAGAGCCTACACTCTCAGAGGGCAGGATCAAAGCCTTCTCTGGGTGGAATGCTCACACCTCCTCCAAGCAGGAAAGATATTCAAAGGCTGGAAGCTTCAAATGCTCTGCTGCTTTTGTTATGCAACCCGGGCCTCCCCAGATAGAGAAGATGCCCACCCCCTTGTCCTGACCCCACTTTTAGACACCAAGACAGGCGGAATAATTAGTCCGAATAGGAGGTGTGCCCAAATTCAGCCAGCACCGCCCTTAGGGTGGACCAGCTGATGTGGACCCCCCTTTTCAGAATCCTCTATGTTGTTTTTGTAGGAATTGGCCTTTTTTCGGTCAGGGCTATGCCCACTTACCACAGGAAGTAGTCATATAGAGGGTGTAGACACCCTAAAGGTAGGAAGCCCATTGACTACTACCTCTAACTCCCCATAACACTCTAAATTGATCATTTAGGTGGCACCCCTGAACCCAAGAACTCAAATTCGATGGATCAACAGAAGGATATAGAATGAGAACTGCAGCAGAACTTTGGCACAAAACCCTGCCGTTCTCAGCCCTCTCTCGACAATCTTGTCAGGCAGCCTTGGGTAGCTTGCTAACACTTCAACAAACACCGAAAGTCTCCCCTGGAGTAGAGGAGCTACTCCCCTGCAACTCGCAGGCACAAACAAGCAGAGTCCGGTGCACTGCCTTGCAGCTCCATGCAGGAGAAGGTACTAATGCTCTGGCAGGTCAGATCTGTGAAGACACCAGGACCAACTAGAGCCATGTCGTAACAACCCTTCAGGGTACCAGACACCCTGCACCAAACAATGACCATGAGTGTCCAGTCCGGATCCTCACTGCACCAGGACTGGGCAGCCATCGAGTGATGTAAGCATCACTGAGACCCAATTTGAGAGTGGTCCAGCTGCTTTAATTTTGCCCCTGCCAGCTGTTTGTCCCTGACCACAAGGTGCTTCTTTGCAGTCCAGCCCTGGTGACCTAACCACTCTGCACCGGAGCCCTTCCCATTCCGGGTACCGAGGAACCAGTTGTGTGCCGTGGTTCAAGACCCCCTTGCGACCTAAGTCCCTGTTTAGGAGCCCTCAGACTTGCCCACAAGTCCCTCACTGCAGCCTCTTTTCAGGTGCCTTCTCCGCCCTTCTCCATAGCGCCAGCAACCAGCTTCACGAGCATCGTGCTCCCAGTAGAACCTGGACGGTTCCCAAAGTACTTTGATCCTTGGCCCACTACTACTCCAATGCCCCAAGGTGAACCCCTGAAACCAACTGCACCTACTGTAGTGTAGTTCCTATATTCCCAATAGGCTCTGTGCATTGGAATAACATACACTATAGATTTGACATAGGACTGAGGTCAGTATGTCTCTATCGAGTATATTAAACTTAATTGTGTGTGTGCCAGCTAACTCAGAGGTCACTAGAAACTTTCTAGAATAAACAAGAAGGGATTCATTTCTGACAACCGCATAAACATGACAACTTTGTTTCCCCTAGAATCGGAACATATCTTCAGAGTTGTGGAAACAATAGATAACTAGTTCACTAAGTCAATCGTGCATGCTTCGTTTCTACAGAGTTGCATAGAAATATAGAGACGGGCATTTCAATAAAAAGGGGTTTATTGAACAGTCTTATTTCTCATGCAAGAGATATGAACTGCAACAATCGTTAGAATGCGAAGTAAAATGCGTACAGTATAAACAGTAATATAAAATAATACTGTAATAGCATTGTCTGTTGCTATGACATATATAAAAATACATACAAAAATAACACAGGCCAAAATACTCAACTGGTGCTTCTAAATACGCCTACACCAATATACCTAACCTAGGTCCAGTACGAGGGAAGAAGTAGGTGTTGTCTTTAGCATAGGTTTAGTTTTGCCAAGAATTGCCAAAGGTTTCTCTAGGTTCTAATCAGCTCCATATATTTAGAATGAGAGAGGTTGGTATCTCTTTCACGAGACTCGCTTTCCCAACACCCCGCAAGGGGAGTCAGAAACACTGGAGCTGGATTCTCGGCAGGAGGATGACAGCTTCTGGTCAGTGCGTCAGCTGGAGAGTGGCTTCCTTCAGCACTTGCTGTAGCGAGCTGCGTTGTGCAAATAGGTAGTCTAACTGCACCAAACCACACCGTGCTTTGCTATAGCAAGTGAAGGTATATTTATACCTTGAAGGTGTTTAGGAATGCCAGTATTGGCGTAAAAGTCGGGGATATGAACAAACCTACAAGGAATAGAAGTTCATGCATAATAATGAGTTTCTTAGAGAAATCAATATCCAGGCTAGGGGAAGTCCCTTCTGCTTAAGAGTCTGGTTTTCCAAGAAATCATTGTGACGTAGATGAACGGATGGAAGTAGCCATGCCTGTATTTGGGTAGCATAGGCTTTGCCTAAATAAGGATTGGTTTTCTATGCCTATATAAGGGCAATGCTAATTGTACCTATATAAGGGCATGAATCGGGAAAATTCATTCAGAATCTAAATCGACATACAACACCCACTCCACTTTCTTATGTACGACATTACTAAATTCTAAACATGTTTAAAATATCTAAAACATATCTACATATGAAATGTGAAAACCCCTCCCAAATACATAAAAAAATGCATTAGAACTGGTTGTACACATAGAAAATGCAATGGTGCTGTACGCATTAAGGCAATGTTTCATTCTAAGCATATATGTACATTTGAATGCTAAATGAATGAATCACGAAAATATACATTTATGAAATGGCTCGTAAATACAGAAGAAAATAGGCCGAAACCATTTCATGTCAGATTACATAAAAACTGTTTTCAGGTGGACAAAGTCAAATATTGTCTATGGAAGTTTTCAAAAGAATTCTTGCTCTCTATGAATAGTTCAACTTTCAGCAGATTACTTGTGCCAAAAATGAAAAATACAAATTTGGAGAAAAAAAATTAATCATACGAAAAAGTTCTTTGTTTTGTAAAAAATTGAAGGTCAAATTAAAAGTCTCTGAGTACACTGTGTGCCAAATTCAAAAGTCAACATAAGTGCTTGGAGAAAACATGAAATCTTCTATGTCTGTAAAAAAGTCGTCTATCATTGTAGGTGATAGTTGGATTACCTTGTTTAGAAGACTAACCGCACATAGATGTGAAGCATCGCCTTCAGCATTGGTCGCATTAGCAATGTTCAAATTGGATGGTACCTGTGTGCCTGTAATTTCCTCTCGTACCTCAGCATCAGCATCTGTGAGATCTCAATGAATGCCGTCATCAGAATTGGTAGCCGCTGGGGACAACACTGCGCATGGGCCATTAACGGGTCCAGCAAAGTATCAACATCCGTTGGCATGACTGATGGGAGTGTTAGACAGATGTCTAGAACGCATTCTTCTCCGCATAGCAGGCAGCGTAGAACAGGTAAGATGCAATCTTGCCAGATTGGTCTGAATGACAGAAACCATGTGGTATTTAATTCTCGTAGACGAGTTAATCCCAAAATTTGGACGATGTGCTTACAACACTTCATCTCCAATAGAGCTCTCTCTATGGTGTCTGGAGTGGCACTGGTGATTTGGCTTGCCATATCGTAGCAGAAGGAGCAAAAATAGTATCCCTGCAACGAGTCCCAAAAGGAGGGGCAGTCAGCCAAACACAGAGTGCACGAAGTTTGGAAATATTCCTAGGACTGCTTGAAAAGGTGCTAACAGTCCAGAAAATACGGTCTTAAACACACTTACAATACCGCTCGTATCAGACATGTTAAAGATACGACTTAACATTTCTGAGAAATGTATAGGGCAGTTTGTAGTTATGAGAGCATGTATCTCTGCAGAAGTCCTTGTGACTTGCAGATCATAGGTCTCTTTGGACGAGGTCAGCATCACAGTTTTTTGCAAAAGAATGCCTTTCATTCTGCTTGGAGTATCATTTTGTATAGAAGAGATGTTCAGTGAAGGCCATAAAGGTGACTCCCTGTCTGTCTTGGTTTTAGGAAACAATACATCCAGCAAGTGACCCTGGCTGACACAGTTACTAGATATGGTATACCCGGCAACATGCCACAGCAGCTGTGATCGTTCAACATGAGGTAACTCCCATTTGAAAGTTGTCCAAAAATTGGGTCAATCACTGCAGCTACTGAACCTTGCAGGTGGCAGAATAAATTGTTAGAGGAGCCATCGCAGGCCCCATGTAAGTTTATACCCTGACAAAGGAGAGAATCGCTTAGTGCGTTTTCACATTTTTTCCCGCTAATAAACACTTCACGTCCCCCACTCCAACATCTGTGTGTGTATGGTAATTCCCAGGATGTCTTGATGTATTCTTTACCCAACCTTGTGCCAGCTGGTATGTGTTTTAGGCAATACTGAAAATTGAAAATTGTATTAGGCAGAGTGATTGTCTCATGTATTATCCATTCAGTAGCTGGTTTCCCTGCTAACGTAAATGGCAATCTTTCCAGTTTTTCAATGCTCAGCACCGTATAGTCTGCTCCTCTTTCTGCCAATTTGAACTGCTTATCAGTGAGATTGAATTCTGAAAACAGTGACGTAGTATTGATTAAACGCCAAAACACATAGCCTGAACGAAGGTTTTGCAAAGTCCAGCCTAATACCATAATAGAACGTAATTGCGACTGACCATGTTGCAACATGACTAAGTCCTGTTCCATGATGTCTATGGTAAAAGACACTATGATGTCCAATGAATATATCCTGGACGACAGAGTCGTTAACCCATTGTCAACTACAGAGAGAGTTTTCTCTGAATGAATACGATCAATTTCTTGTATTCTATCTGCAGTGTCTGCTTGCGTAATCTTCCATGCTTCATTATAAGCAGCATAGATACCGGCATATATAAAAAAAATTGACGCTCTTTTCTTGGTCCTATCAAGAATTCCCTAAGATCAGCGCCATCTTTAATTAAAGATAATTGTTGTTTTACATCTTTAAGTGTAGATCTATGTAGCCAATCAAGGCAGAGCTTCCCTACACTGTATGTTGTTACTATTCCTAGATGATGTCTCTGAACGTATCTTGGGTCTGGCCTATTGAATGTGAAACTCTGTGTTTTGTTCAGGAATCTATCTTGACAGTTGTTTGTGTCTGTGGGCCAGATCAACCATTTTTTCCAATCTGGATCTGTTCTGTTGTGATGCAAAATAGTAAGTACGTCTACCTCCCTCTCTTTTATTACTTTCAGGTGTAGGTGTAAGTATGGACGGATTGTTCATGTCCTTGATTTTGACGAACCCAAGGCAAGACGTCTGTTGGACAGTGTCATTCAAAAACATAATTCGCTCAGGGATGATGCAGGCACTAAATAAAGATTCGACACCCTGTACATGCCAATCTTTTGTACCCCAGTCAGTTTTTGTCTCAATGTTGTCTTTCCAAAAGTCGAAACCTAGTTTAGACAGTTGGGCATAAAAGGCTGCAGAATAAATCTGTTTAGTATTCGTCAACATACTTTTCATTCCTGATTTGTTTACATTTTTAAAGTAAAATGATTCAGCATTTGATACATTGAACCCTGAAAAGTATGGGAATTTCATAGCAAATGTTTTTGAGGTACCCCTTTTCCATTGGTTATACATTAATACATTTCTAGGATTTGCAGATTTGTGCAAGAAATTATGACCATAATGATTATAACAATACATTTGTTCATAGTCTGATGAACCTTCTAAATATTCATGATTTGTGAATTCTGCAGACATTTCTAAGTCTGACATCATATTATTAACAGTCTCGAAGTCCCAATCATCAGAAAAGGTACTAGATGAAACAAAGTCACTTAATGAAATCTTGGATAAGTGTGGAATCTTCAACAGCTCCGACGGGCCAAAAATGTAATATTCTGTTTTGTCCCAAGCTATACCGCCTGGTATAGGAACAGCTGTGATGTTCACTGATGACAAGTCTCTTTGTTCACAATGGGATGATTTGTGTGGCTTGAGGAGTAAGTTGACATTCTTACTTGCTGTGTCCATTTTGACATATCTTCCATTTATCAGCATACCCAGAGTTATTACCAGAGTTAACTAAAGTAGAAGAAACAATGTTCTCAACACAATCCAAAGTTCAATCCATGGTGACACAAGATAAGTCTTTTCCAATTGATGAAAAAAGCTCTGTTGCTTGTTCTTTGAAAGTTCGTTTTGCTGGCGTTGTTTCAGGTTCGCTGGGATCCTCAGAAAACGTATCAAAGTTAATGAAATAGCCAGAGGCAGTTCTGTCAATTGTTGTGTTTGCTTAAGGATTCATTGAAATCACTGGAACCACTTGATCACTTGTTACTTCATTGTAGACAGGTTCTACTTCGCCGTAGACAGGTGTTTCTTGACAAACTGTTATTTGGGTCTCAAGAGGTACAAGTTCCATAGCTTTGTTGCATAGTCCTTCTTTTCGTACTGCAGATTCCTCAAAGATGATGAGTCTCTCAGTTTGAACCTCTTGGATTGTAGCTAGAGGTGTGTGTCTGCTACATTGGCGGAGTCCACTTGGCCTTCTGCTTAGTATCTGCCACATAGTGTGGTTTTATCAGGTCGATGGACACAAACCTGCTCTCCTTTTTACCAGCAAGGGGCGGCAGTAAAACTGTTCTTGATCCGTGGATTGTTAGGACAGGTACTGTTTGTCTGTAAGAAGGCCCAAATTCCTTACTGGGACGGTTGGTTTTTCTTCAGTGGCGGTTGGCTTAAGGATCACGTTGCTTTGTTTCGTTCTTAGTTCATTTAAGTCCTGTAGAACAGCCAAACGATCTTTGATATCAAACTCTTTTTGGTCCACCACTGATGTCTGACAATCAAGGTCCGCGACCAGCATTCTTGTCCCAAAAAGAACCTCATATGGAGTGAGACCTCCTAGAGAACTTCTTGGCAAGTTGTTAAGACTACGTTGGACACTTATTAGATGTTTGACCCACCCGTCACCTGAACCTAATACCCTAGGTCTTATAGATTGCTTTATGTCACGTTTTTTTCTCTCCACACCCGAATTTCCCTCAGGATGGAATGGACTAGAATACGGCAATGCAGTGCCAAATTGGCCATGGCCTCCTTGTAAGCTCGAGAGCTAACTGCAGGACTCTGGTCAGAATGTAGCGTGCCGACTGCGTATGTGCCGATAAAGATTGCAAATCTTTAATAACAGTTTGAGCGTCAGCCGAGCGCTGAGGCCACATCCAAATGAACCTTGTCTTAACATTTGTGGGACCGCATCTGTCCACAAGGAAGTCTGCGTGTAGAAAGTCTACTGCTGTCTAACAATGGTGTCTGTACTGGGCTAGCTATACTATAGTCAGGAATCTGGCGGCTTTCTGTGCTGCGATCTCTATTGCAGTCTTTGCAGTTAATCACAAATATGTGAATATGTGCATTCACTCCTGGCCACCAGTACATCTCTTTTAATTCTAATATCGTTTTAGAGATCCCCTGATGTATCAGATCCTCTCCCAGATGTGCTTCGTAAATCAAAGCTACCCTATGTTTCCTGTTTGGAATTACTCTATCCCCCACTCCAGGGATTCGAGCAAAAGGAACACTGTTTGCATCAATTATATATGAGCACACCCTCTCGGACACGCAGCCGCCGAGCGCAGCGGGAGCGCCCCCGGCGCGCCGATGGCTCACCAAAGGCAAGCCCGTCTGCGCCCGTCCGCGCCAGACCGAGCCGGGAGGCGGGAGAGGCTGCCCAACTCATTCCGGAGGCCACATCCTCCAGCCGCCACATCTACTCGGAAAGCACGCTGCGAGAGATCAGATCAACCACCCCCAACAAGTACGGAGGGGGGTATTGCTGTGCTGCTACTTTAGAGGGCCCTGTGGCCTGCATAAAATATAAATTTAAAAGCCTTTCGGCCACTCCTCCGGTCATTAACCACCTAAAAGACCATATCCAAAAGCATAACATACTAAAATACATCCTATGTAATGTCAGATCCCTGGTAAAACATCCTTTTGAGATCTGGGACCTCATTTCCACGCACTCTCCTGACTTATGTTCCATTACTGAAACGTGGCTAACTTCTACGAATCTCCCCGCTATTAATCTAGCCATTCCCGCTGATTACAAATTTATTTACCTAAGTAGAACTAGGAAATCAGGAGGCGGCATAGGGCTTGCCTTCAAGAGTTATTTGAAAGTGCAATGGCTCTCAACGTTGAGTGACACTATTATGGAACTGGGAATCTTTAGAGTCAATATCTCTCCATCCACATCCTGGGATGGGGCACTATTATACCAGCCCACCGGCACAAAAACTAATTTCATCAATCATTTGATGGAACATATTGCTACCCACGCGCTGGCCTCTAGTAATTTCACTCTATTGGGGGATTTTAATTTTCATGGGGAAAACGCAACAAACCCGGATGTCCTGAAGCTTACTTCCACCTTGAGCGCCATCGGTTTATTACAAAGTGTAAGTGGTCCAACTCACTGTGCTGGCCACACATTAGATCTTATCTTTTCTAACTCCGAAGGAGTAAGAGTATCTCCCCCTCTCCCCTTGGTCTGGACAGACCATTTTATGATCCAATCCTCCCTCCAGTTCCAGGCCAAAATGGCTGCCCCACCCCCCAGAACCCGCCGAATCATAGCAAAATTAGGCCTTGGAAAAAACTCACTTTGGAATCTTTTAACATAACTTTTAACCAACTATGGGTAGATCCAGGTAAACCCCAGCAGGATCCCACGGACTTGCTGGATACGTTTAACGCTATTCTGAAAAAAACATTTGATGTAATTATACCAGTGAAACAGCACGGCGGCCGCTCTGCGGCCGTCTGCCCCTTGGTACTCAGGTGACCTCAAAAATGAAAAGCCACGATGTAAAGCGGTAGAACGACGCTGGAGGAGGACAAATAACACTCTGGATAAACAAGCCTACAAATCCTCTTTATCACACTACCACCAATTAATCAAAGCAGCTAGATGCTCTTACCTCCACACTCAAATAGAACAAGCTGAAAACTCGTCCAAAACACTCTTTAATATAGTTAAGGATTTTTCCTCCACCCTGCATGTAAACAGCCACCGCCACAATCTCAACTATTGTGTGACTCAATAGCAAAATTCTTCCAGGACAAAATTGCCACAATCTATTCTAATTTCCCGACTGTGACCCCACCCATCACGGACCCCATTTGGTCCGAAGACAACTGTATGACATCCACCACGGGCCACTTCAATCAGTTTGCTGACATTTCGATCGAGGAGATTCACAACCTACTTTGGGTTGCGAAATCAGGTTCCCCAGCAGATCTATGCCCCCCAAGTACTATGGTTTTGCTCTCCCCCATATGTGCCCCTTTAATACAAAAAATGTTCAACTCTTCCATCCATACGGGCTGTATTCCACCCACCTGGAAGGAAGCGTTTGTGCACCCCATTCTGAAGAAAACATCTGCAGACCCCCAGGTGTTCGGGAATTACAGACCCATATCCTTGTTGCCATTATTAAGTAAAACGCTTGAATCATCAATAAATAAACAACTTAGCCAGTACTTGGAACAGAATAACTTCCTGGATCCTTCCCAGTCGGGCTTTCACCCCGGCTTCAGCACAGAAAGAGCCATTCTGGCTGTTACTGACTCATTACGACTTACCCTTGACGCCGGAGGCTCTATGATTCTGATCCTATTAGATCTCTCTGTGGCTTTTGATACTATATCTCATCAATTGCTGGCGGAGAATCTACAGGAGTGTGGCATCAGGGGAATGGCCCTGAAATGGCTTAGGAACTTCCTTTTGGACAGATGCCAAACTACCATTTTAAGCTCTTTTGAATCTCAAAAGTTCCTGCTAGATAAGGGCGTTACACAGGGCTCGTGTTTGAGCCCTACGCTCTTTAACGTTTATATGGCCCCCCCCCCAAGCGAAAATTGTGCAACGTTTTGGCTTCGAGATTGTATCATATGCCGACGATACTCAACTGCTATTCTCGATCGGCTCAAACCTCATGGATGAGAAATTTCGGTTCTCAAGAGGAATGCTGGCTATCTCGGAGTGGATGAGGGAACGGTGTCTCCAGCTTAACCCTGAATAAACGGAGTTGGTGCTCCTGGGTAGAGCCACCTACTACTGGTCAGCTGACTGGTGGCCAGCAGAGTTGGGCCAGGCCCCCACCCCCTCCTCCTCAGTTAAAAGCTTGGGTATCCAACTAGACCACAAACTTTCTATGAAAGATAACATCAAATCCACAGCAGGGTCATGTTACTACAGCCTCCGGCTGCTACGCAAAACTCTCCCCTATTTACCATTAGAACATCGCAGAACCGTAGTTCAGGCTTTGGTTATGATCAAACTTGACTACGGGAATGCATTGCTGGCCGAAGTAGGAGATGCAGCGTTAGCCAAACTGCAGGTGATTCAAAATACTGCAGCCAAGATGGTTTTGCACCGCCCCCCAGGATCTCCAACTCTTCCCCTGCTTAGAGAACTTCACTGGCAGCCAGTGAAAAAGAGAGTTCTTTTTAAGACTTGTTGTCTCTCCTTCAAGGCCCTCAAAGGGGATGGTCCCCGTTACCTACAAGAGAAGCTACATAAGTATACATCTGAATGCAACCTCAGATCAAACTCCCAGGCCCTCCTTAGGGTCACACATATTCGCTTGAGCTGTACAGGAGGCAGAGCCTTCTCATACGGTGCCCCCAAATTTTGGAACTCGCTACCTGAGAAAATCAACATCTCTCCAATCCTTCCGGAAACTACTGAAAACCTTCCTGTTCTAAATGTAACAGTGCTTCCGAGAAATTACTCTCCTGACCCGCTAGATGTCCTCCCCCAGGTTAAAGCACCGAGATGCCCCCGGGTGATTCATTCGCTATACAAGAACCCAATAACATAACATAACATAACAGTATTTGAGTGGAAAGTTTTGAGGTAACGCGGCACCGCTGCCTTTGCATGTTGCATTGACAGCTAGCATTATTTCGCTGTCTATTTTCGTTTTTGAACGAGTGACTGCAGCTACGGAAGCCGTTCGCAACTTTATCAGCCAATGAATTCCCTTCAACGCAAACGCCATCACGTTGATGACTCAGCGTATGTATCACATGAGTGTTTTGTAGTCCTTCTCGTAACTGAACTACTTGTTCCAAAATGCTTTTTATTCTTAATTGTGCCAACTTTTGCATCTTTGAAACCGTTTTGAAGCCAGTTTTGCAAGTATTCATTGTAAGATTGAACACAATAAAACGAATAGCACACTATGAGTGTGGGGAATTCGCGATCCGTATTCTCAAGTGCCATCTTGAATGCTTATAGTTCAGCTCGCTGAGCTGTACAATCTCCTAAGGATTGAGTTTTAGTGACCATTGGTCTAAACTTGCCATCTCGCCAACGGCATTTAACAATCGTGCATGCAGCACTATAGGCTTGTTTAACCCCCGTAGCAGGTTGAGCTGATCCGTCAGTATAAATTATACATTCATACTGATCAAGAGGCAGAATTTCAGTGGGCAGAGGACATTCTTGTTCACATTGTAGAAATTCTTGTGTTTTCAAATAAGGATCAAAAACGTATTAAACATCTGTTGCAGTAAGAGAATTAATCCATTGTATCCATCTCGGATGTAAAGCTTTTAATTTGGGATACTTGCTTTTGTCACTGCCTCTAAGGCAGGTACAGGAGTTACGGCCATAATATGTTTCCCATGTGCTAGGGCTCTTTCTTTTGCTACAGCTGTTTGAACAGCTGTCAGAATTTTTTCTGTAGAAGTGAACTTCATTTCTGCTTCTGTGTACAAGTGTGATTTGTAACCTATTGCTGCTTTTTCACCTTTGTTAAAAGTTAAGTACGTGAATCCGCATTGTCCTGGAATGATTCGGATCACTAAGTTGCGTACATTTACGCGTGTTTGCAAATGTTTAGTTGCTAACATGTCTGTTTGGAGAGAACGCAAAATTTCTGTGTATTTTTGTATCCAATTTACTGTTTTAAAATCAGGTTTGATTAATTCGTAGTGGGGTTTAACCCTTTCTGCGTAATTTAGAATGTAAGTTCTTTCAAAATTCAGGAAACTTAGAATCAACTAAGTTTTTCAGCGTTTTTGGAGGTTGGAGCAGCGCACATTTTTCTAAAAAGTTGGCTGCCAGGCTTTCTCACTTGATAATTCATATCCTAGGAAAAGGACGTTGAGATGGGCAATTCTAGATTTTATTTTATTGAATTTATAACCCTCAGAGGCGAATTCAAGTATAATGGTATTCACCCTATTCAAGTGCCTATCCAAGTCATCATCTGTAAGATAGATGTCATCTACATATGACAATGCTTCATCATCATAGGTTTGTAGTAACTCTGTTACCCTTGATGAGAATAACCCAGGACTATTCTTAAATCCCCGAGGGAGACGGCAGAAGTGACGCTGTGTCCCCATAATTGAGAAGGTGGTCAAATACCTACTTTCTGGCGCAATGTTTTGACAAAAGAAACCGTTAGAAATATCTAATGCGGTTTTATATTTTTTACACACAATGTTATTCATTAATGCTGTACTGTGTGCATTTTGCACTACAATAGTTTTGCAACAAGAGATTAGATGTCTGTAATCCAATACTATACGATTTGCATTGTCTGGTTTGGAGACAGGAAATACAGGATTGTTCATTGATGAGGTGCATGTTTCAATCACCCCTTGGTATTCAAGTTGATCTAAGATCTCCCTGACCTGTGTACTGCCTTTGCGCAGTTGGTTGACTTTTTAGTTGGATTTTAAGTGGAGGAGAATCCTCATCCCATCCTACATGATTTTTGTATAATGCAGGAGCTTGGGTTTCTGCCCATTTCCTGGCATAAGTATATTTTAAATGAATTGGAATAGCATTAGAGAAGGCTGGCATGATGATGTCTTCGCCATGTGGGCACTCCCTGACAAATGTTGGTGGCCAGTCTTTTTCAGCTAGGAGAATATCATAACCCTTAGAAAGTCTCTCCCATACCTTTCTTGGTATGTCTCCCTCCATCCGGAGTGTTATTTCATATAATCTATGAGGAGAACTAACCCTTGTATCTGCAGTTTCAACTTGAATGAATTCATTCAAGTCCACTGTCTGCAGAAGACCCTTCAGGTTCTGGCGAACTATTGTGACTTCTGCTGTGCTGTCCAACATTGTCTGAGCCCATTATCTGTTCTTGAGTTGTGTCCTCAAGAACCTCGGCATGTCTGATTTTTTAGACCTGCTACCTTCTTTTTGGTGAATTGAGATTTCTTGTTTTTCTGAACGTGTTGATCGTCTTTGGACTTCACGAGTTCTTCCTTGTTTTCAGACTGTCCTTTTTTTCGGATTTCTATGACGAAGTTTGAAAGGTGCGAAAGGAACGTGCATCAGTGTCTTGATATCTATCAGGTTTTCTCAAATTATCCCTATACCTGAGGTTATACCTCCTTTCAGAGGGCTCCTTTTGAGGGGACCTACCTCGGGATTGAGAACGCTTCTCTTTAGAATTTTGTTTGCTTATCTCCCACTTCTTTTTAGGAGATGAAGGAGTGTTTTTATTAAAGGCCTCTTCAGGACTTTCAGACACTTGTGGTTTAACTGGTTTCCCACCCAAACTGTCTCTGCCTAATTCTTCATAGGATTTTTCATTTATTCTGGCTAGTTCTTGTGGTTGTTCTGTTACATCAAATTCCCTTAACTTCTGTCGGATAGCCAGTGATGCTGCTTCTCCTTTAATATTTGCTAATAATATTGCTAAGACCGGTTTGAAATCTTTCAGTAGTTTCATACCCAAATTTAAAGCAGGCTCTGCCCGTATTCATTTTGAATCTGTTTCAGGACGTCTGGTATTACCGCCATGGACGGACCACAATGTGTTTTAGTGTAGATAGCAGCAAAGACTGTACCCCAAGTGGTGCAGTCCTCCAGATGTGGTGTGATCCCCATTAATAAACAGATTGTTAAGATCCTGTGTTTTTCATGAGGGCTAGTATTAGGAAATACTGCTTTGATTTGAGTAATTTTTTTAGCTATCCAGAATGGAATTTGTTCACGTTTTGTAGGTAATTTATCTATGACTAAGTGTAAAGTCTGTGGTATAATTTTTAGTGTATTCCCCCGGTGAGAGATTTGTTGTGGAACAACTATTGTTGGTTGGACTGTAAAAGTCTGCATGACATATTGAACCAATTGTCTATAGATTTTGATTAACCCTTTGAGTTAAGTTAGTAACTCCGCATCTGACATCTCTTTAATGTCAGGATGTGGTATATAGCCGGCTAAAATCGGCCATGTTGCTCCTGGTCTACCTAGTGGACCAAGCCTGATAATGTGATTTAAATGTTTTAGGGCGCCTTTAAACCAGAGCTCATGCTCCTAGTATGTGAGTGGAATTTCTATATCCTCGAAAGGAATGTACTCATCCGGTGGTTCATCTTCTTTGTAGAAGTAAAACATTTGTGTTACTGGATTTGCTTCTGGGAGGACTATCCATGAATAGAATACCTCTGTCTGGTGATATTCATGTGCCTCTATCACAAAAAGTGCCCTACCACCACTCGATGTTGGGCCATGTTTTATACGTTTTATAGTGATGGCTTTCTTTAAATTTAGAGGAATCGCTATAGCATCCTCGTCCGTTTCTTGGAAACGTGTATAGTTTAAAGCTGCGTCGGTTGGATCAGCCGTAGCTCCACCGGTTTCGGTGTTGTTGCCGTTATTCAACATTGTTTAATGAAAACTGCAGGGTAAGTTTCAAGGGAGCAAAGATAAGGTGCACAATATTTTGGAACACTTTATCCTTCAACGTTGAACAAACCAAAAACTAATACATGGGACTTTTCGTCCTACTCAGCTATGGCAGATATTATCCCTTTTACCCACTCCAGACGTATGTTGGAGTATTAGGGGAAAAGGAGGTCTCTGAGAAAAGCACAACTGAGTTACTTTAGTATCTAGCGTTAAATTAGTGCCTTACCAAACCGTGGGCGCCAAGTAGTGTAGTTCCTATATTCCCAATAGGCTCTGCGCATTGGAATAACATACACTATAGATTTGACATAGGACTGAGGTCAGTATGTCTCTATCGAGTATATTAAACTTAATTGTGTGTGTGCCAGCTAACTCTAGAAACTTTCTCGAATAAACAAGAAGGGATTAGTTTTTGACAACCGCATAAACATGACAACTTTGTTTCCTCTAGAATCGAAACATATCTTCAGAGTAGTGGAAACAATAGATAACTAGTTAACTCAGTCAATCGTGCACGCTTCGTTTCTACAGAGTTACATAGAAATATGGAGACGGGCGTTTCAATAAAAAGGGGTTTATTGAACAGTCTTATTTCTCATTAAAGAGATATGAACTGCTACAATCGTTAGACAGAATGCGAAATAAAATGCGTACAGCGTAAACAGTAATATAAAATAATATTGTCTGTTGCAATGACATGTATAAAAATACATACATAAATAATACTGGCTAAAATACTCTACTGGTGCTTCTAAATACGCCTACACCAATGTACCTAACCTAGGTCTAGAACAAGGGAAGAAGTAGGTGTTGTCCTTAGCATAGGCTTAGTTTTGCCTAGAATTGCCATCTTACGGCGCTCCCGTCACCCAAATGTAACAGAAGGCACATGCATAGCGTCAGCACATACCAAATGGTTACGCATTGACTACTGGTTAGCTTCGGGGGACACATGTGGCATGGGCCATGCAAGTATCTGGCCTGCCTCTGATGCTGTTCAACCATATCCCGGTCCTGCTCGAGCTTGTCCTACCCGGGAGTCCCAGGAGTGCATTTACCTGGAGGATTCCACCAGGTGCCCTGCAGGACCAAGTGTTCCAAGAGGAAATTATAACCACAATAACAAAATATTTTGAGCACAACGATAATTCTGAAATAAGGAGCTCCTCCCTGTGAGAGGCCTTTAAGGCTGTGATAAGGGGGTGAATGTATAAAAAAGCAAGCTGGGGTGCTGTGGGGCAAGCTGGCCCGACTTGAGCGGGAAATCAGGGAATTAGAGCTCCAGTACTTTTTTAAATTGCAGTGCGGAGGTGCTAGCATCGATACCGAGCAAATTGCCTGAATATGATGCGGCGGTGCAGAGGAAAACCCATTATCTAGGCAAGGAGATCCTTGAACGGATATTAGCCCGAATGCTGCGTAGACTATGCAAGTGATTATATAGTGGAGCAGCAGGATGAGCCTCTCTGTGAACATGTTGACACAGGAGCTGCAGGGGGGCAGTTACCAATTTCTTCTATTCCCTATATTGGACACAGCATCCTACTCCTCCTGCAGACCTTGCGACATACTTTGATTCTATACAGCTGCTGGGCATGAGGATGGTAAGAGGAAATACCTGGACGAACCCTTCTCTGTTGAGGAGGTAGTGCGGGTTATCAGTGCCATGCTGGCTGTTAATGCCTCAGGGCTGGACGGCGGCATTTTACAAGGAATGTGCTAATTTATTGGCACCACATCTCCTCGCAATGTTACAAGGAATCGCTAGAGACTGGCTCCCTACCACCAACCTTAAGGGAAACATTGATTGTTACAATTCTTAAACCAGGTAAGTATTCCAGACTTTGCGACTCATACCGCCCCCTCTTAATGATCAATATGGACAATAAAATCATGGCTGAATTGATTGCCTCACGATTGATCGCGCTGCTCCCACCCATAGTATGCCCTGATCAATTGGGATGCATCCCAGGTAGATCATCGCCGCATAATCCGAGCACTTTCTTTGCCCTTCTTCACACTATTGAACTGTCCTAATGGCCCTCACCTTGTCTATCAGTTGCCATCAATCCGCTTTCTGCTTTTGGTGCCTACGGGCCCGCCTACAGTATTTCCACCATCCAGTTGAGGGACGCTCATGGTAATTTAATTATAGTTCCATTTCACCTTTCACTTTTTTCAATGTCAAATACACTAGACACTAAAAACTTCCTCTGCTAAATTCACAGGTGCCCCACACTCAGTCCTGAGTGTACGGATCTAAGCAGCCTACTTTGTTTTGGGTCAAAACGTCGACTTTGTCACCGTTTTGTGCCAGTTTGATCGACAGTGCTTTTTCACTGTGACAGTGTATTTCAAACAATGGCTATGTATTTGTTATCATTCAACTGTGAGGCTGAGAAAAGCCAGTTTTATTGTAAATAATGGTGTGATGGATATATTGTCCCTACCTTTCCTTTTCACTCTTACAACCCTCACTTGATGCACACAACCTTCTCCACCCTTTACTCCCCCTTTGCGTGGGGCACTTGTTTGGTACATTTTTCCAGGTTATTTGCTGATTTGTTAGCATCTCATGATGTTCAATGTGATTAAATAACATTGAACAATAGAATTATGGTGTACAAGTGTATTAATGCCTGCTGGTATTCAATTGTGTGTGTTCTTTAGAAGCGTTCTATTGGGACCCGCCTTTCTACTGTAATCTCCTTAAGGACAGCAGTAGTATTTTGAGATGCCCCTAAGAAGTTCGACTCACCTGAATGCCCTTATCTTTTTGCCCTTCTGTCGCACATTGGAGTGAGCGTCCGCTTTAAACAACTGTTTGGGCTAATGCGTGGTGAACCGGTGTCCTGGGTGCAAATCAACGGAACGATCACGCCTCCCTTCCTGGTGACGAGGGGGACCCATCACCAATATTGTTCGTGATTGCCATGGAGCCGCTCACGGCGCAGTTGAAGCAGCATCATGCATGGCGCAGCCTCACAGGATCGTTGTATCCATGTATGCGGATGACATGATGCTGTAGGTTCACAGACCAACTTAGAACCACAGATCAGGGAATTCACAAGATTTGGTGGCATGTCAGGAGTAATGATCAACTGGGCAAAGTCCATTATGTTCCCCTTAACAAATGCAACAAAAAAATAGTCCCCTGAATGTCCGATTGAATGGGCGGATGGCCCTGTGAAGTATCTAGGTATTTGGCTCAGTAGAGATGCTGAAGATCTCTGGAGAGCCAACTACAGGCGCTCAATGACATGGCTAGATGATCATGTGGAGAGCTGGTGTGGTCTCCTGCTCTCTTTGACAGGGAGGCTGACCATCACCAAGATGGTGGAACTCTCCAAGTTCCTTAATTTATAAATGTGCTGCTACCCTTGCTGCTCTAGTTCAGCTCTATCCGCACCCATCAAGTCTGGTATCTCTTGTGTGGGCTGGTGGTCAACCCCGGATAGCCTTTCGACGAGGGGGGACTGAGTGCCCCTGAAATGGACCTCTGCTATCACAGTGCCCATGCACTCTTTGGGCACTACCGGCTGTTTACCACGCAATTTCAAGCCCATACCGCTCCTGAGGACGATCTTGCTGCACATTATCCTCTACAGGTGGCACTTTTCCAACCATCTAGATGCCCGTGGGAGCACATTGATATAGTGGTGTGCACAGTGTGGGCTTGGAGAAAGATCATGCAAAGGGCCAAACTAAACCATTTATTTTCCCCATCAGTGCTGCTCATTGGGCACCACCTGTTTCCCATTACCTTGGATGCAGGTACCCGCACTAGACTACACAACATGAAGCTAATTTCCATGGGATCCACATACCCAGTTTGTGTCTCCACAGCAAGTACTTCAGGGTCCCGACACCACTTTTCTGAACACCTTCATGTGCAATCAGTTGAGGGCGGCTCATCGGGCGACTCAAAATGTATTCCCAGAGGTCCGCCTGTCTTCCAAGTTCTTGAAATGGCCCTCACTTTCCTCCGCCTTGTAAACTGCTTATGAGACTATGTTTCGGAATGAAGGAGTGTGCGCCCCTGCTGGCCACAGTGCTTGAGATGCAGATTTGATGCCTCCCCTCACTGATGATCAATGGTTATATTGCTGTGCTCAGACGTGCGCTTTCCCCTAACTACTGATGGCGTCTTATACATTTCAAGCATCTGCATAGGTTATATTGCATGCTGGTGAGACTACATAAAGCAAGCCTAACTAAAGAGGCGCACAGCATGACTCCCTGCGCTGGCTTCTTGCACCTCACGTGATGCAATTTTGGGACGTTGTACTTGAGGTGCTAGAGACTATTGTGGGAAGTATGCTGAAACATTCTCTGAGAGTCGTGCTATTAGGATATGTGAAGGAAGGGCTGCTCGAGGAACACAGACTGACTGCGATTATACATTTACTGGCTAATCGCTGAGTGGCAATGAGGTCGGGACTGTGTGCTGCGACACATGTGGCGGACTGGCTCAAAGATGCAGCATTCTTTCAGGAGCAATTGAATAACTACTGGGAACTGATGCTGGCACATGCGTGTCCCAAAGACATGAGATCCCCCTTGGAGGTGTAATTATGGGCCCAAACTGACTTGGACGAAGCTGCAACTGCTGGCAGCATGGTGGATCTGGAGCGACCAGCTTGTGAGGTGGAGCAGGGTTCTCGGAGGATGGATGCTGAGTATTTCCCACCCTCCTTTCTCTCTCTACCCTGTCTTCCTTTTTGACACACAGTACTAAATGACACTATATGGATTCTTTGTACCCGCAAACATGTAACCCTAAACTCAATCTTAATCATTATTGTTGTATACTGTGCTGTCATCTCTTGTTTGAAACTCCCACCCCAAAAAATTTAAAAAAATCTAGTCCTGTCCCTTGGAAATGGATACAAAGTGCTGCTCCAACAGAAATCCACGCATAAATGCTGTTGCACCACCGCATCAACCGTGTTGATGACGCATTAATGCTGCATTGAGGATCGAGGACAATCCATCGCCTCCACTCCCAATGTATTCTCGACTGTGCCCGGCTCTGAGCAGACGCATAGCCTTCCTCCTGCTGTTCAGCAACAACGCATCGCCAGTTTGCTTCTTGCATCCTGGCTCTGTCGACGACGCAACTAAGGTACTTTGCAGGGCTTCAAACCTGAAACCTGTAGCCAGCTCAAACTCCCTCGCGGCTGGCCTGAAACTATGACTTTGCCACGATCTAGGCGGACCAGATAGCCCCGGTTGGTGCTTTATGATTTTAGGCACTATAATTCAATATATTCTTAAAGAACGAATAACTTCGGTTCTACTTCTTGGATGTTTGTTGTTTTGGTCTTGTATGTTCGTTATTAATCTTTATTTTTCTAATCGGGTGCGGTATCTTTTTGTGTGGTGCTTTCACTGTTTACTGTTTACTGTTTGAAGCGTTGCACAAAAACTTTACACATTGCCTCCTAAGTTGAGCCTGACTGCTCTGTGCCAAGCTACCAGGGGGTAAGCACAGGTTAATGTAGGGTGTGTTTGTGACTTAGCCTGACTAGGATTGTGGTTCCTGCTTGGACAGGGTGCATACCCTAGCCAACTAGAGACCCAATTTCGAACACTTGCAAAATCTATGTATTTGGAACCCTCTTGCGGATGTTTTCCAATCTAGTGTCTAAAACCTTATAAAAATGACATTGTAGTGTTTTGAACTGTGACTCTTTTGCCTAAGGGTTGTGGGAAACGTAGTGTTTGTTATTTGCTTCTCTATTGTCTGCTGGTAATAAAGTGAATTAAGAATAGCATAATCCTTGCCTCCGTGAGCTTAATAGAATTGAAAGTTTCTGTTACAATAGCTAGGAAATCTTTCATTCAGGCTCACTTTGCTGGTGAAAGCATGGACTGCCAGACTCTCTTGAGTAGGATGCTGAATCAGAAAATCGGGGACACCTGGTGCCAGGCAGTGGAGTCTGGACACCTACTGGTTACCAATGGGTTAAGAACAAGGCGTTCACAAGGTGACCATCAGAGTCTCAGTAAGGGTTTTGTTAAATGTGAGCATAGACTCAGAGGAAGCAGGCCAAGGCTGCAAGACGGCCATAAGGACATTTGGTTTAAACTCAACACTGTTTAATTCCAACAAACTGAGTAGTTTTAGTGACTTATACTGCACAGAATACATCTTGAATATGTTTTCTGTTCAAATAGTTTGAAAGTTCTCAAAAATTAGAAGGGCACAAATGTTTACTATCTACAGCAGAATGAGTGCAATAACTTCCAAAATAGAACACATATATTCCGCTGAACCTCACAATTCAGATGCAGTCTATAGCAACAAGTATCCTTGATTGCCTTATGGCCATCCTTTTTGACTTTATAGAAAATGGCAAAAATTGACATCAAGATTGCCCTAGCTCAAACAAATACTCCCTATGGTCATGAGAACAGTATTTGAATGATATGTCAAACATGATGCCTGCCGCAAGAAGCATCCTGCTCAGCTCTAACATTTTGGGCACTGGACCAGCTCCCCTTTAATCTAAGGAGATGAAATGCTTTGAGCTGCAAAGTAGGACTATGCTTAACAAGACACTTATGCACAGGTAACTTTCTTCACATAAAACAAACATGACCATTTTGCAGTATTTTAATGCTTTTCTGTGCATTTGTGAGTTATGTCCTGTTCAGATTGAATAAAAGTCTTTTGTGTCAACTATTCTTAATAAAATCAAACCCTAGAATAAAACATATATAATCCTTGGTTGTGTGGAAAAGTATAAAAAAGGAATGGCTATGTTGATATTGTGAACTAGAGCACCTGTCGATTTGTTTTGTTTTATACAGGCAAGAGTAGATCACTCTTTCTCTTATTACTTCATTTCTTACAGTAACACTTGTAGCACTATCTATTGGGAACATACACATACAGGCTGACTACCAAAAGAATAATGTTGGCCTTCCATAATGGACCCTCAACTGTGGGGCTCTTTACCTGAAACTCTCAAATGCATGCCAACTACAACAATATATAGTATAAGCTACACATCTGGTGGTTAGTCTGATAAGATAATGGCACTCCTAGGCAGTGCGCAGGTATTTTTTTGTATGGAAATAACAAACACTGGAATTTATTTTGACAACCTTTTTTTTTTTAACTCACAACGTAGTACGTGGGATGAATGCGACCCCATTGTATTGTAGGCTGGAACAGGCCTTTCTGATTGGGCACTAATAATGAATGATGAGTAAGTCTGTGTATCTTGCTTTACCTTCAGAACCCTTATATGGCAACTATTTGAAGGATATATGAACACCCGAAGAGGGAGTGGCATTTACAAGGCACTAGTAATACCTGAATGGTCTCTGTGCATAGATACCAGGTGTCCCTGATTTTCTGATTCAGCATCCTACTCAAGAGAGTCTGGCAGTCCATGCTTTCACCAGCAAAGTGAGCCTGAATGAAGGATTTCCTAGCTATCATAACAGAAACTTTCAGTTCTATTAAGCTCACGGAGGCAAGGATTACGCTATTCTTAATTCACTTTATTACCAGCAGACATTGGAGAAGCAAATAACAAACACTATATTTCCCACAACCCTTGGGCAAAAGAGTCACAGTTCAAAACACTACAATTTAATTTTTATAAGGTTTTAGACACTAGATTGGAAACCATCCGCAAGAGGGTTCCAGATACATAGATTTTGCAAGTGTTCGAAATTGGGTCTCTAGTTGGCAGAGGTATGTACCCTGTCCAAGCAAGAACCACAATCCTAGTCAGGTTAAGTCAAAAACACACCCTACATTAACCTGTGCTTACCCCCTGGTAGCTTGGCACAGAGCAGTCAGGCTTAACTTAAGAGGCAATGTGTAAAGTTTTTGTGCAACACTTCAAACAGTAAACAGTGAAAGCACCACACAAAAAGATACCACACCTGATTAGAAAAATAAAGATCAATAACGAACAAAACAAGACCAAAACAGCAAACATCCAAGAAGCAGAACCAGAGTTATTCGTTTTTTAAGAATATATTGAATGATAGTGCCTAAAATCATAAAGCACCAACAGGGGCCATCTGGTCGGCCTAGACCATAGCAAAGTCATAGTTTCAGGCTGACCGCGAGTGAGTTTGGGCCGACTACAAGCTTCAGGTTTGAAGCGCTGCAAAGTACCTTAGGTGCGTCGTCGGGACGAAATTACAACCGAAACTAAGGTTGGTTCCACTTAGCTCTCACTATTACACTCAGTGAAATCCCCGCTGGGTAATCACTCGGAGTACTAAAATCTCTGTTTCCTTTGTTTTTTTATGCCATAGGACCTGAACTATAGAAGTACATGTACCTTACCTTTTTATATTAAACTTACTAAATAGTAGGTAACATTGTATCAATTGTAGAATAGTCACCATTGTTAATCCACAAAAGTCACCTAATAAGTTCTAGCACATATGATTTCTTTCAATTAAGTTACACAAGTGATATACCACATGATCACCAATGCTTTTATTCCAGATTTGTTCCTATATTGATGATTACTATCAAACTAGTCAATCCAGGGCCACTACGGTGGTCTCTATTTTTGCAGCATGGGTTTCCACAGGTTCAAGTAGGCAACATGAACCGAACACTTTCAGATGCCATGTCGGAGTGAGAGTTTGCCAATGATAGTAATTGTTTCATACCTACTTTATTCTAAATGTATACCTATATGTTTCTTAGCCCTGAAGAACCCGCTGTTTACTGTACTGGGACGCAACGAAACGTGTGCTGGCTAACACTTTGCTTGAAATTGCTCACGAGGGAAACAAAAAAATCGAGATACGAAACCAAGCAGTGGATCAAGAACATTTTTATATTGTCACTAACGTGTTCTGTAAACTTCGGGTGTGTGCAGGGGACTGTTGTGTTTTACAAAAATATATAATCAAAATGCTAAATGCTAAAATCCTTTGATGTTTTATCTCACCTAGATAGTGGCCCTCAGGTTGCAGCCCTTCAAGTCAGCAATGGTATACACAGCAGCTGGAAATTCTTTTATGTATTTACATGTCTATCTACACATACATGTATATAGATATGGACACATACAAACACAAAGAGCTGTTTAATATTCAAGGCGATGATAGCAAATAGTTAAGGAGAAAGAAAGATAGTAAAAAAGTAAGCAGAGGATGAAAAAAAGAAGAGGTTTTTGCATGGAGCATGTTGTACTATACAGAAATTAAAAAGGTACAAATCAATCTAACAAATTTGCCTTTTCTGCATGGTCACCCCAGACTTTTCACATTTTTCTGGACCCAATTTGTGCTGATTTCTGAACTCTGTGCACCCCTGCGAAACAGGAGTAAGATGCATGTTCTCCTGCTTTAAACACGGTTAACTTGGCTTACCCCTAATTGACATATTTAACTTGCCTATAAGTCCCTAGTATATGGTGTATGGAATACAATCAGGGGCTAGACGTTAAATGCCACTTGTATACTGCAGCAAAAAACAAAAGCAACTCCACAGGACTGGCCTGTAAAGCATGGCTTTAGGCCTACAGTGTGAAGTCTGACTACAGAAGCCTAAAAACCTGTTGTTAACCTACCAAAACAACCATATTTGACAGGAGGTAAACTCTGGCTTTAAATATTAATAAGTCAGTGTTAGACCTGTCAGCCTTAGGGTGGTCTTCCTCCAAAATATTTGGCCTTACCTCCATTTTTTTCTGAACTCCCTTTTGTTGGCCTTAGGACTCTGTCATTTACCATTGCTAACCAGTGGTTAAGTGTGGGTGCTCTCTCCTCTAACATGATCAAATTGGCTTACACCCAATTTGCACATTTATTCCACTTTTAAGTCCATAGTAAAGTGGTACTACATGTACCAGGGACTGTAAATTAAATACTACTAGTAGATCTGCAGCACTTTTAACAGGTCTCAAGCCTCCCAGTGCAGTCATTGTATGCAGTTTTAAACTGCCATTTGGACCTTGCAAACTAACCTTTTTCCAGGCAGAAAACTTCCTTTAAAATACACATACATCAGCCCTAGAGTAGGCTCTAATTAGCCCACATGGCAGGGTACAGTATATTTAAAAAATTGGAAATGTGCTTTTAACTTTTACATGTCCTGGTAGTGAAAAACACTGAGCTAACTTATTACATTTAATAAGTGATATATTTCAATTGGGAGCAGGTGGGAATGTCGAGTTTGGTGTCTAAGGTATTGTAATTTAAAATCCTCTGTAATGGTGAACTTGGATTTTAAGTCACAATTCTGAAAATGCCACTTTTGGAAAGTTGGTATTTCCTTGTCCCAACCAGTTAGCGACTGCACCCAGTATCCTGGGTGACATATTTAAGTGTAGCTGGAAATTGGTCTTTGTGTTTTGCTACCAGATATTGAAACAAAGGGCAAAAGGTGTTGGCAGGAGGGGCCATCTCTGACTTGATGATGAGGAAGAGCTGTCATCTACCACATTTGCACATCACAAAGGCTCTGCATTCACAAAGGGCTTGACACTAGGGAATTCCAGAGACCTCTTAGGGTGGAAACCTCCAGAAACCTCTATCTCAAAGTAGGCATCAGGTATAAATAAGGGACTCTCAGACCAAACTCTTCAGTACACCTCTTGACCTGTGGAAGACTCAGAGGGACTGCTATCTTGCTACCTAAGGAAAAAGGACTAGACCTGCATCTTGATACCAGGACCACCAGAGTGACTTCAAGGTCTAGTTGGATGGCCTTCTGATCAGAGCCTGGTCCGAACTTCAGAGACAAAAAAGGCTCCAACCACCATGAACCCAGCACCTGAACTCTGTCTGCTGTGAGTCCTACCCCCAACTGGTACCACATCAGCCCTGGACCTTAGGAAGTGGACCTGAAAGCTCTGCATGCCCAACTGTGATAGGAACACAACTCCTCGCAGCCCTTCTTTGGAACACACACAAGCAGTGCATGCCCGACACAAAAACTCACATCAGAGCCCTCTGTCTCAAAACCACCGCTGGATAAACGCATCATCGATCCAGGCCTTCGCATTACAAGCCCCTTGTCGAGATCATCCTAGACAATAGCACAGGACTCTGCATCGCAGCCCCAGAACTTCTTCCGAACCATCAATGCAGCACGCATCTTCAATATTGTACTTCGCATCGCAATACCCCTCAACAACGGCAACCTCGACGATGAAGGACTTTGCATTGGAGCTTTGTAAACACCTCTGCGTGATGTATCTCCAGCACAGGATCTCGCAACGCCCAACATCCTGGATTTAAGGTACTTTGTTTAGCTGACCTAACTCAGTCTCCGTCTCCAGCTCATCTCAGTGCAGTCATCCTGAACCTGCGACTTTGTCATGGTCTGGCAGAACCAGATAACCACAGTTAGCACTTTTCGCTTAAAATCTTTAAAATTGCATATCTCTGATCGTACTGGTTGGATTTTTTTCATTTTTATTTCAAATAATGCATTAAATGACTGCTTAGTCCAAAGATACCAGGGGGGTAGGCACAGTTTAATTTGGAATTACTTGTGACTTCCCTCGGACAGGAATTGCGGTTGCTGCTTGAGGAGACTTTCACCCCCCTGAACCAGTAACCCAATTTCCTACAGTCAAAGTACACCTGATCGCTCACAAGGTAGAGTGCCTAATATTTGAAAGTGGAACATATGTGAAATTAAAGTTATGATGTTACTCCAGTGTCTTTCCCCCAAAAGTTATTTTCACTGGAAGATATGCAGCTGGATCCTAGAAAATTTCAAAGAACAGAATATAAACTGTAACTTTTGACAGGAAAGGTACAACAAATAGTAATACAAATACTAATTTAAAAGTCTAATTTATTTGTGATGCTAATTTTTAATATAGTTTTTGGGAAACATAACTTTTAGAAAGTTATCTTTTCCGTGACTCAAGCTCCTGGAGGCTAATTTACATTAGCTCTCTAGCAGCTGCACAGACCTTAATGAGGTGGGAAAACTGCTCTCACATCAGAAACAATGACCTGGGTATGGGGAGGTCCAATAGGGTTGACCCAAGAACATCATTATCTTATAAAGGAGCCTGCCCTTTTACAAGTAAATGTAAGGTGAGAACTGGAGAAGGAAACCCTATGCCCCGCCAACCCAGACTGGCATCAAATCCAGTGGGAGGTTAGCTGCCTGCAGAATCAGTTGGGTGACCACATAAGAGGGTACTGCTCATTTTGTGGGCCACACCACTAAGAGCACACACCGGCTCTTCACAATGTGAGAACAGCACTGTAGGATTGTTTGCAGTAGGGCAAATAGGAAGGGCCCCCAGGAACGTTTTCCCAGTTTTCCCAGTTGGTTGGGAGGACCAGGAGCAAACTGCACCCACTGGCAGGGGACAACCATAAGTGTGGCATTCTAAGAAGCATTTCTCAGAACACACTGTCTGGACATGCAGAAAATCAGAAGAGGGCTGAAGGTCTGGACCTGCCCCCTCTTGTACCCAGGACAAAGAGGAGGATGATAATGGTACTGTTGGCTGACCTCCTGTGTGGCTAAAGGGAGCCATGCTGCAAGAGGTCTTGCAGGCAATAGTACCAACTGGACCAGGGCTGGACCTTGCTAGTTGCCCCTGATGACTGAGTCCTGGCCTCGGAGGGCTGTCTCTGAGGCCCTGGAAACCTTAGAACTGGAGAAGGTCCAGAAACACTGAAATGTTCTGACTTTTGGACTTCCAAGACCTCTAGGACAGTAAGGGGGACACTGCAGAAAAAGGTATTCAATTTCGATGCACGTTCTTTGGATACAGCTTCAGGCTTGCCCCATCAGAGAATGTTGAGTTCCATAAAAAAGACTAAGTCAGAAGGTAATATCGTAGACCGGAAAGAACTTACTTGGTGTATCAGACCAGCGCTTCATCACTGTCCGCCAGAACTCCTATCCAGGTCCTGGTCTAGTTCTTCCGTAGACTATCATTGGCATCTTTTGCTGCTGCTTGGACCTAAAAATTCTAAAAATCATATCTCTGGTACCATTTATTGGAAGGTTGTTGCTTTGGAATCATTTTGTTGAAAATATTTTACCCTATTTTTCTACCGTAGTGTGGGATTTATGTTGTTCTGTGTTTTGTCTATATTACTGTCTTGGTACTGAATAAATACATTACACATTGTTCTAAATTACACAATTGTTCTAAATTATACAGGTCTGCTCTGTGGTATAGCTAGCAAGAGCTTAAGCTCAGGTTAATTTAGTGACTATGGGATTTATTCTGACAAGTTAATGTCATTATTCCATCAGGTGTGAAACTGCCCACCTCATTTAATCAGTCTTTTACATTGGTAGCTGCAGCAAGAACCATGACTTGAGTGTGGCAGTACAATGCTTTAAGTTGAATTGAAAATTCCATTTTAAATTGACTTTTTGTGTTTTATTGAGTCACTTTTGATTTTTCCTAAAATAATTCTTGCAATCAATTTTTGCACCTTAAGTCTTTGGGAAACATGTGGGTGGATCTGGTTAATATGGACAGCCTTAGCCTGGCAGAGCAGAGGAGCAGGTGCAAACACTGAGGGCTGCTGTTGAGCAAGGAAGACAAGATGGAGGATTACTACATTGCCATCAGAGCCTGGAAAGAGGTCTGTCAGCCACAGTGTTCCTCGGAGAAGAATGAGTTTGAAGTCGAAAAGGCCCCAGTGCCAGAGAAAGATTCTCCGCAAGGAGCAGCATCACCTGTATTGTCCAGGACAGGGATCAGTGTGTCCTCTCTCAGTTTGTCCCCATCAGAGCTGGAGGGTAGGGAGGCTGAGAGGGTCTTGAAATTGCAGCAGCTACCCTTGCCCATGAGGAAAAAAAGTAGACCGCGGCTTCTGAGGAGAAAAAGTTGGCCTTGGCCTGCTAGTCCACAAGAGAAGTCCACAAGCAAGATGACATGAGGTATCGAATGATATTGGTGGCAGCGATTTAGTGTTCCTAGGAGCGTTCAACAGAGTCTACATCCTGAAAGACCTGGTGCCTTTTTAGGTCTCGCCCGCGCATGCGCTGTACAGGCAAAAGGACCTTTGGCATTCGATTCCGTTTTTCAGTCAAAAACGTGCACGCATTGCATTTCTTTAAATGCGTGCACTGCGGGAGCAAGCTTTATCATATGGTTCCTGCTCGCTCCCGCAAGGGAAACAGCCGCAGGCCCCCCTCCTCTCTTCCCTCACCCTGCAGCCTCTTTCAGCACGAGGAGCGCGGTGGTTCTTTTTTGAATCCATTTCACAGGGAAGCAACTAAAGTAAAGAAGGAAAGAGATGTTGTGAATCGTTACTTCAAGTCATGATTTTCTGTAAGTGAGGAGGGAGGAACGCGCTGGTTTTATTACCTTCTACTTCAGGCAGTTGCAGACAAAATATATCTTTCATTTAATTGGAGCACTGGGTCACCATAGGTTCCTGGGTTTCACATTAACCCTTAACACTGCCCTTTAGTTGGTAATCACATAATTAATCTGTGTGGTTGGCGGGTGTATTTGGATAAATAAACCTCCAAGAGGAAAATGTAAAAAAAAAGGAACATTTTTCACAGTCGGAAGGATGATCTTCTCTGCAGGCATCATAAATTACTACATAGAGAGGAACAAAAAGTTACAGCATTCCACTGCTTGTTACTTACATTGTTTAGGAGTGTTTTTTAAGCGTGATCTGACTGATTGGCTTGTCATGGTTGATATCCGTGTCTCGCAGTGGTGTTGACTGGGTATATGTGGCTAAGTTTCCAGGGAGGCCAGTTGCAAATCTTATTAGAACTATAATTCTAATCTTTTGTAGGGTTTTACTTTTCGCTTTTCAGAAACATTTGTGATTTCTCTATTAATCAGGTCTAGCTTGATGAAGGTACCTGAAGCCAGTTTGTTTTGGATTGTGGCTATACAATAAAGTTGATTCTGCAATGTAGATTCTACAATCCAGCAAGGTAGGCTTAAGTAGATATTTCTCAGCTGCTTGTCAGAAGCAGTGGCATAACAAAGGCGCCCACAGCCCGTGCAGTGCGGGGGCCCGAGCTGCAGGGTGCTCACTCATCACAGTACCCTGGCCAGAGCGCTCCTGAGTGAGTCCGGAACAGGGCCCCTCCATGCACTTTGCATGGGGGGCCCTCAAGTTTCGTTAGGCCACTGCAGAAGGGTACAGTACAGTAAAGTACTCTCATTTAGGTTTCTGCTACAGAGCTTTAGCTTTATGTTTGCCAGATGTTTCGTTTCCAATAATCATGGAGTAGGATTTGGTAAGACCCTTGCTCATGAATGGATGGCAATTTTCTGATGTATCCCTCCGTTGCCAATTTTGAGTGAATTTAGGGAGCTACACTTATCCTTCAAGACTCCATCAGAGTGCATGTGTTTCTTTAGTCTCTCCCCAGTCTGCTGCATCTCCCTTCACTTTGCCCCCCTCATTCTGTGTTGCTTACCATCTCGTCAATGGCTTCCAACCTCTCACCTCTTGCACGCATTTGTTAAAAGTATCCCCACCATCCCAGTCTTCTGTTGCTCTTATGGCCTCCCTGTTTGGCACCACCTTCCTCCCAATACATCCCACTTAATTTTTTTTAACTGATTTGCAACTGCCATGTTATTTACGGTGCATCCATCTTAACGTGTTCTTTTGTTTCCATTTCAAGATGGCTGCAGAGGAGTGTAAATGCATGCACAGTGGGTTCCGGGAAATGGGTTTGTATAATTTTAATAAACCCATTCAAAGATGGCCACCATGGATAGGCACACATCCACTATGGCCATCTTTGAATGGTTTTGTTACGATCTTACAAATTCAAAGGTTTGTAAATCCACTGTGCCATTTTTGAATGGGTTTATTAAAATATTATAAATACATTAAAAGATGACCCTCGTGGCTGTGTGCGCATCTAGAGTTGCCATCTTTGGATTAATTTCTAATGCCTATCTAACACTTGTAATGGCATATAACACAAAAAAGCGCCGGTATAGCCAATAGGTTGCATTGCTGATACCTTTTGTACTATGCCAATGCTTATTTCGAATGTGGTCAGATTATGGCAGCGCAACAATCCCTGTAATTCTGCCGTCGGGTAATTTAGAGGTAGCTGGCCAAAGTGTCTTCAGTCTCCTCTGTGAAGTGCTCAATTGTCAGTTTGGTGGAGCTGCAGAAACGAAGTCTTCGGCTCACTGTGGCTTCCTCATTTGTCAGTTCAGCATTTTATTATAGCGTGCTATGTCTAAAATGGCAGCTTTGCACATTATCATCAGCCAGGGCCTTGCAGGATCCATAAAGTGACCTGGACAAGATATGCAGTTGCCCGGATCTATGCAATGGCATTGCATGTTTTATGGGAGTATCCAGAAAGAGTGTTGCACAGGGCAGACATGAAGAAGTGATATGATACCAAGGACATCTATTAGTATCACAAGTCAGTGTTTTAAATGGAAAACTAGTTCTGGCGATTACTGCTTCACATGATCCACTTCATTATTACTGATGGTGCTGCTGTCTCAAAACAAGCATTAAAAACGCAATACGTCTTGCCTTTGATTAAGTTTAAGCCATTTGCTTTGCTAATGGTATTGTATAGCAAAGCAAAAGGCTTTAACTTAATGAAAGGCGGACCTATTGCATTTTTAATGCTTGTTATGCGGTAGCGGATTACGCGATAAATGGTTTGCAGCTTATGAGGATGCCTTGTGTATGAAAGAGTCCCAGAAGAGGACATGCCTGTTATTGGGAGAGATACACTATTGGCCCCAGATGCAGCTGACCATGTTAACTATGCCTCCATTAAAGAGGCCCTCACAAATAAGTTTAGTTTAATCTCTGAAAACGGATGTATGCCGTTACAACGCGATCAAAATGATCGTGGTACATCACAACACAACTTTTACAACGCAAGTCGTTACCACGACTTGCGCTGTAGGGTGCTGGACTTAGGAATAGTATGATTTACTATTCTAACTCCAGCCTACGTACAGTAGGGAAGGTATTGTAATAGTAAATCACACTATTCCATAGTCTAGAGCGCCCTCCAGTGCAAGTCGTGGTAAAGACTTGCATTGTAAAAGCTGCGTTGTGAATGTACTGCAGTGTTTTGACCGCGTAGTAAAGATTGTTTCCCCCTGAAAACTATTGCCTGATGTTCAGGCTACCCAGTAAAGAACTGGATGGTTGGGTGAAGGTCAGTAAAGTTTAGGTTTCTGATTAGCTGTATAGTTTGATAATGGGCGACCACATCTTGAGTAATTGCTTTACAGAGCTGCGCCAGAATCTAATAGAGTCCGAGCGCACCATCCCTAGGGAGCTTAGAAAGGAAGCGGACCTCAGGCTCAGCAACACAGTGACTACGAAAGTACCGGGGTGACCACAAGAAAAGTGTGTCAGGCCTGTAACAGAGGTAAAAAAGTGAAAACCCCACAGGGATCCAACCTTTTGACAGAGAGTAGAGGTCCCAACCCACTTCTCGGAAGTATGAAAATGGGAATGAACCTGGTGTGGGGGAGGGGGTGGAGAGACGCTCTTTGAGAGTGGCATGTGCTTTGACCTATATCAGTCAAGGCACACGAAGGGAGATGTCTCAAGCCAAAGGAAGGCACTCAACAGTGGGCACTCTATAGAGGTGGCTAGTGTAGCGCTAGTGGGATGCTATTCCCAGGTGAAGAGGGTAGAGCATGCCCTAGTGTCCAATTGTTTGGATGTGGACCCAGCAGGTAAGCTAGTAACCTTAGAGAGTTCTATGAAGTAATGTTGGAGAGTAACAGTGAATGTGTCCATGGCGATGCTCTGCTGCAGACCTGTGCAGTTGGACCCTGGTAGTGGAAAGGCTGGTCTTCCCAGAACAGTACCTGCAGAGAGAGGGCTGTAGGGTAAGGAATGTCAATGGGGGGAGTGGGTTTGGGTATGGTCTCCCTAGAGTGGCAGTCCTCCTTGCCCACAGAGGGCTGTAGGGTAAGGAATGTCAATGGGGGGAGTGGGTATGGTCTCCCTAGAGTGGCAGTCCTCCTTGCCCAACTAATATAAGAATCCACTTTTTACAATCAGGATATACATGTGTATTTCTGAAGGCCAGAAACAGGGTAAACAAAATGAAAAGACAAAGTGGAATGTTCACATACCTGCTGTTTTCTACAAGATAATGCACAATTTTATCCAGTACTTTTTCTATGAGGGCTGTACGAATCCAAAGATTCTTAATTGCTTGAGGAGAAAGACTTGGCAGCTTCTGCAGTTTTCGCACGCTGTCCGTTATGCCTTGCATCTGATTTCTCCTAAAGAGTTAAACACGTATATATTAGTATTTCATAACATTATTTCAGATGTTCAGCAACTAAAGGGATAACAATATAAAACATTTATCACAAAGTTCAACATGTGTTGCGTGTACTCTTGCAGAATCTGCAAAGAGGTTTGTGCAATTCAGCATTCACTTACAAAAAACTGTGGGCTAATTTAATGTTTCATGTCAACCCCACTAAGTTCATCATATCACATATCAAAAAGTTTCCAACTGATGGTGAAAATACTACGATTATAAGGAGGACATTACAAAATAAGTTTCAGGGCCTTGAGGTTCATTACTGGTATTCTGGTCACAATAGCCTTCAACTGGCACTACTAGAATCATAAAACCGTTTTAGGATTCACAATCTAGCACGTAATTTTACAGTATTAACTAAAGAAAGTTTCCTCGGAGCAACAGGAAACAGTATCCTTAGGTCCCTAGCACACGTTAAGTAATAAACTGGTTTCCCTATTGTATAAAAAGCAAAAGATTATATGCAATAAAATTCTTGAGACAATTCCGTCCGGTTCTTTTTTCGTTTCTTCCCGTGTTCTTGCGTATCAGTTGAAACCGCCACAGCCAACACGTGTTACGTCGCTTTTGGGGGTGAAAACGCCACAATTAGATTTTTCCCGGATATCCGCTCCAGGTGCAGAGAAAGAGACGTTCCTTTACAGGCATCAAAGCAGCGTTGTGAGATAGAGGTATTAAATACATGATGTTCTTCTCTGCCAAGCTCAAGGTCTTCGCGGGGGAGGGGGGGCAAATCCCTCTTTTTCACCGCGCCAGCGGAGGTGCAGGAGTGGCTGGATAAAGAATCTTCACATACTCCGGACCGACTTGCCAAGGGAAGCTGGAGAAACACCCAGGCTG
Organism: Lissotriton vulgaris; assembly: GCF_964263255.1. NCBI lineage: Eukaryota > Metazoa > Chordata > Amphibia > Caudata > Salamandridae > Lissotriton > Lissotriton vulgaris. Next base: position 15,958 of record NW_028247109.1, on the reverse strand, counting down.
CCTCACCGGGGTCGGCGGCCAGACAGTCTGATGTGGGAGGGCAGAGTCAGCGCTCATGGAGGTCAAGGTCGGCCAGGCCTCGTTGGGACACCCTCCGTGAGGTGGCTGAGTAGTAGCAGAGATGAACCGGCGGAGAAGAACCTCTACAAACTGTAAGGTATTGAAAGGTCTAAATATGGAAGTGGGGCCTTTTCGCTGGGGGAAACTGATTGGGGGACACAGCTAGGCTCTCCCAAAGGAAGACAGTGGGTAGCGTTAAAGGGCAGACATGGTCAGCGAGGCCCCCCTTCTCCACTGTGACTTTCTGGTACATTTTGCCCCGTGACGGGCTGAGACACTATCAAAATACAGATGGGCTGAGACTTGTAATGATTGGCATTATGTAATTTAGGAGTCAAGGTTGGAGTGGTGCACGGTAATACATTCAAGGGTGAGAGTGAGTGGCGGCTGGAGCTGGAGCCTGTGCACGCTCCTCTTAGGTCAACTTTTTTCAGGAGGGGGATCTTGTTTCCCACTCTAGGTTGGGGTATTGGGTGAAAGGCACTCTGCTAATTTGGGATATGGGTAGTTCTAAACCTACGGAGCAGGGAAGCAGGGAGGGGGGTCTGTTCCTGTTGTTGGGGGGTCAGGGGGGACTGGGGGGCGGGAGGTTGGGAGGGGGGTAGGAAGGGGGCAGGGGGGCAGTTTGGAATGGTCACATCAGAAATGTATGGACATTTATTTGCAGAATGTTGGGAAAGGGGAGGGAGAGTCAGGGAAGGCGGGGGTGGGGGGGGGGGGGGGGGGGTAGTTCACTTTGGTCACACCAGAAAAATACGTGCAGAGTCATGAGATGCACCGGAGTACACAGGGCTGTTTCCTCAGTTAGGAGTGGGTATGGCTAAAAGATGGGATAAGGTAATGAGCTGGAATGTCAACGGGTTGGGGGACAAGCTCAAACGAACCATTGTATTGCAATTGTCAAACGTCACCTCCCTGATGCTGTATTGCTGCAGGAAACCCACTTATTGGGTAACACGTGCCACGCACTGAACATCTGGGTCCCGGGGGGCGGGAATCCTTCTCAGTCGTAATTTCCCCCTCCTTATTGACCACATTGACACTGATCCACAGGGTCGCTTCGCGGCTCTATCGAGGAAGTGGGAGGGACGTAGGCTTAACCTTGTATCAACCTATATCCCCCGGGTCTACAAACCCAGTCCTACCAGGAACTGGGCAGGCTCCTCTTTTCCCTCTCCGACGGTCAACTTCTGGTGGGGGGCGACTTTAACGCTGTTGTTTCAGGAGATCTGGACAGGCACCCACCCAGGGACATACCACCAGGGCGCAAATGGTTGGCTGACTTTATAGAAGCATTTGGCATGGATGATGTCTGGCGTCTTAAACACCCGACGGACAAACAATACATTTTTTTTTCGGGCCCAAAACGCTCTTTTTCCCGTTTAGACTACATTCTTACTCCCATGCAGCAAGACACCACACTTCAGGACGTCACGCACTTAGCCTGAGGTATCTCAGATAATTCCCCACTGTTGGCCCACGTCACGATCGGGAACAGACGTGAGGGGTGCATTGCGCCGATTAACGCCTGGTATCTTCGTAATGAAGATCTTAGAAGGGCGCTCACTCTCTCGATAGACCGCTACTTCGAGAGTAATGACGGATCTGTGGAAACCTCAGTGGTGTTGTGGAAGGCCTTCAAGGCCGTCCTCAGAGGAGAGACCTTGTCGGCAATCGCCGGCCGGCGCAAGGACAAGGAGGCGCAGATGGTGGCTATTGAGACCGACCTCAATGCATTGGAACAGGCAGCGCAGACTGATGGGGACCCTGGGACTCATCACCGGCTGCAACTTAAGGCGGCGAAATATAGGGATCTGGCCACTGAAGCGGCCAAGACTTTAGCCAGAGACAGGGAGGGTAGAATATATGACCAAGGCGATAAGGCGGGTACGCTCATTGGCTGGCTCGACAAGAAACAGCAGGCAAATAAAGTAGTGGCCGAACTTAAGACTGCATCCGGAGCCACTGTCACTGAACCCCGTGAAATAGTCACAGAATTTGCACGGCACTTCCAAAAGGTATATAGTAGGGGGTCTTACCGCCTGGAGGAGGACTCCATGGCATTGCTGGCTGATATTCGGATGCCAGCTCTTTCCATAGTCGAGCGCCATGCCCTAGAGGAGCCCCTCACAACGGCAGAGCTGGAGCGGGCTATTAAAGATCTTCGCCCAGGCAAAGCACTTGGGCCCAACGGCCTCCCGATCGAGCTTTACAAGCTCAAGCCCACAGTCTTAGCTCCTACCTCAAACGAATGTTCGAGGAAAGCAGGGAGAAGGGAGTATTGCCGCGGGATCAACGTTTGGCCACTATTGTGGCCATTCCAAAGGAAGGAAAACCGAGAGATACTTGTACCTCCTACAGGCCCATATCTTTGTTAAATGCAGAGCCCAAAATTTTAGCCAAGGTCCTTGCCAATAGGCTGCAGCCAGTCTTGAATACACTGGTCCACCCGGACCAGTCGGGCTTCATGCCCATCCGAAACAAAGCACTCAACCTCCGGCGCCTTAATGGAGTGATGGGGAGATGTCACACTATCCAATGGGCGCAGTAGTGGTACCACGTGACGCCACAATGGCGTTCGATATGCTGAAATGGCCCTATATGATTGCAGTGCTTCGAAAAATGGGTTTTGGCCCGAGCTTTATCGAATGGGTGCGTCTCCTCTACTCAGAGCCTTTGGCCCAAGTAACCGTTAATAATAAAACATCTGAGGCTTTCACCCTGGACAGAGGGACGCAGCAGGGATGCACCCTCTCCTCTCTCCTGTTCGCCCTTTCTCTTGAGCCACTAGCCGCGTGGATCAGACAGGATGTGTCTTTAAAGGGGCTTAGGTGGGCTGACGGGTGGGAAGACAGGATCTCGCTCTACGCAGACAACATCCTCCTTTACCTAGCAAGGCCTCGGAGGTCCCTCGTGATGGCCCTGGACATCTTTACTAACTTTGGGAAGAACTCAGGCTACAGCATTAACTGGAGCAAATCTCTCCTTTATGTCCTCCACGGAGACCCCCCGGTAATCCCCAGAGACTGCCTGATTCAGGTGGTCACGGAAGGATTCAAATATTTTATTTCCAAAGATAAAACCATCATGTACGAGAGGAATCTTCTGCCGCCCCTACAGTGGCTGAAAGGAGACTCCGCGGCGTGGCAAAAACTCCTGTTGTCCCTGCTGGGACGGGCAGCACTTTTTAAAATGATGGCGTTGCCTCGTTTCCTCTAGGCCCTACAAAACTATTGCGACCTGGTCCCGCAGTCATATTTTGCAGCCGTAGAAGCCGCATAGAGAGACCTCCTTTGGTCCAGTACACCCAGAATATCCCTACAGAAATTAACACTGGGATGGTTCGACGGGGGATAGCACTCCCGGATATTCGTAGGTACTACTGGGCCGCATACCTCTCGGCCATTAACCAGGGCACGTACTGCGACGGCAACGACCCGGGATATGGCATGGACAGGTGGCTCCTTCCCGGTGGGAACTTTGAGGCGGCGTTGTATTCAAAGCCCGGTAGGTACAAGCTCACGGGGCCAACTCAGCATTCGGTTCAATTGTGGCTCATCGTTCAGCGAAAACTGGGATGGTTTAACACTCTCACACTGGCCACTCCACTTTGGGTCTCTGAGAAGCTAGGCAATCTGGGCCGCACCAGGGGGTTCCGAAACTGGGACCTAATTGCCATCTCCCCAGTTAGAGACCTATGGGGTTCGGACGGGGTCAAGTCCTTCTCCTCACTCCAAAACACATACGCACTCAGCAAATGTAATATTTTCGATACCTGCAGGTCAGGCACTTCGTTCAGAAGAACATTCCACCAGGGACCACACCCCCAAAAGCCTCCCCTCTAGAGGATAGGCTGCTGGATGGACACCTTCCGGAGCATGCGATTTCCCTCACATAAAAAAAACTAATAAACAACTCCCCAGACCTGCTTCTGGCCCTCAAAAGGAAGTGGGAGGCTGACGAATTAGAGATTGATGAGGAGGAGAGGGGGAGTGCGCTTGCCTCCCCTAAGGAGGTGGCCATATCGTCAGGTTGAGACTCATCCAGCTCAAGATACTACATCGGGTTTACATTTCATGCACTAGGTTGAAGCTGATGGGACGCAGTGAGGAGGGACTCTGCAGGAGGGGATGTGGGGAGATGGCAACCTTCATTCACATAGTGTGGGAATGCCCGATGTTTCAGACCTACTGGAAGCAAGTGCTTTGTTGCATGCAAGAAGTGTGGGGGTTGAGCTACAAATGGAGGCTAAGAGATGCCTATTAAATGTGTGGGAACCCACGGATCTACCAGCGAAAGGGAGGCTATGGGTCACACTGGGGCAAACAGTGGCAAAGCGGAACATTGCGAGAATGTGGGGGGCAGGTGCACCTTCGAAGATCAGCGATTGGAAAAAGGACATGGACTGGTGCATGCTCCAGGAAAAGACTGTATATATAGCAAGGGGATGCCCCAAGAAGTGGGAGGCAGTGTGATCTAGTTGGAACGAATACAGGGGTAATATCTGTGAACCCCCTCAACCCCGGCAAACAGACGAGGAAGCAGTAATGTAAGTTGTTTTTATGACAAGCTGAAGTAGTCACTCTAAGAATTATGGAAAATGTAGACTCTGTGTTTTTACGGTGCACTGTGACAACTGTATTGTTCAAATGTAATGACCACCAATGGTTCTTAAGCTGTTAATAAAAAGATTTATAAAAAAAAAAAAAAAGACATACAGATAGATTCAGTCTCTCCCTCTCTTTCTCTCTTTTTGTTTTTTTTACCACAAAGGGGTTCGCAAAAATGGTTCTCCTATAAACACACATACATACACATATACATTACAGCTTCCTCAAACAATCTAACACAACTCAGATACAAAACAAATATCATATGTGATGTCACAAACAATTAAGAGGATTTTGTAACCTATAGGTATCGTGAACAAGTATGGCTCCTTCGCTAAAGTTACCTTCACATAAATTACTAATGCTCTTCTTATCTTTTTCTAATAAGTGGCGTAACAAAGGTCCCCACAGCCACCTGCGGTGCGGGGGCCCCTAGGCTTACCCATACTGAAGGCCCTACCTATGTGAGTGTGAGGGCCCCCGTTCGGCATACCTTGCAGGTGGCCCCCCTCACGTTTTGTTACACCACTGTATCTAACCTTCATTCAACAATATAACCCTCCAACATTCTTCAACTTTCCTTACTTAACAGTGCTGACTCTTTCATGCCTGGTCTCTTGCTCCTTTGTCCAGGTACTCTGGATTACTTGATTCAGCTTGATATCCTCCGCGACTCCTCTAATATACTCGAGCCTTTGCCTGTTATCCCTCTTCAAAGCCAAAGTTCCATTTCAACCACGGTTCCCAACCTAGAACTTAATATCATGTATCTTAATACTCGCTCCCTGGTTAAACACCAATTGGACATCTTTCTGCTTCTCCTTGACGATAAACATGATATATTTTTCATTACCGAAACTTGGCTTAGCACGGACTCCTCCCCGGACATCCTGGCAGCACTTCCAGATTCATATGACATCTTACATGTTGATCGGGCTCCATGAAAGACGGGTGGTGGAGTAGCTGCAATCATTAAAAAAGAGCATGTCTTTACCTCTTTGTCCGCCCTAACTCTTCCTGGAGCAGATAACTTAATCATTAAACTCGAATCTAAGTCTGGCCCATTCATCTGTGTTTTAGTTTACAGACTCCCTCAATATATGGCCTCTTTCCCCCTGGCCCTGTGTGAACAATTGGCTTCGGTGGTCACAGACTACACTAAAATTCTCCTGATTGGAGATTTTAACTATTGGTGTAATGATGAGCTAGGTGGCCCGCAGGCCACCGAACTCATGGAACTTCTCTCTGGTCTTAATTTTTGCCATCACATCACCTCTGCTACGCATGTTAAGGGTCATGCTCTTGATCAGGTGTGGAGTAATAATCTTACCATCTCTACTCCCATCATAAGCCCCTGCGTATGGTCGGACCACTCTTTGATAAAATTCACCATCTCCATTGTAATGGACAGTAAATCTCTTACAATGGTAGGAGGTCTCATCCGGAAATGGAGCACTTTTAATAAATTAGCCGTTTTAGACAGCTTAGCGAGCACCATCCCAGCCGATAATTTAGATCTTGAGCAGGCTGAAATAAACATCTCTCACTGGCTGTTAGCAGCAAGCAATCTACATGCCCCACTGAAGAAATTTAAAACCGGTCGCCGTCCGGATTCCCAGAAGTGGGTTTCTGAGGACTTGAAAGCAAAAAAACTTGGCATCTGCCAAAAGGAACGAAAATGGAGGAGAAACTATGACCCCCATGTAAAAACTATTTACATAGCCGCTCGTACTGCCTACAAGTAAGCCATTGTTCAAACCAAGGCACTATATTTCTCTAATATAATCACTCATTCTGAAAATAAGTCCAAGGACATCTTTGCCATTGTCAATAAATTATCAAATATGGAGAGAGCTCTCCCCAAACCTACCGTGACTCAAGATCTATGTAATTCCCTTAATGTATTCTTTCGGGATAAAATCTCTACAATAAAAGCCAGTATCCCAGTTACTGCCCCCAAACTGAATGCTACCCCTCTGATCCCTAGTGATCACATTTTTGATCACTTCCCACTCCTCAATGTAGATTCCTTACGAACCCGAACTACAAGGGTAAAATCTGGCTCCCTAGGGATTGCTGCCCCCCATATATCTTAAAGGAAATTCTCTTGGCCAATTCTGCCCCTTTTTTGACCCTTCTTAATGCCTCCCTTTCACAGGGTGTGGTCCCAAAAGCATTCAAAGTGGCAGTGATCGTACCCCTTCTAAACAAACCAGGTGCAGACTCCTCAGTCCTCTCTAACTACAGGCCAATTTCTCTTCTCCCTTACCTGGCCAAAAATCTTGAAGCTCATGTTACTACCCACCTTTCGAACTTTATTGAACACTCCAATCATCTGGATCCCCATCAGGCTGGGTTCCGGCCTGCTCATTCCACCGAGACTGTTATCACTGCCGTCATGGACTCCCTTCGTGACAATGCAGACAAAGCAATACCTCAGGCTTTGGTCTTATTAGACTGGTCTGCCGCGTTCGACACGGTCGATCACGCCATCTTATTGGACCGTGTCGAACAAGCTGGCATCCGGACCTCAGCCTACAGCTGGATTAGTTCTTTCCTCAGTGACTGCACTCAAGCGGTCCGCCTAGCCCCTTTTACTGCCTCTAAACTCCCCGGGTTCCTCGAGGGCTCATCTCTGTCCCCCCTTTTGTTCAATCTATACCTTGTCCCTTTGATCCAGTCTTTGAGAAAGTTTAAGGCCGCCACATTCAATTATGCTGACGACCTCCAACTTATCTTCACTATTGACAGTTCTCCCGATTCCATCAGGGAGTTTCAGGATACCATGCTACATATAAGTCGCTGGATGGACTCTAATCATTTAAAATTCAATCCGGACAAGACAGAAATTATCCTCAACGGCAAAAGCCAAACATTCTGGGGCCCACATTATTGGCCCCCTGAATTAGGTCTCCCGCCCACTCCCTCTACATCGGTTAAGAGCCTAGGAGTAATCATCGTCAGAGATCTGTCATTGAAACCCCAGGTGGGCTCTGTAGTATCCTCCTGCTTTTACCAGCTCCGCAGGATAAGGAAAATCAGTCGGATGTTGACCCAGTCGGCCTTGATCCAGGTGGTGATAGTACTCGTACTGTCCTACCTGGACTATGCCAATTCCATCTATCTGGGTCTCCCTCTTTACCTGGGCAAACGTTTCCAACTGGTTCAGAACCAAGCCGCCAGACTTATCCACCGGCAGCCCCGCTGGCAGTCAGCTAGGCCTCTGCTAAAAGAACTTCACTGGCTTCCTTTTCCTCAGCGAGTAAAATTTAAAACAGCCTGTATTGTTTTCAAATCTCTTCATGTCCGTAGCCCTCAATTTATCAATATCCTTCTGCCTAGGTATATCCCCTCCCGCAATCTTCGTTCTGCTAATCTTCATCTTCTGGTCACGCCAACTTTCAAACTGCAACATCAGGGCGGACGCAGGTTCCCTACTCTTGCATTCGGATTCTGGAACTCCCTCCCTCTGGGGATCCGTTCCTGTACCGACCTCCTAGCATTCAGGAAGCAGCTTAAGACCTGGCTCTTTTCATCAGCTTAGGCATTCTCTCTTGTCCATCTGGGTCTTCTGTCAGTCAGCGCTATGAAACCCCTGGGTGTACGTGCGCTATATAAAAGACTATTAACATAACATAACTTACCCTTGTATACAGATACTATGCATGTGTTCCATTTCTACAGGTTATCTGGAGTCCTAGAATTCCATCTTGTGTGTCACCAAAAAGACTTGAAAATTTAGAAATATCATTCACATCATTCCTAATTTAATCTTCACATAATCTCCTGGTCTCTACCATGCTCCAGCTCTCATAGCCATCATCACATTTCCTCAAACTGTCACTCTTCAGTGGTACCTTCTACTACCATGTGACTGGTCTGCAACCAATGTGGAACAAACCCAGTCCTGCTTCTCTTCCAGTCTTTAATTTGAAAGCAGAAACATTAGTGAACACATTTCTTGAGACAGGATGTACACAAACAACTTCCCGCACCACTCTTCTCACATTCTAACGCCGTACTACTTCCGTGCATATGCTACCCTTATACAACCTATTCAATATATATCTGTTTGTACACTGCACGGCAAATTATACAGAGAGGACCTTACATGTTTGCTGCCATGGTTTTTAAAGAATAATTGCATCTTAACCAAACACCATTGCCAGTGACCAAAGAACTGAAACACACTTTGGTGAAACACACATCATGTAACACTTCCAACACACTTCTACTATTGATCGCGTAGAAAAAGCCTCTCCTCCATCCACTTAGAATATTACTTAACCAGGACAACTACAAATGCATCCTTCTCCCCAACCGGTGTATGAAATCTATACTTTCTCCCATGATTTATTAGATGAATCTACAAGCTCTTCATTCCAGCAACCACACTGCAATTTTTTTTCGCACTTCTTGAACTCAAGACACTAGTTCACCCGCATTGTAGCTTCTTCATCAGTGGATGAACACTTAATAATTTCCAGCAGTTTCCACTTAGCCAGAGGCTAGACCAACTGACCCAGGTAGAAGAACGTTTTTATTCACACTGACTGGAGACTAGTAGCTTGTGGAAAGTGGTACTAAAATGCCACTCTACACTATCAACTGCTTAGCCACAATAAAATGCTGTTACGTCCTGCAACCAACAAAACCTCTCCTTCAGCCTTTTCTAACACATCATGCCACTCCCATGAGACCAGATAGCCATCGGACATAGTCCTGGTAAAGCTGAATGACTTTTGGTAGAAAAATGCAGAGGGGTAGAAATTCAAACTTCGCGCCCAAGGTAGGTCCCTCACTAGATGGATACTCTTGGTGTCTTCTTCTGGTAAAGCTTTCTGCTGTTGGACTTGGAAACCTTTTGGAAGTCAAACATCTTTCAGAGGGTCAAACCAGCAAGATGTATCTGACAGGTGGTGCAATGTCAACTGTAGTCCGATGGTAATTTCTGGTTCGCTTAGAAAAAGGTTTTAAGAGTCCAGGCATGGGTCGAGGGCTTTTGAGGCATGACTTGGTGGTTAGCATTCAATATCCTAGAAGCCACCAGCAGGGTCAGGGGCAAATCAAGTTGGAACTGGTCAGCTTGGCTCAGCACAGTCTTGGGCTTTTTACACCTTGTGTTCCTGGAGCTTAGTAAGAGGCTACCCAACCAGACCTTGGAGACAACTCATCAGTTCTAGGTACAAGTGGATGCAGGTCTAACCTGTGTGGTTTCTCTCCACAGGTTAAAGTAGGTAGATCCCTCTTTCTAAAGTCCAGGTTTCAGCAGGTTCAGTTCTTCTATCTCCCATGGGTCCAGAGGTGTTCTGAGAAAGGTATTTAGGAGTGCCATGTTTAAGCCTGGCAGAAGCTTGTGGGTGCCTCCATAACCAATGGGGAACAAGTTCCCTGTATCCAGTTTGACATCATTTTCTTGGGGTTTGGCCCTAAAATAAAATCCCATAGTACCCTGATCTTCCAAAATCCAATATGGCAGAATCTTTCTTCCCTTGGGCAGAGCTCTGGGCACCCATGGATGTGTATATATGGAAATGAGGAAGTCCCCCCCTGCAAAACCAGTTCTCCAACAGGTTTTACCCCAACTGAGATTGGTGTCACTCAGGCCTAGGTGTAAGTTACATCTGCCTGGGACAGGGGCATCCCCTTTGATGCTTTTACAGTTGGTGGCCACATCCCCAAGGCCGACCTTTCAGGAGGAGGTCACACCTCCTCCCAGCCATGGCCTTTTTGTTCCATTTCCTGAGAGTAATTCACACCTCTAGGCAGGCTGCTAGGTGACAGATGGGGATTATTTCAGAAAGGGCAGTAAAGGCTTTAGAGAAGAAAATGGCAACTTTATAAACGTAGCATTTTCAATAATTTTATACCGGACTTTACCATCAGATTGGATTTTAAATTCCTAATCATTAATAGCCCTTGAATCATGGGTATAGCTAGTCCCAAACTGGAGTTATAAGGTGTTAGCCAGCCTTGCCACAGTGAAAACTACTTTGGATATTTTTCACTGCATTGACATGTAAAACATAAGAACACATGTCCAGCATTTTAAATACTATTCATCCTGCCCAATGAACACTTGTTAGGGGTGACTTAGCGGTAATAAAAAGGAAGGTTAAGGTTGGTGTATTTTGCCAGGTCGAATTTGCAGTTTACAAACTGCACAGCTAGGATACAGTGTCCGGCCTAGAGTCATGCTTCACTTGTCACTTTTAGGGGTGGCACAATAACTGTTGCAGTCCACTGATGACATTTAACTTGACGTTCCTGGGTACACAGAGAACTATATACTACAGGCTTACAGGAAAGTTAAATTTGGCAGTTAAGGAATAGCCAACTCATTTTCTTAGGGGGCTCAATGATAAGAGCGGCAGACCCTGATGCAGAGGTCTAGCCCGGGACCAGGGTTCAATTCCCCGCCTTGGCGGGTCTTGGGATCAAAATTCCACGGAATCTGATAATTCTCGCCTCGGTGCCTATTCCAATCATGGAGTCCCACTCTGCAACTCTGGGCAATAGCTTGCTTAATCTCCACAACGGCCCCCACAACGCTAAGGATGCCTGGCCTCCACCTTGGGGGTGCCCCGGAGTGGACGCCTCTCAGGGAAAGCCAGGATGGGTTCCACAGCGGTATTCGTACAAGCGCCTTGAGACCCTTGCGGGTGAGTAGTGCGCTACACAAGTATCAATTTACATAACAGAACACTGGATGGCAGCGACCCAGTGTTCAATAAGTCCATACACCAGCAGCATCATTCTTTAAACTGAGGAGTGACAATGCAGAAAAAGTGACCTTTCCTTATACTCGCCTCCTTTTTTATACCAAGAACACAGAGATATATGAAAAAAGGTATGGTCTTAACTGTGAATTGAGAAAGGAATTAGTGTATTTAACAAAGATCCCTGGAGGGACCATACTGATCATCTACCTAGTAAATACCAAGGGTAATAGGGGCAATAATCTAGGGGATCTGCACCACCTTGGACAGAATTGGCCTATAAGTGGATTATACCCCTAAAGTCCACAGTGTAATTAAGACAGATAAATATCGATATAGATTAGTCCTATATAGTCAAAATCCAGTGTTGAATTTAAATCAGAATGAATATTAAAGTCCATGAATCGTCATATTCTTATCTACTGATATATTGATCTTGTGGTTCTGAGTGGAATTACAATGCTTGGCGAGATAATGTCACTCATACTTTGCCCCAGTTATACTTGCTTCCGCTAATCACTTAAAATCCACCTCTTTCAATTAGCTTATGAGTAACCCTTCTGTTCTGTTTCCCTGCAATTGTCTGTGAGCGCCATGAAACCGTTTGGTGACCGTGCGTGGTATAAATATTTTTAACATAACATAACATGTTTCGTCCCAGGTGGTGACTAGACCAGAGGCTTTTTCAAGGGTGTTTATACATTACAATGGAACCCACAAGAAAAATTAAGATAAACATAATGCAATACTTTTTTTTAAAACATGAACATTGGTTGCAAATAGCATTGTATATAGACACTTTAGTTGCCATCACCAGATCTTTCATTGGGTTTCTACGTAAGAAGAAAAAATGGCTCTCAAATAGTCCATCGCTGTATCTTTAACTGGTATATTTTTTTAGCACAGGTCAACCCAGCTTCCAACAAAGGCTTCAAAACATTGTGCAAAATGGAGACTTGGTCTTCTTCTGTGGTCCAATTCACTAAAATGTCCTCTTGAAAGGACATGAAGTTTGGCCGAGCTTTAAATAGATCAGGTTTTGTTCACTAGGAGAAGGAAGCCAAATGCCGAACTGTCTACATTTATGCCCACAGGTAGCCCTTTTGGATAAGCTCTTATGGAACACTGAATTTAAATTTAGTTTTGAAAGAACAATTGCACCACTGAATAACAAATCAATATCAGGAATGTTCCTTAATGAGAAACTGTCACTTTCAAACTAAATTTCAGAGATCCATCTGTACTCTTAGTGATAGCCACTGTTGATGATATTAGTTTGGATTTCTCAGGTCCAATAACAGTACTGTTTAATCTTGTCCTCCAGCATCTTACACACCCCATCATACACTCCAAGTGGCATATATATATACATATACATATATATACATATGGCAAAGACAGAATAGATCATATTTTATTGTATGCAATGTCCATGGTGCTTAGTCTACAAACTCTCTGAAAACCTGTGAAAACTTCCTCATATATTCCCAGCACTTCCTCTAGTCTACCATCAATATTTTCTAAGATATGTAAATCTTTTCTCATGGAGTCCTCTCTTTGAATTATATTTTGGGCCAAATCTATTCCAATATAGGTCTTTCTCAACCCTCAAGTCACAGAGAAAGAATATACAAATGTTGCAATTTTTATTTCTGCCCAGTTTCTTTCCAAGAGTCGTTGTGGCACAATCAAATACATGGACCTGGAATCTGCCATTTCTACCACACTCACCCTTTTCACCTTGAAGATTCCCTTTGGTGTCATCCCACCACTTTCTATGCTCACAGATGTGCCCTTCACTAAAACATGACACCTGTACCTTTCCTTCTGTAACATACTCATCACTGATTTCTGATGTAGCCACAGTATTTGAGAAGAGTGTCAGGAAAATAGAGTACCCCCCCAAAAAATGATTGGTGCCCTTTGTATTTAATATGACTCCCATGTTTACATAATTAATTAAACCACATTTCCCATTGCCCCCTTTGACTTATTACTGTAATCTTTCAAGAGCATCCTTCCACCAATTTCCTACAGACACTCTTTATTTTCAACCACATTTATTTCCTGTACTTGTTTTTTCTCATGTACATCTATCAAAATGCCCCACTGCCTTAGCAATTGCAGTAGCCTCTTGCAATATAAGGTTCATGCTTGCCCGTGACTAAACTTGGCTTTTCTTACCACAGCTTTGCATGGTAATTTGATATTTTATTAACTGATCTATCATCTCGCCAAAATCACACTGTTAGCTCTTAAACCTCGTCAGAGGACTGGTTCTTTTTCAACGATTGCATGTAACATTTGAGCTGCTCCAGGGCAGTGTTCTTGCTTCTGGCATAGTATTGTTTTAGTATTAATGCCCATTTCCTATGATTCCATGCTAGTCTTCTGCCACTGCTGCCCTCCAGAATTTAGAGTGTTCAAGAAAATGCCATGTTTGTGCTAGCACTAAAGTCTTGGTACAAAAGGGGGTGGCGATGGACGGAGCATCTGAACCAATCAAACACTCACACCCAGTCAACAGATCTGGGTTTAAACCATTACCGTTCTTTAGCCCACTCTGCCATCCCACTTCAGACATGGCCATATGCAAATCAGTCTGACCCTGTGACTCATGGGAACAGTCCAGCCCGAACAGCAAAGCCATGCCTTCCCTGGACCGGAAACAAGCTTCCTAGGACCGGTTTCTGGCATTACAGCCTTCTTCAGCCAGGCTTGCTAGAATCCTGTGGCAAAGTGAGCAAGGGACTCACGACTGAGCATACCCTGCCAACTTATGGCAAACAAAGTGGTACAAAAGGGGGTGGTGATGGACGGAGCATCTGAACCAATCAAACACTCACACCCAGTCAACAGATCTGGGTTTAATCCATCACCGTTCTTTAGCCCACTCTGCCACCCCAGTTCAGACATGGCCATATGCAAATCAATCTGACCCGGTGCCTCATGGGAACAGTCCAGTCCGAACTGCCTAGCCATGCCTTCCCTGGACCAGAAACAAGCTTTCTGGGACCGGTTTCTGGCATTACAGCCGTCTTCAGCCAGGCTTGCTTGGATCCAGTGGCAAAGTGAGCAAGGGACTCACGTCTGAGGATACCCTGCCAACTTATGGCGAACAAAGTGGTACAAAAGGGTGTGGTGATGGACGGAGCATCTGAACCAATCAAACACTCACACCCAGTCAACAGATATGGGTTTAATCCTGTAGTTTAGAGGAGGAGCTACGCCGTGAACCAAGATGGCCGCATAAGCTGCCGGCTCCGCCAACCTCCACCGGCGGCCCGTCAATCCTGTTGTCTATCCTCTACCCACGCCCTGGGCCTGGATGTATGAAGGTTGCCTGATGCCAACGGTGCTTTCCCGGAATTCCTGTCCACTTCAGCGACGAAGTTATGTTGTGTTCCATTTTTGACCTATTCTAGGACTGCCGCCCGGACCTCGATTTTTGAAATACCCGAGAGGGACCTGATCAACATCGGCTGTGGGACCGCGATTGTGGCCGGTCATCCAGGCCTGAATATTCTTTCCACCTTTGAGCCCCTTGTCCTCGTTGATGGATGATGCCGGAGATGAGACACTGTGCTACGTTGTGATCCTCCTGCACCGTGCCTGAGAGTTGTGTGCCTGACCCTCGTTTCCCGCCCCGGGGGCTGACGGACAGCACCCGCGGCCGGTGTGTGTGCTGAGTTTGCTAGTCTGGGGCGCCCATGTTGTTACTATCGGCAAATGTGTACCCGGAGCCCGGCGATGTGGGCCGGAGATTGTGTCCCCCTTCGTCCTCTGGACCCGGGGATGGAGGGGGTGGGTGGCGCACATTCACTGAGATCCGTAATGGCGGCGATTGGGGCTCTCCGCTCGCACTTTACCGACACATGTGTCTCCCTGGCGGCGAAACTGGATGACCTTTGCTCGAGACCGGCCACAGACGCTATAGCGCCTGCACAGAAATCTGCGGTCCAGTCGAGTGCATTTACCCGCCATCTCGAGGAGCCCGTGCGGCAGCCTGGCTTTGATTCTCTGGGAGTCGACCTCACTTTTCCCTCATCCTCTACATTACACGGTTTTCCCTCTACATCTCCTATCCGATGGTGTATCGTCGCTGGATGTCCTGCACTTCCTTGTCGAGTCTCAGGGTCCCGTTTACGGGGCTCGCCATTTTCCTTTGTCTCGGCCCGTTTGCATGAGGGATGCCGCCATTTTGTGACCGGACTTTGTTCCATCTTCACTGCCCTGCTCTGCCACGGACGCTTTGGCTGCCTCTGGTCGGAAATGGTTTGGTCGGGATGTGCTCCGGAACGGATTCGCACTGGTCAGGGCTGACTTTGAGGTTTCTTCGCCCTTGCCACTGCTTCGGACCATCTGAGACGCTCCCTTTGTTTGCAACTGATATGCCTTTGGTAATGGATCTCCCCGTGAGACTTGCAGGGTTGACTTCTGTTTCCCTGGGGTAACTCCGTTTAATTTTGCTGGGACTGCACCAAATCCCTCACCGGGCTCGGGGTGGGGGGTTTTATGGTGACTATCCTCCCCGTAATATTGCTGACTGTTTAGTATTGCTTGATTATG